>NC_140522.1:7606211-8206211 GCF_964339955.1 Pipistrellus hanaki | reverse complement strand
ACATATAACCCAGAGATTGTAAATCTATTATTAAATTTCGGTAAACCTCCTAGTCAGAGTAGGTGGAACAAATTTTTTTTCCAAATAGAATATATTCCTCATTGCTCCCTATATAGCATATCTGTTGATATTTCTTAACTATGACTATGTTTTTGCCCAAAAAACATAAATAAATAAAGTTAACCATTTATAAAAACTAATAACAGTTTAATATAGATTTGTTGTAGACTAAAGCCACAATAACATATTTAGGAACATATAGTTTCTTACTTTTTTATTATTTTCTGTACATAAAGCAAGAAAATCATTTTAAGATAACATATTATACATTTCCTGAATACTCAAAAATTAAAATATTTTTATTTCCTGTATTTTTATTCTGCATACTTATGAAATGGCATTATACATTAGATGCCATCTAAAAGCTTCCCACATTTTGTTATGTTTTCCTCAATGTTTTTATACTGTTACTAGAGGCCTGGTGCATGAAATTCATGCACAGGAAGGGTCCCTAGGCCTGGCTATCAGAGCCAATCTGTGGGGAACTTGTGGGGTGAGCAGGGGGCCCCTCCACTAGCACCCGCCTTGGGCCTGCAAGCTGGGAACAGCTCCTGCATTGAGCGTCTGCCCCTTGGTGGTCAGTGCACCTCATAGCAATCAGCTGTTCCACTGTCCCGTCAATTTGCATATTAGGCTTTTATTATATATGCTGATTATGAAGTACTATACAGAAGGTAGTCTTAATATAGTAAGTGCTCTATAGAAAGATTGTGGGATTCACAGATTCTAAGTTATTTTTCTTTTAACATTCAAAACGAAGTCTTATTTCTATTATCTTTATAATAAAAATGTTCTAAACATACAGCTTTTTAAAATACCTATAAAACTAACACATCACCAAATTCTGAAATGTTTTGTCTAAGTATAGATGATTTTGCCTGTATTATATGTTTATTAGCTATATAGACAAAAAGTATCCTCTCAAAGGAATAAGTAAAAAAATGTCCAATTAACAGTGAGAAGTAAATAAAATGTATTCAGAAAGATAAGTTGTCTAAACAGAGGAACAGAATGGATTTGTCGAGTGCAGCCTCCTTGCTGTGCTCCCAAACTTACCAGTAGTGCATGTTTGAATACTGTTGATGTGATTAAGACACCCGGTAAAAGCACAGAGAGAACTAGAAAGTTATGTGAAATAATAGATGCCATTATCTACATTACATCTTGCATTACTCTGGCCTGTTCTGTGCCTCTGCGTTCTATTGACTTGAATCGGTTTTGCATTTAACTACAAAATATTTCTCCAGTTCTAGCCATATATCCTGATGAAATAATATCTTAACTCTGAGGGCATGGAAATCAGTCAATCTCCTGGCAATTTCATAATCAGAGGACCAGCAATTTCTCCAAAGAGTGGTTCTATTTTCCATATTAGAGATCTTGGGTGAGCTCTATACAATCCCATTTCTAGCACATTAAACCAAAAATAGATTATTCTGGAACTAAAAATTTTTCCACACTATATAAATCGGATTTCAATTTACACTCACTCTAAGCCCATCTATAACTTTTAGATCACTGCTTTTTTGGGGAGTGTTGAAGTAGAAAATCACATAATTTAAAGGGAAATGTTTTAAGATGACTTTAATTTTAAAACTCCAAGTCATATATCTTCACAGTAGATACTGGACAGGAAGCTTATTTCTGTACTCTGCAAGATACATTTTCCCCATCTTCTCTTAAGTAGGGGCATTTATCCACTTAACCGGCCAATCAATGTAACAGGTAGTGAAATTCCTGGCTCCGATGTATTGGCAACCACTTGACAGAGAATGGTTGATGGGGTGATGGATATTCTGAAATTGTGTACCAAGCTAGAAGAAAACAAATCTGTAAAATATATAAATCCTTTGTTCAGGGTTCCCCAGTTCAAAACCACTTGAAACTTTTCTACATCTTTTCTAATGTTTAAGTAGCTGTGTGATGACATATTGAGGCTGGGTTTCTGGGAGACGCGGTGCTGTGTAGCAGATTGGAAAAGCACCTGAATCGATTGTGTCACTGCATAGCAGCTATGCGACAATGGATGGATTGTAGGGACCACAGTCCATTAACTCTCAAAGCCTATCTGCTGCCAATAGCCTATGTGTGGTCAAAAGGCAATTCTGATTATTCTCAAAAGCGCATTTGATATTTAGTGAAAGCACCCTTTTATTTGTCCCAGATCCGTGGCCCGTGCAAGAGGGTTCAGAGAGGAAAGCAACATGATGCAGATGCAGTGGATGGGGATGCAATTTGAAAATATTGAAAGCCAAGGAGCACAGAAAAAAACACACAAACAAAAACAAGTCAATGGCTGCTCCCCTCACAGCCTGCAGAAGGACTGTAAGAAAATTGCCAGGCTGGCGTGGCTCAGTGGCTAAACATCAATCTATGAACCAAGAGGTCATGGTTAGATTCCAGGTCAGGGCCCATGCCCAAGTTTGCAGGCTCCATCCCTGTATGGGGCGTGCAGGAGGCAGCCGATCAATGATTCTCTCTCATCATTGGTGTTTCTATTTCTCTCTCCCTCTCCCGTTATCTCTGAAATCAATATAAATATATTTTTTTTAAAAGAAAATATATTGGTGTTGTTTTAAGCCCTTCAATTTGTGGCAGTTTGTTACAGAGGCTCTGCGAAAAAAAAAATCATACACACTGATTCACAGTGTGACTCTCATCGCAGCTTCCAAACTAACACTGTCCTCACCTTGAGGAAGAATAATCATTCTAAATCGAGTGCAGAGCACAGAGTGATGTCTTTGGATAGTCTAATCAGTAAATTTTCTACTTAAAGTGAATTCACTCTATTTTTTTTTTTTACCAAAAGGAATTAGGAAACTTTTTGCATTTGCAAGTGCTGTCCTAGATTCCTAGTTCAGAACATAATGATCAAGGGCAGACTCCTTTAAAGATACTTCATTCACATTTGTCTTAAATTGCGTGTTCAGCCAGCACTCTGTTAAATGAAGTCTTACTTAATCATTTTTTTTCTGTATTAATCTGAGTTCATTTTTTAAATTTTGGTGGAGAGAGTCGTTTCAACCCTCAACCTGTTTGTTTTTTCCTTATATTAAGCATGATCAAATATGTTGGAATCTCTTAAAAATAAAGCTAAGCAAAATGCATTAAGACTTTTTATTTAGCCCCTGCGAGAGTCTTGTTGACTATACAGAAGTCCTTTTAGTCATCCCTTGGAGGAGATGCAGTTTGCCTACTTCACTTCGGAAATCAAGCACAAAAATAAATACATCTGGTAGCCTCTTAGTCTGTTGCTAAGAGACAACAAATGATGTGCTTTTAGAATTGGCGAACAAAGAGGGTTATTATGTGCAATGCATGTTCTAGAAAGAAGAGAAAGGAAAAACAACTGGATTTTTATCAAATACAAGGAGTGCAAACATAATAGCATCCATGAGTAGGAGATGTTACAATACGGACACGTAAGAGGAACAGCAGGGGAGGGAGAGCACAGACAAACAGGATGACAAGCAAAGCCGAGGACATGGAGAAACCCACGACTTTTCCAAAATCCAGACTTAGACTAGAGGCTTTGCTTAAATGACAGGAAGCCTACTCACTGGGGTAAACCCCCAGCACAATAAAAGTCTCTGCAAAGAGCAGGATAAAAATCTATTCAACCCACCAGTTCCAAAGAAGTAAATCAGCAATTTGGCAACTTGAGGAAAGATGCATAGGCTGGCTGTTAATATTTATCTAGAAGTTAAGCTAGTCATTTTAAGGATTATAAAAATGCAAGGTTTAACGAGTGTACTAATATAGGGAGGAACGTGGGCTTGTTCAGGACTCGGTCTCATTAGTGCTTTGTATTTTATATACTCTCCCAAGGAAGTCCATGCAAACACTTAAAGAGCATTAACTCTCATGCCATCTTAGCTCACTGAAGGCTAAATTGGGTATCTGTGTACTAAACTACATACTAAATACCAAACTGCAGAGGGAGAGCCAGAGCTTTACATATAGGAAGAGCCAATAGATTTTATAGGACATGGAAGATAGAATGAGAATATCTAAACCTGGCTGTAATCATAGTTTCTGGCATGCCAAAATTATATGCAAAAATATAAAGACTGGGCCGAAACCGGTTTGGCTCAGTGGATAGAGCATCGGCCTGCAAACTGAAAAGTCCCAGGTTAGATTCTGGTCAAGGGCATGTACCTTGGTTGAGGGCACATCCCCAGTAGGAGGTGTGCAGGAGGCAGCTGGTCCATGATTCTCTCTCATTGATGTTTCTAGCTCTCTATCCTTCTCCCTTCCTCTCTGTGAAAAAAATTAATAAAATATATTTTAAAAATTTAAAATAATATATATATATATGTATATATATGTATATATATGTATATATATATGTATATATATGTGTATATATATATATATATATATATATATATATATATATATATATATATATAAAGACTGGCATACACACAATGTAGCGTTAGCACAACAAATCTGAAAGGAACACAGACCGTGAAAGGTAGGTGGCACGTAGGGGGTGACACGGCTGGGCATCGGAAAAGGTGGTAAAAGAAACTAGAGAGTAGTTAATGCAAGAGCAGTGGGAATATCCTTGTAAATCAGGCCCTTTATGTACTAACATATCTTGCAATTTAATAAGGCTAAGCTAAAAAGCAAGTGCAATCGAAGGCTACTAAGCCGAGCTAATGACACTGAAGATGCAAATAAAAGGCTAATATAAGGCACTGGAGTCTTTTAAGAGTTGAAATGAAGGGCTGTCAGGATGTGCTTGAATTCTGCTTTGCCCTCAATTTTAGGAAACTGAGAAGAATGGAAACTGCTCCGTGTTTGGAAAAAGCTCAATTGCATCAATGCCTGGGTGCCTTCTGGGGACTGTCAGCCATTCGCTGTACGGGGCTTGGACACCATTTCGAAGGGGCCCAAAGGTGTTGTAAAAAGTGTAGTTAGGTTTATCAAACCAATTTGTATAGACTTTCGCCCGAAGCGATGGCTGATTCGTTTCAATAAACTCCGTGATAACAGGCTTAAGCCTTACTTATTTCCCCTGGAATAGTCTCTGGACCATAATATAGTCTGGCAAGAATGGAGGCAAATTCTTTTGCTTTGATCCATTCGAAGTATAGACGTGCCTTTTGAGCTGTCAATACATTTGACAGCACACTAATAGGGCTTCCACTTGGCACACTTCCTGGACGTAGGCACCCAACACAAAGACAGAGTGTCCTCTCCTTGACACTGGGGTGAGGGGAGGGCACAGTTAGTACAACCTGGATGACTGCAGTACCTTACATGACTGCTTCAGGCGACTTACCACATACTAAATATTAGTACTTCTTCAGTACATGTTTTTTATTCTCTAGGGTCTTTAGTGCTATTTTGGGGCCAGTATCGGGTGTTATTTTGTTCTGCAGGCTTGGCCACCACTAGCAGAAAACTTTGGACAGGAAAATCAGATGAGGGGGCTCTCTCATTGATCCCCACCAACCCTACCTAGTAACCGGCCTTGGCACTCACCTTCCTTTCCTCCCCTTAGCATTCAATGTATTCCTTCTTCCTACCTTCCCATTATCTGCATATAATCTGGTTCAAACAGATCCCTGTCTTTATTATTAAAATGCATAAAATGTATATCAAAGTCAACCAATTTAAAAATGAGAGGAGAAAAATGTATCTATATATATATAAAAGCCAAGTGGCCAGAATGACTGGTTATTCTGGTCACTTGGCTTTTATATATATAGATGCATGATGCACACTGTGATGACCAACCAGCCAGATCGGTCCCTGATTGGCACCCCAATATCCTGTGGCCCCTCCCCCCTGGTGGCTCCACCCCAGATCACTCACCCTCTCCCCATTGAGGGCAGGGCTGGACAGTCAATCTCCCCCACCTCCTCCCCACTGCCAGCCCAGTCCCAATGGGCCCCCATCGGGGCAGGCCTGCCGGACCCCACCCATGCACAAATTCATGCACCAGGCCTCTAGTAGGAACAGAAGTCCCTATGTCTTTAGAATCAAAAGCTACTTCATCCAAAAATAAATAGATGAAAATAAATGTTTAAAAATCTTTCAAATGTACATTTAAAAAGCCCTAGTGTTTATTTCCTTATGGGACTAGTTAGCGATTCTAAAAGGAACTTCCATGGCATTGACCTATTTAAGAGAGGACATATTCTACTAACAGGGATGCATTAGGTATCTACTAAATTTGGGCTTTATAAATTGTTCCTCAGGCTCTGCCTCAGAAACAGCTCCCCCTGCCCCCAAATAAGACCAGAATTTCTCAGCAGAAAATTACAGTGAGCAACTATCAGTGGAAGACTTTTCTATATGCTTCTATGCCTCTTTTTTAAACCCTTTAACGGTGACTCAATAATATAATAAATTGCATGGGAGGAGACTATAGAGAAACTGAAAATGAAATTGATGTTCTACGTGATTAAAAATATGGATAACGTTTTTACATAACCTTTTATAAACAAAGGTTGACTTTTATTTAAAGGCAGAGGGGATCACTCACATTTATTAATGTGTTCCTTTCAACCCCATTTTACACCTATGTGCCATGTTGATAAAACTCTAAGAATAACACACAAACATAGAGAGAAGGCAAGTCACCTTCTCAGCTTGACCAAATGAGTTGTTGTATAGGAGTCATTTCATCCATTTCAACTAATTCTGATGTCTACATCATTTCTGCTTCTAAAGCCAGGAAAGTCAGCTTGTGGAGCTATTAGCATATTATGCCTTTACCACATCAGACTAAATGCATCCCGTGATTATAAATTAATTGGAAGAAAACAGCCCTGCCATGGGTTGAAACTTTTGAAGCAGTGATCGGAGGGTTCAAACGCCGGGTGGATAAAAACATCACATTTGTAATTAGAATCTTTCTATGAGGGAATGTCAGGGAAAAAAATTGGGCAATTACCAAGCAACAACGAGAAAGGCAGGGATGGCTCCTCTCAGTGATGCCCACACCTGCTTCAGCACATCCAGGAGAATAAACGGTCTCAATTACAAACTTGGCACCAGGAATAATGTCTGTGATTTTACAATTAATGTGCGACTAAAATGAACTGAGTTCTCAGCTTTAGGACCGGTAACCTACAGGTGAGCAGAATATTCTACATTGAAGATGTGCTTCATAATTTAGAGCTGATTAACATTTAATATGCAAGTTACATTACTTAGTGTGTTTACTTGAAATCTCGAAGTATTCTTCAGGAAATAAGAAAATGCCTAAGAAGATAAGGCATGCACCTGATGAGTATATTTTAAATAATTTCTAATTTGGTTTCATTTCCTCATGCTACTCTCATAACTGATTTGAATGTTACCAATGTAAAAGAATAATGTGAGAATAATTTTTATATAAAAGTAGCCCCTTATTTTCTGGAGTTGACAATGATTAAAATTATGCCAAATCTTAATGAGGACCTCATATTTCTTCATTTTTAAGCTACCTTTTCTTCAGTGGGACAAATTGGGGCATAAAATATATTTGTAAACAGAATAGTTATTTAAGAAGAAGACTCAAATTTCAAAAGTTAAATGGAATACACTATTTTTCCTGCAACAAGTATATTTCAAATATTTTTCTTGTATACAATCAACAATAATAAGGGGTGGATATTATTTCCTTACTTCTCTGTTAACTGGGGTCAATGACATGCTTTTGAGCCAGGCATTTTAAGTCTTCATGAATGAAAGGAGAACTCAGACCCAATTTATTGTGTAGCAGATAACACTGTCTGAATAAATATGAATTTATGTTTTAAATACACACATATTTTAACATATTAAATACATATATGTGGATCAAAACTATATTTTCAATATACTAGTATACTCCAATTCTATTCTGTCCATTTTTATTTTAGCGATGGAAACCACCACTTTGAGTCTTACATGGCCAACCAGCAAACCTCAAATCTCTATGGAACCAAGTAACTGTGTCCTGCCCAATAAATTATCAACAGAAGGGTTATATGCAACTTCTCAATGAAATCCTCCAAATAAAGTTACACACCTTTCCCTGCCTCTTCCCTGAGTCCTACCTGTAGAATCTGATGTGATGGTAATAAGCCCTTTCAATAAGATAGACAAAATCACCAAAACCGGTTTGGCTCAGTGGTAGAGCGTCGGTCTGCGGACTGAAAGGTCCCAGGTTCGATTCCGGTCAAGGGCATGTACATTGGTTGCGGGCACATCCCCGGTGCGGGGTGTGCAAGAGGCAGCTGGTCGATGTTTCTCATCGATGTTTCTAGCTCTCTATCCCTCTCTCCTCCTCTCTGTAAAAAAATCAATAAAATATATTTTAAAAAAAAGGATGGACAAAATCCATCCTCTGCCAGATGACAGAGCAAAGATGGAGAAATGTGATCTTGTTTCTGAATGACTGCATGAAGCAGAGCTGTCAGGTCCTGCCAAGAAGTATCCCTCTTCCCCATGTCCTATAAATGTCCTCTTCCAGCCTTAGCCAGTTTGGCTCAGTAGATAGAAAGATTGACTGGGGGCTGAAGGGTCAAGGGCACAAACCCAGGTTGCGAGCTCCATCCCCAGTGGGGGGCGTAAAGGAGACAGCCAATCAATGATTCTCTCTCATCATTGATATTTCTCTCTTTCTCACTCTCTGAAAAAAATATATTTTACATATATGTAGAATTTCCTCTTCGCAATCCTCGCTTCCCAATGCTACTGCTCCCCACCCCTACTTTTCTCCAGGTAGTGCACCTCCAGCAACTAAGAAAACTGTCCAGTAGAGCAATGCTCACTTAACAGGGAACAAATGGAGAACAAAATCAGAATTCTCTTATGTGAGCAAGAGAGAAAAACATATATAATTCACAGGAAGATGAGCCTTCTATCGTAATTATTCGAAGCAAAACCATTAGTTTAAAAGATAGCCGTGCCCTAACAGGTTTGGCTCAGTGGATAGAGTGTCAGCTTGCAGACTGAAGGGTCCCCGGTTCGATTCTGATCAAGGGCATGTACCTTGATTGCAGGCACATCCCTAGTGGGGGGTGTGCAGGCAGCAGCTGATAGATGTTTCCCTCTCATTGATGTTTCTGACTCTCTAACCCTCTCCCTTCCTCTCTGTAAAAAAAAAAAAATCAATTAAAATATATAAAACAATATAACTGTACATTTAAAAAGAAGGGAGTAATCATGAGTTTTTTGTTTATTTATTATGTGAATATTTGGAGTAAGTGATATAGTCAAAGACATGTAAGGGGAAAACAAACTCTTAAATTCATATGTACTCTGTGATTGTTGCATATATTTGAAATTGCAATGAAAAGGCTAATTGTGAATGGAACTTCAACTTGCTTTATATTTCCCTGTGAGAAGCTTCAAGAGTGTCAACTAATTTATATTGGCAATTATATAAAAATCCTAGAAGGGCTACAATTCTCTTCTGATCATACCTATACAGTAATTGATAACTTTCAAAACTAAAATAAAATATGTTAAGGTACAAAAGGATGAATTGCCATATGCCCTACCTTTTGCTACACTTAAGTTACCAAGATTAGTCTTTCTTTCCTCATAGAGTAAATTTAACCCTCAATTCTCCATTGAAGTGTGTATTTGAGGTAGGGAGCCTTTGTATTGAAAACTTATTCACATCACATTTTAGCAGTAATTGTGATTGGCTCCAGTCTGGCTTCGCTGCTATCCTGCTTCCATGGTACAGTAACAGGAGTGAGACTTCAATTTTCTCTTTTGAATTAAGGAATAATTGAGGATAGTTTTGAAAAGGAGTCAAGTGCTTGTTTTCTCGGAATAATCCTGCAATTTTGTTTTGAGAGTAGCATTATGGTTGATGTGTTTAACCCTGATGAGCAAATCGCACTTATGCCAGAAGTGTAAGAAGAGTTTGCAGATAAAAGAACTACAGTGGGTAAAAGCGATAGAGCTAATTAATGTGGATCCATTCCAATGGAAAATTGTGGTGTTGGCAGTTTGAAAGGAAAGATATGGTTAGAGCATAAAACCTCAAATGACAGAGATGAAGCAAGGTACTAAAATAAACCACAGGCATATAGATAGGGGTATGTTGAGCTGCATTGCCAAATAAAATTATTTGTAGATTTCATAATAAGTGATATTAGGCTCCATCTTATGAGCAAGAAATAGGTCTAGGATGTTACTTCATTACTGCCAAAATTACATTTTTATTTAAAATATTGTAATACAAAAATGCCAAGTACAATTTCCTCGTTGTTAGCCAATCATGTGTGTAATATATAAGTATTTCTAAAACTCCATTAAACAATCAGTAGTGCCGAAACCTGTTTGGCTCAGTGGATCGAGTGTCAGCCTGGGGACTGAAGGGTCTCAGGTTCGATTCCGGTCAAGGGCATGTACCTTGGTTGCGGGCACATCCCCAGTAAGGGATGAGCAAGAGGCAGCTGATTGATGATTCTCTCTCATCGATGTTTCTAACACTCTATTCCTCTCTCTTCCTCTCTGCAAAAAAATAATAAAATATATTTTAAAACAACAATCAGTAAAAAAGATTTTTAAAGATGTTTTCTTAGATTCTTATGCTGGAAATAAAGCTGTTCATATTTTAGAACCAAAGAACAAAGAGACAGAGACAAGAGGAAGAGAGAGAACAAGAGTGCCTGCTATATATTCAAGCATTGTGGTTTAGTTTTCTTTGTGAGGATGGGTATGCTACCTCATTAAAAAGATTGGAGTGGAATGACACATGAGGAGCAAGAAAACTGGGAGATGGTTTTGTTAAAGAATCTTTGAATTCTTTACTCTTCAGGTGATTTACAATCCATCAAAGAAAGAAAAATAATTCAAACAAAATGTAATGTCCCAATGATGATAAAAGCTGGCCAGATGTCCTAGCTGGCTTGGTTGAGTGGACAGAGCATAGGCCTGTGGACTGAAAAGTCCTGGGTTCCATTCCAGCCAAAGGCACATGCCTGGGTTTTCCGCTCAATCCCTAGTAGAGGGCATGCAGGAGGTAGCCGATCAATGATTCTCTCTCATGACTGAGATTTCTGACTCTCTCTCCCTCTCCCCTCCTAAAGTATTTCTTTTTTAAAAAAAAAAGCTGACCAGAGCTTGACTTCATTATCATTATCAGATTAATAATACTTAGCATCTTTTATCATGTATCCATAGATCCTGTATAATAACATAATCAAATTCTTGCATTTCCTCTCCCCAGTCTTATATGCTATCCCATTTATCAAACCTCAAAGGGGAAGGACTCTTAGAGTAAATAAGCAAAGGGGCCAGAAATGGCTGAACTTGACAAGGAACGGGTTGAGCATTTATTTGAATTAAACATTTAAATGTGGCTAATTAACTCATTAACCTTTGCATTAAAAATTCTATTTCACACTGTGTACTACACCGCAGTTCAGCTGTGGTTCAGGTGTTACTTAATTAAGCCTAGACCAAGATAGTTGCTCAAAAATTCTCCATTAATTCATGTATTAGGAGACCATAAGCATTCCTAGCAATGCCCTGATATGTTTTGCTATTATTTCTTTATTAAAGAGGTTTCACTCTCAACAACACATTTCTTTAACAAATAGACCAAAACCACAAGTCTTTTTCTACTAAATAAGAGACATAACTATGAACCTGATTGGGACTACAGATCTTTATCCCAGTTCTAGCTGTGTAGTCATTATAGAACTCAAAAGAATATTCAAAGAAAAGGAAATTGTATGTGAAAGATAGCAAACACATTTTAAAAACCAAATAAATTAGAACAAATAATAATAGAAACTAAATCAGTAAACAGGCCTTCATGCATGGTGAGGAAATAACTATGAAGTTGATTATTCTCATTTTTAAAGACACTCCAAAAATTCAGTTAAGAAAAAAATAATCATAAGTTTTTGTTTGTCTGGTCTGTTTATATAGCCCTCACCTAGTCAGTTCTGCATGGAGAATGAAGATGTTGGTATTCCAACTGGTTCTTAATTTGTATAATAGAAAACTTTAGCTATCTCCACAATTAACTTCTGACACATAACTGTGTAACTTTTCATTATTCCCATTTGCCAATTTTGCATTAATAACAATTGAACTGGGTTATTTGTCCATTGCTACCAGTGGGGAAAACACACACCACTATTTTACACTGCACCTCAGAAACCCTGTTAGTTGTGGACGGGGAATTATTATTTATATTGGTAGATATATATTCTACAATTGAAGCATGGAAACTCTCAGGGGTTGTTACACAGTGTTTATTTAAGAACCAGCTTTTTTATATGTGCATTTTTGCTCAGGCTCTGGAACTTACTCCAAAATAATCCCAATTACATCCAGTCTTTTGTTCCTAAATCATACCCATGATCAGCTCTGCGCATCTATCTGCTGAGATATATTGACTCAGACTGTCTACTGATATGTGATTGAGTTTATTCAGCTGGATACCAGAATGGCTGAGAGAGAGTGTTTACAGTTCATTTAGTTCTGTGCTATCACTGTTCTGTGACTGGCAGGTCCACGGCCACATATACAAAAGTAAATCAGAATTCTGCCCAAAGAACCTGAGAGAGAAAATGCTTGCTGTTTGACCTACTTTTTCCCTGTAAGTTTTGGTGATTTTCATTGTTAAAATTAAGTTTGAATTTAAACACGTGAAATAATACAAATAGAAAACGTAAAGCTTGGTTATTTAGAAAATATTCACTTTTTACATAAAAAAATATGATTACACAAGTTAATAAAATAAACTAGGTAGAGACCGGAATAGAGTTTTCAATTTAGACATATGAATTATAACTTAAATAGTAATCAGATCAAGGAAAAACTGTATTCAAATATAGATTCTGAATCATTCTCATTTCCATGATAAGTCTCCTTAAGTCTCACGGTATTTAATTTATTCACATGCTTTAGCTCAGAGAACAAAAGCAAAGCTGTGATAATTATGTCTATATAACCACCTGCTCTTTCTTCTCAGTACCCAGTGTGTCAGTAGGGTAGCCATCGGGACAGCCATTTTTGAAACCTAAATTTTATTTTCAAACACATGACCTACAAGAAGGAAAAGATTTGTGAACACAAAGAATATGTTTTAAACAGTTGACTGCTTAAGAGAAAAATAATTGACTGGTTTTTTGATCAATGGAAGAAGGTAAGCCCTTGGATGACACGAGAAGCTACAGATTTCTGTAGATGCAGAAGGCCTATAAAATTGGTCTCATTCTTTCTCAGCTCTTAAAAGTCTTTCTAGGGAAGAAATAAATTGAGTTCAGATCATGCCTGTCAGAATTCAGTTTCAGAAAGTGACTGAGCGCCTCGGTGCTGGCCCTGCCAGGGACTAACGCTTGTTATAGCAATGAGTGTGCCCAGTTCTGTCACGGAAGCCTTGTCATTAGGTTGTGATGGATGACCCAGAATTTTCAAATTGGGTTCCGTGCTCTGCTAGTTCTTCCCTCACGGAGAGCACGTTCCTATTTATCCCGGATCAGCATATCCGGAGACTTTTGAGCAGATACTTATTTTGTTCCACTTAACCATGGCAATGTTCCTCTTCTCTGGGGTCTCTTCCGGTTGGCATCTCACCGTTGAAATAAAAGCCAGTGCTGATGCTTGTAAACATGATGATAACATGCAGGCAACATTTTGTAGAGTCGATTGCAACATGGCATTACGCACGGGCGTATTATGAGGTCCTTCGTCTAGTGTAGAGCTCCAGTTATGAACCTGGTGAAGTGGCCGATATGTTTTTGGTACAGACTCTCTGTTCCAGTTCTAAACTTGACCTTGACTTTCCAGAATGAAGAGTTTATGTTGAACACAAGCACAAAAAAATTACAGGAGAGGAACAGACTATGATTTCATTTTTCTATATTTCCTTATTTTGACTTTGTGCTAAAACATTCCGTAGTATTAAAAAAAAAAAAAAAGAAATTTATGATCAATGTACACTGATTTTCTAACTATGTCAATTACAATCAAGTACCAGGAGTCAATTATAGGATCCTTTTTTGAATCCTAATTGCTTTATTATACATGGACAATCTATAATAATGCAATCGATGCATTTTGGGGTAAAATAGCATGAAGAAAATCTGAAATATGGAAACCTAATGGGAAACAGGTTTGAGGCAGACCAACAAAATCCTAAGAAACTTTGTAATAAGCATCGCATGCTTTTTAAAATAATAAAAGCGTCGCCACTACAATAATATTGAATTCCTAATGCAAAAAAAAAATATTAGAATCAAAAAGGGCTTTATCATTTAAATAATGTGGAATTACACTTTTTAATTTGGCTTGTTTAAAAGGTGTTTAAGGAAGGGGGTGGGGCTACCGAGTTTTAAAAAGAAGGATAAAAGCCAGCATTTTGGTTCAGTCAGTGGATAGAACATCTGGAGCGAGTAGGTAAATTAATCCAACCAAGATGGCTGCAGCCACGGAGAAAAGGAAGGAGGCTTGGGTTTCTCCAGCAATGGAGGAAGCCAAGCTTTCTGCACACCCTGGCAGGCCCAGGCCTCCACTCAAGGCTGCAAAGTTTCAATTATAGAAGATAAATAAACCCCAGATACCAGGGCCTCCACTTGGGTTGCTGGTAGGCATGGACAGCCAGAAAACCACCACAAGCCCCTTGCCCAGGCCACCCCACACCCCAAGGGAACCTACACTCTGATCCAGGACACCCTTCAGGGCAAACCAGCTGGCCCTCACCCATGCACCAGGCCTCTAGCCTATCTAATAAAAGAATAATAAGCAAATTGACCATCACTCCAACACACAAGATGGCTTCCCCTAATGGTCAAAGACCCTGCCCCCATGTGGACACAAGATGGCTGCCATAAGATGGCCAGCAGGGGAGGGCAGTTGGGAGGGACCGGGCCTGCAAAGGAGGGCAGTGGGGGCAATCAAGCCTGCAGGGGATGGCAATTAGGGGTGACCAGGACTGCAGGGGAGGGCAGTTAGGGGCAAACAGGATGGCAGGGGAGCAGTTAGGCATCAATCAGGCTGGCATGGGAGTGGTTAGGGAGTGATCAGGCTGGCAGGCAGAAGTGGTTAGGGGCAATCAGGAAGGCAGGCAGGCAAACAGTTGGCAGCCAGCAGTCCTGGATTGTGAGAGAGATGTCTGACGGCCCATTTAGGCCTGATCCTACCGGTAGGATCTGGCCTAAACAGGCAGTCAGACATACCTAAAGGGGTCCCAGATTAGAGAGGGTGCAGGCTGTGCCACACCCAGACATGTATGAATTTCGTGCACTGGGCCTCTAGTATATATAATATATATATAAAATTGAAGGAATTTTATATATATATATAAAATTGAAGGAATTTAAATCAGTAGAAACTATAAAAACAAAACAAAAATATAACAAGCACATGATAAATTCCTTTTTATTCTAATTCCTACTTTTTCAGAAAATCTCAGAAAAGATACTTTCAGTGTTTTTACTTTGTTTTTGTTACAAGTTTGTATTTTTCTCAGATTTATATCTGATAATCAACCCTTTGACTCCAGTTTTTGGACAAATTAAGATACAGCTTGACATGTGGTCTTCTGTTATTGTTTTGTTCTTTGTAGTTGTGTGTGTGTGTGTCTGTGTGTGTGTGAACTTCTCTTGGCATTTCCTCCAAATCCTCTAAGCTTATTACCCTCGTGTCTAATTTTGGTTATATTCAGCATTTGAATAACCCTTTGTCATTCAAATAACAGATTGCTTTCATATTCTTAACATGACTCACGGTCTTGAAAAGGCCACTCAACACATTCACTTCTCCCTCATGTTCCAGTAGATTTTTTATACATTTTTTTTTCAGTTATTTGAAAAGTTTACCATTATCCAGGGAGCAGCAAAATCACTTTGGTCTCCTTTTAAAGAGTGACCAGCTAAGATTACAGTGTTCCCGCTCATCCATTTGCTTTTCCACGCTGATCTCTTGACTTGAAATGTTCAGGCTGCCTTGAAGGTCACGTAACAAAATAGCACTATTCATTACCGGCAACACCACTCCTGGCCTTTCATTTGGAGGACCCTGCTGTTCCGCAGGTCGGACAGCAAAAGGAGGGGCTGGAGGGGCCCCAACCCTCTGACCTTTGTCAACTCCACCTCAGCAGAAGCAAGAATTAATGTCGAGAACGCCTCTCCCTTGGAAAACATCTTGTTAAAATTTCACAGCTAAAAAAATGGTTTCCAAACGTTCTATTTAAAGAAGCAACATTTTCAAGTCAAAAATATAGAGAGAGATTGTATAGTTATTATAGGCCTGCACTGTTGGGAATGTGTCTTCCTCTCTCAGGAAGACACTGGGTTTAACATGCTCTTTTGGATCCTCTTTTCAAGATAACCCAAGCATCTGCTTTAGAATAGGACCTCCATCCGCATGAAGGCCAGCGTGGCTGTCCTCATTTCTCTGTTCAGAAAGGATTCGTTGTGTTTCACATCTTCTGAGTGGCAATTATCTGATGGATTCCTTTCACACTTCCTGGGCTCTCCACGCTCAGCAGGGCGACAACTGATGTAATTCCCACAACATCACATTCTGACCTATAAGAACCCAACTCCAACTGGTGTGTGAGCAACAATCTGACGTGGCCTAATCCAGAAGGAAATGGCCCTGCCTGGCTGGTGTGGTGCAATGGTTGAGCACCACCCATGAACCAGGAGGTCTTGGTTCAATTCCTGATTAGAGAGCACATGCCCAGATTGCAGGATTGCTCCCAGTAGGGGGCATGCAGGAAACAGACTAACAATGATTCCTGTAATTGATGTGTCTATCTCTCTCCCCCTCTCCATTTCTCTCTAAAATCAATAAAAATATATTTAAAAAAAGAAAAATTCTCCTTTATGTGGATTCTTATTTTTGCTGTCTTTGTTTTATCATAACAGCCTACCTGAGCTAATATACTCTTATTATTTCAGTTAGTACAATGTTTTAACTCAGAAAACAAAAGTAGTTCTCATTACATGTTAGTCACATACAGTGTTTATGATTTGGGAATTAAATACTAATAACCAAACCTCAATTTTCAAGTTCACTTTTGATATTTCTATGATATAAATTGGTACTCACGGTCACGCCATTAATATGCAAACAGCAGTAATTTGCCTGAATAATTTATTCAAAATGCGTTATATAAACAAAGGAATCTATAATGAGTGAAAAATAGTGGAAACAGAGTATTATAGAAAAAGAATTTTTTAATTGTCTACCTTATTGTATATTTTAAATTTTGGACTATATACAAATAATACTTAATCAAAAGAGAAGGAAAGAAGATAATAATGAATGAATGCATGAACAAATAATAAGCAACTAAGTAAATACATAGAATTCCTGATTTACTCAGGAAAGACAGTGTGTAACAAAGATTTCTATATAATCAATTAGACTTTATGATTTCCAAATACCAAGTATTGTGACACTTCCATAATATTTACACACTACCAGCAGTCTTTAATATTAAGTTGTGGTTCAAGGGCTAATGAAAAGTAGATTGGAAATTCATCTAATATTGTAAATTGAAGGATCTTACTGATATGATGCATACTCAAAAGCAACGAGGCATTGCTCTCATATAAGGCTACCAGCATTCATTCTCTTACTTTGATTACCTATGTATTTGTGCTCAGACAATGTTTTATTTTACTGCATGGCGAAAATGAGGTCAATACAATTTTAATTTTAAAGTTGTTTGTAAATATTCTATCTATGCAAGGAATATGGCATAAAGATTTGGGTGTGGCTAAAAGAAAAAATAGTGAGGACACCAAATTCAGAGAAAGACTCAGAGAAACTGAGACATTCATGCATTGTTTGTGCAATGGATAGTGATACAATCACTCAGAATAATAGTTGGTATTTTCTTATAAATATGGCTTTATCATATCATCCACCAAATGTAGTTTTGAGCATTTATCCCAGAGAAATAAAAATAACATTACGAGAACCTGCCAAAGCTTTATGTATACTAGCCAAAACCTGAAATCAACTCAAATATACTTTAAAGGGTGAACAGTTAAACAAACTGGCACATCGACACAATGGAATACTTGTCAGCAATAAAAAGGAATGAACTATTGTTACACATAACCACTAATCTCCAGAGACTTATGCTGAATGAAAATAAGCCAACCTGCCAAAACCGGTTTAGCTCAGTGGTAGAGAGTCAGTTTGTGGACTGAAGGGTCCTGGGTTCGGTTCTGGTTAGGGGCATGTACAATACATTGGTTGTGGGCACATCCCCGGTTGGGGGTGTGCAGGAGGCAGCTGGTCGATGTTTCTCTCTCATCGGCATTTCTAGCTCTCTATCTCTCTCCCTTCCTCCTCTCTGTAAAATATCAATAAAATATATATTTTTTTAAAAAATAAGCCAACCCAAAAGTTACATTCTGTATGATCTTATTCACATAGCTTTGTATAGAACTCATTACTCACACACACACACACACACACACACACACACACACACACACATATGCACACATATGGTACAAGTAAATCTGGAGAAATCTAAATACAAGTGATGAATTGCATCAATCCTAATATTCTGGTTGAAAGGTTATATGATAGTGTTGCACAATCTGTTTATTATTTCTCACAATTGCATTGTGAATTCAAAATCATCTCAATAATTTCAATTAAAAATTCTAACAGAATGACTGATGTAATAATGCATATGTTTATACCAGGGATACACCACTATGAGAGTAATCAAAAAAAGAATTGAAAAGGCATTAGGTCTTGAGCATCCTTAGGTCATTAGCTTGGCAGGTAGAAGCAAGAATGCACAGTACACACTTGACTGCTATAGTTGGGATACCCCATTACAAAGACAAACTTCTCCCTTAGTGTTGGGTAGAGGCCATAAACACCTCTTAGAGGTCTGTTTCTTCTTTGCCTTATGCATCTCTTTACTCCAGAATCTATCGCTGCCACCTGCATATAGTTCCTCATCAGGAAATAATTGGTGTCTGTGTGATTTAATCCATGCAGGGGTCCTCAAACTTTTTAAAGTGGGGGCCAGATCACGGTCCCTCAGAGAGCTGGAGGGCCGGACTATATGAACTACTAATTCCTACTGTAACACCTCGGCTGCGCTCACTGCCCAAAAAACCTGGCGGGCCGGATCAGACTCCTCTGCGGGCCGCATGTGGCCCGCGGGCCATAGTTTGAAGACCCCTGATCCACAGGCTCAATGACAGAAGATGTATACAGTTATTGTGTTATAGACCAAAACTGGTGGAATATCTCTTATGCTTAGGAGATTTAGTAGAATGTGTATAATCAAAAAATTTTATCGCCTGGCTGGTGAACACCTATGAACAAGGAGCTCACGGTTTGATTCCTAGTCAGGACACATGCCCAGGTTGTGGACTCAATCTCCAATGTGAGGGGCGTGCAGGAGACAGCTGATCAATGATTCTCTCTCATCATTGATGTTTCTATCACTCTCTTCCTCATCCTTCCTCTCTGAAGTCAATAAAAATATTTTTTAAATTTTTTTATTGCAGATTAGTAAAATTGACACTGAAAAGTAATTTGAATTAAAACTATGGAGGGTTTTGATGGATAAAGTAGGGAGGTTTTGGAAAGGACCACTCTGCATATCTCCTTATGCATGCAGAGAATAAATAAACTCAGTGGGTTTAGACTTGTTCTCCCTTGGTTTCTGACCGAAATTCAGAATTTTAGCATCCCCACCCTTGTCTAGGACTCTGGAGGCATTTTTTAATCTTCCTTCTTTCTTACCAAATACATCAAATTGGTGCACAATCTCTTTTTTATATCACTTCCAAATTGTTTCTTTATCTCCATTCTTACTATCACTATTCTAATTCCAGTTCTCATTATCTCTCACCTAAACTATAGCAATCATCTCCACACCGATATCCCTGTAGGTAACTTCTTCATCTTCAAATCCATCTCTTGTACGGCCGGCAAATTAGTTTTCTCAAACACAAATTTGACCAAGTCACACTGTTCAGAGAGCTGCAATAGCATTTCTTCTCTTATGAAATAGAGTTACTCATGGAAGTATTCACATTTTTTATTAATGCAGTCTCAATGATTCCTTCTAGTTTACTGATGATATTCAATATCTTTAATCAATATGATATTGATATTGCCTTTATTTTATGATGATTTAAGTCTTGAGGGCTCTGTGATACATCATTGTATTCACCGAGTCAATCTGAAAGTAAACTTAATTTCCTTCTTTTCTAAATTCATTCTCTTTCTAAAACTTTTGGTTCATATATTCCTTCTATTTGGCACAAATACAGTTCAACTTTTATTAAATGCTTCCTATATGTTTCCTCCTCCACTTGATGTTTTAAATCCTTAAGAGTAGAAACAATGTTTTATTCATTTAGCATCTGTAAGAAGGTCTACTTCTTACTAAATACACCAAATGGAATTCACTCACCATTTCAGTAACTGTTTCAGTAACTGTTAGTTATGTCCCCACATATTAAAGAGTAGATGATGCATAAAGTATAAAATGTTCCTGCCTTCATCAAGCATTTTTCTAGTTGGAGAGACAAGCAATAATAAATGGACATGGAGCAAAAGGTCAGACACTGTATTAAATTGAATTAAATTCATGAATGACATTAGGAGGTAAAACTTTTTTCTATAAAAGTAAAATTGACATGTTTACTCTTCTGGGGTTGTGTCCTAAATGTGGTCCTTGTAGTGTGACTGATAAAACTATCACAATTGTGACTGCTGGTGATTTTGAAATATAGAATTTGACCCACCCCTTGGTCAAACTCCCGGTCAAGGGGACAATTTGCATACTAAGCTTTATTATATAGGATAAGGCTGAGAAATCAGCAGTCATACTGGTAAAACAGCATCATGCAACCGACATCAACAACTAGATTGTAACGTCCTTCTTCTACTTATGCAATGCCGTTTACACTTGGAACACACAGGAAATCATGACCAAGTTATCTTTAGGATGTTTCCTTGTGGAGCTATAATTACCCTCTGTAGGACTAAAAGGGTTTTGAAAACACAGGACAGCCTAGGCTACACATTCATGGACTACTGAAAGGAACTTTTCAAGGGATCAAAAGTTTAAAAAAAGAGGAAGAAAGAGACACATGGCTATTTAAAACAAAACAAGATGGTAGAATAGGAGGTCTCTGACCTCCCACTACCCACGAGCTACACAGCCAATACCTTCTTGAGGAAAGATATCCTATAATATAAAAGCTTAATATGCAAATTGTCCTCTCAACTGGGAGTTTGACTGGGAGTTCAACCAGAGGTGGGGCTGGCCAACCAACCACAGGAAGGGAGGCCTCAACCGGGGGCAGACAGGTGCTGGGGGACCCTACCTGTACACGAATTTCGTGCACTGGGCCTCTAGTTATATTTATGATATTCTGTTGGCCAAAGTCCACTCAAATTCAAAGGGGGACACAGAATCTCCTTCTCCTGATGGAAGAGATGATACAAACTCATTGTTCAAAAGTATGGAGGTGGGGGGATGTGGAACATTGGGGTGATTCTTCCTATCAGTTGACCAAAAAGTGACCCCTATTAATAAACAGCTGGTGTTCTCATCAGAATCAAAATAGAAATTATCTTGGCAATATGCATTTGTCTTTTGTTAGAGACAAAAGTTAAATAACTATCTTTACTATTTTTTTAACTTACACTTGAGTGATCCAGATGGAATAAAGAGTCGATTGCTCCAATTAAACTTCATAGCTATTAACATATTAATAAAGACACCAGTAATATCTGTATATGTACCTCTGACAAAAAAAATATCCCATATGTCTGTCTGTTCCTGGAAAACAGAACCTATCAGATGATATTTAAATTGGAACATAGGCAAAACAGGAAAGGGGTCAAGAAATCCCAACTCAATACTTTCTCTTTGTTCCCCATAACATCAATGCTATTTGCAGGGATCTGTGAAATATAATGGCTATGATTAGCTTTTTATATGCATAATTCATGAGGTCACGTTGCAAACATTCCTGGTGCATGAGGCAAGTCTATTTTTCATGTGTATTTTTCCAATATCTATTCTGAAAGGATTTAAAATATTTTGGTCTGATGTTTAGAAAAAAAATCAAATTTAGAATTTGCATATCATTAGCCGTAGGTAATACATTTTTAAAAAAATATATTTTATTGATTTTTTACAGAGAGGAAGAGAGATAGAGTGTTAGAAACATCAATGAGAGTCATCGTCCAGCTGCCTCTTGCATGCCCCCTACTGGGGATGTGTCCGCAACCAAGGTACATGCCCTTGACCGGAATTGAACCTGGGACATTTCAGTCTGCAGACCGACGCTCTATCCATTGAGCCAACCGGTTTCGGTGGTAATATTTTTTGAACTAACTTACTGCCTTAAATGTACTGCAGCTTAAGAAGAACAGCAATCTGCCCTGACTGGTTTGGCTCAATGGATAGAGCATTGGCCTGCAGACTAAAGGGTCCCAGGTTTGATTCTGGTCAAGGGCACATGCCTGTGTTCTGGCTCCATCCCCAGTAGTGGGCATGCAGGAGGCAACCAATCAACTATCCTCTCTCATCACCTATGTTTCTATCTCTCTCTCCCGCTCCCTTCCTTTCTGAAATCAATAAAAAATGTATTTTTTAAAAAGAGCAGAAATCTACTTATAATGGTCAGTTTCCTCTGTAGATTATGAAATGGAGCAAAAGGCAAATGTTAAGAGTATTAATAAAATAAAGATTGAATCTGACTGAAACAAAGTAAAAAATCTACCATGTATTGCAAAGCTGAGAATCAAAACGAACTGCTAGTTCTGGCTGTTTTTTTTTAGACCAGCCTGATTAAGGTATATTTTACATCGATTAAAACGCATTCATTTAGGTGTATGTACACCTCGACTATTTTCACAAATTCATGCACCTGTGTAACCGCCACCACATGAAAATACCAAACATTTCATCAGAATAAAATCCATTAGCATTACAGATCTTCATCCACAGATTGCATCTTTCATTGTGAATAATTGTAACTGACTGTGAACGTTTAAAAGTTTAAAATGAAAAGGAAATCTACCAGCAAGTTTACTTGCATATCTTGCAATAATAGGTCCTTACTGTTAAAAGGTGAGAAAATGATATTACACAGGTATTATAATCTGTACTTCAGCTTTGTCACTGGATTTTGTTTATGAATAAGAAGAGGTGGAGTAGGACCCAAAACCACAGTGGTCTAATCCAGTGGTCGACAAATTGCGGCTCAGGAGCCACATGCAGCTCTTTGGCCCCTTGAGTGTGGCTCTTCCACAAAATACCACGTGTGGGTGCACACATACAGTGCGAATGAAACTTCATGGCCCGTGCGCAGAAGTCGGTTTTTGGCCTGGGCCAGTCATTTTGAAGAAGTGGTTCTAACACCAAGCCACACTCAAGGGGCCAAAGAGCCGCATGTGGCTTGAGAGCCACAGTTTGCCAACCACTGGTCTACCAAACCCAAAGCATTGTTAGGGTCAGGCCAGGTTCCCCTCTAAATAAGCCCGATATCAAGGACGCCCCAAGGGTGGGTTCCCACATAAAACTGGTGTTGAGACAGCAGATCATAATAGCATAGAAATCGTCATGGAAAGAAAGGGAGGTCACCTAGTATCTAGTTATCCTATGAGGATAGCTTAAAATCGAATCAAAATAATCTACCCAGCAAAGCTATTACTCAGAATCGAAGGCCAGATAAAGAGCTTTACAAATAAAAATAAGCTAAAGGAGTTCATCACTGCCAAACCAGAATTATATGAATTGCTGAAGGGAGTTATTTAGGAAGAGAAAAAAGATAAAGATAAAAATTATGAACAAGAAATATGTAACTATCAACAAGTGAATCTAAAAACCAAGGGAATTAAAAAATCTGATGAACAATATTAACTGTTGAATATAACAGAATCAGAGGTATGGAAGGGGAGTGGACTGACGATTCTCAGAGAAAAGGGGAGAGGGGGATGCGGGAAGAGACTGAACATAAACTGTGCACCTATGGATGACGACAATGGGGGTATGGAAAGGGCAGAGGGTGGGGTGGGAACCTGGTGGAGGGGAGCAATGGAGGGGGAAAAATGAGGAACATTTGTAATAATATGAACAATAAAGATTTTTTTAAATTAAAAAAACAATTGTCCGGATTTCCTTGTCGGAAATAATCTCGAAGCACAACACCTTCAAAACTTTAACCAGCACCGTTTCATGAGAAGAAGCAGGAGAGATGAGTCCAGAAACCCATAGCATGTGACATGAAGGAAGAGGAGGCAGCCTTGGTCGCCATGAGGAGAGACAATGATGGAAAATGAAATCGTTTCCTATGGGGATGGACGGACGGAGGCACAGTTCCGAAGCCATGCTGTTTCCAAGGCACTAAAACTATCAAATATAGTACATCTGCTCGACGCCACCAGAGATAATACATCACAGCGTGAGACTTCGTGATGATTATGTGATCTCAGCTGCTAGGTCGGGCTATTGCTACTCCTTTGCTTGTTTCATTATCTGAGAGCAGCAGAGGCTGCATTTAAGGAACTAGTTTAAAAAACAGGTGACACATTCCAGACTGACATGTGG
This sequence comes from Pipistrellus hanaki, assembly GCF_964339955.1. Taxonomy (NCBI): domain Eukaryota; kingdom Metazoa; phylum Chordata; class Mammalia; order Chiroptera; family Vespertilionidae; genus Pipistrellus; species Pipistrellus hanaki. The sequence continues at coordinate 8,181,625 of NC_140522.1, read as the reverse complement.
AGCCAAGTAAAAACTGCACCTTGGAAAGTGGGCTTGGTGTGCAGGCCCAGGAGTGATCATGTCCTTTGATGACTAAATACTTTGAGTGGGGTGGGACCCTCCGGTGGCCAGGCAAGGTCCAAATGGCTCCTACATGACTGCAGCCATATGATAGCATTGTTTCTTGATTTAAGAGCGACTGCTCAGCCAGGCCCTTATTCAGAGTTTAAGTTATGCAGACACTGCGGTCAGGGAAGGGAGTGTAGACATTCAAGGGAAAAGGAATAGCCCAAAAGTTCATGGTCTGACCAAAACAGGCTCCTCTCCTGAGCCATGAGCCAATTCACCCCGCAGAGAGCATTACAAAACCACTAGTAGCCCTTTGCAGGGAGATTCCTGCAATAGGGATTCCTGCAATAGGGCTTCCTGCTGCACTCTCCCTGGCCTGCTTTCCTCCCTTCTCCCCACCTGGCCAGCTTCTCTTCTTTATCCAGTCCCACTTGCTTGCTTCTCCACAGCTGCAGCTTCACTCCCTTCTGTAGGGCTTGGCTTCTTTCTAAGCTGCCTTGATATGCAAATTAACTGCCAACTTGGTTGGGTTAATTTGCATAGTCACCCCGATTGGCTGGTGGGTGTGGCGAAGGTGCGGTCAATTTGCATAGTCCCTTTTATTAGGTAGGATCTTTAAAAGGCCATGTTTCTGCTTCCCCTACGACTTATAAGAAAGTAAACCAGAATGTCCTCTATGCCAATGTAACAAGGGGAGACGGAAAAAGAATTAGTCCAGGTACTTAATGATAATAAGAACCTATTTATTTTTTAAGTGGGATGAATGCATAAGAGGTGACTGAGTAATAGAAACATGACACAATGGACTTCCCAATGACCTGAAGCCAGCGTCTGTTCTTACTCCAGCCCCCAGAGCCACACAGGGAAATTCAAATTTCCCTGGTCACGGAAAGGAGCGTATTATGGATGTTTCTCCTTTTCCTCAGTCTCTGAGCCAAAGCAGGCCACCAGGCTCACGCTGTGCTCCTGCAGTGCTGTTCCCTTTAAGAAATGATGTTGTTCGGCCTGGCAGGCAATGTTTTTTTATGCTTAATGTTGCCCTGGGTAATCACAATGCGTGTTTGTGTCATTAAAATGGCTTCTAAAGAAATGGATTTCCATGAATCATCAATAAACCCTGCTTCCAGGATCTAATTCTCTCCGTTAGGAGTTCAGGGAAAAAATTCACTTTTTTTTTTTTTTTTTTTTTTGCTTTATCATATGCTTATTAATTGGGATTAAGCAGTAGCACTTAATCACGTGTGGAGCTCTCCAAATATATCTTTCTCATATTTCAGCACTCCTCTAATTACATGATTTTACTTAAACTTTTGTCACCATCTTCAGATCAGTTGAGCCCTAATTGTAGTTGAAAGAATGTATAATTACACTGCAACAAAGTTGTACAACTGAGTGTTATCTTCTGGAAAAATACAGAATAAAACAAAGCCATGTTCAAAAGAGTCAGAGCAAAGATCATGCTGGTAGCTAGGGAAGAGAAAGGAATAAGTTCAGTCCCTCATTAATGGCTGACATCACCGTAATGTTATTGTTCATAGTTCAATAATAATGGGGACATATGAAGAAACCAATGCCTATTGCAGAAAATGTGATATAATTAAAATTCATTTTGAAGATAAAAAGATAAGATTATAGGGATATATTGAAGTAAAGCTGCACATATCTAAGTAGAAAAATCATTAGATATTTATTAATATTTTAAAAACTTTGAATGATGAAGAAATTCTACTTAAAGAACATTTCTTTGTACTTGGAGGAAAAAAACAATTGGAACTAATTTTAAAAAGAATAGCTATTTTGTTATTTTTAGATGTAGTCAGTACCCATCTGGATATTAGTTTCAAAGACATAATGTTGCTTTGTAAAAAATATGTGTGTTCATAATAATTAAATATATAACCACTGATGACTCATTTTTGAACATCCTAGCATGCATCAATATTCTTTATGTATTCACATAAATCAATAAACATATACACATTTATGTAGTAAATTCTCCAAAACACAATTATACAATACACGCTGTTTTATAAACCATCTTCACTATTTTGTCTATTTGTCAAGGTCATTTTCCATCTCAACAGACAATTTCCTACATCATTATTTATATTGTTGCAATAATATTAAAAAGAATATGTTTATGGTCTTTTTTCAATCTCCTATCAATGAGTTATACATGTTTTCCCAATTTTGTCACTCACAATATTATTCCCTATTCACTGAGAACCTAACTGCCATATCCAATAACTGACTCTGGTGGTCATGCACTGAGCCTTTCAAAAAAAGACAACAATTAGCTTCCCCCAAATTCAATTCCAGTTATCACACTCTCAGACCCCTGTTCTGTGTGTTTCCAGAAAATGTTCCCCAATGTTCCCGCCGCGTTAATATTTTAACCTCACCAAACTTTAAAACCCATTGATCTCCTGACTCTCGCAGGATTTTCACCCCACGTAGTCCCTCTTTCCTCTGTTTACATTTAATGGAACAATCACTATGGAAACAGGTGCTTGCATTTGACTTGACTTCCTTACATCCCTCTTTTTCTTCTACTTGCTTGATGGATCTACTCTCTGCTTAAGTCCAACTTGCTTGCCACTCCCAACTTCAACCCATAAAGCTGAACATGGCAGGAGGGAAACCCAGACTCATTTTCACTTGCCTCACTTCCCATTCATGAGCAGAGCCTGGCAGTAGGTTTGTAATGCTGTGGGACAGTCATATTACACCTCCTCAGTCTATTCCTTTTTCTCTAAGACACATTCTTCCTTTTTTCTTCCTTAAACCTTCAGAACCTTCACCTTCATCCTCAGTCTTGGCTAAAGAGCTCGCTTCCTCCTTCATCTAAAAAACTGAACCAATCCAAAGTTACCTTCTACAAGCTTCTACCAAATGATCTTTGGATCATCTGTGGCTATATACCTATCATCTCTGCAGCGACTATGAACTTACTGTTTAAACTCTCCTTAATATTTCATGTTACTCTCCATCATATTACAGATCAATTTTTTAAGGGGAGAATAAACTTGAGTATGTCTTATTGATTGCTCGGGATTTTACATGAATCCTACAGGTTGATATCTCTTAAAAGTAATATTTTGAACAGGTGACAGGACAACATACTTTAACGTTCTAAATTTCTGTTTTTAAATAGAAAACAGCTGAACACAAAACTGACCTAACCAAACTTCATAGAGACTTCACAGATACACTTAGTTGGCTGTCTTTCCCTCAGAACCAAGAGAAGCAGATGTCTGCATCATTCCAGTGTCAGCTCTGTGGACAAGCGATGGACTTGTGGTCCTAGGGTTTCAGCAGTGACACCTGTCCTATTCAGTGTATTGTAAGTCATGTGTGTTCTCTTGTCATATTAAGTTGCTCTTCAGTTTTAAAACCCAACCAACCGAATTGACCTTGGAAATGAGATTATGTACTAAAAGTGAGGGAATATTTATACACATGATACTTAATATTTCTAAAATATTTTCAATCAATGTTTGAAAACAATAAATCATTTTTTTTCATTGATTTCAGAGAGGAAGGGAGAGTGAGAGAAGGATAGAAACATCAATGGTGAGAGAGAATCATTGATCTGATCGGCAGCCCCACACTGGGGATGGAGTCCACAACCCAGAAATTTTATCCTGAGTGGAAATTGAGCTCTCACCACCTGGTTCATGGGTTGATGCTCAATCAATGAGCCACACTGGCTGGACGATGCTTAATGTTTTTACTGCTCCCAGATGCCACATCTAAAGAAACACTTTAAGATACTGTGTTTATAAAAGGTAAGTACTGTAAAAGTGGGGGGGAAAGATATGGTAGACAGCATAGCAGAGTTGGACACTTTTGTGTTTTTCTCTAGTTCTGTGACTTCAGCATTTCACAGCATTGTTCTGACTCAGGAGCTGACATTTTTACCTAAATGACTGAATGTCACTGTCTAATTTTCTTATGGAACATAATTTGTTAAAAGACTATAATTTTCAAATAATGACAAGGAGAGATGCCTGAATTATAACCGAAAGTTACATCCATTTATTTTACAATGATACACTCAATGTTAAATTTCAGTGCTTTTATGCTGCATAAACACTGATCCTGTCTTTTTCATATTATTCTCAATGTAAGAAAATATTACTTAACGGTAAATCCAATTTGACGACCTCAGTTGGTCTGAACTTTGCAAACTTGTTCCTCCCACGGACTCCACGGTTTCCTCTTTACTAAGGACCACTCAACAAAAATAAAAGATGCAGCAGCATTGATGCTTGCAGCATTGAGGTGGATTTTTGAAGGCCCAAAGTAAAAATGCTCTTCAGCCTAGATGTCCCCAGCAACAATGGTCTGCTTCTGAACCAAGCATTATTTCTATTTTCTGGCTCCTAAATTAAATTTAAAAATAAAACTTCTGTACTTATATATATATTTTCTCCCTGAAATGAAAAATGACTGACCTTGAAGTTAGCAAGGTCATTATCACATCCCATAGGGACTCTCACTTTGAGTTGTGTGTGTGTGTGTGTGTGTGTGTTTTTCTATCTAGAAACTTAAAATATGTGTTGCATCCTGGCGTCCGAATAAAATAATTATGTGAACTCTCAACAGCCCAGGTGATATTCAAACAAGTCTCAGCATCTTGACCTGCTGTGGTAAGCAGGCAATGTGATGAAACGTTTGAACACAGAAAGCTGTTTCGAACATATTTGGATATACCCACACTTCTTTGCATGGTCTGTAGCAAAGAAAGTGCAATTGCTGGTATGACTTTCTCAGCGTTTTAAGTGTTAACTCATCTCACAATCTGCGTGTGTAGGAAATGATACATTCCTTTTCTCATAAAGCAAATTGGAGATCATTGTGATGATTTCCGGATTTTCAAAAACCGAAGGTTTGTCAGAGTAGAGAATCGATTTATAGAAAAAATATCGCAAATTCCTTTCTCGTTAAATATATGGATCATTAGTAAGGCAACCTGAATTTAGGAACATTTCTTTCTGTAGAAATATTTCGTACCACTGATTTTGGGATGCTGTTATCATCCCAAATATTAAAAATATCGAAATATTATTAACACAAGTACTTAAGTGGAGCATGAAAGTTCATGAGAGAGTGTGCCAAATTTTGAAATAAGTGTCACCATTCAAAGGACAACAACTGTGAATTTAATTTCCCCTTTGTCCTGTTGTATACGGACGTGGTCACCCTGGAAATGAGTGATTAATTTCCTCATAGGCTGGTGCAAATTAAAGAAGGAGGCATTTCAAAGGAAATACTAGAAATGAGTATGATCTGTTCTCCAGTTCTGACCTTTCTTAGTTGAGACTCCCCTTATTCCAAGTCAGCAGGGAGAGCGCTAATTATTCACTTAGCACTGCTCAGGTGGCCCTAGGAGGTAGAGGGTAGAGGGAAGAGCTTAACTAAAAAAATATGTTCCCTGCAGTGGCTGCCTGTTAGCAGCCCTTTCCTCTGGAAACCTCAGAAGGGAAGGTGTTTTTTTATAGTCAGTCAAGAAAATGTCTACTAACTGATAAGTGGAAACAATAAGCATGATTAGAAATTTAATGATAAAAATGACCTCATTAGGGCTTTTCATTGGCCCCTGGAGCTCTTAATCTGGAAGCAATGGGTGGCAAGGTCACCAATGGGAATGGTGACCTTTGTAACTTGGGCCAAGGTTATATCTATTTCTGATCCCTAGAGGTGTATGAGCCAGCATTAACAGCCAACTATCTGAGCAAGTTGCATCTCAAGGAAAAGAAAATTCAATCAGATGCCAATGGTGCTGAGTTTAAGACCTTCACCAACACAAAAAGGGTACATGATGAGATAGAACAGAGCTGCTTCATCCTAAGAATTGACTCAGAAGCAAACTGATCAAGAACTCAAGTTAAGTGAAGTCCTATGAGGGATCTGAAGTTTCTTCTCGACTCAGTGAAATGTTTTGAGGTCACAGCTTCACATGGGAGTCTATGCTACGTATGTGCTTCCACCGTCAATCCAAGACACAAGACACTGCATGGCCTCTGAAGCTCTTTGATCTCCCATAAAACCCAGTCTCAGTTCTTCACTGGGGATGGAGCTAGTATCTATCTCTGGGTTGTGCTCAGCTATGTAGAATCAGCAGACATGTACTCCCAGTGTTCATGCCTCTCCCCAGTGTATGGACTTGACTCGCTCATTGAACAGGAAACATGACTGAACAGATCACCATAGGGAAAAAGAGAATGGTGGTTGTTGGGGATCACAAGGATGAGCGTGAGGGGAAGGGGAAGGAATGGAGTTTGTTTTTGTTTTTTGTTTTTTTTGTGTTTTTTTTTTAATGGTTGTCACTGACATTGTTGTAGTTGCTTCCAATCAGAAGAATTTACCTTACTTCTGCTTTTGAACCTTATATGAATACTTTCTAATCAAATCCTGATAGACTCAAATTATCCAAGAATGTTAGATGGTAGGTGAATTGATACTTTCAGAAGGTGATAATGGTTTGGGAGGTATGTGTGTATCAAATTATTACTCAAGTAAAGAACAAAAAATTAAAATTTGACTCATTATGTCAGGAAATAAATTAATTTCAACTGTTCCAAAGATTATTTTAACTGAAATATATGAAAAGGATATGCCCCTGTTACACGTTCAAAATTTTTCCTTCCTATAGAAATATCTCAGTTTTTAAAATGAGAATTTCTATGTGTATTTTTGTTGTTTTCCTTCATTCTTTTATTTTCCCTTCTCCAGAAGTTGTAAATAGAAAGCCAATAATTGTGTTTTACGTACATGCATACTTCTTTTGTGGAGGACCCAGGAATGTAACATACTTGATGAGTAATTTACAGAAATGGAATCTAAGAAATTATTTTTCGTTACTCATTGCAATAGAAACCCTTTATAGTGGGAGATATCAGGGCAGCATTTCACATTTATTTCTTTTCCTATGAGTCCCTCCAAAGCCAACTTTGCCTGGTAGATAAACATGAAGGGTTGAGTTGTGGACATTCTTAAGATTCCTCCCAAGGTCATCTTTGCCTTTAAAACATATGAAAGCTTCTAAAAATGATACTTCTCCAATACAACAGCAGAACAAGCTCAAGGTCAAGGCACAGCATTTCTTCATTTTTAAAAATAAGAACCTAAACCTTACAAGAACTAAAATGCTGGAAGGGGGGGAAAGAATAAAATCCTTGAAAGATGATTCTACTGTGTAAAAGGGAGTCACAATCCTTCACTTGCCTGCATGTTTATCTTCAAAATGCCTCCTGATACTGTCAAAAAGGGGGGATTTGGAACACAAGAAAGTGCCTAGGACTCAGAAATTGTGCTTTTAAATATCATAATATATTGGAAGACTTCTGACACAAAGCAAGGGTGAGAAAAGTTTTTGTTTTCTTTCTTTTCACTTAGTCCTGAGAAATGCTAGGAAAAGTAATGATAAGTTCAGATACAATGAATGGTTCTTTCTTAATTTATCTGATTTGTAAAAAAATAAGAATAAATGTTTATTCTAATTTACTTCACCACGAAGAAAAGGAAGATCAGAGCAAAATAGCCATAACATGGGTGTGTTGGATATTCTAACACTCTATAAAAGAAATATCAGAAATCATAATATTATATTCATTTATCATCTATTTCACAGTACAAGTGCAACAATTACATAATTTCATAGGTGGATATCGATATTCTTTAATAACAGTTTTAATTGTTAAAATGATATTGTTTTTTGATTGTATAAAGGATGCCCTGTGTGTTTAAGTCTCAGTCGCCCACAGAGGATGTTGAACCAAATCAAACATTTTTAATGATCATTTCCCTTTATTCTAAGTATTCAGTCCTTTACCATTATTTATTGCTTTCCCAAAAACAAAATTTATGTGAAATCATTAAAGCACAAAAGTTACACCACATAGCTAAATGCTAAGCAGCATTCCATAAAATAAAAGGGTAAAATTAATATCAGTATAAACTTCACTGTTTACCAATCCCTCTGAATCATTCTTACTAACATAAATAGTAGCCAACTGTTTTGAGTCTGTGCCATTTTTTATTTCCTCATATTGGCCTGCTCCAAAGCAGATTCCTACCACAATATGCATTGATACAATCAGAACTTTCTTCAAGGTGCAGTAACCTTCATGTTCAAGGTCATACCTGATATAGCAAAGTATTGTCTTAAATACTTCTCACATTTATTCGTTATGCTTTCTTTAAATGCAAGTTAATATTACAAAAAAAATAAATGAATAGTAGCATCATTCCTTAGCTCAATTATAAAATATGCTAATGTATCAGACATTCTTAATGCATCCACATTGGCTGGGGATAACAGAGGCCAAAGTTTTTTAATCCTCATAGTAAAAAAGCTTTTTAAAAAGCAGTATTCCGTGGTGAATAATTTAACCATATGGTCATTTGGCTTTGATTTAGCTCATCAGTGGATGTAGGGAATTTTATGTTGTATTTGGAATACATATATTACTTCTAAGTCAAAATCTTATAGCAAAAGGAAATGTAAATAGTATGATGAAAATTGCATTTATTACAGTTTTTCCCCTATTTTACCAGGTCTTTTCAAATTCTCCAAGGAAACATATGAGAAATGACTTATCTGATTCAGGCTAAGTCTAAGAGTATGACACTGTTAATATGTAGGGATTATATTTCAGATAAACTGATATATCAGAAATTATCAGTGAAAATTTTCACAATTAAACTTTATGCCTAGTTACCAAGAGAGAAATAGAGGGAGAAATCATGAATGAGAGAGAGTTGTTAGAATATTAAACCATCCTGCACTAATAAATAGAGTCTTCCAGTTCCCTCTGCAGGCATATTTTGGGAAAATCCACCAAGTATGTTATATGTGTCAACAATCTCTAAGGATCAAAGATAAAAGTGACATCCACAAAACAGAGTATTCATGGGACCCTGTGATCCATATTCACATGTACTTACTATTAGATGGCGTCAAGGGAAACTTGAGACTGCAGTGTGCACCCCTGAAAAACAAAAACAGGTCATAATTAAGAACAAGGTCAATGATGTCCCATGAGTGGGGGCTTTGATAAAATTCGGGATGAACTTTTTTGTATTTCATTAGCTTTTTTGCATTTAAAATGCAGCCAATTTTAATGAACAGTATACTTTTGTATAGGATATATCAATTCTTTGAGCTTTTGCATCTTTGTTTATCAAATAAAGATCATAATTCCTGCCTGACCTTCTTCAGGGTTTTGTGTCAAGGGGTGATGGTCACTGAAAACACTGCTACAAATATCAGGTTTTCTTTTTCCTTCTGTTTTTGTATCTAACTGTACAATTTGTCACCCAATCTGTTAGGCCTGCATGAGATGGCGTGCAGTAATAAATCGAAGCAAGGAAAATAAATAAGAGAGATATAAAGATGGGATTACCATTTAGAGAGACCATGAAATGCATTTTTACGCTGACACTTACAAATGAAAAGCAATGGGATGGATGAAAATTCAGGGCGGACCCTGACGTCCACGGGCAGAGAAAGCCAGAGAGGGGAGTGCTGCATGGATGCTGTGACCTTGCACAGAACTCTGGACAGTTTCAGTGTCCCAGGGAAGGTGACAACGCTACTGACATGACTGCATGAGAAGCCATTGAACACCAGATTCTAAAAATGGCCATCACACCCTCTCTGGTTTGGCTCAGTGGATAGCACATCAGACTGCGGACCAAAAGGACCCAGGTTCGATTCTGGTCGAGGGCATATGCCCAGGTTATGGGCTTGACCCCCAGTAGAGGGCGTGAAGGAGACAGACTATCAGTGATTCTCATCATTGATGCTTCTAACTCTCTCTTTTCCCTTCCTCTCTCTGAAATATATATTTGAAAGACAGCTTAAGGATTAAGCGGTATTTGTGCAAAAATAAATATATATTGTCCAGTGTTTAGAAAGTCATTGTTTCACATATCTTGTTCTCTTCTTTAGTTGTCTAGTATCAGAGGGTAAACTCAATCCTTACCAGTTAATCATGGCTGGAAGGGGAGCATAACAATGATCTTGTGTGATAAATCAGAGTAACTAGAAATGATGTAGAAAAGGCAATAAAGAAAGAGCAGACCACCTCCCCACGTCCTAGAGTTGAGAAATTTAACATGAGAAGGGGGAGTCTCACTGGGAGGATATGAGTGGGAAGCTGGGATCCACTTCCTGCAAAGAAATTCTGGAGATTCAAGTTTTGTCTATAATATCAAAGGACAGAGTGAAGGAGAGGAGAGGTTAGGCATATGGGATTGCATTGGATTAATCACAACAAGATACTCAGAAATTCTAGGTGATAATAAACAACCTCTTATAGGTTTTTTAAAATATAATTTTATTGATTTCAGAGATGAAGGGAGAGGGATAGAGAGATAGCAACATCAATGATGAGAGAGAATCATTGATCTGAGCTGCCTCCTGCATGCCCCACCCACACTGGGGATCGAGCCCACAACCTGGGCATGTGCATTGACCAGGAATCGAACCGTGACCACATGGTTCATAGAGGGACACTTAACCATTGAGCCATGAGGGCAGGTCTCTTCTTATATTTTTGGACGTGACTGAACAAAAAGAGTATGAGCTGAGCCAGGATTGGTCTTTATCATCTTGTGTAGAAGAGCATCATCTCAAATATATACTAAGTAAGTGTATTGGACAATGATAACTATTTTCATACTATTCTCTCTCAAATTAATGGAACTCTTAGGAGAGGTCAAGTATATCTGACAGATTACATTTCTCAGTCCCCTTTGGGCTTGTGCATGGCCATGGAGTCAAATTCTGACCATTATAACAGAATTACAGACACAGAGAATATCAGAATACATTTAGCAGGAATTGATAAATGATGAATGGACTTGGTATGCATACAATGACATGCAGTGCAATACAACACAGACACTAATGAACTGTTTGGTCTGATTAAGGTTTCCATCCCTGGTCTCAGAGCTAATTCAGGATTAATTGGTCAAACATGAGATTAGCTTTTCTGAGAATCACTGCCATAAGAAGCTATTGATTCTGATGGGTTTATGCTCTCGAGGTCTATTGCAAAGGTATCCATTTAAAAAGTCATTCTTACAGATTTTATTCATGAACAAAAGCACAAAGTCCTAGAAAATAACACCTAGCAATTTATTGAATGTATAAACTATAAGGAACGTGTGAACTTAAGGAATATAAAGGCAATTCATATTGGAAAATAAAATTACTATGTAAACAATTAGAAATGATAATAAGAAATTAAAAGCAAGCTCTAAACTCTGTAGAGTTAATAGACAATTTATAATTGATATATACCAATACCTTTATTTGATTGAGTGTAACTTAATAACACATGATAATAGAATGGGGTGGTGAGGATTAGCTATAATACTTGAGATTCAGAACAATATTCACTTCATTTCATACACAACTCCCAAATTCTACTTTGCACTGGCTCAGGTCAAAATATTATAATTCATATCACATTTATCTCAGAAAGTTTATTAGGCAGTCTTGTGTTCCTTTAAGTGGGAAAAACACTTTCACTAAGAAAAGCACTATATTCCTTTCATCTTACCACACCTGCATTAGGTACATGTCCCCTTCTAAAAGGCTTTATTTTTCACTGTGCTTACTGGGCTTTAAGTAGCCATTTAAACCATATGAAGCTATAAAGAACTTTTATTTCACATTATGTTCATGTATTTATTAATTGGTCTATCTGTAATTATCACTGACCACTCTTCCATGTAAACAGGAAGAAAAAAAAGCCTTAAATATTCAAAATGTAAAACTTCTGAAAAATAATGTTTTGATCATGTGTAAATCATTTCATAAGAGTAATTCTGTCTCATATAAAATACATTTTAAGAGAAAATATTTTGATTTATCATACATGATACAATTCACAAGGGGAAAAAGAAAAAAAATAGCAGTACATAATGAAGATATAATTTAAGTAATGCACTTTACATTCCAGACTCAAGAGATAACTCAAATCACCAATTAACATTATAAAGCATAAAGTTGAAATTAAAAATAATATTAATCCATTTGAAAATGCACCAAGTTATTATAAAAGGCTCGCCTTTAACTAAAATATTTATATATAATTTCAGCTACAGTATTACAGAACATGCTTTGTGACTTTGCACTTAATTGGTCTTCGGGGGATAGTGTGGACTGAAAAATGATCAGTGAAGATGTACATTTTCCAGAAATGAAAGTGATTAGTGCCCTCATGTAAAGATACTGAAAATTATACTAATTGGAATTATTTAAAATCTACTGAAATACTTTCCCAGTAGAAAACTTAAATATGAATTATACAAAATGTAAATGTAACATTACATTTTCTCCCTTCTTTTTTTCCAACAGGATACTGCCAAAATTTATTTTTGGTTTGAAAATATCTGTCCATGAGTTCATAGTTTAGGCTTTCCAAGACTCCCTATGACTGCTCCATGTTTACTATATTGCAAGCTATGTAGAAAGACATCAAATTTATTGTTTTAAATTTTCATTTGGCATTATGTTGTTATAGCTTCCAGGTAGGAAAATTAACGTCCAAGAAAGAAGTTAAGTATGTCCAGAATAAACTTAATCAGGCAATAAACAAACAAATAAATAGATAAATGAGGAAGAAGGAGGGAGGGAGGGAAGGAAAGAAAGGAGAGAAAAGCAAGGAAATAAAACAAAAAGATAAAGAAAAAAATGAAATCATCATGTAAGACCACATTCTGCATGCATCTTTGATGAATGAGGTAAGGAGAGCTCACTCTGGCTTCCTGGCAGGAGTAAGCAGCTGTAGACTCAGCCACATGTCTAAGGCTGACATGCAATGTGCATTAAGGAATGACTGAGAGCACAAGATGGAATAGAGTTCTATTACAATGCATGAAGAAATGAGGACCTCTTAATTTTTAAAAAAAATACATTTTATTGATTTTTTAGAGAGGGAGGGAGAGGAATAGAGAGCTAGAAACATCAGTGAGAGAGGAACATCTACCAGCCACCTCCTGCACACCCTCCACTGGGGATGTGCCCACAACAATGTACATGCCCTTGACCGGCATCGAACCTGGGACCTCTCAGTCAGCAGGCCAACACTCTATCCACTGAGCCAAACCGGTTTTGGCTGAACTGTTAATTTAACAGAGTTTTGCATGAGTGTAGTCTTTTCTTGTAAGACTTTTTTTTTTTTTAAGGAATAATGGCTGGGAGGCATTGCAGAGGAGCAAAGCTAACCCTTCCAGATGCAATGTCACTGTATTCCCACTCGCTCTTATTACAGACATATGGGATGAGGTGATGCGTTTGGCTTTAACAGGAAAAATATGAGCGGTTTCACAAGTTAACAAATTCATCAAGGAGGCAAAAACACTGTGAAACCACCCACAGGAGCCAAGTATATTAAATTGTATGTGGTCACCATACATGCTTTTCTTGTAATCAAGTAACGAGGACAATCATCATCCCGAAATTAAATGCTGTGCATTTAATTAGCTGATATCAGAATATTCACTCAGATTCTCCGGGGACAGAATTTTGAATGTGGCTCCTGCAGTTTATGGAGCTGCTCTTCGCATGCAAAAATGATTTTGTTGACATGTACAATAAGCAGTGAGATCCCTTTTAATAAAACCAAAATCCCACAATGCTTAGTCAGTGACATAATTTTGTTCCAGATAGGGAGCTTTGGAGCAGACAAAATAGAGCTGAGGAAAGATTCCAGGAAGGAAACGTTTACAGTGTTATATGATTAATTTGCATGTAAGAAAAGAAGAGCAGAAACTGAAAAGCTATTTTTTAAGACACTGAGTTTGTCTTCACTAAAGACTATGTATTGTCTCTCTTTTTTAATAATAAATATGTGAAGTCTTTTTACGTGTTGTTTTTTGTCTGTTTCTGAAAGTAAAATGCAGGTAGCAGATAATGAATCTGATTTATCTACACTAATAAAAGAGTAAGATGTAAATTGACCATATCTTTATGACGCCCACCAACCAATCAGGAGTGAATATGCAAATTAACCCAGCAAAGAAGGTGGGCTGATTTGCATACACAGGTGCCAAGCAGTTGAAGGCAGGGCAGGATGCTTGTGTCATTGCCAATGTGAAGAGGTAGGCATTCTGCACTCCCCAGCCACTCCAGGCCTCTGGGTAGTGTGGGAAGGTGGAAAGATGGGTCCGGGACCTGAGCAAAAAGGCAGCTCCAGCCAGAGTGAAAGGAAGGTTCCCAGCAGCCAGAGTAAGGAAGGCCCATTCTTGCATGAATCTTAGTGCATCAGGCCTCTGGTATTAAATAAACATGAAATAACATCTCTTATTGCGATTTTGGAAATGATAATAAAAATGATTCTTATAACTGAGAGACAGCTTCTCTCGTTTTCATATAAGGAAGAATTTGTCTTTTTCATATGAATGTTATACATCTTGTTCCCTTAAGTATGAGTTAAAGGTGAGCAAGAACTACAGAAGGGCAAGAAATACACAGTCCTGGGGGTGGGGAGAATCATAACATTATAACACCCAGATATATAATCAGAAACATACACAGAAATGTTAAAAATGGACCTAAGGATAAGCGGAATCCTGGAATTACCTAGTTTAAGTTTGATTTGAATTTTTAGAGAAAATGAGGAAGAAAGAGAACCTAAAAGAGTCTCATATTCAGAATCCATACAGAAGATATTTATTAAGCATTGCTAAAGAATTCATAACTCAACAACAACAAAAACCACCCAATTAAAATATGGCCAAAAGACATGAGTAGGCGTTTTTTCAAATAATCCTATATAAAAAAGAGATAGTTAGACTAAACAACCAAATGACCATCTAGATGACATTCTGGAAAATCGCCTGGAGGACCTTCTGGACAAAGCCAAGGCTGTGAGGGCTGGCTGGCCAGGGCTGTGAGAGCCAACCGAGGCAACCAGGGCTTCAAGTGCTGAGCCCCTTGCACAAATTTCATGCAACTGGCATAAATGGCCAACGATCAAATGAACAAGCTGTCAACATCACTAGTCCTTAGGGAAATTCAAATGAAAACTACAATAAGACCTGGACTCCTTGCACATTGTTAGTTGAGATGTAAAATGTTCCAGCTGCTGTGGAAAACAACTCAGTAGTTTGTCCAAAAGTTAGATATAGCATTTCAATATGACCCTGAAACTCCACTCCTAAATATCCAACAGAAGTGAAAAAAGACACTCAAATCATTGTAACATGGATGTTCATAGCAGCGCTACTCACATTAACCAAAAGGTGGAAGGGACATCCCAAACAGCCATCAACAAATGAATGGATAAATAGGTCATGTGACATGCATACAATGGAAAACTATTTAGCCATGACGAGGAATGGAATACTGACCCATGCTACAACATGGATGAATCTGGAAAACGTGTAAGTGAAAGAAGCCAGTCATAGAAGGCCACCTACTACATGATCCCACTTTTATGAAACACAGAATTGGTAAATCCATGGAGACAAAATGCAGGTTGGTGGCTGCTGGGGCTGGGGAGAGTAGGGAATGCTGGGAAATGGCTGGACCACTGTCTGGAAGGCAAGGCAAAGATTCTTGGGGGACAACATGCTTATTTGAAAACTGAGATTCCCGAAGTCTAATATGCGAATATGACACTATGAAATGATTCCAACACTCATGGCTCGCTCGGGTCACGTGAAGTTCCACACCTTCTGTTTTCTTCACCTCACAATACAACCACCAGACACTGTGGTGGTTGTAATTAATACCAAGTATCATGCAGCAGCTCAGCCTGTGAAAATGATCAGCTTCGCCAAAACCGGTTTGGCTCAGTGAATAGAGTGTCGGCCTGCAGACTGAAAGGTCCCAGGTTCGATTCCAGTCAAGGGCATGTACCTTGGTTTCGGGCACATCCCCAGTAGGGGGTGTGCAGGAGGCAGCTGATCAATGTTCCTCTCTCATCGATGTTTCTAGCTCTCTATCCCTCTCCTTTCCTCTCTGTAAAAAATCAATAAAATATATATTTAAAAAAAAAAAAAAGAAAGAAAATGATCAGCTTCCAAGGCTGAGATGATATGTGTGCAGATGCTTTAGCTACTCCCTGCTAATCCAGGGATGACTGCCCTATATTCCCTGTCCCTGTATTTAAACAAGGGGGGCTCTTTTCTCTGGGACGGAAAAATCTTAATTGTTCTGATGAATGTCCTTCACGGGGTGCTTTAAGAATGTACTCTCCTGAGAGCCACCTTCCTCTTCTCCGCAATAGCTTCTGGGATCCGGAGGGAGAGAGATGTGGCAGGTGTGCCGAGGGCCAATTAAAACCCAAATCCGCTCTAACTGATGGGTAATCTTCAGGAAAATCACGAGTGACAAGCCCAGCTGCCTGGGGAAATTGACATTGACCGGATCCGCATATCCCTGGCAGCGCTGTGTTCACCTGTGCCATGCAGCTGTGAGGAAACATAAATGGCTAGCGCTCCCATTTTGTGCTTTTAGCGGTTTATTTGGTTGCAGCAGACTTATCCCCACCCCCCCACCTGACTTTGTCATAGGTCAAAGGGTACCATTTTCAAACAGTCTTTCAATGTTTTTCCTCATGTCCCAGAGACCCGGATTTGCAAAGAGATCTGTGTTACATTGGCTTTAATCACATCCTGAATTACTAAACAGCTTGAAAATATTTACTGAATGCGCAGTTACCTAGAAGGTGGACAATTCGAGGGAGGAAAACATGAGAGTCTTGGCCCTGTTTTCCTTCTGTTGTTCAATCCCAGTTCAAGTTATTTTTTCATTTAAAGATCAGGCTTTCATTCACAAAATCTTAGCACCTAGGACATAGTCTGACACGTAACAGGTACAATATAACATTCCATTACTGTCAACTAGAGGGATGTTGGCTTATTTATGTTAATAGATGTCCAAATCCAATGCCTTCAACTTTTTAATTGTTGTCACTGCATTAACTACATTCTGTGCTTCTGTATTTTGTTAGAATGGTGTTTGTGGTTTACTTAAGCTGCATAAAATTACATAAAACCACATGTAAACCTTTATATAAGTAGCTTCTACTCTCTACTACTCTCTGATGTATCTTGATTCCATACATATAGTAAAAATTCATCTTGTAGAACAGCTGGCATGGCTCTGTGGTTGAGTGTTGACCTATGAACCAGGAGGTCATGGTTCAATTCCCAGTCCAGTCAGGGCATATGCCCAGGTTGTGGGCTCGATCCCCACTATAGGATGTTCAGGAGGCAGCCAATCAAAGATTCTCTATCATCATTGGTGTTTTTATCTCTCTCTCCCTCTCTCTTCCTCTCTAAAATCAATAAAAATATATTTAAAAATTCATTTTCATAACTGTATCTGTTTCTTTACCTGCTTTATATGGTAGCCCCATTTAAAAATAATTTACATAATAATAGAAGGTGTCTATTTTATACACTGGCTTAAACATAAGATCTCACACACAATATCTGGCACAGCAGGGCATTTAATAATATCTTTAAATAATACACATTTGTATTTCTCTTTTTTCTTTAGTCTATCCACAAATACAAGCAAAAACTTTCTGAAATTACTTTATTTTTACTTCTTTTTCTTTTAGATTTGAATATTTTCAAAAATACACCAATGTATTTTATTTTGTGTTCAATCTTATTTGAAGTCATCAATTCCATTCAATGTATTCAGGAGACATCATAATGTCAAGATGCAACTAAATTTCATGAGGAAGAGTCAGTATATCCAATGCCCCCAATTGATTTGAAACAAACAATTCAGAAAACTTACTGACCATCAATGACTATTCTGTGAATGTTCATAAGCAAATTCAAAATGTTGTGGGTATGGGATGTGACTACTGTCACTGAAAATAATAGCTTAGGGAATGGCATTTCAATTAATAGTTAACTTTCATTGAGTATTTACTATATCCTTTAGTATTATTCCCAAAAGGTATATCAATGTCACATGCACAAACTTTGTCATAACTTGGATCAAAAGTTAGGTGTGTGTTGTCCCAATGCCCACTCTCTTAACCACTACACTTTAATTCACTTCTTAATGGATGTATGTTTTGTTGTTGTTTTGGTTTTGGTTTTTTTGCCTTTGTCTTCTACTCTACTTTCACCTCCATTTCCTTTAGTCTGACTCCCCATCCTATTTTCTCTAAGACAATATATTATGTGATTTGAAAACCTACTTTTATTTTATTTATTTTAGTTTACCATGGGTTTTAGGATTAGCTGAAAATTTTTTAAGGTAGACCCTAAATCAAATGTTGAGACTCACTCCCTCTAGGTAGTCCTTTGTCATATTTCTTCATAACTCAAAAGCTTTGCTGAAAAAATATATATATATTTATATATATATGAAACAGCTGCATCCATAGATACAGTAAGATGCTAGTTCATTTACACCACTAAGGAAAGAAAAAATAATCACTATAAAACACCCTCAAGAGCCGAAACCGGTGTTGCTCAGTGGATAGAGACTCATCCTGCAGACTGAAGGGTCCCAGGTTTGATTCCGGTCAAGGGTATGTAGCTTGGTTTCCGGCACATCCCCAGTAGGAGGCGTGCAGGAAGCAGCTGATCAATGTTTCTCTATCATCAATGTTTCTAACTCTCTATCCCTCTATCTTCCTCTCTGTAAAAAAAAATAAATAAAATATATTTTTTTAAAAAAGAAATACCCTCAAGAAGTTGGTGTAAGGGTTTAACTTTAGTGTCTTCTTGACATGGCATTCCTCCAAAAATCACTAGTTTGTGGGCTTCAAAACAAGGCCAGCCAAAACACACAGCCTCCTCTCTGGCTTCTCTCCCCGCACAGTGCTGAGCTCCTAATTCCATTTCTAGGAGGTGAAAATCAATGGCGTTTCTTTCTTTTAAATCAAAGCAATCTGCAGCCTGGAACACTCCCATTATGCTTCCTGAAAATCCCCAGCCCCCTGTGGCCCCCAGGACTATAGACTCCCTGGCTTAAGGAGAGAGTGCGATTAATTGAGAATGATCAGAAAGTACTGGCAATTTGCTCCAGGAAGTCAGAGAAGTTGCAACCAGCTAAAAAGGCTATTCTCCTTGGTATTGATCCTTCTGTGAGGCACAATCACAGGTCGCCAGCAGGTTTTCCCTTCTCTTGTTTAAAATCAGATGTAATTTACTGTTGACAAACACCACTGTGAGGTGTGTTCGATTTGAGGTCACTTCTCTCCAGTCTATGCTTTGATCTGATATTGAACATCCTAAAAATGTGCTTCTTTTTAGCTAAGTTGATGCCAGCTACATAACATTACCTGGATCTTCCTCTAACATCTATTTGTGGGCAAGCAAATTCAACCGCAGCCCAATCCGCAACCCCAAATCTAATAGAACATAAGTGTTATGTCACTTAAAATGGTATCTAATATTTTGGAATGCCTTCTACACTCATTATCCAAATTGTAGATAGAATCACATGTTCAGGAGGAAAAAAAAATTCACTCAAAATGTTTTACCTCTGACAGTCAAAATGCTATAATATTTCACATAACGTATCATTACTGTGTCTCTTAGCTCTGCTTTCATTTACCAAATATGAAAACAAAACCTATGCATCATCATTCTGTCACTGAGCAAAATGCCCTCTTTGGAGCCTCAGTTTCCCAGACAATGTGCAGTGATTTGGAATCACCTGATCATGTCTTACAAACCCTAATTTCTGCTTCCCTGTTCTGTCTCCTGGACAATCCCCCTCCATTCCAGACACCCCCATTACACACATACACACACACACACACACACACACACACACACACACACACACACTTTGCAGGAATCATTTGGTGGTAGGTTTCAAATCAGAAGTCAAGCTATTCATCAGCCCTTTAGTGTTTCTTTCTGCCCATTCCTCAGCGGGAACCTCCAACTTCTGAGAGGCAACCCCTAAATCTCCCCAGTGCTAAATTATAAGATGGTGCCATTGTTTGGCTGAGGGTCAGGCTCAGGCTTGCCTCCCAGGCAAAGCCATGGGCTCTGCAGTGAATGCTAAGACGTTAAAACAGCTACAGTCCCTTTTTCCATTCTCATTTCTAACCTATTTTAGGAATAACCAGGGCAGAAAAAAAACAACAACACCCCAAACAGTGATCCTTTGAGTGAAATCAGAAGTAAAGAGGAGGGTCTGGCTGTATGTCACCTAGCAGCGCCCAGCCTCGGTTCCCCTGAAGGTCAGCAGCCAACAAAACAAAACCTATACATCATCATTCTGTCACTGAGCAAAATGCCCTCTTTGGAGCCTCAGTTTCCCAGACAATGTGCAGTGATTTGGAATCACCTGATCATGTCTTACAAACCCTAATTTCTGCTTCCCTGTTCTGTCTCCTGGACAATCCCCCTCCATTCCAGACACCCCCATTACACACACACACACACACACACACACACACACACTTTGCAGCCACATACAGTGTGACATACAGCCACACCCTCCTCTTTACTTCTGATTTCAGTCAAAGGATCACTGTTTGGGGTGCTGTTGTTTTTTTCTGCCCTGGTTATTCCTAAAATATGTTAGAAATGAGAAGGCCGTAGGCAGGCAAGCTACACACAGCGAGAGCCTCGTTAGTGTTGGAGAAGAGCACTGACATGTTGCAGTAAACACCATGTTTGGCTTATTGGTTGCTCCAGGAATGTGAATATTTAAGGGCTTGGCAGAAGAAAACGTGCCCTCCCTGGGTCCCGAGAATTATTGATCAGAAAGAAAAGATTGAATGAAGAGAGGAGGAGTGCCAGGAAAGCTAGAGAGAAACCAATGGTGTCAGATGAGGCCAGGAGGCCAAATGAAAGAAGACACTGCAAGTGCTCATTAGCTTAATTACCTAAGAGCCATATGGAGATCAGGGAAGTGTCAGAGAAATTTCCAGTGCAAATGAAATGGGGATAAGGAAGTGGAAAGAGCCCTGCCTGCGTGGCTCAGTGGTTGAGCGTCAACCTATGAACCAGAAGGTTCGATTCCCAGTCAGGGCACTTGCCTGGTTGCAGGCTCAATCCCCAGTACAGGGCATGCAGAAGGCAGCTGATGCATGATTCTCTCTCATCGATGCTTCTCTCTCCCTCTCCCTTTGTCTCTGAAATCAATAAAAATATATATATTTTTAAATGTAGTATGTTGAGGGAAGACAATAAAAAGTCACATGGCAAGTAACTTAGAATAGAGAAACAAAGAAGAGTTTATGTCTTTCTGCCTCAACAGAAATCCAGTCTCCGCAGCTCAGCCATTCAATGAAAACACGAAGAGATGGGACAGAAGAGCAGAACGCGAAGACAAGGGATCACAGTGACATCTGGGACAAGGACGGAACGCTTTGCATGGCAGAGTTTCAATTTAAGCAAATGTGAAAGGAGTCCCTCGAGGCAAAATACTTCTGCGGAGAGGATGACACACAAGCATGAAACCGACAAGAATGACAACCTCATTCTGGCCCCAGATTCGGCCTGTCAACACACAAGGCTTTTAATATGGCAGAAACAGAGAATGAGCAAAACAGGTTTCTGCATGCTGCTCTACACGCCTTCATTATTGAGGAAATCTGTGCAGGGCTCAGCCATAATGTGATTTTGCCACTGTTTCAATTCTTAATTATTTTCCTGGTGATTTAGAAGAATCCAAGGGTTGCAGGGCCTACAGACTCACACAGGCTCTGAGGACATATGGACTCAACTGAAAATTGACACAGATTCCGGGTCAAGCTGTATATTGATTAAAAGCATACACGCCGAAGTCAGTCTGTGTGAATTCGGATCCCAGGGCCGCCATTCATTAGCCACGTGACCATGGGCACTCTGCTTATCCTCTTTGAGCCTCCAACTCCATGCAGCAAGCTCCAATTAATCATCATTTCTATCCCCCAGGACTGGAGTGAGTTTCAGGAATGGCATACTGCGATGGGACTGGAGCAGTAGGCAGAGAACTGTAAGCATTTGATAAATATTCCCAATTAGTATTAGCAAACAGGGACTTCATTATGCAGCTTAGAACTCTCACTCTGCAGGCCCCTGCTCTGGGCATTCTGCTTTTGCACAGGAGAACAAGTCATTTCAGATGGATCTGCAAGCCATACCTCTTTCAGGAGTGAAGGTGCTATGGCACCTTTGGTTCACCTGTGTGATAGCTGAGTCACCCCAAAACCCCAATTCCCCCTGAAAAGGACTGCACTTTCCTTGGTCATGATAATGTAGTACAACCAAAAAAAAAGGGGGAGGATTCTTTTTATGAATGAATAAAGAGAACAAGACTAAAAATAATTGCTGTTTTGATGCAAAATGATTCCACAGGTTCCAGATGCTTTTGTTTGTTACCTAATCCTGCCTCTGTGCTACAAGGGACAAGCAAACCAGCAAATTTTAACCAGAATCTTTCTATTACCACACACACACACACACACACACACACACACACACACATGCACACACATACACACACACACACACAGAAAGAAGAGCATTGGCCTTGGACCACAGTGCTCTCAGCCTTGTGGGCTATGTGAAGAATTGCATTTGATTGACAGGCATAATTGAATCAAATCAAAACATTTTTCATCCAGAGAATCTTCATGCATCGAAGTGATGATGGGTCGATTGTGAAACTTCTGACCTTTTATTTCTATAATTTGTTTAGGCAGGCTTAGATATTATGTAAATCAGGTTATTCAAACATTGGGCATGATTATATTAAAAAAAATAGCCAAGTTTCTTAACTAGGTTGCATTGAACGTATGCAAAGCGTGCAGAGATTTAGAAGCAGGGCACATCAAAACATTTTTTGGAAACTTGTGCTCAGAAGAAACTCATGTTCAATCTTGTTTTTAAACATGAGTCTTAAGGTTTGCCATTTTTGCCAAACATAGAATCAAGCATGTTTGTATTAAGGTTGCATGCCTTTGTTTACAGAGTACATTTTCTGTATTATATCTCAGTGTATTATATCTCAGATTTCAGAGAGGAAGAGAGATAGAAACATCAATGATGAGAGAGAATCACTGATAAGCTACCTCCTGCATGCCCCCTACTGGGGATGGAGCCCACAACCCAGACATATGCCCTAACTGGGAATCAAACCATGACCTCATGGTTCATAGGTTGATGCTCAGCCACTGAGCTACACCAACCAGGCCCTATTGAAAATGTGTCGATGGGAAAGATCCTAGCAGATATCAATGGCCTATCTCTATTCAATAGGTTCAATGCAGGTGGAAAGAGAAGTGATCCATTCCTTCCTTGTTCCTCTCATCATAGCATGCAAGTGGGTTTTTGGTGGCTGTTGGTCAGCCATGCTAATTTCTGATCTGAATGGTTCTGCAGATTAAAAATAAAGTTCTTCATTAAGTTTAATGAATTTGGAAGATATCCAACTGGCCAAGTTCCCCCTTTCTAACATGAAGTAGAGTCAAGATGCTTCCTAATTAAAGAAACTATAATGTTACTATATCTTTTGAAACCTTATATGTTCGTGTCTTTTGGGAGGAAGCACTGGGATTCCATTGCGCCTGCTTTGGGAGTTAAAGGGAGGTGTACAAATAAATTAAAATACCTGCAGAACAGATTTTTATTAAATTAACTACTTTATTTCTTGGAGACTCCTGAGGAACCAGCATGACAAAACAGCTGTCACAAATTTTTCGGTCTTAAATACATTTAAGACAAGTAATCATAATTCTTTAAATAGCACGAGGCAATGAGTGCATGTGTTTTAGAGATGTGATAGCCTGGCTGAGCAGTGAGCATCAGATACAGACACAATGAATACCTCAATATAGACACACAGACACCCCCCCCGCCCCCCCCGCTCCCCACCTCTTCATCCAGCTGGGGATAACCCAACTTCCCCTCATCCCACTTCCGGGCTTTCTGGGACTGAGCCTGACTTTTGTCTGCTGTGCTAAGCATTCTACATATTTTCATTAACATAGTATTATGAAGTGAAATTTTAATTATTAGATATAGTTCATCATTTAGATTATTTCATTTTTTAAAACAATTTTATTTTTTAAATATATTTTATTGATTTTTTTTTTACAGAGAGGAAGGGAGAGGGATAGAGATTTAGACACATCGATGTTAGAGAAACATTGATCAATCAACTGCCTCCTGCATACCACCTACTGGGGATGTGCCCACAACCAAAGTACATGCCCTTGACCGGAATCAAACCTGGGACCCTTCAGTCCACAGGCCGATACTCTATCCACTGAGCCAAACCAGATAGGGCAAATTATTTCCTTTTAATATGTGTCATAGAATATAGAGAGAAAATGTCACATAGATACAAGGTGTTTATAGTTGTATGTGAAACACAAGCATTTATTCTTGTATTATTATTTATTGATTATTGTACTATTTTCCATATGAGCAACTATAAACCTATTTTTGCCCCACCCTGTATCGAACAACAAGCTAGATATAGAGGGAGACATAGTTGAGTAACATTACATATACATACATATAGAAGATGTGTGTACACATATATGTACATGTTATATATACATTAAAATCAGTTATCAAATGTTTATTACTATAAACTAAGATAAGGTTATTTCAGGTGGATCTCTTCCAATAAAGAAAATTTTCCCTTGGATTCTTTGAACACTTTCTTATAAATGGAATATTCCATTTTCCTTTAAACTTTTTTTAATGCTTCCATTCATAGGAAAAATTTTTAATAGGTTTAATAGACCAGGGTATTTGTTTGGGAAATGCAGGTCTAAGAGAAGAACCTAGCGTTCTGACTACATTTGTTGATTGTGACTACTGCCTCACACTGAATACTCGGTCATATGGGTTCTTTAACCTCGGTGGGCACTTACTAGGGAAGCAGATGCTGATCTGAACTAGACCTTAGCAATCCTTAGAGAGCATTAATCCAGCACTGGGTCTCGGTCATAATATTGGCCTGAGGCACCTTTAAAAAAACCAACTGTATTTGTGAAGCTGGTTGTAAAGTGTCATCTCTTAGTGACTCCTGGGAGCTAGCAGAACAGACATTCAAGTTTCCAATGTTCTGTGATGGTATCAGTAGGCCTTGTTTTTGCTCAATGGCATGATATTGTTGTCATGCAAATAATCTTGTTGGGGATGCACTCTTTTAAGTAAGAAGGCAAAGTTTCAAAGAAATGAGGTTATTTTCCAAGGTCACATTGTCTGTCCAGCATGTCTGAAGGCCTCTATGCCATTGGAAACCCTCTCCTTTAGAAGGTAAAGCTGCTCAGTGAAATGCTGGCCATGGAACATGCTAGAAGGCAGTGTGCCCTGTCCAAAATGAGTGGAGCATCTGAAGGAACCCCTACCAAAAGCCTATTCTTTTTCTGAGCCTCATCCCCCAAACAGATGCTGCTGCCTCCAGAGAGAAAGTTCTGGGTAAACACGCCATGCATTTAATGGATCCGTTTTTCAAGCTCGCACCAGTCGACAGAGAATTTCCAGCGGGATCCTTGCTTCCCTATTCCCATTTCGGTAATCTTAGGGGCATACTGTGACAGCAAAAGCCACTACTACTAATAAATTAGGTCTTAATTGTAAATGATGCTCTAGGAAGATTTAGATGAAAATGTGTTACTGGAGTCAACATCTTTGCATGTGCCTGTCAGCGGTTTTGTCAGACAAAAATCGACATTAAGTTGTAACTCAGCGATAGGCCTGAACATCATCGATACATTATTATTATTATTTTGTTGTCTCTCAAGGGGACATCAGACATCTGCTTTCAAAGATAATGGCAGTAACAATTATTTGCATCAGAGCCCCAGCTAACTGGGTAGCTGAAAACATCTGTTAGGATCTTCCTTTCCCCTAACCTGTCCCTGGAGAAGCTTGGAGAGCTGAAATATGTGTTTCACTTCTCTCTGTAATAATCATTTTTGCAAAATACAGATGACTTGATACTTGAGGAAATTGATTCTTATGATTCTTTTGTCTTCTTGAAATTAAAACGAGGAGGGGAACATTAAGAAAAACTTTAGGAGGAGATTGATTATCTTGATAGAACTGGAATGTTACTGTTGTAATTCTATTGTACCATCTGTTTTACTTTTATCAAAGTAATAAAAAATAGCCCTAACTGGTTTAGCTCAGTGAATAGAGCATCGGCCTGCGGACTGAAGGGTCCCAGGTTCAATTCCAGTCAAGGGTATGTACTTGGTTGCAGACACATCCCCAGTAGGAAGTGTGCAGGAGGCAGCTGATGGATGTTTCTCTCTCATTGATGTTTCTAACTTTCCATCCCTCTCCTTTCCTCTCTGTAAAAAAATCAATAAAAATATTTTAAATAAAATAGAGGGACTAATGTTTAAGCTACCACATCAGAGATTCACTAGTCTGCTGTCTGTATGATCCATTAAACACACATTTAGGAAAAAAAATAACCCACAAGAAACACAGAGTGAAATATGAAGAGACCAGTTGATACTAACAGCTTGGGCTCAGTAGGTAAGACTTACTTAGTAGGTATCTATAATGACTGAAACAAGTCTAATCAGAGTAAACTTGAAGAAATATAATGTTTGAGAGACCACAACAAATACTTATTTAATAAGACTTCATGACAATTATGTGGATCAAGAAGTAATTTCCTTCATTCCAACCTGGGAAATGTGGATAATATTAATGAAATTAAAGGTGTTGTATAACAATAGATCAATATTTAAAAGAAAGATCACTTTTGCCTTGAACAAGTGAAGTCTGAGGATCAACCAGGCATTGGAGTGGAAATGTTAAACAGGAAGTTGGAAATACAGGACTGGGATTCTATGGAACAAGCCTATCTGGAGCTATTGAATGGACAGGAATCAGCCAAGATGGATATTGGAAAAAATAGGAAAGAATAATCTCTCAAAGTGAGCAGTAGTTCAAATACTTGTTTGAGTGACAAATCAATTTTGGAGTGGCTCCAAACATATTTGCCTCATGTCAAATTATTTTTCGCTGCTAGCAGTGTTTTTGGATGATTTATTACAGTGTTAACTTAATATGATCTCCTTTTTATGGCGTAAAAACTACAGCTTTTATCAAATTGTATTTATAATAATTCCAATATTTTACATGAGTGAATATGTTAGAATTTAGGGATCATTTAGTTCTAAAAACTGTATATTGATGTAGATTAATATTTCTTGCAAAAATAATGCTTAGAGTTTGCATACTAATACAACTTACAAATAATGCACTTATTTAATAAAACAAAAATGCATTCCTATTTTTATATTTCCCCAACTATGTCATTATTTCTTGGCTAACTTTTTCCCTCCCCACCTTTTAGTGCTGTGAGATTTAGAGGAAGCTCATTCTCTTGTTATAAATGTTCTTCGAATTCAACCCGCTGTGAGTCTAGGTTGGGATAATTGAACTCAGGAGAATATTTTAAATTAGGAAAAAAATAGGGCAGCAAGAAAACGTGGTCTCCTGATCATGCTGTCGATTTCTTTTTATCTCTTTCTCCTTCTCTCTCGTGACTTCATCCCCTGACCCATGGTGCATAACTGGCGCTGTCATATCATAAGTTTGGGACACAGAGCAAGAGCAACATACAATTAACTGTGGAAAATTGGCATCTAGTCTTTCAAGTGTGTTAAGTAGAATTTTGGAAGTTAGAGACCAGTGCCTGTGTAGAAACTGTCATCCATAGGAACTCTGGTTTATAACCCACAGGACACTGGACAATTCAAGGAGCCTCAATAGAGAAGGTTGTTTGTAATAAAAAATCATTGCGCTTTAGTGACATGCTTTCGCAGGGGACGTTGCAGTGCTTCAGAAATAAATTGCATGCCTTTTATTTATTTGTAATAAGATTTAGGTTTCAGATGACGTTCTTCATCTATCATTTCACTGAATATATGCACATGCCTGGAATCTCAGATACTCTAAAAGCATCGGTGCTAATAAAATCCAATTGGAAATTGTTATCTGCACAGTATGTGCTGAGTATACTTCTACCCAAAATTCTACTCAACATCCAAACACTTAGGAGATACGTAGGTGTCTATTTCGCTAATGCATTAAGCACCCAAAAACATAGCTGCAGAGGGAAACAGGAGGAAAAAAACCCTCCCTGTTATCGACGAAGTCAAGCAAAACATCCTTTCTAACCTTCTCAGCTCACCCTCCCTTGTTTTAATTTGAGTCGCTCTGAGTACCTGAGTCCCACGTTTTATAGTTTTATAATTTGTCATGTCTGGCAAAGATCGAGGATGCGCGCTTGCCACCTCGCAGATGTCCTTGCAAACGGGAACGAGGTCTAAATGGTTTACACACATATATTACTTCATTAGAGCCTAATTAGAAACACGTCTGACAGCTGGCAAGACAATGAGGTGCTTCCCAGTAATCTGGGAGAGCTGGTGGAGGATGGAAAATGGTGCTTGTACCACTTAGACAGGTCCGTAGCATTCATTTATCAATCATGGGATTTTTTTTTTCCTCCGCTGGCTTTCTGTATTTGGTACACATGTTGTTACTGACATATCCATGCTGCATTTAGATTAAATGTCATATTTTATAGCAGTACGAGGATTATTTTTCTATTAGATGTTATCCTTCATCTGACTTAGTCAAACATCTATTGACTTAAATGGTAATAACATCTAAAAAACACCATCACACTAGCATCTGGTATTTGACGCAAAACTGGTATGCTATCCTAGCCAAGTTGACACACAAAATTAATAAGTGCTGATTCATAATAGGCAAATAAAAATAAAAATTCCAAAGTAATCTAAAAATACACAATGCAGCCAGGAAAGATTTTCTTATGGCAAAAAAAGAAGGGAAAACGCTGATTTTATTGGAAAAGAGACTGTAATGTATAAGGAATATTAGTAATGATGAATATCAGGGATTTGGCAGGTACAAAACTTTCAAGTTATTATCAAAAAATTAAGGCAGTGGCATTCTTAGTGTCTACTGTCTTTTCCTCCCACACTTCACTCTAGTGATTACTTTAATAACTTTAATCCTGAAATTCCAGGTCATCTAGAGAAGGTCATTTGCAGGCAAAATGCTACCTACCCACACCCAGAGAGTCTGAGGCAGTGAATTTAAGATCCTCAACTCACAAATTTACATTTTTAAAGTGTGACTGTTGTCTGGAACCAGGTTCTGAAACATGGCCTTAAACAGCTTTGTTCCACAGAGCTCTCTGCGATGATGGAAATGTTTCCTAGCTGTTCTGTCAAAAACAGCAGACACCAGCCCAGGTGGTTACTGAGCACTTGAAATCTGACTAGTGAGGCCGAGGAACTGAGTTCTTAATTTTAGTTAATTTTAATTAACTGAGATTTGAATGGCTACTCTATTACCAGAGTAGTGCAGAAAATGAAAGACTTTTTACAGCAATAAAAACCCATGCAAAAGAACACAGGTGAAAATAAGCATCGCTGAAATGAGTGAGAGATCCAAGCATGACTAGCAAAGTAGAGGCTGAGCAGTCATCTGATTAAAACGTAAGCAAATCTCTATATTGAACAAACTGATGAGGGGATCCCAACAGGAGAACATTTGCAGTAAACCGTTAGGAGCTTTTAAGAGAGAATGCATCTGAAGGAATGAAATAGTCACCATGTTGAACAGTCCTACAACCCTCATCACTGCACAGGAGAAATCCTAACCTATCCAGTTCTTGGGTACCTATATCTAGGTCCCTAGCAAAGAAAGCACTGAACACAAAAACTGAAGGAACTAATTACCTGAGTCTGTATAAGTTTAGGTACAAGCAACCCTTCCAGTTAACAATGTTGAAAGAGTGGTTTTTCCTGTCCCTTTTCCCTACCAGATACTTAGAAGGTGATGAATGGTAGGACTATGGAAGAATGGTAACTGAGTTTTAGATGATTAGTTGTGGATCACAGAAAACCTAAGTTAAATTAACTTTAGGAGGAAAAGAGGTGGTTCATGTAATTGAAAAATGCAGTGGCCAAAAAGCGTTCCCACCCCATTTTTTCTTGTCTTTGACCATCTCCTGCCTCTGCTTTCCTCAGAGTTGGCTTCACTTAGTGTCACTAGCACCAGATTCAGGCTATTGGTTACCCAAGTTCAAGATCAGATGAAATGAGAGTGTCTCTCTCTACACTTTCTAGCAAAAGTCCTAGGATCACAATGGAATTCACTCTGAAAGGTAGGTATGCAGACAGAGAGGAGAGATGGAAAGACAGAAAGAGCTCAATAGCTTAAGGAAACAAGGAAAAGGACAGAAGATGAATTATTAAAATATAACCCAAGTCAGAGATATTAAGCAATAAGCTAATGTTTCATACTATATTACAAAGCTGATAAGAGGCATAGACCATGGGACAGACTGATGAAGGCCTGGGGGGAAAGCAGGCTAGAAGGGGTTAATGAGGGGAAAAGGGAAACATCCATAATATTTTCAACAATAAAGATTTAAAAAAATTAAAAAAGAAAATATCAAGCATTTTTTTAATGCTTTCTCTGGTAACACTACCAGTAAGCTGAATAAAACAGTAAGAATTTCACACATTCAAAGTAATTATTTTAACATGGAGCCAACACAAAATTTAATTGTAAAACAACACATTTAAGATAACATTCTATTAAGTAATCTTAGCCTTGGGAAAACTGGAAATTATGTGAATGATAGTAATAAAAGATTATGCAACATAAAACTATATTTAATAATAATTCTAGTTAGTCTACATATGTCTTAAATATAACCACCTTTTATAGGATTGCATTTTGTGTTTTGAGCTTATCGAATTTTACATTGTGTGCAGCATTTATCAATAATTCGAATTTTTTAAAATTCCTAATAGTTTACCATTGACTGATGTTTGTAGAACTTCTGAGAAAATCCTATTCTCTAGGTCTGTGCTATGCAACCCTGATCTTCATCAAATATATTGTCACTCTGCTATTTCTCTGGTATTTTCTTTTTCTTTGAAGCCATGATGGGACCAAAGGAAATGTTACGATAGGCAGGCCAAAAAATGGAACTGGGAGACAGCAAGGGGCTGGTGTCTGAGAGTCCCTTAAGAAGATCAGAAAAGTAAGAACACTATTCCTGTCAAAACTGCTTTAGCTCCAGGATCCCTTGAAGGGAAATGTTACTGAAATCTTCAGCATATGAAAGGCAGGTTGAAAAGGGAAACATTTTAGTCACCAACATGCTCTAAACGAACTCATGGGTGTGTCCACATCTGTGATCACAGTGGCTATTTTTGTCTCTTTCTCACAAAAGCAGGATATAATACCCTTTTATATCTAATGTTAAAATGAATGCATTTTTTTTAAAGTAGTTTGATTAGGGTATAACTGCATTTTCATTCCTTTATTCACAGAAATTGTTCATTACATCCCATGTGTTTATAGACAGTAAGCAGATTGGTTGTGAAATGTGTGTTTACAAATAAATGTAGATGTTGACTTACTGGATTTGGACTGCTATAAAGGAAGAGCATAGCCTGAATGGTTTAACAACATGTATTCTCACAATTCTGGAGCCTGCGAAGTCTAAGGTCAAGGTGCTGGCAGTTTTGATGGCAGGTGAAGTACCTCTAACTGTCTGAAGTTGCCTGCCTCCTTTCCTCTCAATACCGTTGGTGTGGGGAGTGTGACTCAAAATATGAATTACAGAACATTTGGTCCATAGATATAGATACAAATTGTGTGTGGATGGGAGAGTGTATGGGACAGAGACAGACAGCCTTTCCTTCCATGATTTTCGTGGGAGAGATTATTTAGCAAATATAGTTACTTTTCTCTATAACTATAGATCATCTCATGGCTGTTAGAGTGGCCATTATCAGCAAGACAAGCAATAACAGGTGTTGGAGAAGTTGTGGGAGAAAGAGAATCTTTTTTCATTCACTTCTGGTGGGAATGTAGACTGGTACAACCACTGTGGAAAGCAGGCTGGTGATTCCTCAACAAATTAAGATTAGAGCTACCACAAGACCCAGGAATCCATCTCCTGGGTAGATACCAGAAAAACTCAAAATCATGCATTTTTCACAAAGACATGTGCACCCCTAGGTTCCTTGCACCCCGATGTTCATTAATCACAGTGACCAAGACATGGAAACAACCAAAGTGCCCTGTGGTAGAGGGCTGGGTAAGGAAGATGTGGTGCTTATACACACAGTGGAATACTACACAGATGTAAGAAATGATAAAATAGCGCCATTTGCAACAACATGGATGGACCTTGAGAACATTACGTGAAGTGGAATAAGTCAGACAGAAAAAGCTACGAACCGTATCATTTCACTCCTATGAGGGATATAAAACTGAAACTCAAGAATATAAACAGCAGTGTGGTGGTTACTAGAGAGGAGGTGGTGAGGAAAGAAGGTTTGACTTTGGGTAGTGGGCACAAAGTGAAATATACAGAACTTGTAACATAGAAACACATACCTGAAACCTATATGTTCATGTTGACCAATGTTACCCCAATACATTCAATTAAAAAATACTTTTTAACTCTAACTACTGTGTTGTATGCTTTGCAAAATTGGGAAAACTACACAGTGAGGGGAAGAGGAAGTGCAATGGATGCATACAATGACCAGGATGTCAGGTATTGTGTGAGACTTGCCTCACGTGTATAGGAAAGGAGGTGCCATATTGCCATTGGATTTCAAATGGGGCTTTGAAGTATGGGTACCATTAAGCTATAAAGATGAATTTTAATTTGGTTAATGAAGAGATCCCATTTTAGTGCCCCCCCCCCCCACGGTGGTTTAAGAATGACTAGCTCTTTGCTTTCAACCCCTAACTAGTAGCTGCCCATTTCATTTACATCTGAACAGACAGAATTAATTGCTGTGCTTTGCCAAGTTCAAAAAGATTTTTCTTTTTACTTAGCTCTCAAGAGGAAGTATTAACCTACTGTAGGTTATCACTGCCTCTCTTTGTAAAGGGGAATAAAAACGTGCAATTAACTTCAGACAATTTCGTAGGGACCTTGCATCCTACTGGGCGATTTCAAGGCAGCAATCACTTGATGATATATTTCTTCTCACCTGACTTTCCGCTCCTAAAATCATTATTGGAGCTGTTCTAAGTCTGTAAGAGGAGAGGCATGTCTTTGTTAGAAAGACTATTAATGTCGGTCCTAAGTAGAGAGGTTATTAATGTTCAAGGAACTGGGGCTGTTCATAAGCCAGTTCAGAAGATCACCCCACTGGTGAGATGGCCCCACAGATTTGGAGTTAATAGAAAGTACTGGATCAAAGTTTGGAGAGCTGCTGAAGAGCAGGAATGAAATAAGGTCACTTTCACCTGAAAAAGTCCCCAGAAGAACCTAATATAAAAAGAAAACAAACACCTTTTAATAGTTTTTGGTTCTCTTACACTTCAGCTTGGAAACGTTACCTATTGATGTTTTTAATAAAAATGTATTTATATTTTTCTCTAATTGAACATATAAAAATGGTTACATTTGAAATTAAGATATTGAGGGAGATTTATTGATTTAATCATTCTGCTGTTTGTCAGAAATCCTTGCTGTCAATACTTTGAGGTCATACTATGTCCCTCTCCTTGAATCTGAGCTGACTTGCTTCACAGGATTTGATTGTCCCAGTCCAGTTGCCACAAATGTAAGGGAAGACGTGTCCATTCTCATGATTTTAGCCCCCACACTGCAAGAGATTCCTGGGCTTCAATCTTCCCATCTGAGTTCCCAGACATCTTAAAACAGTGGTCGGCAAACTGCAGCTCGCGAGCCACGTGCGGCTCTTTGGCCTCTTGAGTTTTTAGGAGTACCCTAATTAAGTTCATAACAATGTACCTACCTATATAGTTTAAGTTTAAAAAAATGTGGCTCTCAAAAGAAATTTCAATCGTTGTACTGTTGATTTTTGGCTCTGTTGACTAATGAGTTTGCCGACCACTGTCTTAAAACATAGGTAACTGCCCTGCTGGCGTGGCTCAATGGTTGAGTGTCAACCTATGAACCAGGAGGTCACAGCTGGATTCCAGGTCAGGGCACATGCCCCTGTTGCAGGCTTCATCCCCAGTGTGGGGATGTGCAGGAGGCAGCCAATCAATGGTTCTCTCTCAACATTGATATTTCTCTCCCTCTCTCTCTCCCTTCCTCTAGGAAATCAATAAAAATATTTTTTTAAAAAGGATAATAGACTGAATAAGGGTTTGCTGTGCTTCCTAAACCCAGCTGTGCCCTGCTATTAATGAATACTGATGAAGGCCATGAACTGATTACAATTGTTTGGCTGGTGGATCAAGAAATAAGCTATTCAGGGACCGACATTATTTGAGCACCAAGAGCTTGCAAATGTGTGGTTTGCGTTTTTCCACATTAATATAATGTCAACAGCTAGTCGGATTACAAATGGCCTGTCACAGCCACAGCCTATTTAGAAAAACACCATGATTACATGAAATTATGATGACTTGTTCCCTCCATCACCAAAGACCTCTAAAATGCCATGGTTTTTAAAGAATATTATGCGACTCTAATGTAAATAGTTTCTGTGAAAGACTGTTGCCTTGCGTTTATTACAATTTCCACATTATTCGCAGTTGTTTGTAGTTAGAGGCAAATTGAAATTAGTTTATTCTACTTGGGGGGAGGGGCACCTACTGTTCCAAATAATTAATTGTAAAATAGTGTGTGGGTATATGGAGAAAGTGATAAATATGTGTGCCAAGCACTAAATAGAGTGCTAGAAACCATTACTAGCACTGGTAGTAATTTGCTGATAGTAATAACAGGTAGTAATCAGTTATTTGCTGATCTGAAAATAATTTCCTTTCTTCTATTCATTAGGGGAAATCCAGAAATAAACACAAGAATGACTTAGAAGCTATCAATGACTAGCTATGTCTTTAATTAATGGAATCATCTGAGAGAAAGAAAAATGTTTCTCACTCCATTCAGGGATGCATCTATCTTTGCAACATTTCATATATTCCAGGGCAGGGGTCCTCAAACTTTTTAAAGTGGGGGCCAGATCACGGTCCCTCAGAGAGCTGGAGGGCCGGACTATATGAACTACTAATTCCTACTGTAACACCTCGGCTGCGCTCACTGCCCAAAAAACCTGGCGGGCCGGATCAGACTCCTCTGCGGGCCACATGTGGCCCGCGGGCCGTAGTTTGAAGACCCCTGTTCCAGGGGGATAACAGGAAATAAACAAATTCCTGAAAGAGAATGTTAACTAATAATATACTGTATAGATTCCTGTTTTATGCAGGTTTCTTATACCCCAGATCTGTAAGAGATCAATATAAAACAAGGGAAACTACTGAATGACTTAAAAGGGGTGAAGACACATTACTAATGATGGTCAGAGAAGGACAAAAAATATTAAGAGAAGAAAGTCAGAACATATCAATAATGGAAATAGCACTTATTTAGGTGTGAGGGAAGAGCTTAAGGAATGTTATCATTTGACAAGATGCTAAGATGATCCTCTAGCAGTATTTCCCAAACTTTTGACATATGTGTACCCCTTCTATAATTTTTGTAACGCTGAGTACCCCTTGTACTCATGAGAACGTAGAATTAGGCGCAGCTAAGCACGGTGCAGTGCATATCCCCACCAAATTCTGATGCAACGCGTACCCCCACCAAACTCTTCCCGTACCCCTGGGGGTACGCGTACCACACTTTGGAAAACACTGCTCTAAGGCAAACTGTGGCTCGAGAGGCCCCTTGAGTATGGCTCTTCCACAAAATACCATGGCCTGGGCGAGTCTATGTTGAAGAAGTGGCATTGGAAAAAGTTTAAAAATTTTGGCCCTCAAAAGAAATTTCAATCATTGCACTGTTAATATTTGGCTCTGTTGACTAATGAGTTTGCCAACCACTGCTCTAAGAGATTCCATTATTATATTTACTCTATTTATGATTTTGCTTCATTAACCAAATATTATGCATTGTACACTTACTGAATTAATGTAGCCATGCTACTATTCCACAAGATAAATAAAATATTTTCCAATCTAGCATACAAAAGTCATATATAGTAATAATATATGCAAACTAACACAAAATAAAAACTATGAACATTTTTAAGAGGGATAACAAAAAAGAATACTATAACAAAGCTGACAGCATTTTGAAATTTTAACTACACTGATCATAAGGCAAGCCAACTCATGCATTCATTCATTCAAAATTCCTTCAGAGAATAAAGATCTAAAAGAGAAAAAGTAAAATCAGGTGTATGTACAAGGGACATTCTTCCTGCTCTCATTTCCAGTCAATAAAATAATTTGATAAATTGCCTTTGAGATAATTGATTGCAATATTGTGTTTGTAGAAAACCAGTCATGTCTACTGCATTAGAAAGAGTACCGATGTCGTTCTTTTAAGTTACTGTTTGCATGAAGACAAGAAAAACTGGGAGGTTACCTTGTGAAAAGATATCTTTAATTAATGTTTAATGTATAGCTTTGTTATCTTTCTTCTTCACCTTTTAGTTAAAAAATTTAAAAGTATGACCTTGTGAAATTACAGGGTAATTTTAACAATATTGGAAACTTGGCTTTAGAGATAGGTGAGCTATCAGACATCCTGGCACCAACATAGAGTCTTCCTTTACCTTGCTTTCTATTACTTCTATTTACTTGTGTGCTTGGGATTTGAATCCAAGCGTCATGATCATCAATTCTAGATACAGGAAAGGCTCGGTGTTTTCTAGACTTGGGGCTCCTTTGCAAAGGAGCTGGGCTAGAATTGACTTAGCATATTTTTACTTCAGAGAGAGGGCAAATTAATAATGAAGAGAACTTTTGTAGGAATAATTAAAAATGTAAGAAATAGCCCCTCAAGCAACATGAACACTTCAAAAGCACACACAGCATGTGCAACCTCAGAAAACCTAATTATGATTTACTTTGGTAGAGTCATTAAAAATCTTCCCCTAGAGGCATTCATGAAATAACACTTTTACTGCTTATACTTTAAATATAAAGGCAGCTTTCATATTAAAATAATCATGATGTTTAGCATTTATTACTAATTTAAATGATACACAACTATTTTTTATTAGAGATTCAGCTTTCCAATTATTAAATGTTTCTCCTCATTCCAGCTCACCTTTGACCTATAAAATGTCTTATCCTCTGGAATGCTTACTTAGTGCTTACCAAATTTCACACACACACACACACACACACACACACACACAATTTTAAAAAATATTTTATTAATGTATGTCTGCTCCTCTAGAAACTTCATGTATTGATAAGTAATAAAACTGAGATTGCCTTGCATCAAATATACTCTTTTTAATGATTTTTTAATGAATATACATCTGTATATATTTGTACTGATTTCAGAGAGGAAGAGAGATAGAAACATCAATGATGAGAAATAATGACTGGCTGTCTCAGACATGCCTTGACCTGGAATAGAACTGTGACCCCTTGGTTCATAGGTTGACACTTAATTAATGCCTGTGGTCTTGATCTGGCATCTAGAAGAGTTCAGGAAACCTGGATAAGGGGCTGTGCTTGAATTAAATAAGAGTCCAGAGACAAAACATAATTTTGAAAGGCATATTGGGAAGTCAAAGATTTAGCTAAAGGAACTAAGTTCTCAGTCTCAGGACCCCTTGCTTTTTATTAGCACAAATTGTCCTAAGGCAATTTAGATATACACTTCAAAGGCCAGAGTTTAGTACATAAATCCATTGTCAGGTTAGAGAATTTGCCTATGGCTGTTCAGGTGTTTGGCCAGTAGGAGGCAATAACATGTAGATTAAGCTGCCCTCAGCTGTCTGGCAGCAAGCAATCATCCTGTTCAGGTTTGGGGAAATGCCTTTAACCATCTCAGCAGGCCATAATATATGTAACTTGGCCCTTGTGAGTTCCCAAAGTTCCATCAACCTTTCGACAAAACTCTTGCAATTATGACATGCTGGAATTGGATTCTGGCACATAATGTTTTTTGAATTCAAAATTAACAAGTATATCTCGAGGTCTCCACCAGGCACTTACTAGACATGTAAAAACAGAATATTCATGAAATTAATTAATACAAGATCCCTGTAAGGCAGGTGAGTTATATTCCTACAGTTAATCAATGAAAGGGGAAAGACTGAAAACAGATCTCCTGGTCCCAGTACTGTTTCCACTCCACTCAAAATACTAATTTCATTAAGTGTTGACAACACATCTGTGTTATTCTAAGTACCATCTATGTTAAGTCAACATATATGAAAGTAAAGATTTTAAACAGAGAACTGGCTATCCCAAACCAGAGCTCAAGGAAGAGGTTGAACCCAGAAACATAGAGAAAAAACTGAACAGAGGAATGATGGCTGGTTTTTCCCCCTCCCATATTTCTCTTGGACCAAGAAGGTGAAAAGAATGTCCTAAGACACTTTTGGAAGACTTGACTTTGAGTTCTGGAAGACTGAATGAAAGATTTGTGGGATTTGTTGGGGATGGGAATGAGGTGGGGTGTTAGGTCCCCTTAGGGAGTATATATTGGATACATGCCCATTTAATGATGAGTCACCTGAACGTTTTAGTCTTAGGGTACGAGAGCTGAATAAATAGGGTTGCAACATATGGTAGAATTAGTACCGTTGTCTCTTAGGGTAATGGAAGTAATCACTGTAATTATGGCCTCCTTCTAGGAATTACTCTCGAGGGCAGAGTAAATCATGAGGCAGATGGTGGCCTGGCAGAGGGAACTACTTGCCAGGAACAGGGGCGGGGCCTCCGTGGGCCTCCGTGGGCCTCCCTTAAATCTTGCAGGAGGTAGTGTCGTGCTCCCAGCAAGGAGTTGTACCAAGCCCCTTGATTATGGTCCTGATGGTGATTGCTCCCATTACCAGGGAGACTTGGGAGCATTACAGGGAAATGATTCATGATGTTATTAAGCATTAAAAACACAGAAATGCCTAATCCTTCATTCATTCTTTAACTGGCAAGATTAACCATTTATGGATGGATGATGACCTCTGGGCACAACGCTAACGGTGACATCCCATAAATCAGTTTAAACTGTCCTTTGGAATACTCGTCATTCCTTTACCCATTGAAGGTGAAAGAAGAGAAAGTGATTCAATGAATGCCCAGATGTACTATTTACGTGTAAACCTGTATTTGTGATTTTTTTTTTTTAATGAGGAAATGGGCTCTCAAGTGTTGGGTGCTCCGTAGGGAATGGCTTTGTTCTTTTGCAGATTCTCACTCACTCCTGCTTCCCATCGCCCCCAAATCCTGGCAGCCTCCAACCACTCTGGTTTACTGTCCACTGTGGAACTCCCCCTAAAAAAAAAAAAATGGATCCTATGAAGTTTTCTGCTCTTCCCAGGCTCACTAGTTAGTCAATGCTGAGCGATTTCAGTCACTAAGAAGGCACTGTGTCAAAATGACATTTCTTTATAACTTGCATTAATGTTTTAAAATCTGGGCTCCTGAGGTATAGACTTCTTAATTGATTTTACAAAGACCATGACCATGTCTCTGAAAGTAATGCTGAATGGAGTCTGTGTTTCTTTGAAATGTAAAGAAAGAAGTGGAATGACAAAACAATCTGTTAAAGCATATACATATGTGTGTGTGTGTATTTATAAAAAATTTCACATAGAACATTTAATATAAATATTTAAAACTAAGTTATTACATACATAAATATTGTATGTGTTTTATAATGCAATTACTTATTTTTTTCATGGAGATCCGTACAACAGAAAAGTACCTTGAAGGCAAATACATCAGGCTTCTATTTCTTTTTTATATTATGATTTTGAATTGTTATTTACATGGAAGGGGAACTAAAAATCCTATTTAATAAAAGCATAATATGCAAATCAACCAAACAGCAGAATGACCTGGTCGCTATGATGCACACTGACCATCAGGGGGAAGATGCTCAACATAGGAGCTTCCCCCTGGTGGTCAGTGCACTCCCACAGTGGGAGTGCTGCTCAGCCAGAAGCCAGGCTCACAGCTGGGGCTGGCGGACAGCAGCAGTGGTGGGAGCCTCTCTTGCTTCAGAGGCAGTGCTAAGGAGCAGTGCTGGCCAGAGCACAGCTGCAGTGGGGATTGGGCCTAAGCCAGCAGGGGGACATCCCCCAAGGGGTCCCAGACTGTGAGAGGGCATAGGATGGGCTGAGTACACCCCCTCTCGGTGCACTAACCTCGTGCACTGGACCTCTAATTATATATCAAACACTTGCAAAGAGTTGACCTCCAAAGTAACTTGTTTCAAAACAACATGAATGAGATGGAGGAAAGAGATTCCTTGGCAGAATTTATCTTGTGGAAAGAAAAATTATCCAAATTCAAACCTCTATGAGATTTTATAGGAAGAATAAATGAGTTCCGGGGGGTATTGTTTCAGGCGTTATTTATAGAAGGCACTGCTCAATGCTCAACCTACTTACATGCTTTATTTGAGTTCTGTCAGCTTCATCAAACAACTCTGAAGGAAATAATCTACAGGTGAAATAATCTCCATTGATTCACTAAATCACAAAATAACCGAACACTCATCACCCGTGAGTGTATATACATATATTAGGTCTTTCTATTAAAAAAAAAAAATGTGCAAAGCAGTTTCTGTGGTGGGTTATTGTATCATGAAAATACTCCCTTGGAGCCTAATTCCTTCGGAAAGTGGATTCCACCGCAAGGTGTCCGAAATTGATTCAACAATAAGAAGCCGGTAATGACTTTCGCTCACATGTCTTTCTGTATTTTGAAGAAAGGAAGGTAACATGGGAAAAAAAAAAAAAAAAAAAAAAAAAAAAACACGGGGGAGACTGTTGACATACAAACATCCAGCCAGGCACTAAAAGTTGGACGACATCAAAAACAACCCTCAGATAAACAGACAGAGATCGCTCTTTAAAAATATCATGTGAAGGTTATCATTCTAAAAAAAGGGGGAAATCAGAGACTTCTTTGAAAGACTAAAGCGAGTTATAACGGGCACTGGGAACAGAAAAGCTTACCACCTCCCTAGGAAATACACGTTTTAGCTGCAGGTGAGTGAGTAAACAAGCCTTAAAAAGCTTTCCCAGGAATAAAACATCAAGGAGCGGAAATGGGGAAAGAGCCTCCAGGGGAACAGAGCGGGCGGTCATTTCTATGGCTCTGCAGGGAGGGCTGTGATTGCCTCTGTGAGCACAGAGCCGGGAAAGTGAGGCCAGGCCCGCAGTGTCTCATTTCCTGGGTCATGTCTGCATGCCTGCTCAGGCCCATGTCTGGTTCGGTTTCCGGTTAATTATTTTTGGAGAAGTATCCATGCAGGTCCTTTGCCCATGTTTTGATTGGATTTTTTTTTTTCTTTCATGTTGAGTTTTATAAGTTCTCCATAAATTCTGGATATTAACCCCTTCCCGGATGTATTGGAGACTATGTTCTCCCATTTTGTGGGTTGCCTTTTCGTTTTGTGGATGGTTTCCTTGTCTGTGCAGAAACTTTTTTACACTACGGAATGCTGCTCAGCCGTAGGAAGAAGGAAATCTGACCCTTTGCGACAGCATGTATGGACTGGAGAGCTTTACGCTAAGTGAAATAAGCCAGTCAGAAAAAGATGAGTACTATATGATTTCACTCATATATGGGATCTAATGAATAAAATGAATTGACAAGCAAAATAGATAGAGACTCAAAAACAGAGTAGGTTGACAGCTGTAAGGGGGATATTGGAAGAATTGAGCAAAAATGGGATGGGGGGAAATATAGGGATCTCTTTCACGGCCCGCGTGGAAAGAGTTCCAGTTCAGGGTTCGGGTTCTGGAGAAAGGCCACACACAAATGAAGAGACTTGAGACTAGAAGAAATTCAACTTGGCGATATGGGGGGCCAGGCGGTAGTCCAACTCTAGTGAAAGAACTATTCCTGCTCTGGCCCTGCCATCCCTTTTATTGAGGCTTTGGGAAAAACATCTTAGGTAAGATACATAGAAATTTACATGTAGCCCTTAGGCAGGAAATAACAGAAACTTACATGGGACAAACAAGGTGGAGGCTGCTTCAGCTGACAATGTCTCCACTAAAGGGTGAGAGGTTAGAGCAATTAGGGTTGTTGACCAGCCTTCCTGGCTTCCTGTCCACATCTCTTTTTAGTGAAACTGATTTGTTTTCCAGCAGGGAAATAAGATAGAAAAAAAGAAAAAAAACACTCATGGACAAGGACAGAAGTATGGTGATTTTCAGAGGGAAAGGGATGTGGACATGGAGTGTATGAAGGGGGAAAGGGTGATAGACTTGATCTGGAGTAGTGAACATACAGTGTGTTGTGAAATTGTGCACCTGAAGCCTGTACAATTTTGTGAAGCAGGGCCACCCCCATGAGTTCAATGAAAAGGAAAAAAAAACAACGTAAGAAGGTATTATTATACTTGGAACTCACATGTGATCTACATCCACAACAGCAAGCCCTAAAGAAAGCAGCAGTCTTTAACATCAGATTTATCATTTCTTGCTACCCTTTTCTTTTCTTTTTTTTAAAATATATTTTATTGATTTTTTACAGAGAGGAAGGGAGAGAGATAGAGAGTTAGAAACTTAACTGAGAGAGAATCATCCATCAGCTGCCTCTTGCACACCCCCTACTGGGGATGTGCTGCAACCAAGGTACATGCTGTTGACAGGAATTGAACCTGGGACCTTTCAGTCTGCAGGCCAATGCTCTATCCACTGAGCCAAACCGGTTTCGGTTCCACCCCTTTTTTTTAATGCTGCATTTACCTGGATAGTTTCATCTCTGAATCAGAACCCTGGAAAAGAGTTGCATGTTCTCTAACGGTAACTAGCGTATATTCTTTGTGTTCAAATAACTTGTTGCTGATGATGACACTAGTTCTTCATTTGCATGTCTTGCTTTCAGGGGCAGGTGTGATCTGAAACTTAAGTCAAGTTTCATATTCCTATGACACTCTACTGAGGCTGCTGTATCCGTTTTCTGCCTGCCTGCCGGTAGATTGGCTTTCCATCCCGTGCTGATGATTTTGTGCCTGAAGAAAACCTCCCTGCAGGATTAGTTTATTTTAGATGAATAGGTCAAGCCGAGTATGGGAGCCAGAACAATGCAATTCCTTATCATCGGTGGCACAGAAGGCCACAAATCCTCCTAACAAATGGGTGCTTAGGGACACGACGTGAGCACGCTGCACGGGCTTAAAATAGTGCTTTCTAATGCATGTCAGAGAGTGGCATTCAAACAGGAACCTTATATGTTAGACTGCAATGTGTGTGTGCATTTTCAATTAAATTATTCATTTAACCCCAGACTCAGTACCTCCTGGGAAAAACGAGATGGCGTTCAGTGAAACAGGGAGCATTTTCTTATTTCCACTTTACAGGAAACCAGAGAAACAAGAAATTACGGCGAGGGATTTTAATCTTTTTACAGACCAAATACATACATTATGAATAGAATCGCTGCTGGATTGTGTGTCTATAATAAACCACCTTTTGAAAACATTTCTAATATTGTTCAACTTTTCCCTTTCTGTTTATTTTATTAGACTTTAATTCACAGGTCAATGGTAACTTTTTTTGGCAATATATGCAAATGACTAGATGCAGTCATAGCTAGGTAAACAATATGTATCTATCAATAAAAAATGTGTTCAAATGCAGAATCATTCCAATGAACATTTGATAGCACTGTGCTCTTATAGTTTATACTTCAAGTAAGTAAAAAAGAAAAAAATAACACAAAATCCAAGCTACACATATATTTGTTTTTAAATGATCTTCAGTTATACTCATGTGCCCATTAAAAGTGATTCTTAAAAAAAGAATGCAATGTCTGAAACCACTTTCATCCTTTCTAGGGAAGTTGATAAAATGTGTATCTGTGGTTCTATTTATAATTAATGTCATTTGACTATTTTTCTCCTTTAGAGAGAAAGTCTAATGGCAATTTTTGTAAAACTGTTTCAGATAAATTATCAATTGAAAAAAATCTGTGCAATCCAATAAACAGATACCTTTAAGGTATGTTTAAAGAATGCCTAGACTATAATGACACGTCTCAAGTAGTTTGCAAAACTTTGGAGGAGGAGAAAAACAACAAATCTAACAACATTGCACTAATCTATAATAATAAAAGGGTAATATGCTAATTAGACAGAACATCTTCCAAATGTCATTCCAGATGTCCTTCCTGACCACACTGGGGCCCGAAGGAAGCCAGCCCAGATCATGGCTCTTGGGTGCCAGAGGGAAGCTGGTACCAGCAGTGGTGGGGAGGGAGAGGGGTAGGGGTAGGAAGGCCTACTCTTGCATGAATTTGAAGCATCGGGCCTCTAGTTAACAAATAAAAGCATACAAATCAGTGAATAGAGAACCAGGATGTTAGGGAAATCCCTGCCCTGGGAAATAGAACAACCTGAGGCTAGTTTGATCGCTCACAAGTAGATGGTTAATCACAGATTCCCTGGTTCTTTGTCTTCATACTTAAGCATCAGGAGTTTGGAGCAATTTCTGCAACTATGTTGGGCTCTAAAAAGCTATGAATTGTTAAGAATAAAAATAACACATTATTGCTGAAACCGGTTTGGCTCAGTGGACAGAGTGTCGGCTTGGGGACCGAAGGGTCCCGGGTTCGATTCCGGTCAAGGGCATGTACCTTGGTTGAGGGCATATCCCCAGTAGGGAGTGTGCAAGAGGCAGCTGATCGATGACTCTCTCTCATCAATGTTTCTAACTTTCTATCTCTCTCCCTCCCTCTCTGTACAAAATCAATAAAATGTATTTTTTTAAATAAAATAAATAAAATAAATAAATAAAAATAAAAGGCCTCACGTTAAAAAATAAATAAATAAATAAATAAATAAATAAATAAATAAATAAATAAATAAATAAATAAAATAACACACTTTGATTTGAAGTTGTCAGGAAAGATTTGGTAAGGGA
Source organism: Pipistrellus hanaki (assembly GCF_964339955.1). NCBI lineage: Eukaryota > Metazoa > Chordata > Mammalia > Chiroptera > Vespertilionidae > Pipistrellus > Pipistrellus hanaki. Next base: position 8,136,749 of record NC_140522.1, on the reverse strand, counting down.
GGGGAGAAAAGTATGACTTCATAGGCAAAAAAAAAAAAAAATCACTTCCTAGTTGCATATTATCTGGTTAAGTAAAAAGAAGAAAAGAAGCGTGGAAGAGGAGGAACTAAGCACTCAGGGGATAGATGGGAAAGGGACCTGGGGAAAAAATGTGCATAGATCTATCCTAGGTACCAAGTGTGAGGCATGAAGAGGCTGATCGAATGACAAGCCTTGGTTTTCAGCTGAGAAGGGTGGACAGAGTGGGGCGGGAATGCAAAGCCGCGGAGGAGCCTGAAGCATGGAAGTGGCTCAGTGGGACCCGCCTTCGCGGCTGGCGATTCAGGGTGAGCTGCGCGGCGGAGATAAGAAAGGTGGTGAGCCAGGCAGTCACTGTGAGATCCAAGCACAAAGGGATAAAAGCTCCGCGTGTTGGCAGTTACAGCACAGAGCGGGGCAGAGGCAGGGGTCGCTTCAAAGGGAGAGTGAGAACATTGGGAGAAGGCTAAAATGATCAAAGGGCTCTGTGTACGTCAAAGTCCCGGGGCACGGCTGTTTGGACTCCATCTGATTCCGTCGTTTGTTGCTGCCTGCAATTATAATGTTCGTGAAACTTGTCGTTCCCTCTACTTTTCACTCAATTTTAAAACTCTGCAGGTTTAATATTGCCATTGAACATTTATTTCTTGCACATATTGAGGGAGGTTTATGTTTCCTCTTGCAATGTCCTAGTTATTATTTTTAATGGTTTTATTATCCTGCATGCTCTAAAGAGTCTGTAATAATAAAAGCATAATATGTAAATTAGACTGGATGTCCTTCCGGGGGCTGGGAGAAAAGCCTGGATCCCAGATGCCAGAGGGAAGCCAACGATGGCAGCTGCGGGAAGGAAAGCCTACTGTTGCACAAATCTCATGCATCGGGCCTCTAATATAAAATATATTCAGCTGAAACTGGTTTGGCTCGGTGGATAGAGCGTCAGCTTGCAGACTGAAGGGTACCAGGTTCGATTCCAGTCAAGGGTATGTGTATTGGTTGTGGGCACATCCCCAGTAGAGGGTGTGCAACAGGCAGCTGATCTATGTTTCTCTCTCATGGATGTTTCTAACTCTCTATCCCTCTCTCTTCCTCTCTGTAAAAAATCAATAAAATATATTTTAAAAAATAAAATAAAATATATTCAAGAATTAGGACCACTATCATTAAATTTGTACCTACGACAATCAGCAAGGAAGGCAACATTGCTGATTTGAATACACGTTTTGCTTCTTTAAGTTCAAATTCAATCACTTAAACTGGACACTGTGCATGTGAACACTTCAGTACCTATCATGCTTTTCAATATTCAAAATGTCCAGCTGGACAAGCTTCCATCAGTTCTTTAGAAATTTGTCTCAGCTTACTTTCTGTATGCAATGATCTAAAAATCATTAAGGGAGAAGAATGAAATGTTGGTTCATTCCATTCCTTTCTCAGAGAATGAAGAAAATCTAATAAGTTCTTTGATAAGCTATTAAACTTTCAATACTAAACATATTTTGAAAAATGTTCTAGAGTCTGTAGTCAGGATTTTTGACAGAATGATATAATTGTGTTCAACAAGCTACTGAAGCCCAGAGAGGTATAGAGAAAATGAAACAAAGTTTTACTGAAAAAAAAAAAAAAAAACCCACAAAATCATTGCTTTCTTGGCTGGCAGTTACTGATGGCTAATCCAATACTAATATCAATTTTCATTTGGCAAGTATTTTCTTATGTTACAGAAATAATGAGGTATACAGAATGTTAGATAATTCTATTTTAGTACAGAAAAAAAATGTATTTTATGGCTTCCTAATAGAACCTTCTGGAAGCTATGCAGTTTTTGGTTAACTATACTTCTTTATTTGACATTTAAGATCTCGGTGCTTTTATGTAAATAAGAATGAAAATAGACCTAGCCAGTTTGGCTCAATGCATACAGCGTCAGCCTGCGGACTTAAGGGTCCTGGGTTCTGTTCCAGTCAAGGGCATATGCCAGGGTTTGGGGCTCCATCCCCTAGGGGGGTTGTGCAGGAGGCAGCTGATCAATGAATCTCATTATTGATGTTTCTAGCTCTCTATCCCTTGCCCTTTCACTCTGAAATCAATAAAAATATATTTATATTAAAAAGAAAGAAAATATCTTTCATTGAACTGCAATTATCGAAATATTCTTTATGAATTTATGTATTTTTTGTTGGTTAATGTCCATGGGCAAAGCAATTATAAAATGGATCTTTCCCTGTTTATGGCAAAAATACCAGGTTGGCCAAAACCAGTTTGGCTCAGTGGATAGAGCATCGGGCTGCGGACTGAAAGATCCCAGGTTCAATTCCGGTCAAAGGCATGTACCTTGCTGGCACCTCCCCAGCAGGGGGTGTGCAAGTGGCAGCTGATCAATGATTCTCTCTCATCGATGTTTCTAACTCTCTATCCTTCTCTCTTCCTCTCTGTAAAAAAAACACAATAAAATATATTTTAAAATAATAAAAAATAAAATGAAATATATTTTTAAAAAATACCAGGTTGTTTTTAAGTCCACGATGGAACCTGGTTATTAAACCATGTCTGCCACTAGGCTGTGGGTGTAGATCTGGTGCGCTCTTTTCTGGAAGCACTCTCCTGGCTATCTAAATGCAGTTCCTGAAAGCAGGTTCCTAGCAATAGACGTGTCAAGTGCTGGGAACAGCGTAGTAATGTGCATTTTGCAAAAACCACTTTAAGGAACCGACCCTGATGCTTCTTTCAAAAATCCTCAGGTACACTTGAAATTTAAATATTTTCTCAAATTCTTTAATATATCTAAATATAGATTTAAGTTAATTTGGTCAATGCAAACACAGCATTTTTTAAAAATAAAGCCTTTCAATTTCAGAAATTGTTTTCCTTCATTTGTTTTCTCTCTATATACTCCCTATAGGCAGCTCTCAACTCGTTCTTTAAAAATTCCAGTCTTTTGTATTAATTTAACAGAAGTAAAAGTCACGACTCCCTACACACTTTGCAATTATTCTCTCTCTAAATTTAATAGCATTTCATCCATTTGGGGCATAAGTGCATACACTGTCTGAAGATCATTTAGATTAATTCTGAAGAAATACTCAGGTGGATGTTATACCCACAACAAAACCAGCGACCATAAGTCAAAATTTATGCGGGGCCAAATGCTTTTAATTACCTTCCAGATGTATTTATGAGTATACACAGATGGCAGGGGAAGCAGCCTGGTTATGTGCAAGGAGGTGCATGAATAATTGCTACAGTTTGAACATAAAAGTTGTTTTACATATAAAATGACAGGATAAAAGATGTAGTGAGTTTTTATTGATTTCAGAGAGAGGAAGGCAAAGGGAGAGAGAAATAGAAACATCAGTGATAAAAGAGAATCACTGCTTGCCCCCTACTGGGATCAAGCCTCCTGCTTGCCCCCTACTGGGGATCAAGCCTGCAACCCTGGCCTGCATGCCCTGCCTGGGAATCAAACTGTGACCTCCTGACTTATAGGTCGCTGCTCAACCACTGAGCAACACTGGCTGGCTGGACAAGATATAGAAAATTCTGTATGTCATTTAGAAGGAGGGGACTGTCCATCACTACATCCAGCACATCGAGGGAGCAAAAAAAAAACACCAAAAAACGGTAACCTCTTCCTGAAACTAAATAGAATAGAACGTGTATTCTAAAGGTTTTAAAAGATTATTCTATCCTTGACAAAGGAAATATAATTAGCTTTAGATAGTCATTAGCTCATTTTTACTAATATCAGTCTTAATACATTACATCCTGATATCTTTATGTTACTAACATGTGCTGAATGATTTGTGTTAAAGACCAAAAACTCAATAAAAGAAATCTGGAGATCTAATTGACTTTATTGAGTGAATCATGAATGGCACAGTTTTCCATCTAGCAAGCAGAGCGGCCCTCACAGGGTCTGTACAAAGGGAAGGTTTTTACAGGCAGGAGGAGGGTGGGGCAAGGAAGTTACCAGCAAAAGCAAAGGAAGCAGAACTCCATCTTTTGCCCGGGTCTCCAACAGATGATCTCACCAGTGCTAAATGGAAACTCTCAGGCACGCTGTTTGAGTAGGGGTCACGTTCCTGGGAGAGGTTGCAACTGCAGTGAAGTCTTGATTTGCTACCCTGAGAGCAAAGGACTCCATTTTGGGCCTGTTGCTTCTTTCTGAACATGATTTAGCAGGCGAGCACTTAGAAAGTCACCTGTTATCGAAATTCGTGTTGTCGGCATAACTCAGGAAAACTCAGCGCGGTTTCATTACGAAATGCTTCCGCAGGCGACAGGAGAGCATTTTCATATTGTCAACAAAGTAACTACGGCGTGAGAAATTATTACTCGGCAAACCTATCCATTAATGAAAGTGCGCACCTAGACGCCATTAGGAAATGAAGGAAATGTATAATAACACGGCCTCCCTAAATTGATTTTTAATCGGGTTAGATTCTCGGGTTATTAGTCTTTACCATTACAGTTACTAAGTTGCATATTCCACTAATTTTTCATTAGTATACTCAAAACGTGCCATGCATAAAAATATTGACTTGATACTTCTAGTGCATGCCTATACAATTTAAGTTATATATAAGGATACTGAGAAAAGAAGAAAGACCCTCACATTTCCTTCAGTAAGTTAAATATATATATATATATATATATATATATATATATATATATATATATATATACTTTTAAATATACATATGTATATGTAAATATACTTTCATATATTACAAAAAACAAAATAATATCAAAAGAACTTACTTAATTGAATGTGGTCAGAAAAGTCTGTTTCAATATTCCACTTGAGTAAACTATAATAAAATCATTACCAGAGAGGTCAGCCCTGGGTTCATCAAACTCGGTTCTTGAGTTTGGCAAAGAAAGAATTCAGAGCCCAAAACTCTAGCACAATCAGTCTTTTTAGCATACAAAGCAAAAGTACACTCAAGGTGAGAGGATTCGAGTGGACTGCTCAGAGAGCTGACTTGGGCTTTTAGAAACAAAAGAACAGAGGCGGAATTAGCCAGCTGCGCTGCGTGGACTCAGGAAACCTGTTACAGAGGAAAAAGACGGGTCCTTGGAGACACGTTCAGGGAGTTAGCCTGGGACAAGCTGCCACTGCCCGCTGCTACCCTGGTGGCAAATCTCATGGGGACCCTTAGAGCTTAGGAGAGAGAAAGCAAATATACACACCTGAAGAAAGAAGGCACTGGTATGCTCTGGAGCAGTTCTCAACCTTTCTAATGCTGCTACTCTTTAATACAGCTCCTCATGTTGTGGTCACCCCCAACCATAAAATTATTTTCGTTGCTACTTCCTAACTGTAATTTTGCTGCTGTTATGAATCATAATGTAAATACCGACCCACAGGTTGAGAACCACCAGCAGGGTCGCCTAAGACCATCGGAAAACAGAATTTATGTTACGATTCATAACAGCAGCAAAATTGCAGTTATGAAGTAGCAGCGAAAATAATTTTATGGTTGGGGGGTTTAGCCCTCCCACACACAAGCAATTAGCATTGCTTGTGGGGAGGGGTCACTTAGTGAATTACTTGGGCAGAGGAAGAAACAAGGATGAGCCCTCCCCATTAAAGAAGTGGCATCATGCCCAGCTGTGTGGCTAAGGGGTTGAGCATCAGCCTATGAACCAGGAGGTCACAGTTTGATTCAGGCCAGGGCACACGCCTGGGTTGTGGGCTGGATCCCCAGTGTGGGGCATGCAGGAAGCAACTGATCAATGATTCTCTCTCATCATTGGTATTTCTACAATATATCTATTTCCCTCTCCCTCCTCTCTGAAATCAATAAAAATATATTTAAAACAATAAAAAAGAAGTTGGGGCAGAACATCAGAAGGAGCCAGCAAAGAAGGTACCAGAAAGCTAAGCTCTTGGGGACAACAGGGACAGTGTGTTAAAAAGAAATTCTGAGGGATGAAACATGGAGCAGTTATAAAACCAAGAAGTATAAAATTGACTAAGTTTACAGAGAGAGAGAGAGAGAGAGAGAGAGAGAGAGAGAGAGAGAGAGAGAAGAGAGAGAGAGAGAGAGGAAGGAGGAGGAGGAGGAGGAGGAGGAGGAGGAAGAGGAGGAGGAGGAGGGAGAGAGATTATTTCAACAGAAAGAGCTGAGTTGCTTTGAAGGGAGGTATTTTAGTGCCTCTCCAACTTCCAGTCCCATCAGTGAGAATGGGGCTCTGGTGCCAAAAGCAATCTGTCCTAGAAAGCAAAGGATGCAGCATTGTTGGAACCTTTGGAGTGGCAATATGTAGACTCTTACAAGCCCCTGTATGTCGCAAGCTCTCTTTTGGAAAATTGAAGTCAATTGAAAAATAAATTTGGACATACTCTTATCTTTTGGAAGACTAACAGTTGCCGGTAGTTGGATTTATATAGTTCAAAGATAGTTTAGTATTTTGTTCAAATAAGTTTCTCAATCTTTGCTCCATAACTACGTTCTGTGTCAACAGCTGTCATTTCAGTCTTTGGCAGGAGAGTTGTTACTGAAAATTGACTTTCAATGAGTCCTATCACCTCATCCAGGTAGATTACAAAGCCTTGAGCAAAAGATACTACTTTTCAGAGCGAGCACTTTAGGCCCAAAAGAAGCATATGCTTTTGTTCCATCCTAAGGTAGTGTACCGGGTTTCCCTGTAGAGTTACTTTTCATGCTGTATCATTAAATCGCCCTACTTTTTCTGGTAGGCATAAAGCTACTTATTTTATACTGCACACTACATTCACTTTCAGTCTATTTACAATGATCTGAAATTATTAAGGTCATGAGAGTTATGAATTTTAATGTATCGTGTTTACCCTTCCTTAGATCTCATACAAAGTTTTAGAAATCATTTTCCTCTGAATTTGCCAGAGTTTAAAAAAAAATCAAAATGGAGGATTGCAAGAATTTCTAAATGTGCTCACGTAGCAATTTAAAGTATCTCTCTCTTTTTTTATTATTATTATTATTCGATATAAGACTACTAGACGGGAAAAATTGGGTTCCCAACCTTCAACTTACCTGAAGTGGGATCCCAGAACCCTGATTCTACTATTTGCATGAGAGTAAAAAAACGTGCATAAGTTATAAATCATATTTATAATCGTTTACCTAAATAAGCTGTGGAGAAAATGCAGATTTCAGCCACCTTTCTGACTGATTGGAAATGACAATCTTTAGACATCAGCTTTAAAAACCAAAACAGAACTGCTTTTGCATCCAAACAAGGCAAGCCAGCAGATGGTTGCTCCTCGCCCCAAAAAAGCAGTGTGAACACCTACTAAATGCTGCCTCAGTTTATATTCTACACAAACAAAGTATTGCCCATTAAAGAGCCTCAGTTCCATTGTGTGATCTCTCTGCATGCTGGATCCTACACTCATGTTATTTGGGAACATCATCTCACTGAAACACTTAATTTGATCGACTCTGCTGACACGCACAACAAGTATAAGTGGCTTTCACAGACTAATGGGCACATAAGCTCTATGAGGTTTTTCTGAGTACAGTGAATTGTGTCATGGTCCCTGGAAACTTGGGGATACATGTCTACATATAGCCCTAACACAGTGAACATCTTTAATGGTTTTTTAATAAATATATATGATGTAATATAATTTTCTGTGTTCAGTAATCCTAAAACTACACCTCAGAGAAAATGCAATCTCGGATCAATTACTTAGCAACAAAACAATAGGAATATAACAACTGAGCAATGAGGACAGTAAGAAATAACAATTGAAATGTGTGCATATAGAAACATTGCATTAATACATATATAGTTCCTTATCTTATCATCTGAGAGGACCTAAAAGGAGTAACACCCAAGAAAAAATGAATATGCCTAGTGATACTTTAAGATATTAATATAATGTGTTCCCCATATATGGATATATGACAACTCTATTACCTTTCCCATTCTTCTGTATGGAACATATATTTCAAAATAAAAAGTTTACTTTAAAATGCCAAAAGTAAATTTATTTTTTTTACTAAGACCAAAGAGATACAATTTACCACGGAGCAAAACTAAGAAACACATGCTAATATTTTACTAAGACCAGTGAGGAAAAAGGGAAATAAAGGAAGAACTAAGAAGTAGAAAAACAGAAAGACTAAACATTGTACAAATAGGTACTTCAGAAATTAATCTGAACTGGCATAGGTATTCTAACATTCCTATGGAAAAATGAAACCAAGCATAGAGGCTGAGCAAGCACACAGGATAACCTGCTTCCCACACACCTCCAGCTATTCGCTGCCCACATGATATGACTTGTCAATGTCTTGACTAGTTAATTATCTATTACCAGTATACTATCCAACACCTTTAAAGTACAAGCAAACAAACAAACATTTTAAATTTAAAAATAGAGTCTGGCTGTTGTAGCACCGCGGTGGAGCGTCCACCAAAGAACCGAAGTCATGGTTCAATATCCAGTCAGGACACATGCCTGGGTTACGGGCTGGATCTCCAGTGTGTGGTGTGTAGGAAGCAGCAATCAGTAAGTCTCCCTCATCATTGATATATCCATCTCTCTCTCCCTCTCCCTTCCTCTCTAAAATCCATAAAAGCATTTTTTTTTAATAAAAAATAGCCCTTTCTGGTTTGCCTCAATGGATAGAGTGTCAGCCTGCAGACCAAAGGGTCCCAGGTTCCATTCCGATTTTGGGTTTGATTCTTCTTAAGGGCATGTACCTCAGCTGCCGGCTCCTTGCAGGCCCGGGCCCTGGTCAGAATCTCTGTAGAAGGCAACCAATCGATCTATTTCTCTCACATCGATGTTTCTCTCTGTCTTTCCCTCTTTATTCCACTCTCCCTAAAAATCAATGGGAAAATATCCTCAGGCAAGGATTAACAAAAAATAAATAAATAAACAGTGTAAATACCCCTTCTGAAATTATTATATTGGCTACTTAATTTTCCTGTATGGGCTGTGCTAATTAAATTTTAGTCTTTCAAGCATATTTTATATTTAGCGAAGCGGTGTATAAAATTTTATGTAGGATTCAGTGTTCATGATACTCATAGGATCCATGGCACCACAAAAATTAAACTAATAATGCTGAAAAGGATGTTTACCTTCAAGATCCCTGTGGTACTTTTAACGATCAATCAACTTGGCACTTCTGAAAATTTAAATTAAATTGATGATGTCTCATTACACTCTCTTTGATGATTATGATTGCAAAGGAGCAGAATATAAATCTTAAGGAAGCCAGCTCTGAAAGGCTAACTAAGAAAACAAGATAAACGCTGAGTGTAGACATTGGGATTTTTGTTCACCACTGATAGATAATTAATCATTTTAATTTTCGCTTATTGATATCTGAAGTTTACCTTATGACCTTTTGAAATACACCTTTAATTTTTTGAAATATTAAAAATAAGATTGAAAGTAATGCAGCTGAATTTTAAAAATAAAAATTACGTTTATTTATAATACTAATTTACTATTCACAGGATTATTTTCTAGTAAGTCCAAAGTTATTTAAGTTTTTGATAATAAACCACTAACATTTAGTAGTTTATATATCAAGTATATTCTTTGTTTATATATCAAAAGAATAAACCATGCTTCTATAATAACTGTATTTTTAAACAACAACAAAAAAAAATACCACAATTATCAAACAACTAGAGGCCCGATGCACAAAAATTCATGCAAGAGTAGGCCTTCCTGCTAAAACCGGTTTGGCTCAGTGGATAGAGCGTCGGCCTGCAGACTGAAAGGTCCCGGGTTTGATTCCTGCCAAGGGCATGTACATTGGTTGCAGGCACATCCCCCATAGGGGGTGTGCAAGAGGCAGCTGAACGATGATTTTCTCTCATTGATGGTTCTGGCTCTCTGTCCCTCTCTCTTCCTCTCTGTAAAAAATCAATAAAATATATTAAGAAAAAAAAAATAAGAGTTGACCTTCCTTCCCCTGGCTGCTGACATCAGCTTCTCTCTAACCCCTGGGATCCCAGCGGCTTTGCTCTGGCCCTGGCTTCATCCGGAAGGATGTCCAGTCTAATTAGCATAGTAGCCTTTTATTATTATAGATAGTATAGTTTAAGCAATTAACATTTATGCATATCATTCAATAATAATTTTTTTCTTTTAAAATTTTAGTAAAATCATATTAGGGTAATTGCTTCTCCTAATATATATTTTTCCAAGTCCACTCTACATCTTAATCAATACAATAGTGACAGTCCTACAGTTTGAAGCTCTAGCAATATAAAAAAGATAAAATTATTAAGTAAAATTGGAGAGGACAAAACCATCATTTGTATCTAGTAGTTATTATGTGCACAGTCTGGCAATAGCCAGGTAAAACTATATTTTGAAAGGGATTATGTTTAGAGTTGTAACAAGAAAGCATATATTTTAAAACAAATTCATCAGAAAATAGGCAGGAACCATTTGAAGAAATATAATTTACCGATAAACATAGCCGGGAGAGGCAAATGTATTATAGGAATAAAAATACTATCAATTCTTAAAGATTAAATGCAAAAATCATGGAAAAACAAAAATAGTTAAAACCGGGCTGACTTAAAATTTGGAAGAATATGTGAGAGCATAGGCTAAAACCACATGTAAGTTTGCACCAGTGAAGATCCAGACTAATGTGTGATTTCATTTAACTGAATATGAAATCCAAAATGGGATGACTATATTATGACATTCATTTGCTGATGGATGACTCAGCAAAATGACAAAGCTGCAAACTGTCTCAAAAATTATTTCACAGAGACACTAAAGTGGGTAATACAATTAAATCCTTGCAAATGTTAGTAAAATGATCTTCACTATTAATGTACTGAAAATATAAATTACTTTTTCCTTTAATATTTTAGTGTTACTTTTATGGATGTGATACATTTTAAAATACTTATATTTTATATTTATTTTTAGATTTCAGTTTGGGGCTTACAAAGTAACAATTCAATTACCTAGTAAAAGTGCCTATTTAGTGCTAAAAAAAAAATGCAAAGGTGCATGTGAGAGAGAAAACACTAGTCTCTTGAATATGTAGATAAAGAAAGAAGAGCCATCAGTAAATGTTTTTAATTTGAAAGAAAACTTAAAACAGTGTTAATATATTTAGGCATTTTTTATATATATAAATATATTTTATTGATTTTTTTTACAGAGAGGAAGTGAGAGAGATAGAGAGTTAGAAACATCAATGAGAGAGAGTCATCAATCAGCTGCCTCTTGCACACCCCCTAGTGGGGATGTGCCCACAACCAAGGTACATGCCCTTGACCAGAATCGAACCTGGGACCTTTTAGTCAGCAGGCCAGCACTCTATCCACTGAGCCAAACCGGTTTTGGCTAGTTAGGCATTTTTAAAAATGACAGGAAGTATCAGAAGTTTGTTCATGAGAAATTAAAATACAAATATGAGGGCTCTAAGATATTTTATCAGAGGTACAAACACTTAGAAAAGTACTTCATTTGTTAATTGATAATATTTAACTGAATAATTTCCATTCTTATTTAGTGAACTTTTCATTAGTATGAAAAATGTGAACTCTTTGAAGCTTGATTAGTGGGTTTACAGAAAATGAAGTTACCTTTTTAATCTCGGAGCTAACTGTGAGACAGAATGGATGCTCTCATTACCTGAGGGGTTGAAATTATTCATGTATTCCCAAGATTTAATTGATCCAGATGCATATTATAAGGAGAAGACCAAACCAGCTCTAAAGGAGTCTTTTTTTCTGAAGAGCTGATGAAATTCTATGTTCACAATAGAAAAAAATAATTTTTATATTTGAAATGCCCTAATTTTCTTAGTAAAGCTTAACAAGTCCTATCTGTCTCAAAGTGTTAGTTCCTACCATTTTATGGGTATGAACTTACCTATTATATTTTCACATGTTTAGATATGCCCCATAGGAGGCAGCACTTTGTTTTCTGTAAAAGGCTGGAGGGCAAATATTTTAGGCTGTGCAGGCCCACATGGTCTCTGCTGTAACTAACACCTCAGCTTTGAGCTGGTATAGAAAGCAGTCATAGACAATCCCGGGAGAATGGCTAGGTGTGGTTCGGTAAAACTTTCTTAATAAGACAAGAAACTTGCCTGCCATCCATACATGACAAGCCCTGGAAGAAAGCATGTCTCTGCCACTATAACTGGGAAGTTTAAAGCTTTGAAGTAATTTTTATCTCCTATTCATCCACCTCTTTCTTTTCAACATCAATGATCCAAAGTTCTAGTGAAATTTTGCTCATTGAATTTCAATGCATTCAGCATTGAATGTCCTGAGTCTATTCGTGCACTATTTCTCATAATAGAAAGTATTAGTTTTTAAAGGAGTAGACGTTTGGTAAGATTGTCCTATAATCCAGGTAATTTCTAAGTGAACCAGCTTTTTCTCGATGCACTGCATAATTTCAAGCAATAATTTAGAGGATTTGAGCATGTCCAAGCGGTCATTCTTATGCAAATAATGGATGCCCAAAGGAATTCATGCAACTTTCAAAAATGCCAGAGTCTATTATGACACTGGATGAAGGCAGGTTAGCTTATTGGGAGCCTGAATAAACATGAAAGACTAACAGAGGACCCATCTGCATATGATGAAGCCCTTGTTTAAAAAAATTTGATTACCCATATTTTCAAAATTGGTGATTTTTAGAATTTTTGGTTCCAAGGAAAATCTTGTCTGTTAAAATTTCCAGGAATACAAAAAGAGCCTAATGGAATGAGAGCCCAGCCATTTTATACAGGGACATGACAGCACAGACTCAATTCCCCAAATTACATGATCCCAGGTGAGACAGTCATACCTCTGTCTTATTTGCACCTTTGAAAGCAGGAAGAAAATATGGTGGCTATTTCCTGGAATGAATCTTGAAATTAGCTGAGTTTCTTTAAGTGCTTAGAACTGAGCCAGGTGCAGTATACGTGCTACATCAGTGTAACTTAAGTTGTTTTTTATTTTTATTTACTTATTTTTTGTTCTTAAATTATTTATTATTTTTTAAATATATTTTATTGATTTTTCACAGAGAGGAAGAGAGAGGAATAGAGAGAAACATCGATGAGAGAGAATCCTCAATCAGCTGCCTCTTGCACTCCCCCTACTGGGGATGTGCCCGCAACCAAGGCACATGCCCTTGATGGGAATCAAACCTGGGACCTTTCAGTCCACAGGAGGAAGCTCTATCCACTGAGCCAAACTGGTTTCGGCTTAAATTCCTTATTGTTGAAAGTATCATATATCTCCCCTTCCTCTTCACCCTCCATCCATTGATCCCTACCAGCCTACCCCCACCCCTCAGCCCTGGCCTTCACCTCCTATTGTCTCTGTCCCTTGGTCATGCTTATATGCATACAAGTTCATTGGCTGATCTCTTTGTTATTGTTTTTCATTTAAATTCTTAGGATGTTGAACAAGAGTTATTAAGTGTGTATCAATAATCCCAAAATCCATCACTTCAACGGCATATTTCCAAAGCCACCCAGAACCATTGGCAATGTTGTTTACCTGTCAGGTGCATGCCCGTTATTTTATTTCTGCAAAAGAGCCAGGCTGGCTTTGATAGTCTTGGCGCTGTCTTCGGTGTAATGTTTAGTGACTGAAAAAGAGCTTTGTTTTATAACTGCTGTGCTATCGATCCCCGGGAGCCAGAACTGTCACGTTGGTAGCAATACTGTATTTCTAGAATGAGTATCAAGACCGTGACATTAACGCTTGGACACTACACCTTGACCTACATGCATAACCATTGAGCAACACTGGCCGGGCTGGGCTACTTTTTTACACAACCTAATTTTCTAACTCCATTCGGACATTCTGAGGGATAATCAGGGCCCAGTGTGTTAAACGCAATGAACTGTGAGTGCTGTCCGTGTGTCTTTCTTTCGTATAATGCAAGTTTTCTTCCTGGAGTTGGTCAGAATAGCTAAATGTGTGTGTGTGTGTGTGTGTGTGTGTGTGTGTGTGTGTGTTTAAATAGGTTAGTGTGATTACTTTTCATAAGCAGGATATTTGTGAAGTGCCTTAAGATGGACATGGTTAAAATATATTTTGCACAGGTATTCTCTGATAAGCCTGGGAATGTCTGGATACGAGTCCAAATTATAAAGCCAGTTCTCAGTGTTTAAATATGTACAAGTTGGCTCTCTTTTAAGGCCAAGGAGTGCAAATGCCTAGAGCACGTGTTTAATTATGAGTCAAACATAATTTAGTGGAGCCTGAGAATGGAATTTAACAATGGCCCGCCAATTTGCATTTATATATTGTCAAGCTCACTGCATTAGCAGAAAAATATTTTCAGTTATAAGCTCTTAAAAGAAACATGTCTGGTTGAATTATGACTGGAAATAGCCCCAGTGTTTACAGATACGCTACTGACCCCACAGTACAGTTAGTTATTTTGTCCAAGTAATTTTAACCTATCAAAATATATAATTCAGAAAAAGTCACAAATACGATACCGAGACTGTTTAAAGGAATGGTGAATATTCATATGGCCAAATCTCGATGGCTGACATCTTAAAAAATGATATCTGCCGAAATTGGTTTGGCTCAGTGGATAGAGCGTCGGCCTGCGGACTATAAGGTCCCGGGTTTGATTCCTGTCAAGGGCATGCACCTTGGTTGCAGGCACATCCCTAGGGGGGGGGGGGGTTATGCAGGAGACAGCTGATCGATGATTCTCTTTCATCGATGTTTCTAACATTCTATCCCTCTCTCTTCCTCTCTGTAAAAAATCAATAAAATATATTTTAAAAAATGATATCATAAGAAATCAAACCAAAAGGGGACACACCACATTTATCCTTCCACTTCTGATAGACATACAATGGGGACATGCTCTTTGCTTAAGACTAGCAAAGTGTATACACTCACTTACTGCACTGATGCCTACAATTGATAAGTTTCACTCATTTAGATCTTCTCAGTGGCACTGCAGCTGCAATTTTCTTGAGGCGATCTATCGCTCTATCAATGAGAAGTCGTATTTATCTGAACAATAGCAAAGATGGCGATTTGTGCAGTCCAATGGTTTCCATGCTAGAAATGCAGATTTGTGAAAGCATTGCCTCCAGAGTACTGAGTACAGGGATGGTGAAAAGGAAATGAATCCAAAACCGGTTTGGCTCAGTGGATAGAGCATCGGCCTGTGCACTGAAGGGTCCCAGGTTCAATTCCAGTCAAGGGCATGTACTTTGGTTGCGGACACATCCCTAGTAGAGGGTGTGCAGGAGGCAGCTGATCGATGTTTCTCTCTCATTGATGCTTCTAACTCTCTATCCCTCTCAATTTCTCTCTGTAAAAAATCAATAAAATAAAATAAATTTAAAAAAAGAAAAGGAAATTAACATGCAGTTAAACAAACCTCAGGGATATTATGAACAAAAATCTAGTCACTGATAGCTTTAGCCCTTTGTTAAATAATAAATGCACTTATTTATTTTTTTATTTTTAAATATATTTTTATTGATATTTTACAGAGAGGAAGGGAGAGAAATAGAGAGCTAGAAACGTCGATGAGAGAGAAACATCGACCAGCTGCCTCCTGCACACCCTCCACCGGGGATGTGCCCACAACCAATGTACATGCCCTTGACCGGAATCGAACCTGGGACCTTTCACTCCGCAGACCGACGCTCTACCACTGAGCCAAACCGGCTTCGGCATAAATGCACTTATTTAGTGTCTTCTTAAAAGTTACCATACATTCTGTTAGCTTTTTTTCCAAGTCCTAGCACTAAAACTTAAAAATTTTTTCTTCTGTTCTATTGAAAATTATTTAAAAAATGAGAAAAGAGGCATTAACAAGGGTTGGGTTTGGGGAAAAAGAATACTTTCTAATGATACTGTTTGTTCATTTTGTAAAATAAATGTTGCTTTTCTATGTTTTTAAAACAAGTATTACCCATCTCTACGGCTATCAGTGTCCTTTGTTCTCTGTATTTTTAAATGTTACATAACCCGAAATAAACTGACCCAAGACGGTTATTTATCAGAAATAAAATCTTCAGAGAAAATTCAACACCACCAAAAAAAGTTTTTGTTCTGTGGATAGGAAGAAATAATTGAGTTCTTGACATGTAACTTTACAGGTCAAACCCTGAAAAGGCAACATTTGAAAATCAACTGATATGAAATTGTAGAGTTTTAGTTGGGAGCTAGGAGGGTGGTTTCATGAAACAAATTGAGTCTGTGACCTGGATTGCAGGAGGCGCAGAGAACAAAGGGTGAGTTAGTTCAGAGCCAGAGGCCAGTGTAGCTCCTGGAATCAGGCAGCAGCGGATGGATCTGATCAAGGTCGCCTTTGGACATAACCCAAACTGCCAGGGTGGAGGTGAAAACATGAAACAGATGAAAGTCTAGTTTTGTAGACATGAGAAATGGATATGAGGGGCATCCAGGTCTCTTGGAGCCAAAGCAGAGTTTAAGTTAAGCCCCTGAGCAGAGTGACTGCAAGGTGGTATATGAAGTGTATTGCCTTGCAGAAAATAAATGATCAGTTGTCTTGGTTTTATTTTGCATCCCATTTTAAAAACTTAACTACTAAGTAAGTAAGGAGGCTGGACACTAAGAAAAAAGTTCATAAGATTTTGCCTTCTCAAATGGATTCGTTATCCACCATAAATAAAGTTCATAAGATTTTGCCTTCTCAAATGGATTCATTATCCAGCACAAATTACATCAGAAAAAGTAACTTTTTAAACTTTTAAATTTTTTAGTTAGTATACAAAGAAAACTCTATAAAACAAAACTGTACTTGCAAACCCAAATGTATTGTCAATGAAAGAAATCTTTATATATTGATTATAGTTAGCAATAATCTTTGCAATCCATAATATGGGCATTAAAATTAACAACAATATATATATATATATATATATATATATATATATATATATATATATATATGTGTGTGTGTGTGTGTGTGTGTGTGTGTGTGTGTGTGTATATATATAATTTATATATGTGTGTGTATACAAATATATGTGTGTGCAATAATTCATCATTTTGATAGTTAAAAAACAAACAACTATTGCCAGGTGTCACTTATGTTTAAGACATAAAAGATTCTCTTTGGAATTAAAAGTACTCAGAGATAAAGCATTCCAAAAACAGTTACCAGAATTTGTTCGTACTGCAGCCAGAGACAAATAAAAGAGAAATGCAAGACTGGGGAAAGGCACAAGTTGATTTACACCAGCTAATTTATTTTTACAAGTTCCATTAGATAGATTTCAAAACAAACTTTAAGATCAAAAGTACTATGATAATAAAATATACATAATAAAAATCTCAGCAATTTAATCATGATAATGAGGAAAATGGGAAAGAGCTGTGTAGAAATAAAATGCTAATTTTCTTGTGTTATATTAGAATAAAGGATGCTGCCTAAAACTTGATTTGATAATTTAGAAAAAAAAAACATTTTCATTAAACAGAACAACTATCAAAATATAAAACTTAAATGCATTGTTGAAAATTACTAAACAAAAAAGTAATGGAAACATGACTTTAGAGTGAAAGAGGAAGCAGAGAAGAATGTGGATATTATGAATATAAAGTATGATTTACAGCTGAGCTATTAAGAGCAAAGCTTTGGAAATTGGTTCAAAGAATAAAATATAATTGTGTGTGTATAAATGAGATGGAAAGAAAATTAAAAACATAACAGTTTGGCAGATGAGAATGGGCAAAGGAAAAAAGAGCTGAAGGTTTTGATTATCAATATTTGTCAGGCACTTTCATAATGCCTTTTGGGCCAGAATTCTCAGAAGTAATAAATAAAAGCACCATTACTAGCTTCATGCTACAAAATGCCAAAACTGAGGCTTAGAGAAGTCTGATAATGTTAACAACTGGTACTGATTGAATGATTATGTTCTAAGTCAAGAAACATTAAATAGGGCAACATGCATAATTTACATTTTTTGTAATAGTAAGTCCTCAATTAAGATAAAATGATATTGTACCTTCCTGCATGAGTTACAAGTTTCACCTAGAAGAAATTATGGAATTAAAAAGTTATAACTAGAAAAATAGTAGCAAATTATAGAAATGCCTCAGACTTTGACATCTTAAGCTGGGTAGACAGCAATGAGTATATAATGGCTATAAGTAACATATGGGCAATGTATTTGACTTAATATGTGATAACTACAATAACAGTATGGAATCTAAATTTTTGCTTGTTTATACAGGATTTAAAAATTGAATGATAGGTGACAAAATAATGAAAAATGAACCATCTAAAACAAAGAATAAACCATCTACACTAATAAGAGAGTAAGATGCTAATTGACCGTACCTTAGCAACACCCACCAGACAATCAGGAGTGAGTATGCAAATTAACTCAACAAAGATGAAATGTTAATTTGCATACACAGGTGCTGAGCATCTGGCAGTGGAGCAGGACTCTTGAGTCGTCACCATGGCGACAATGCAGGCTTTCCATACAGCCCCAGCTGCCCCAGGCCTCTGGGCAGTGTGGGAAGGCAGAAAGGTGGCTCCAGCCAGAGCAAAGGCAGTGCCAGCAGCCAGGGGAAGGAAGGCCCATTCTTGAACGAATCTTTGTGCACTGGGCCTCTAGTATTATAATAAACACCCAAACACATACAAAAGAAACAATATTCTAACTTGACTTATTAAGAAAAAATTGATGTTCTCAATAGTCCCTTGCACATTGAGGAAAGCATATGTAACTCATAAAGTTATAACCACCAATAGCTAACAGCTATGGATGCTTATAGTGTTAAGAAAGAGTCAAATTGAAACAGACCTTATTGAATAGAATAAAAATATCAAAGAAAAACAAACATATGAATAAAAAGGAACATGAACACAGGTTCAGAAGGGAGTGAACTTTAAAAATGCCATGTTCTGTCCCATTCTATGGAAATATTTATTGAAGTCCTGATATAATTTAAAATATTTGGAGAAAATATGTTATAAAATATGCCTTTGCACAAATAATAGTCTTTTACTTTTCAAATATGAAGGTACTGTAATATAACATGTCCATTTGCATATAATAAGTCATATTCAATCGAACTTGCTAATTTTATTGACCATCATTTAACATTATATGACTAAAATATTTAGGTGGGAAATTTTTATAATACTAGGGAGAGTTTTCAGAAACTTTCAATATCATATACAGTTTCATTTTCAGCAATTGCTGACAGATTTTTTTAAGATTCTCAAGACATAATTTATTAACATATATAACCAAATTTACATCATTTATCAAAATACTATATAACCTGCCTTTCTTGACAAATTAAAAAAAAAGCTGATTCATAAATTGTGCAAATTGAGCCTCTGTTACCCAAATCAAATAGCTTGGCTATTTGTTTCTTACAGTAGGGTAAAAATAAGAGTCTCATAAAAACAAAACATAAGAGACATCTTGTCATTCTTTTCTAAGAAAATATTCCTCAGGAACCCTTCAAAAATAATTGGGAAAAATGTATGTTAGGTTCTACAACCCAATGAGTCATTTTAAGGCACATCTGAGCATGCTAAAGAATGGTATGTTTTATGACCAAACCTAGTTGCACAAAGATGTATTCCCAAACTTTTCTCATACTTTTTTATCAAGAATTGTTTTGCTTCACTTGAAGCTTAAAAAATTTTATTCCATTAAAAAAACAAAAACAACTTTTTAAATTTCCCTAGGCTGGCATTCAATGCTCTAGACTGTATATATTTTATTACTATGTTCATGGCACTGTGATTCGTTCCGACAAATATCGTTT
This sequence comes from Pipistrellus hanaki, assembly GCF_964339955.1. Lineage (NCBI taxonomy): Eukaryota > Metazoa > Chordata > Mammalia > Chiroptera > Vespertilionidae > Pipistrellus > Pipistrellus hanaki. The sequence goes on along the minus strand of NC_140522.1, from coordinate 8,116,991 downwards.
GGAGCCCTGCTGTATTTTTTTAAATTGTCATCTAGATTTTAGTTTTTAATTTCTCTGCTAAGTGAAGTTTTATTTTCCTCCGAGAATATAATGCTAACATCCATAATTTTTCAGTAAAAGGAATGATCATATTTCAATGAAACAAGAGCACTCATTAGTGTATCTTGTTTTATTCTTGTTCATTTCTTTCACTCATATGATCCATAGCAGAACGGAAACATGTATATTCATCTATGTATCTCCTAAAATGCCTTCCATTTTCCTCAATATAAGTATGTTACATTTAGACATATGCATAAAATTGTTCTCATAAAGCTACTGTCTGAAGACTGGCAATAGCATTACTAGCTGTTGATATTTTAAGATTTTAGTTACTTGTTAAATTTTAGCTACCCTCTATGACTTAATACATTAAAAGCATTTTTTATGTGAAACATTATTAAAAAGGTCAATTTTGTTCAATGAAGGCACCTCCAAGATGAGATGATTTTTACTTGATGTCATCTAATTTTATAGTCGCCTATCTTAAGCCAGTGCTGATAAGTTCAGGTAAATCACCTCATATTTGGGAAGGGTAATATGGATGTCAAACCAGAAGTCATGCCTGCTCAATTCTGTTAACCTCCTACCTACTCCTAACTCTCTTCCCCCATTCACTCTGCCCTACCTGCATGAGTCTGCTCTCATACAGCATCTATAAGCTCTTTTATATATTTGTACAAAGCATACCACTAGTTAAGATATGAAAGAGTATATAATATAAAAAGATGAATGAGACAGGCCTTCTAGGCAATGATTGTTAATCAACAAGCAATTTTCCCCAAAAAATTCAACTTTTGTGATGCATTTTTCTTTACACTATTATAATAATAATGGAAATATGCAATAATAAAAAAGAGAGATGGAGGTAAAGCCCTTTTATAGATAAGAAGGAAATGGGGGGGGGCTTATGAAACAAAATAAATGTCCATAACACTTTCAATATGTTATTTTATGCTATGTATGTAGAATTAAATATAGAATAAAAATCTTGGAAAAACTACAGAAAAGTAATTTTAAACAAAAACTATTACTTCTCAGATAAATATTAAAATATATCTTCAAATTTTACAGATAAAATCCTTTATTTTAGTGTAGTAATATAAAATATATTATAGAAATTGAATTAAAATGACTAAACAACTGATAATATATAAACACATATATTTATATATACATTTACTCATGAAAAATTTTACTATACTTTTCATAGACACACCAGACATAATGCGTTAAATAATTTGGGAATCACAGATCTTATGAACTAATTTGGTCACCTGATGGGTATTATTTTCCATTAAGTACATAAAACTGTGTGGTGTTGATGTTACAGACATATTTTAATGTCTAACACTAACACTTTGCATATGAAGGTATTTTGAATCTATGGAGAAGCGTGTGAATGGATTCTGCTGTCTCATGTCATTGAAAACATTTATTATAAAGCAAGTTCAGCCAGGACCGGTTTGGCTCAATGGATAGAGCGTCGGCTTGGGGACTGAAGGGTCCCGGGTTCGATTCTGGTCAAGGGCATGTACCTTGGTTGCGGGCATATCCCCAGTAGGGGGTGTGCAAGAGGCAGCTGATCGATGACTCTCTCTCTCATCGATGTTTCTAACTCTCTATCTCTCTCCCTTTCTCTCTGTATAAAAATCAATAAAATATATTTTTTTTAAAAAAAATAAAGCAAGTTCAAATACAGCTAAAACGCAATGATCTCAAAGACTGAGCCTGATCATTGCAAGAAGCAGCAGCATGGCTGGTTCCCACAGTGTTCCTTCACTGTGGTTTGTTGGCACCTGGTAGAAGGAGTGCCTGGCTCACAGCTACAGTGCAGCTGGGCAACTTAAAAAAGCCTATCAGTGGTGAGATAAGGTCCATGCTTACCATGCCTGACGAGGAGAAAATCCTGGCATGCTACACAGTATGCTTGGAAGATAATGATGGAAGTCTTACTCATGATTAAGAAATCAAAACCATTTCTTGCCTATTTACTGAGATTCCAAAAAAGCAGAGAAGAGCATGAGAACTGACTTATTCTCCTTACTAGAGGCCCGATGCATGAAATTTGTGCAAGAGTACGCCTTCCTTTCCCCAGCTGCCAGCATTGGCTTCTCTCTGGCACCCAGGACCCTGGCTTTCCTCCGGCCACCAGGTCCCAGGCTTCCCTGGCAGGCCCAGCTTCATCTGGAAGGACTTCTGGTCTAATTAGCATATGATGCTTTTATTATTATAGATTTGACTATGCAGAGATATATCTTTTAACCTCACATCACCCTCAATTACAAGGGTCTCCTTCTGATGCCCTGTAACCTCAGATACTTGGCAGTAAGTTCCAGATAAGAGGTCCAAAATATACCAAAGTACCTTGTCTAAAGCGATATATGCATTATAGTAGTATTCACTACTTTTTAAAATTTAAATATACTTTTATTGATTTCAGGGAGGAAAGGAGAAGGAGAGAGACATATAATAGAAACATGAATGATGAGAGAGAATCAATGATTGGCTGCCTCCTGCATGCCATGCCCCTACTGGGGATTGAACCAAGGACCCAGGCAGGTGCCCCTACTAGTAATTGAACCATGACCTCCTGGTTCAAAAGCTGAAGCTCAACCACTGAGCCACACCGGCCAGGCAGTATTCACTACTTTTTGACCCATCAACATCCTAAATTCTGGTTCAATTTTGTAATAATAAATATGTGTAAGCTTTTTTTTCTCCAGCAATACTCAGGAATGACTTATAATAAAGCCGAGGCAGTAACCATAGCTTCCCTAACAACCTTACTGGGGCATTTTCCACTCAATTATCATGAGGCTCATTATTACTTGACAGGGTATTCATTATTTTTTTTTCTTTCAAACTAGAAAATATAACACATTTTATCGAAAATAATTTGAGTTTAATATTTGATAACATTGTGGGGGAAAAAAATAAATGATTGATGAGTACCAAATACAAAATAATAAGTAGGATATATTTCAGAATAGAACTCATTATGATATTACAGTTTATGTAAAAATCAAAAGTTACTGCTAGGAGAAAGCACTTACTGGCATTTAATTCTTCCCATATGCGTTGATCAATATGATGAAGGTGATTTGAGTGCACCAAGGTAAGCTGACAGTGTTCTCAGTGGTGATCAAAGGACTCAATAGTGTGTCCTTCACAGTTCATTCTGCTTGCCCCCGCTAAAGAGGCAAGAATTGTTAAGAGGCTGGGTTCACCATTATCTATCAAATTCAATATATAACTTAAACAGGATGCATATTTCTAAGTCTGTGTTGATTCATGTCCTGAAATCGAATTATGCCTGGGAATTCATAACCAGTAGAAACAAGTATTGGGGGGGAAAGCAACAACTAACAAAGAACTAAAGCAATTATAAAGTAATTACACAACAACATAAAAAAACAAAAATAAAATATCTCTACAATTTAAACTGCCTGGTTTAATTAGCTATCTCCTAAAAGTTTTGAATACGTTGATAAATCATTGAAATGAGTGTTTCTAATCTCTTTCATATTGTTCAGTTCTGCTACAAGGACAGCATTTAGTCTTAACTGCAGATTGGAAAACAATTCAAACTAATGCTAACTTGTTACATAACACAGCTTTTTCTGTGTTTGTGTGTGGTGTGTGTGTATGTGCACATGCATGTGTACAATAAATAATATTACACTGGGGACAGACATTAATTGTCTTTTCAAATTAGACCAAAAAATGCATTACAAAAATAGAAAATAAGCAAGCTTCCATTCCACAGACCAGCTAAGTTTAAGGTAAGTGGGTTAGGGGTGTTCCATTACTGTTAGGTTCTAAATGCCAGACATCTACACTAATAAAAGAGAAAAATGCTAATTAACTGTACCTTCATTATGCCCACAGCCAATCAGAACAAATATGCAAATTAACCCAACAAAGATGGTGGTTAACTTGCATATGCTGAGGGAGGGAGGACTGAAGACTTAAGACAGCTTAGAAGGTAAGAGGGAGGAAAAGCTGAAAGCAAGGCGGCTGTCAGAAGGAAAGCACGGGGGGGGGGGGGGGAGGGCAGAGAAGGTACATGCATCTTCCTGCAAGGGGCTCATAGTAGAAAAATAATTGGCAGTATTAATTACATTTAAAAATTACATTATTAACTGCCCAACCAGCGTGGCTCAGTGGTTGAGCATCAACCTGTGAACCAGGAGGTCACCTGTTTGATTCCTGGTCAGGGCACATGCCTGGGTTGTGGGCTCTATTCCCAGTGTGGGGTGTGCAGGAGGCAGCCAAATCATTGATTCTCTCTAATCATTGATGTTTCTATCTCTCTTCTTCTCCCTTCCTCTCTGAAGTCAATAACAATATATTTTTAAAAATTCTAACATAAAATAAATGGGCGGTTATCATTTAGAAAACTGAAATGATGCAGACTGTTGATTAGAAAACCAAAGAAGAAAATGCTATCTTCTCAAGAGTTAAAAGTTTCCACTGACAAGAGAAACAACATTAAAAGAAGTATTTATTCATAATTACCTATCTGTCTTTAATTGGGAAACATTACACAAAATTAAAAATAGCTTAAAATAAAATGATGGGTAATGCAAACAGAACAAAGAGAATCTAGAAGGAACTTGGGGATTATACCTATCAAGGCATTTAAATGGACTAATTATTCATTAGCTTAGTCTATTTTAAGTTAGATAGAAGAAACATTCCCAAGAGTCAGATTCATTAATTACTAAAATTAGACATTATCAAATGAAGGAAAATTTGTTTTAATCCAGATAGTCTCAAAGGGAATAGATATATTTGCATCTGCCTGGATCTCATTTTGTACAATTCCATCAGATTGAGTCTTTAGGCCATTATTAATTGTTTACTAAATACCTGCCCTTGTGTTTATTGATTGATTTTAATTAGATTGTTATTTTGGACCAGGGTTAGAGGAGGTGTCTGTTGATATCTCATTATAGGACTGACCTAGCTATGAAGGTCCTTTTAATGGATTCTTTGAAGTGTCCCTGATAAAATATAACAAATCAGAAGATGGTATGTTTTCATTGTACAATGACATATCTCCATTTATAGTTTATTCAATTAAGAGATTCTCTAAATTGTATTTTTGAGACTCAAATTACTGTGCATGAATAGGGACATGGGAAGATGCATGTCATAAAGCATGCTAGATGCATGTAGGCAACATGCAAAACATTCTTTAAGATAAGTGGAAGAAAGCAGTCTCTACTTGGTATTTACTAATCTATGTTGAAATATGGATATGTTGTCAATGTGGATTCTGTCCGGCTAATATTTCTGTTTTTAGTTGCTGGACATTTTGGGCAAAGATAAATGACCCTTTCCCTTTCTCTCTCTCCAAAATCAATAAACGTATTAAAAGAACAGACTATTAGAGAGGAACTCCATCACCGGGCATGGAACTTAGAACCCTTTTCAGAGGCTTGGCAAAATAACTTGCCACACAAAAGACCATCAGGTGTTTTACATTTCAAATGTTAGCTGTGAAGATATCTGGTTTTTATAGAAACATGCATCCAAATTTTTGATCCAATATCCTAATTTAGACAACTGATTTTGAATTCAGATTAATAAAATGTATACCAATCTTCTCACCAGTACTTCAGATGGCTAAAATCCATGTGAAAGCTTTCTGAAGTCTGTATTACCCATGTAGCCACTGTCTAGCATGCAACCTATGTCAAAAATGGCCCAAAAACTTAGTCTTAAGAAGGCAAACAAGAATCAATCTCCATGAACAGTTATTACGGGGATTTGTAAAACATTATCAATAAATTGGAGAAGATGCCTGATCATGCTAATCTAGTACAAAGAAATTAAAATATTAATAATGTTAAAAAGTTAAAATATGTTAAAAAGGCCGAAATTAATTCACTAAGTCCCTCAAGAAGGAAAAAGTCTTGGTCAATGTTGATGATTAATAATATGCAGCTCATATTCACTTAGATATAAAACCCAGGTAGAGATGACTCTTCAGACCACAGATCTTACTTACTGTCACACAACCATCTGTAACACTGAACTAAAGAGGCTACTAGAGACCAAAAATCAATAGCTAATTCCTTGATCAACTCTATAAGCCCAGTGATTAGAAGGAATCCACTTCACTACATGAGGAGCATTATCCTAGTTTCATTGAATACATTTGAATAGTAAATAGAAGCAAATACTGAGAGTGGTGTGTGAAGGTAAACAATTCCCTTTACTATCCTTGTCCCTGAGCCAACCACTAGTTTAGGTCCATACTTACAAGCATACATGTTGATAGTAATCCACCATTATAACCAAAAATAATGATACATGAAATAGACTTTTCTACAAATACCTCTTTTGCTTATTATAAAGTGAAAACTATAATAAGTGAGGATTATTCTCCTTATTCATAATTCTGTCTAACTACTTTGATCTCACCTTTTTAATGGCTGAATGGTATTTTCTTGCATGAGTTCACAAAAATTTTTTTAAAAACATTTGATCCACTAATCCACAAGAAATAAATGTTCAAATAATTTGTAGAAAATGTTACTATAAACAGTGCTGCAATTCATTTTCAGGTTTATAATATTGCACATTTGCTAGAGTATCTAATTAGAATGCATTTTTGGAAGAGAAAATACAAGTGAGAGTTTCAAATTTTAATGGGTATTACTAAATTGATTATCAAGTACAATTTACAATCTTAAAATATTATGACAGCGAATGTCATGTTTTATCCAACCTAGAATATTGCCAATGTTTTTATCTTTGCCAATGGTAAATGTTTATGACTTTTTTTTCTATTTACTTTATTTATAGGTGATATGGACATCTGTTAAGTATTTAAAAGCCATTGGAAGGCACTCTAACTTTTGGCTGTGGAGGGCTCATTTATATAAGACACTCTACAAAAGCTAGAGAAAACATTTAAAATAAATATGCTTCAAGGAATCAGAGATCTACCAAGACACTGCGAATTTGAGGAATGAACATGCCAGAGAGAAGAGGCATGAAGAGAGATGAGCCAAACTTTTTCCGAGTTGCTATTTGCCTAGATGATTGCACCCAAGATGCACATCCATGCTCTGAACACGTTTAAAATGATAACAAATGCATACAAGTTTATTTCATAATTGTACTTTTCTTAATGGGGTATTTATCATCCTCTTTTTTTTGTCCTTGGCTAATGGAATTGAAAAGTTACTGATGCATCGCACGATCATTAGCCCCGAGGTGCGTGTTAGTTCATTGCCTTGTGGATGAAATCACCTTAGGACAAGGTCTCCATAACGACACCTCATTGGACGCCTGCGGGGCGCGTCTGCCATTTTCCAAATTCCAATACATAGCAGATTGTTTTATAACACGTCTCCTGCCCGCAGCTCATTAAGGCTAAGCATTCCTTTAGAAGGAGCCAATCTGACAGCATAGTTTGCCTCATGTCGTGTCACAGGAACAACGTGCTGCTTGGCAAAGAGCACCTTCCGTTCTCTCAGTACATTTTGTCTTAAGATCCCCTCTTCATCCCTCCGATCCTGTCCTGTGAGTCTAAATGGCTGAAGTACTGCAAGCTCTCAAGGTGGAGACAATGAAACATGAACAGGTGACATCCTCTCCTTACACAGAAAGAAACTGGCCTTATTGAAAGCCTATAGGCATGATGGCTTGTCTCATTTTTGGTTCTTATAAGTGTATTTCTAGTATCACATGATCTCACTCATTTAGAGGAAATAATGAACAATATAAACTGATGAACAAAAACAGACCAGGAGACAGGGAAGCATTGATCAGATTGTCAAACCTCAGAGGGAAGGCAGGGGAGAGTGGGGGTAAAGGGAGGAGATCAACCAAAGGACTTGTATGCATGCAGATAAGTCTAATCAGTGGTCAAGGACAAAAGGGGGTGGGGGCATGCATGAAGAGGTGATTGGAATGGGAATGGGGAGGTGAGAACAAATATGTGATACCTTAGTCAATAAAGAAATTTATTTTTTAAAAAGTAGTCTATAGATGCCTATATTTGGATAAATGAAATATTGCATTTATCCAAAAAATTATTAATGTCTGCATGGATGTGTAGCAGGAAAGACATTCTATACTTCCAGACCCAGGATGCTCTGACTTTTCATGGGTTTTGCTAATTAGTTCTTGCCTCTTCTCCCTTGAAAAGTAAAGATTAATGGTGCTAAAATGACACATTTTAACACAACGAAGCCACACTTCTTCTTGACTCTACCTCCGATGTTGATGATCAGGCAATTTTTTTTTTTTTTCAGAAATAGCACAAGTTCATTTGAAGGAGAAAGACAACCTTTAATAGCAGGGCAATTATTATTTTAATCAATAGCAGTGTTATATTTTAAATTAATCTTCAAAAGTCCCTGAAGCAAAAATTTCAAAAGTCATTAATCAATTAAGCAAAATTACACAGTCTTTCCAAGCAATCTATGCCCTAAAGCTTGTTCAAACTGTTGTCTGGGGATGAAAACGTAGCACTTTTGCTTCATTTCCAACGGTTTTATTTCCCCAATAAGTATAACTGCCCAATATGTAGAAATAACCAGATGGTGTAAACATGGAACATTCTAGAGCAGTGGTCGGCAAACTGTGGCTCGTGAGCCACATGCGGCTCTTTGGCTCCTTGAGTGTGGCTCCTCCACAAAAATACCATGGTCTGAATGAGTCTATTTTGAAGAAGTGGCATTAGAAATTTAAAAAATTGGGCTCTCAAAAGAAATTTCAATCATTGTACTGTTGATATTTGGCTCTGTTGACTAATGAGCTTGCTAACCACTGTTCTAGTGCTTTCAAATGACTTTATTTTGATCAACTAAATGGCAAATCTGTAAATACTGCTTTCGTTTATCAACACATCAACACGAAGGACAAGGTGCTTGAAGACCCTTGTGTTCTGAAGTCAAGCACGATCAGAAACACAGATATAGAAATCACAGCAGAGTGAATTATTCTCTTAGCACCTCCAGGATCTGGGCCACAATGAGTCACTCTGCCACAGAGAAGCAGCCTTGGTTTCCAACCCAGGAGCCAAGCTTCACAGGACTTTGCAGACACGCTGTATGTATAATTCCGAGAGCATAACATGTGGAGTCTGTGTCTCAGCTCTGCTAGCTATCAGCCCATCATGTTCCTTTTAGAAACTAAAATATTGATAATGGGACACAACCTTTATGCTATATTCCTAATAATAGTCTCTCTGACACTCAATCCAGAGCTAAAACCTGCTTTCCCAGGATCCCACTTGAGGGTTACTCAGTGTAAGCCCAAGCCCTATGGAAAAAAATTATCTCTTCGTACGAAGACATTCGACCCATACTTTATCTAGGTGTTCTTCCTTGCTGCAGAAGGTTATAAATCTACTAATTTGTAGACTTGGGTGTTTCCTAGTGGCCTTCAATGGATGGACTTCATTGACATTCTTAAATGAGCTCTACAGTTTGTGAACCAATACTAAAACCATAAATGCCAAATATTGAGGAACAAAGGAGTGATTTAACAGAAATAAAAAGTGAAGGAGTGTGTATACATGATGAATATCAAATCCAATCACTTATCTTTGAAACTAACCAAGGACCATTAGATGCTACACAGTGAATTGCTAAATAATGAGTGTTTATGCCTCTGAAAAAGTATTTACTGTCTGCTCCTTCATTTCGCTGTGGCAGAGGCTCTCGGCTGCCTCTGGAAGCTTTTTCTTAGCCCAGCACATGAACTTGCTCTGCTTACACACCACACTTTGGCTCCAAACTGTTTCCAGCCCTCTCCATTTTCAAGTGTGCCTGCATGACCTCATTCTTCCAGAATATTCTTCTTAACACAAATTAATTGGCTGTTTCCATTAGGCACATTTTCTGTGTCACGGAACAGGAAGCCTGAGTCTTTGGTTACAAATAGGGTTCTACCCAGGAGAAATGACGTCATATTAGTCACTCCCTGAAGAGCGTGAGGTTGCCACCTCAGGCCCATGTAAGGCTGGTTCAGGTCTTAAATGCTTTGCAACATGCCTTGGGAGGAACAGGTGCAAACATGGAGGCAGGAGCCGGCTTGTCTCTCAATGTTGCTATGGTATGGTATGCAGGGAAGGGTAGCCGATGAGGGGATTAGAGAAAAGTGTCGAGCATGCCAAAGCATTTGAACTTGACTTTGAGGCACAGAAAAACTCTACTCTTAACTGTAATGTGGAGGAAGATGTAGATATGTCTTATGCTTCTGCACTGAGGAGAAGTATGACTCATGGATGGCAGTTACAGTTTAATTTCTGTTCAATCTAAGAAATATCTTTTTTTTCTGTTAATGACAACTATCCAGAAATTAGGATGGGAGAATTAGGCTGAGTACCTCTTAGTTCCTGGCAAGAACTAAGTGGATACGAAATACCCACCTTACAAAGTAATTTCTCTTTTCAACAGAAGATGAAGCTTAACTTTGGATTCCCTGATACTCTGGTATCCTCTGCTGGGATTCTAATAAATGCATGAGCATGAGTGATAAGATGGACTCAATGATGCTACCCTCACTAAGCAAAGAATGCATAAAGAACATTTCAGAGTTACACATAATAGTGACTGTGAGAACATGACTGCCAACAGAGGCAGGGAAATAGATTTCACATGAGAGACACTTGTGAGATCTGATACTGCCTGCCATAGAAGATTTCTTACTTTAAATTTTGATGGGAAAAGGAAAGAATATGTTAAATATATCATAATAACCTAAAACAGGTATTCTATTTTCACCCAGACATACTTTGATTCATCCATCATATAATATCATTCACAATATTTTGAACACCTACTAGAATGTAGGCATCAAGTTGTTTTACATATATTATCTCTAATCCATCAACCAACTTAGAGGACAAATATCATCATTTTTGCATTTGCAGAAATAGCACATATTATTTTTAATGTTAAACATAAATACACTTTATCTTGGGGCTTTTTTTTTTTTTTTGAGCTTTGATTCCAATTGCAGAAGAGAATGTCTCTAAGCAGAGAAATGCTTTTTGTAGGCTGTGTTTTAGCTAAAAGCAAATATGTAGCTCCATTTGGAAACATTAGGAAAAATATCTCACGAGTTGTAAACACCTCTACTTGTTGAAAGAAAAAGTAGAAGCAGAAAAAATACTGGAAGTACAGACATGGAGAAATAACGCGGAAGTAAATTGTGATGTATACCCACAGTCAGATTTGGTATACAGCCATAAAAACCAATCAATTACCACTCTATGCAATGGCCTGGGTGAATTTTAACAACATAATGTTGACATTATGAATGCAGAGAACATGCTCCATTTGTATGATGTTCACAAATGGGCGAAATTAAGCTACGTTGTTTGGGGGGAGCAGAGAAAAGTGGCAAAACTATTAGAAAGAAAGGACAGGGATCTCAGCAATAGTAGCACATGGTGCTTCTGGCGAGAAGGAAGGGCAAATGGTCAAAAAAGAAGAGTTGATGTTTCTGGCAGTAGACACTTTCCTTTTGTTTTTTTAATATATTTTTATTAATTTCAGAGAGGAAGGGAAAGGGAGAGAGAAACATTAATGAAAGAGAATCATTGATCGGCTGCCTGCTGGGGATGAGCCTGTAACCCAGACATGTATCCTGAATGGGAATTGAACTGTGACCTCCTGGTCCCTAGGATGACACTCAACCACTGAGCAACACTGGCCAGAAGACACCTTTCTAATTCTATAGGTGGCCACTGGATACTTGCAGAGACGTTTGCTTAAGATTTTGTCACACCTTATATGTATGTTTTCTGCTCTGTACATGCTTTAAATGCCAATTACAGGGCTTGAAAGAAAAAGGAACTCAAGGAAATGGAATTCTTTGATTCCAAAGATGTCCTAGAGTTGTTAAACCTTGTCGTGAGGACTGTGCAATTATTTCAGCTACAATTTCCACTGCCGTGTTTGTTTTCTGTTGCTTTTTTTTTCCCGAAACTGTAAACACCCTTTCTTCCCACTGCCTAGCCCCTGCCCTGAGGCACCTCTCCTCTCAGATTCATTCTCCTCCACCTAGAGACAGTCCCTGGGACTCTGGCTTACAGGGACATCAGCTACAATGTTTTCTCTGCTTAGTTTTCTACCCCGCCTCTCCTTTTTCCTCCTGCTTCAGGTCAAGGCCGATTCCCTCAGGGGAGCAGGTGGGCCTGAGAGAAGGGGTTCAGGGACAGTCCTCCGCAGCTCCACGCAGCCACACCCCAATTTCTTGGCAGGTGAGCTGGGTCTTCACTCTGATGTTATCCCACACCAGCTAGGCATAACTCAACATTTTTTAAAAAATATATTTTATTGATTTTTTACAGAAAGGAAGAGAGAGGGCTAGAGAGTTAGAAACATCAATGAGAGAGAATCATTGGTCAGGTGCCTCTTGCACACCCCCTACTTGGAATGTGCCTGTGACCTAGGTACATGCCCTTGACCGGAATCGACCCTGGGACCTTTCAGTCCGCAGGCCGACGCTCTATCCACTGAGCCAAACCGGTTTTGGCATAACTCAACATTCTTGATGAAAGTTTGATTCTGGATTCAATATACTCATTCATTGTTGTTGTTTTTCTTGTGATGTTTAACATTGCCAATGGTGAAAACAAGGGGTTACATCAGTTGATGTTATTTTCTAGATAATGAGTTGAAAAGACCTCAAAATAATCTTACAGCGATTGTAATAGTCACCTTCCTCCTGGGTATCAGCGGGTTTCCATCAAAGAAAAACAAGACCTGGGAATAAGGTGATGTGTTCCCTTGTTTGTTAAGACCCTCGTTGGGGAATATTAAATTGTCTCTTTTACTTAAAACCCCCCTCGCCAGCTGTCAGAGGAACAGAGAACAAAAATGCCATCCATTTTTGTAATTAATGTGTTTGGGTCTTTCTTTACTTTTCCCAGTCCGTGGAGAGGGATCAGCCTTTAGCTCCCAAACAGATGTTTGAAACGGGCTCATGAACCAGTTTCCTGGATCTCATTCCCTCATGTCTGAAGCAAAATTATTTCCCAGATTGCCAAGCGAGAATATTGGGAAGGTTGAAGATAGATCATCTTCATTTTGTCTACATTCCCCCCTCCTATTGCTTTTACTTTCTATTTCTAGTTTCAAATTTCCCATGGATATATACAAGGAAAGCCATCATTTTTCAACATAATATGCTAAAGATTTCAAAGGTCTTAGGAACCAGCATTTAACAGGACATAACACATAGGTGTACTGAAGGATGTGCTAATGAGCTCATGCATTATCTGAGGTGCCATGCAAAAACTTGCTCACAAAGGATGTAAATGTGGAATCAATGGTGTCACCTAAAGCCTGTGGCTCTGTACAAGCGCTGCATTTTCTCCGTCCTACTTTCGAGATTCTTTAATATAAAATACTACTCTGTGGGCGTGACATGTCATCTTTTTCCCTAAGCAAACATTGAATATTCCGTATGTCTTAATTTATGTGATACAAAGGAGCTATTTCCCTGCCAACCTACAGGACTCGTATGGACTCCTCTCTCTCTCTCTCTCTCACATGGGCACATCAAGAGGATTAAATTGCCAGATTTTGTTGTTATTTCTGTTCGGTTCCCGACTCAAGCAGGTGCCAAGGTCTTTGTAATCACTATGGCGTTGAATTTCTGCAGAGATCACCTACTTACAGAGTCTCATTAAAGCATGATGAGTCAGATGCATTCTAGGGTATATTTTAAGTGAATTATATTCTGAACTCTTACTTTTGCTGCTTTGAGCATACATTTAAAAAGCCTAAAGTAGAATCTTTTTTTTTTTTAAGCATTTTAAACTTATTTTAAAAGCTATTTCTAGAGGGGGGGAAATGCATCTGATTTGAAATCGGTTGCAATCTGTCTCCCAAAGAAACAAAGATTTTATTACGGCAAAGGGTCCATTTCAAGGTCAAAGCTCTGCTTCTTTTCCAGAGTTTATCTAGCAGAGAGAGGAACACACAAAGATTCAAATGCTGGCTTCTTTAGAGTGGTATTCAGTACTAAAGTGTTTGATCAGAGGGAGAAGGGCTGACTCTCAAGGAAGCCAGGCAATCTGAATCTGTAATGCTAGACAACAAAACATTTTCCTGCAGTGTAAATAATATTGTATGCGCAGACTTTTCATTTTAATGTCAGAGACCATCTTTTCTATTTTAAAAAGGATAACCAGCTAAATGCCAAGTCTACATTGAAATTCAAATTCCTTTTTCTGTTGAGGAAACTCAAAGATTTGTTTTCCTGTAAGTCTATTGAGTTCCTAACCCCACCTGCTCAGGTTCAGGAAATCCAGTGGTTTAATCTTCAGTGGGAGGGTCGCAGAGTCTTCTGTCTCAACACTACTTGCAACCGCATTCAGATATCATAGCAAATTTAATAAATGCATTAGCCCAAAAGACAGTGCTCTAAGCACTTGGTAGAGTCTCTCAGAGGAGGAGAATAAATTCAATCAACATCACATCCTTCTCCTGATACTGGATGGCAAGGAGAGCTTTCTCTGTGCTGTGATTTTAAAGACTATTTTAAATGTATTTGTATTGGTTTCAGAGAGGAAGGGAGAGGGAGAGAGAGATAAAAACATCAATGATGAGAGAGAATTGTTGATTGGCTGCCTCCTGCACGTCCCATATAGAGATCAAGTCCACAATCCAGGCATGTACCCTCAACTGAAATCGAACCTGGGACCCTTCAGTCCGCAGGCTGACTCTCTATCCACTGAGCCAAACCGGTTAGGGCTAAAGACTATTTTAGTAAAAAATATCTTCCTCTTCCCCAATACCCGCTCTGAAACATCATGATATCTACAATCTCCATAGAAAAACTCCTTGGGTTTTAGAGATTAAAGATTTCTTGTGCCTGCTGAAAGACGTGTGACTGATCATACAGGTATGAGCATGAAAGGGTTATGGGATTGAGAGGCAAATTGTTCCAGATGGGAGATGTTCAAGAACCGAGCTTTGACTGTATTAGCATTAGAGACAGCTTTAGGTAAAGTCTCCCTGAGTAATAATTACTGTACCCTTTGGAAGAAAATTAAATTCTAGAGCAGTATCATCGCAGCATTTTCAGAAGGCTTCTGCCTGCAGCTTAAACATAAAGAGTATACCCAACCTAGGATCAAAGGGACAATGCCCCAGGATGGATAGGAAAGAGCAAGACAGCAAATCTGAGAAAACACTGAATGATGGAACAGGAGGCCATCTACAGGGAAGAGTGGATGAACATCTACACTAATAAAAGAGTAAGATGCAAATTGACTATAACTTCACGATGCCCACCAGCCAAACAGAAGTGAGTATGCAAATGAACCCAGCAAAGATGACAGGTTAATTTGCACACACAGGCACGGAGTGGTGGGGCCAGGGCAGGGCCATGGTGACGATGCATTCTGCACGGCCCCAGCTACTCTAGGCGTCTGGGCAGCATGGGAAGGCGAAAAGGTGGCACTGGCCCAAGCAAAGGCAGTGCCAGCAGCCAGAGTAAGGAAGGCCCATTCTTGCATGAATCTTCATGCATCGGGCCTCTAGTTTATTATGATAGACTTAGTCCTCCAGGGAAGTTTAATGTTCCCTTGCATAGCAGAGGCCTGAACCATGGAAGATTCTTAAACCCAAGTGCAACACATGGGTTTCCATCACCTAAATATAGTACTGCTTAGAAAGAGAAAAACTTTTTCTTCCTTCCTTCAATAAGGGCACCACAAAGTGGAAATTTACTGTGTTGAGTCACGGCAACATTATATGGGAAAATGCCTCAAGGATATAGAGAAAAATGTAGTCACTGATTTTTCACATACACAGTAAGGCCTCACATTGTTGATAGTAAGGCCTCACATTGTTGATAGGTTCTGCGATTTTAAGCAAACCTCTTCATAATGACACCGATGTTACCGTAGGCTAATTTATACAGTAAGAGCAAAATCCCTACAGCATCTCATCAGTGTTAGAAGGAAACGACCTTGTATGAAACAATGATATTGGAGGACCTGATGTATCGGCTTCTACTGGGAAGGAGTGGAACACAAATTTGGTGAATTTTAGCCGTGTGCCCTGTGGCACTGTGCAGTGTTGAATATTTGATTAAAATGAAAATAGGAAATTCATGTCCAAGATGTTTTCATCAATATATGTATGTGTGCAAGAAACACCACTGTTCCAATATACTGAGAAGTCATATTGTATAGCAGTTATGACAGAAGAGCTTAGTGGTTGGAATACAATTTCTAGACCCGGAATACATAGGCTTTCATGGAGCCCTTTGGGTACTGTGTAATCTTGGGGAAATCCTTAACCTCTCATTTTCCTTAGATTCCTCACTTGTAATACAAAGTTGTAGTGGCAATGTTGGGACATTTAATATTTATCATATGAATCAGTTCATACAAATTATTTAGAACATCTAAGTGCTTACTAAGTGTTAATTTTAGATTTAAATCTAAGTGAGGCTATTAAATTTAGGAATGATTTTTATTTTATTTTATGCTTCGCGCGCGTGTGTGTGTGTGTGTGTGTGTGTGTGTGTTTTAATTTACTCACTCTTAAACAAAAATCTATATCCTACAATACTTAATAAAAGAGAAACATGCAAATTGATCACACTTTTGTTATGTGTATAAGCCCCGCCCACCAGCCAATCAGGGCGAGTATGAAAATCAACCCAACCAAGATGGTGGTTAATTTGCATATCCAGGCCAGAACAAGACTGAAGACATGTAGAAAGAAACCAAGAACTGTAAAAGGGAGCAGAGCTGCAGAGAAGCAAGCAAGTGGGGCGGGGAGAAGGAAGGGAAGCAGGTGGGGCAGTGATCGCAGCAGGAAACCCTATTGCAGGAATCTTCCTACAAGAGGCATCTAGTTATTTAGGGTGCAAGATAATAAACTAATTACTTAGGGTGCAAGATACTCTTAAAAAACAAGAACAGCAACAAGAAAGGAACTAATTATTTTTCAGGCATATTATAGCTTCAGTAAAGAAAGGTATTTTTTTAAATGATGTTATTCTTCTGTTTCTTTATTAATGTTTTTATTCATGTACATTTAAAGTTTAGGCAGAGTTTTTAAGTCTTTATCAGCTGTGTGTCTGTAGTTTCTTCCCTATCTAGTAACTTAAATTAGTTTATAGAATTATCAAAGTCCTTGACTCCTATAACTTCAATTCACTTCCCATTTTGTGTTGAACTGTAGTTATCCAATTTTCTTTTAAAAATTTAAATTCTAATTAGTGTTGCATCGGGCTTTGTCATCTCATCAGATTTCATTTCACACAGACTTTTAATAGATAAATATCACCATGTTATAAAGAGATGCCCTTAAGAGTTATCTTCCAATACTGATTTGATGTGTACTAATGGTGAAAATAATGAGAAATGTGGCATAAGTGCCTTTGGGGAAATTGTCTTGAAGGCTATTTAAAAATAATCAACAGTACCAACATTCAAAGTAGCTGGGGGAAAAAATTAAAACAAGTGTCAAACGCAAAACTTTCTCTTAATAAGTTGTCAAAGGTACAAGCCAGCAAAGGAAGCTTGTTTACCGAGTACTTCCCCGTAGCTTAAATCAAGAGATAGCAATATTCATTAGGATTACAGGTTAAAGAAATGCTGATTACAGATATATATATGCAAAAACAGAACTAATTTCTGAAATGAGGTCTCTTTACTGATGAAACAAAAGCTGCTGATTTCCTTCTCTTTTTAAGAGTTCCATTGCTCTAGTTGTGCAGGAGAGATATTCCCATGATAAAAGCCGAATTAACAAGAACAAAACAGAAGTGTAATAGCATGACTACCTCTTGTAAACGTGGAGCTACCCAGAAAAACTGAGTAACTCCCAAAGGTCCAAGCCATCACCTTAATAATCATCTCCAGCTAAAAACAAAAGAAGATGCTGGAAAAGCACAGTAAACAAGGGTGAGGTTGTGAGGCAGATTTAAGTCCTTAACTTCTCTCCACTGATAAAGCGGTTCTAGAAATATAGAATCCTCTTCCTCTTTTTAGCACACACAGAGTGACACCCTTACAGAGATTTTCCTTATAGACGTAAATGTCTCTTACAAAACGTCTCTTAACTTCTCATTTTTCATGCCTTTTCTCTGTTTACTGTTTCTTAAAAAAATATTCAGCTCAAAAGAATCCTTATTCTAAAGAGCATAATTTATCAGGAATGGGGAACCACTTATTTTTATTTTTATTTCTTTTTTTTTTCCAAGGGCCATTTGGTTATTTTTAACCACCTAGAACAAAAGTATTGCTTACCTTCGGTCAAACATAAGAAAGGTATCTGCTTGAGCGATGATGGAGATAATTTCTTCCACAGACCCACCTGCAAGTAAGAGGAAAAATATTTTAAGGCTCTACATTATCCAGAAGGTTTTATCATGAGTTTTCAAGAACCATACCAATGCATTTGTCCATTTCCACGTATCCAAATAAGGTTATAGGGAAAATGGAAAATTAAATTGACTCAATCTTCAGGACCAAACTAAAATGGAGTCACTTATGTCAGAGACCAAATGGAAATGGTCAATGCAGGTACATAAAGGAAACGCAACCTAACTTTACAGGAATTCATAGTCTCTTTACCGGAATTCATAGTCTTAGCAGAGGTCACTCTTCAATTCCCAAACGCCAAGTCTGTTCAATCCATCTCTAGACTTCCTTGTTCCCCTGACTCAGTTACCCTGATCCAGATAAGAAGGACCTATAGGCACCCAATCAGCTAAAAAGCTAAGTAACTTCTGTATTAATCCCATTAAAATGTCTTAGTCTGTGAGCATCTCAAAACTCATCGCTCATGTATGCTTAAGAGTCTAAAGCTTTACAATAAATTCATCTTTCTGCTTTGTTTCACTCGGCATACAGAATTTGCTTTTGTATACATCTATATTTTCAGCAATACATTTTCCAAGTTTTAACTTCGTCAGGTTTTTCACAATGGAGACTGGCTAAAGGATCAAGGACAAGAATTATAATATAGCTTTTGCCTCCTTGCCAAACATGTGTGCTGCTATGTGATTACACATGCCTTGAGTTGTGTGTTTTTTCTTGATATGCCCAAAGAGGTTGTCTTTTGGCAATTTTTCAAGGGAGGACTACTTTTTGTTCTTTAATTTGCATATCAGCACCAATATGCTAGATGAGATACTGCAAAAATGTCCAGCTAAAAAAATAAGGAGGCTTCAATCTTCCTTTAATAAGCAGTACTTAGTTTAGTGTCTGAAATACATATCTGTAAAAATAATAGTTAGCAGATGATGCAAATAAATTACAAAATAAAGTTTTACTCTCAGTCTTGTAAGAGTGAAAAAAGAAATGCTGAATATAAATAATATCATTCAAACTTGTGTTTTTTTTAAAGTCCTATCTCTAGACATCTTTGCCAAATTTTCTGAAAAAGTCATAGAAATGTACTTCTATTTCACTGAAATGTTTCGTCTTGCTTTTATAATTTTCTCACTAATTATGGTCAATAGTTGCATAGAAAATTTGCATAGAATTTCATAGACTAATTAGGTTGTTTCAAGCTTTTAGCTAACTTTGTTGAAATAAACATAGTTTGCATATTTCTTTGAGTACATGTGTAATAGACATTCCTAATGAAACCAATTGGTCAGGAAATACATGAAATTTTAACTTTCTTGTATTTTAATTATTCTGATCATTTGCTTTTACAAGGGTTTTAAATGGTTGCCAAATTGCATAATGCTATTTTGGCTTGCGTTTATTTAATTATGTATGGATTTATGCACCATTATGTTAATTTGTGGGTAAACTGCTTATTCACTTGTGTGTTTATTAGATTATTCATATTTTTCAGATACATTCGGAAGTGACCTTTCCCCCAACTCTGGAAAAATGGGACAGGTTTCTGGTTCTCAGAGCCTAGATTAGCAACTACCAATGGTAGAGCAACACTTGGAACAAAGAACGGTGTGGCTGTCAGGGTTAAGGGTGGAGGTTCTGTTAATGCTATGATATGAAAGGAGTAGTTATTCATATTTAGGCTAGCTTATGAAATGGCAGAGTCAAAACAAAACAATGTAACCGAAACCGGTTTGGCTCAGTGGATAGAGCATCGGCCTGTGGACTGAAAGGTCTCAGGTTCAATTCCGGTCAAGGGCATGTACCTTGGTTGCGGGCACATCCCCGGTGGAGGGGGAGCAAGAGGCAGCTGATCAGTGTCTCCCTCTCATAGATGTTTCTAACTCTCTATCCCTCTCTCTTCCTCTCTGTAAAAAAATCGATAAAATTTATTTTAAAATAATAATAGTAATGTAAAACAAACTTCTGTAACCTTCACTAAGGAAGCCTTCAGGGAGCCACGACTTCTGGTGGCTCCAATAGCAGTGATCACAGAGGTGTCTGATCCCCCTGCCAGAGCTTTGCATCACCCAGACGTTTCACTGTGCTGGGTGGACAGGGCCATCCCTCTAACAACAAGGGAGGTCACTCAGCAGGGAGAGTTTGGTGGATATTGGCCCCAGAAGTTCTTCATGTGGGGAGCACCATCCCTGAACACTCTTGGGGGGTCATGCCTGATCTCCACTTCTACAGATGCTCAGGAGATTGAACCAGAATTCGGCTCCCGAATTTTCTGCTTCCCTGAGATCACAGGCTGATCCGAAGGCATGCAGGGCCCCTGTGCCTAGGCTAAAGGCTCCTACTGAAGGATGGAGCCCTCAGCCTGTCACAGAGATAGGTCTGCAGCCAATGACTGGGCTGAGACTGCCAAGGAGAAGTCTACCCTAGTCTGCCACAGACTCTTAGAAAAGGGAAATAAGGGCAATGGAAACACACACACACACACACACACACACACACACACACACACACACAACCCAGTGATTCTTACAACCTATGATATGTAATGAATTAAACCTCATGAGAAACCAACTGCCAATAGGCATTAGTTTTCGTTTATCTAGACAGGATAGATATTTTGCCAATTAATGAAAATTGTCACTGATGATGTCCATTTCATAAAAACATTCAACATTTACATAAACAGTTTCTTAGTTTACATAGTTTAGCTCCTTTTGTTTTGTTTACTCCTCATTTAAAGGAAGAGGTACAGACGAAACCGGTTTGGCTCAATGGATAGAGCGTCGGCTTGGGGATTGAAGGGTCCTGGGTTCGATTCCGGTCAGGGGCATGTACCTTGGTTGCGAGCATATCCCCAGTAGGGGGTGTGCAAGAGGCAGCTGATCGATGACTCTCTCTCATCGATATTTCTGACTCTCTATCTCTCTCTCTTCCTCTCTGTACGAAATCAATAAAATATATTTTAAAAAATAAATAAATAAAAAATAAAGGAAGAGGTACATCCGACCAACGTGTCCTGGGTGAGATCTCACTGCTCCACACAAAAATAAATGTCTTTTAGAAAATAAAGACCTAAGTAGCTGGAGGTATGCCTCTTATTAGGGCATACATGACAAAAGCTTTCTATTTTTGTGAAATTTCTGCAGTAATCCGTGTGGAAATAGTAGCATAAGGAGTTGTTCTCTTGTGAAGGTATTTCATCTGTTTAGAGAGGGTACTCTGAATTATGCGCCTTTCCCCTCTATTCATAGACAAATGTGCTACCTTCTGAAGCATGTAGTGAGGGTCCTATTTTTCTTTGGATTTTACACACTGAGCATAGATCTTCCGGTAAATTCTACCTTTTGTTCTTTTTTAATGGCTTCTGTGCATTCTTATCCCATTAGGAGGAGGCTAGCCATCGCTCCCCATGTCCCAAAGAGAGTATTTCAGCCACTTCCTTGACAAGGCTGGCAAGTCTCTGGGGAGCATTTGTCCTGACTTCTAATTCTGTCTCTTAATGAACCTGCCTGAGTCCCGGCTGAATCCAGGTCGGCTTCTTCTTATTCTTTCAGTTCTAATCTCTAGCTCTTCCATCTTTCAATTAGACAGACCGGAGCGCAGCTTTGGTCTGGGATCACACAGAAGTGCGGTCACTGGAGTTCAGGTGCGAAATAGCTTCTGATGTTTCCTACAACCACTGTCTAAGCCCCAGATAAAGTTGTCAGAAATGTCCTGCATAATTTTATGCGGTTTTACTCAAGATAAAGCGAATTTTGTTTTTGTAACAGACCTGTGGGGAAACACGCCACCTAAAACATGTATCTAATTCTGATACAAATTAGAAATATTAAAATGTCTATCTACTAATAAAATTATTTAAGTATAATAAGTATTTATTGCTGCACTAAATGGAAGTTTTTGAAACTATGCACTTCCAGGCAAATGTAATTTCCTAAGGAGTGTGATAATACAAGAATATTAAACAACCCTTCCTCAGAAGGGATAAATACAAATCGGAGTGATTTACAAACAAAACTGTTCTAATCTTTAAATCAAACTTTGATATTATATTATCATGTACACTTGAAATGTGTGTTTTTTTCATTTATAAAACACAAGAGCAATGACAAAAAATATATATACAAATTATTAAGCCAGTAGTAGCAATAAATTGCACACTAAAGGGTATTACATTAACCCCAAAACAGGCAGAAAAAGAACAAAAACTGGAACAAAAAAAGCAAAAGTAGAAAACAGAGAGTATATTTAACCTCAACCATGTTGATAATGGTATTATATGTTAAACTCAGGAAGCAAGTCAGAAATTGTCACAGTGGGGGAAAAGAGAACGTTTTCTCCACGAAAGCCACTTTTAAAATGAATACATTGTTTAAATTTAAACAAATAAGAATATATACTATAAAAACATTATTCATAAGTTACCTAGAGAAGAACATTAAAATTAGACCAGGTAGAATTTAGAACACACAAAAAATTTACTGAGGATAGAAAAGGAACAATTTATAAAGAGGATATTAAATCTTAATTATATATGTACAGATAATGTGAACAGTCTTTAGTTACTTAACCTACACCTCTCTCTCTCTCTCTCTCTCTCTCTCTCTCTCTATATATATATATATATATATATATATATATATAGATATAGATATAGAATACAGTATATATGTATTTATACCACATACATATACACATTCAACACATATACCATTACTATATAATTATAATATTAAATGTACAATTTCAAAATCACAGTATTTCACAGATGAAAAGGCCTTGCCCACTCTTCTTAGATTACAGATAAAGAAAAGTCCCAAAAGCTGAACTTATTGTTTAAAAGGTAATAACAGGAGGAAGCCTAACCTGTAAGTCCTGATTCCAGGTGGACCTCTTTGCCACTTCTTCAACCTGTTTCATCTAAGAGATTCTAATCAGCCAGTCCTGGAAATTTTAGACCTCAGTTGCTAAACAAATTGTCGGTTGGCTGTGCATTAAAAGCCATTACTTTTGCTTGAGGTTTCACCTAACACAAATTATTTCGTATCGGAGTGACACAGAAAACAACGCACACTATAAAAATTGTTTTATAGGTTGTTCTGGTACACTAAATAAAACTGTGCGCACTAATAACAGAGTGCTTAATTGCTTTTGTGTTTGTAATCATTCCGGTTTTCAAAATGTTAATGTATCACTTCACCACCACTAGAAATATACTCAGTTTAGTGGCTAGCTTGATGATGAACATATACTCTACAAATCTTTCATTTAGCACATAATCATTGAATGCCTGCCTCTTGCTAGGTCCTTACAAAAATGACATACTATGACTAAATTCCTATTTTCAATAGGCCTCTGAACTCATATCTTAGTAAGGTAGAATTTTTCCTTATAACCAAATAATACATATTTCAAAATCCCATCCAGCAATATTTAGTAACAGGACACGATCAGCTTTCTCAACATCTATTATATTATTTCATAGTTTTATACATTAATCACTTATTCAGGGGATCCTGAATATTTCTTTGCAAACTCTGACTTGTTTTTTCTTGTTTTCTTTTGTTTTTAAAAAATATTTTTATTGATTTCAGAGAGGAAAGGAGAAGGAGAGATAGAAACATCAATGATGAGAAAGAATCATGGATCAGCTACCTCCTGCACGCCTCACACTGGGGATTGAGCCAGCAACCAGGCATGTCCTCTGGCCTTTGAATCAAACTGTGACCTCCTGGTTCATAGGTTGACGCTCAACCACTGAGCCACACCAGCCGGGCATGCATGACTTGATTGTTTTAAATGACTTTTCATCTCAGTCTCCTAAATTGTAATAAAAATTGGGCTGATTTGCTGGCCCTCCGAGACTCCGATATAAAAACCCATCCATCACGGTGTATCTAATTAAGAAACTAAGTTAAGAGGTGTTTGAACAAGATATTTGAAAATCTCCGGGGACCAGACAATTGAATTGGTATTTCAGACATATCAAATTAGTTAATGATTTGGGAATCTTCAGTCTGCAAGAGTATGTAAATTAAAAAAGAATAATGAAATTCATTAAAGCTTGGTATCAGGCAGGAAAGGAGCACCTTGTGCACCTGGCATGTAATTATTCGTACCTGCCTCGCTCCGATAGAAGGACAGGAGGCAAAAACAGCCATCTGAGCAGCTTCATTTCCATATTGGACACAGATATGACAATTACTGTAGTTTTCTTTATATTGTGAAGGTATCTTTCTCATAATTGACAAGTCCATATTTGGTCACCGGGCTTGTTTTCCATTTTCCCTTCACCATATGAACTGGTAAGATAAATGTATTGCCATTCAAAATGACAATACATATGGAGTTTCTCTCGAGAAGTTTAACAAAGTATTTTTATTTATTCTGTCAGTCGATGTTGATATGGAAAGAGGCAGAAGAATGAAACTCTACTGCTTTATCCAACAGCTTAGAGTGAATGGAATATTAAATCTTGCCCAATAAACAAGTGGCTGGAATATGTATTCCCCATGTACACAGAAATTTCCTAAGTTTGCCAAGCAGTATGTTCGTGGTTCTTTTAAAGCACATAAAGAATGCAGCCAGTGAAAATATTATTTAGTTAATAAAATGACAATAATTTATCCCATTTTTATTTCTGATTTGTCCATCAAGACACATGGAGTATGGTTATCAACATGGGCATGGTTGCTTTTCACTAGCAAAATTCTCTATTATTTAAAAAATAATACTACAATTCATTTGGAAGGACATCGATGATGGGCAGGTTGCTGAGGACAATATTGTTATTTTATTTGGGGCACTTTCTTTTTCATACCCCTAAATATTTTAGTATTAAGACATTTTTATAAACTTTCAAAGATGACAATCTATTTCATTTTCTTCAAAAATGAAAGCTCCTTGCAGTGACATGATCCTTATATAACACAGGGATGTGTATGTTTGAGCATATTGGGTTTAAGTGCATGCCACACATAAAGTGTAGCGAAGATGTGTTTCTTAAATGGACCATCATGCCTTAAATGGTTCCTGAAGTACAGCATGCAAACAAATTATACAGTGACTCTATCACTCTTTTTGTCAATTGTTTTCCTTAACCACGTTTGCATTTTTGAATGACTTTTAAGGAGTCAGTCACCTTAAAATCCGAGATCAAAATTGACTAAAAGAATATATGATTTAGAAAGGAATATGCTCTTTTCAATTTGATCATCTCACAGAGAAATTCCATTAGTGAAATGACAAAACAGTGTCATGATTTTGAAAGGCAAAACAAAGCATCCATAACCTACCAACAGTGCTAGACATTGCTCTACAGGAGAGAGTGAGGAAAAGGAGGAACCATGATTTAATCCTAAGGGATCTTAAGGGAGTCAATATATATATATATAAATATATATATATATAAAAGTGATTTTTTTTTTTCAGATTGGAAGAGAGAGGGATAAAGAGTTAGAAACATCAATGAGAGAGAATCATCAATGAGCTGCCTCTTGCACACCCCCTACTGGAGATGTGCCCGCAGCCCACGCATGTGCCCTTGACTGGAATCGAACCTGGGACCTTTCAGTCTGCAGGCCAATGCTCTATCCACTGGGACAAACCGGTTTCGGCGAGTCCCACTTCATGAAGCAGCGTTGCTGTGAGTCATGGCCTTTTAAGACATGTGATTTATCTTGATTTGCCTATTTAATGGTATATGACTAGAAAAACATCTATCTTTAGTATGGATAGCAACTGTTTGAACAAAAATAGTAACTGCTGTCCATCTCCTCTCGCTGTGTCAGGTGCCCTGTATTCACCCATCTGGGACTACTTGATGGAAAACATCTCCCTCGCCCACTGGGTGCATAGCAGGCATCAGGACAAAAGATTGTGGATCTTAAAAATATCAGCGGTCAGGCAAACCCTTTAAGAAGCACCAGCACGATACTATGAATGTTCCTGAGATTGAATTTGAGCTTATCACCTGTGCAGATCACAGCTTAGAGTTTTCCAGCTACCACGGCCTTGTGCCTTCTCACTGAATTGTACTCCGGGGCGTTGTTGTTTGGAGGGGCTGGGGCTGTGATGATAGTGATGGATGGACATCTCTGCCATTCAATCTTTAAGACAAGCAAATGCTCTTGTTCTGATTGGGTGGACTATGGTGCACTTGACAGCCAGTGAAATGCATGTGTTTGTGTATTGTATGGGAGCAGAATGATGGACAGCCAGCATCAGATGCTTGCTGCATTGCTCCGTTACCAGGAAAACACTAGAACACATGTTTACCCTTGAAAGAGATCATTTTCTTTGCATTTCTCTGAACAGGTAATTTTTTTTCTCTCTCTCACAAAAGGCAATAGCACCCTGAGAGGAGGTAATGTGATAAACCTTTGTAAGAAAAATCTCTTTAATGGATAAGGTTAGCAAACGAATGCTATCAGATATTGTATTACCCCATCCCTGGGTGACGCTTGGAGTGCGATTTTCAGAGATCATTTCAGAGAGGTAAAGAATAAATCGCTGTATTCTCTCTCCAAAATCCTTTTCGAAATAGATTTGACAGTTGAGTGATTATACCTTGAATGGAGACTGTGATAGAATATGTGAGATTAAAACCTCAGCTGCTTCAGCCGCCAGGCACTGAACAACAGGGGTCAACAGAGACACGGAACCCCCGAATCAAACCCAGATAACTAATCAACTCAACTCTGCCCTCAATACATAGAGGTTAAGACCCGTGCCTTCCACAGTCTTCGGTTTTCAGGTTTCAAAACGCTATGTAGTTTTTAGCCTACAAAGAGCTTATCAAATTCTTTAGGATCTTTGAACCTAAACTTAGCAACATCTGAATATATACCTGGAGAAATAAAATTTTCTGATTCCCTTTAAACTTCCAAAGAGCTATGAGAGAGCAACGTTCAAATACCCCAGTTACTGTTTAATTTAGAATGCAGAATATAGAACCGCAAAGGTACAACGGTTCTATATTGTTGTAGAGAAAAGAGATAAAATATTAAATACGAGTGCTGTGTTATATTTAGAATAGCCTATTCCCTCATTTTACTTTTTAGAATCATTTGCCTTCAAAATAGCAGGAAGTGTATATTCCATATGGGTAAACAAGACATACCATAAATCAATTCTCTTCTGAAAAGGCAACACAAAGATTCTAGTTCCTATGTAAAGTTTTATCCTTCGGGTAATTAGCTATCTCAAAAAAGAAATGCTATTAATAGAAATGAGCTAAAGAAACACAGATGTACAGCAAAACCATACAACTCAAAACATTAAAACACACACACACACTGCACTCTGCTCGCTGGGTTCCAAGTTAAGATATGTTTATGTGCATTGAAGTATTTTGATTGCCTGGATATTACTAAGAAGTAGAGCTGTAATTCTACCTCTGGCCCATTGCTTGTATCTAACTCCCACCCCACCCCCCCCCAACATACACTTCTTCTGAGATTACAGCTGACAGCATGCACACTAATTACTCCTAATTTTGTCTCCCGTTGTGGGTGTCAACCAAATATAGAATCCCAGCCTTCTCCCCCTTCCTCGCTCTCTTTTCTCCCATTGCAACAATAAATGTTTAAAGAAAGAGCAGGTTTCAGAATGACATGCTTGTTTGTTTGTTTATAAATCACAGGCGCCCAGACCTCCCAGACCAGTACTTGGATGGAGTAGGCCCAGTGTGTGTACTTTTCAACAATCTTTGGTTAAGAAATCATGCCCTGGAGAGCAGAGATAATTACATGCTCTCCCTGGCAGCTGGAGTTGTCTCTTCTGCTGCTTGCTCAGCTGCCTGAGTTCCTTCTTTAATAACAGGTGCGCCAGCCCCTCTCCAGTCAAAAGGAGAGAGCCATGCCAGCATCCTGAAAGTGGGGTCTTTTAAAAAAATATATATTTTATTGCTTTTTGTACAGAGAGGAAGGGAGAGGGATAGAGTTAGAAACATCGATGGGAGAGAATCATCGATCAGCTGCCTCTTGCACACCCCCCACTGGGGATGTGCCTGGAACCAAGGTACATGCCCTTGACCAGAATCGAACCTGGGACCCTTCAGTAGGCAGGCCGACACTCTATCCACTGAGCCAAACCGTTGAGGGCTGGAAGTGGGGTCTTTATTGTTGCTCCTCTTGTACCATTAATTCTAGCCCGAGGCCAAAGGAGAAATCTTTTTAAAAGGCGGGGTACATTTCAAAACCAAAATACATCTGACTCTCAGACATGATTTAGAGTCTGAAATCACAGTCAGTGAAACTTCACTGCACACTTATTAACAGCTGGTTTGCTCGTGCTTCTTGCTTATCCTAGGGTCACGCATTGGATCTACTCAAGGGAAGAGGAAAGGAGGATACACCCAGCAGGTGTCTCCTGTGCAGTGGTGCTGAAGCCAGGAGTCAGGACATGGTCAGCAGTGCTGGGCCCGGGGTAAGACGCTGCCCTGGGAATGGAACAAACGCTAAGTTGACTCCAAAACCAAAATAGATGAACATGACAAGAAGAGAGAGCCTAACAGTCACAGCCAGTTACTGTCATGGACAATTGGCATACCCGTGATCACCTCTTAAGTAGCATTTCATACCTGTGGACAGTTCCATGAGTCCTGTCTCTCACCAAGAAAAACCAGAATGCCATTCTCAGATTCCCAAGTATACAAGGGGTGCATACAGAGCCTATACTCTGCCCATCCAACATACAAATACTCACTTCCAGGCAGGTGACTTGTGTAGCAACCCTGGCATAGGATAGTTGGTGACAAAGGATGGTAGGAACCTCAGGAGTGGTGTGACTGATGGACTCGCTGAGGCAGGGCTGGAATTGGTGCTGGGAAGTGGTGCCATGAGCAGGAAGACCTTTATTTTCTGCTTGATGATGCAAGTGCTTCCCCAGCAGTTCTCTCAAGAGGCCAGTTCTCCTCCAGGACTTGGGGAAGTGGGGTCACGGAGGAGGAGAATCAAGATGATCCCTGGGTACTTTCTATATGTCATTCACAAATTCCATTTGGTGGAGAGGGGAAAGAAGAGATGAAGCCCAGGGAACTCTCCTCTATAGGACTGTAATGGTAGATACTGTGCACCTGTCCTAATCCATATACCTGCACCAAACAGGATTGAACACCCCCCCCCCCCGCAAACTGTGGACTTCAGTTCATGATAATGTGTCAATGTTGGTTCATCAGTTGTAGCAGATGTACACATTAATGTGTGTCATAGAGGTATGTGGGAATCCTGCACTTTCTGCTCATTTATTCTGTAAACTGCTCAGAAAAGGGTAACTATTCATCTATTAATATAATGATAAAAGCATATATGCTCATTGGACCAAACAGCTAAATGACCTTCCAGACATCATTCTGGAGGAAACTATGGTGGCAGGGGCCAAGGCAGAGGAGGTTAGGGGCGATCAAGCAGGCAGGTGAGCAGTTAGGAGTGATCAGGCAGGAAGGTGAGTGGTTAGGGGCAATTAGGCGGGCAAGGGAGTGGTTAGGGGAGATCAGACAGGCAGGCAGAGGCAGTTAGGGGCAATCAGGCAGGCAGGCAGGTAAGCAGTTAGGAACCAGCAGTCCCAGATTTCAAGAGGGTACAGGCCAGGCTGAGGGACACCTCCTCCCATGCACAAATTTCATGCCCCGGGCCCCTAGTTTAAGTAATAAAAATAAAGAACTATCAAGTAGGAAAAGATAGGGAGACACCTTAGGTCAGCAGAAGAAGCCTGGCTGAAAGTCTACATAGTGTCTGAATCCAATGATGACTTTCAGGGAGGGTTGAGAGTATGGAATCAGTGCAAATGTCAGTGGCTGAGAGGGCTTTGGCGGGTGGTGGGAAGGATTTTTTAGGCAATTGGAACCACCCTCTATGACAGTATGTTGGTGAAATATGACATTATGCATTTGTCAAGCACACAGGAATTTATAGAGCAGAGAGCGAAACTTAATGTATGTAAATTTAAAAGAGGCATTTAGGAGTTCAGGGAATCCCAGGAAAGAATATAGACTTTGACACAAGAATTTAACGCTCTTACAAATGCATGAAGCCACCTCACGGAAGGAGACGGGGAGAAAGGTGCTCACCTCTGTGATCTTGAAAATGAATTGAGCCTGTAAGCTAGAAGCAAAAGGAACAGAACATAATAAGCACTTTTACTCTAGTTGATAAAGTGGCCCAAGGGCATACAGGTTAACCATTTGGATACTTCTCTATATGAATGCTGGGATTCAAAAAGGAGAAAACTGCCCATGGCTCAGTGGCTCAGTGGTTGAGCATCAGCCTATGAATCAGGAGGTTATGGTTCAATTCCAGGTCAGGACACATACCTGAGTTACAGGCTCAGTGCCCAGTAAGGGGGGAATGGACGGGGGAGGCGTGTAAGAGGAAGCAATCAATGATTCTCATCATTGATGTTTCTATCTCTCTCTCCCTCTCGTTTCCTCTCTGAAATCAATAAAAATATGCGTATTTTTAAATGAGTAAATTGATGACAGGCAATGGGAACCAGAGTTCTTACTCTTTGGATGGGAGTTTATAGATAATCCAAGGGAGGTAGCTAGAATGATCCATGTGGTCATGGGATAAAGTTGGAGACAGCAGCATGAACTCATATTTAATTTAATGTACCAGCAAATACAGATGGTTAGGTGTAGATGCTTATAGATATGTGTATATACGGAGGTTAGTACACACACACATGTCCTTCCTTGGCAACAGACAGGGCCTAAAAGGAACAACATCCCAGTAACAAAAAGCACACGTGGGATGAAAGCTGGGTAAACAAACAAGGTGTTCATAAGCTACTCCCTAGTGTTTGCTTTTAGTTTGCATTATGATTACAACATTCAACCAGGTAAAGTCTCAGGTATTCCATATAAACACATTTATGTCAAAGGACTGAGTCCTAAATGATGAACCATGATATCCCAAGAATACAACACACATCAAGAAAATATGATTTCCATTGAGCACACAAGGCCCAACCATTGTATGAGCCACACACAGTGTTTCTCACAATGAAGAAAGAGGATGAGAAACAAAGAGCTCTTACCCTCGTTTAATTGAAAATAAGTAGAGGAACATGAACTCACACACAGAAAGTTATTCCAATGAAGAGAGTCATAAATTAAATGTCTTGAGAGAAATACATTAAGAAGACTCTGGAACAACAAAATTGATATAAAGTACCTTCAGGAAAAGAATTCCCAGAAGTCTTTCTTACAAGTAATATTTGATCTAACAGTTAAGGCTAAGTAATATATCAAGGTTGAGGATTTATTTGCCATCTTGAATGTGATTAAATTATTATTTTAATTTGGTTACCGATTAAAGTTAAAAGGCTTCTTTGTCAAAACAAAATTCGTGCCTCAAGGTGTTTTGTTTTCCATCTAGGAGATGATTCATTGTCTTACAGTTACCGATTTGCATAACAAACCACCCCAATGCCAGTGGTTTACTGCAGCCCAAAGGCTCCCTTTGAAAATAATTTGATTAAATGTTCAGTCTAAAATAAATAACTGTCATCGAAACCCTTTCAGCCAGAAAATGTAGTTGCTTTTGAAAGTCTGTGTTAATCCTTTGCGAGTGATAGCACACACAAAGAGGGAAAGAAAAAAAAAAGGAAAAAAAAGATCCTCAGAAACCAAGAGAAACAAAAATCATTGTAAGACACACTAATAGTGAAACTAGTTTCTGTCAAAAAAGTTAATTTATGTAGATAAATGCTAAGCTTTGGGAAGAGCTAACTATGTATCTCAGTATCCTCCTGGTCCCTTCCAAGACCAAGGCTATATTCTAGAATCTCCAGGAAAAGAAAAACATCTTTGGACAAAATACATATTGCTGTAAGATATCACTTGGTCAACTGGAATCACATTTCTCTCCTAATATAATGGAAATCCTAAAATACAGATTAAGTATCCAAGAGGCTAAAATAAACGCCTATAATACAAGTCTCTTAGGTTCAATCTTATTAAACTGGATTTTGATTTTTTTTTTTTTTTTTAATAAGCAGCTTTGTTTAGCTCAGGCGATTTTGTTGTCAGGAGAGACCAGAGCTCTTGTTTCAACCCAGCTTCTTTCCATAACTGTCGCCAATAATTCCATTTCTCAGTTTTCCCACTGGTAAAAATGGGATAACATATGCCCTCTTTTTGCAAGCTGTCACCTTGGAATCATGCATACGTAGGTATTATACCCATAGCCAATAGAAAAGTATAGAAAATTACTTGCATTTTAGGGTATTTATTTCAGAAAACATAACATGCCAGAACTTTAGAATCTTCATATATATTTCAAAATCATCTTTTTCTTGGAATTTTATTTATGATGTGTCTTGGTGTGGTCTTCTTTGGATTCCTTTTATTTGGAGTTCTGTGCGCTTCCTGGACTTGTAAGTCCAATTCTTTCACCAGGTGGGGGAAGTTTTCTGTCACTATTTCTTTCAGTATGTTTTCGATATCTTGCTCTCTCTCATCCTCTGGAACCCCCATAATTCTGATGTTGGTTCGCTTGAAGTTGTCCCAGAGGTTTCTTACATTATCTTCAATTTTCTGGATTCTCTTGCCTTCTTGCTTCTGGCTCTTTATGTTCCAAATCTTTGACTTGATTCTTGCAATCTTCCATTCTGTTTTTAGGACTCTGTATAATATTTTTTATTTCAGACAATGTAATGCCATTTACATAGAAATATCAATGGAGTCAGAGCTTATTGCCGACTCTATAGGGTTAAAATGAGCCTTTGTAAGAACAGACAGTATCTTAACTTCAAGATTTGCATCTAATTTCCTAATAAAAATATCTGGTCATCTTTAAACCATCCTGGGTTTCTTTTCGTTGCTGCCTTTTATAAATAAAATTGTAAGCAAACGGATTTATGCCAAGGACAAATACCGCCTCCAGAAATTAGCTATCGTGGCATTGGTTTATGAACTATCTGTAGAATTTCCATTTCCAAAGGTACATTACCCAAATCTCCACGGTCACATGCTCTCCCGGGCACATTAGTAAATATCTGTAAGGTTTCCATTTTCCTGACAGGAACAATTACAAACGCCAGGCAAGAGTAATTTCGCAGGGAGAGTTGAGGCAGCTATCAGAATCCTCTTGGGTAACCCGTTGCCAATGTGTATGCTAATATTCCTTAGCTTTCCACTTTTCGCTTTAAAAAACGGGTTACTGACTTCGGGGCTTGCTTCTGTTGTCAGGGTGGTTCTCAGAAAGAGAACAAACATTCGGAAAAGGGGGAAGCAAGCTTGTATTTCCTTCAAAGCTACATGTTTTAAGACGAAATACTGCAGCCTGTTTGCACCTGGGGGGCTCTGGAATTCCGTAGTTCACTCTGGCAATGGAGGACAGAACTGCCATCTGCCCATTTCCAGTGAGGGTGGCTGGGCTTCCCTGTGGAAATGACAGCATGGGGAAGGCAGACTTGAGATTGAGAACACGTTCCTAGAAATACTTAGAGAATCAGTTCCTCTGAGATTGTATATATTGGCCTCATCCAAGGCACTTACTTGTAACTTCTAAAAAAAAAAAAAAAAAAAAAAAAGCACGGGGAATTGAAGTTATTTTTGTCTATAAAAACATCCCTCATAGCTGAAGAGCAGTGTGCTCTTAAAGATTTAGCTTACTTAATAATGTCTTTTAAAGATAACTAAACGTGAATGTGGTTCTTGTCTTCTCTTGTCTAAGAGACACTGATGATACATTAAAAATTAAAAGGCTGTTGTCGAAACCGGTTTGGCTCGGTGGATACACAGTCGGTCTGGGGACTGGGGGGTCCCAGGTTCGATTCCGGTCAAGGGCATGTGCATTGGCTGCGGGCACATCCCCGGTGGGGGGTGTGCAGGAGGCAGCTGGTCCATGTTTCTCTCTCATCAGTGTTTCTGGCTCTCTGTCCCTCTCCCAGCTCTCTGTCCCTCTCCCTTCCTCTCTGTAAAAAATCAATAAAATATATATATTTTTTTAAAAATTAAAAGGCTGTGAATACAGATGTGTAAAAGGAACCATAGTAAATGTTTTCAAAATATTTGTAAAGGCAGAGACAGAAGACTGGAGAGTGATTTAAGAATGCAAAGGAAGCTGCAACTAAAATAAAGGAAGAAAAGATAATGTTGAGAGGAAACGCCATTCACCTGCAGAAGGCTAAAAGAGACCTGACAAGTGTTAGGCAGGATAAAGCAAAACAAAACTAAGAACATGCTGAAATACAAAAACAGCCATCTCTCCTTCCAAATTCACAGGTTGGCACCTATACAGAGGCCAAATTATAGAGGTATATTCTTTGGAGAACTCAAAGTTGGAGGGAGAGAATTTGAAAACCTAAACAGCTAGATCTTGCCCCTCACCACAGATGTAGGACCGCCTAAATGTTCATAAAAAGAAGATTAGAATCAATAAATGGTGGTATATCCCAATAATGGAATACTATACAGCCATTAAAAGGAATGAAAGTGCTGTATTTGATTGTATATGGAAATGTCTCTGAAGTATTTTATAAAGCAAAGGACAAAAAAAATGCATGTACAGTATACCTCAATGTCTGCAAATAAAAAAGTATACATTTGTTAATGAATCATAATGAAAATATCTGTGTTTTCCAATGGTCTTAGTCGACCCTGCTAGCGGTTCTCATCAGAAAACACAGATACTTACATTAGGATTCATAACAGTAGCAAAATGACTGTTATAAAGTAGCAGCGAAAATAATGTTATGGTTGGGGGTCACCACAACATGAGGAACTGTATTTAATAAATAAAACTATAAATGCTAAGTTTAAGAAAAAGGAAAGAAAAGTAGGTTATTGGGTAGAGCTCAAATAGACCCTAATTAATATCTACTTGCCAGATCCTACCTTCATCTGCTATATAATCACATATGGCTTGACTTAACTAGCTCTCAGAAAAACATATAGCCTGAAAGTAAGGCATATTTAAACATTGACATGGATGTGTATGCATTAAAATGTATGTAAACATACGTATGCATATATAAACAACACATATGGGATTCACACACATATTCATGTATGTATAATTTATATAATACACCTTTTCTTTAATTTTCTCCATTTAAATTCCATCTATAAAGATCTAACTTTTCAAATGTAATTTTTTCAGCATTATAGCCTTATTTTTTCATTCTGATCCATTCAATGAATGCCTTATATACTTTATGTATCAATGGACTATAAGTTCGTTGAATTATTATGTTATCAATTATTCTGTATCATTAGCTCTATACACAATAGAGTGCTAAACCCCATCTGGATAATGCGAAAACTTTGATCTAAAAAGCAGGTGAAGACAAAGCCTGAGATGATAAATCCATGGTGGATCTTAAAACATTAATTTTTAACAGCTCTCTCCATCTTTGTATCTGTGTTTCTTCTACTGCGAAAGTTTCTCCCTCCTCCCTTTCCCCTATCGATATATCAATAGAAGGTTTCTTTTTCCCTCAGATTTTGCTTAAGAACTTTCTTAGGTGTAACGTTTTGTTCTATTTCAGTTTTGGTCTTGTGCTCTGATGCTATCTTCTGAAAGTTACACACATCAATACAGGGCTGCAGGGCACAGCACACCTTGCAGTCATCAGGAGGGAATTAGCTAAGATAAGAACTACCTCATGAAAAGCCAAATGATGTTTTCACTGAGATTTCTGTCTTTTCAGTATTTGATACATTTGTATAGACCAGTGTTTTTCAACCTTTTTTGGGCAAAGGCACACTTGTTTCATGAAAAAAATCACGAGGCACACCACCATTAGAAAATGTTAAAAAATTTAACTCTGTGCCTATATTGACTATATATAAAGTAATTCTCTTGAATAGGAATCAAATAAACACAAAGAAAGTATTTTATAATTACTTTATTATGAAATATTAAGTAAACAAAATAGTGAAAAATTATAAAATTCTTGTCTTGTCTGCACCTACGGCACACCAGGCAACATCTCGCGGCAGTGCCGCGGAACAGCGGTTGAAAAACGCTGGTATAGACTCTGCTTAAAAATTCAAAGGCTGAATCTGCTGGGTTTCTATATTTACAGTATGAGTTTTACAGTATGAGTCACTGGCCATTAAATTTAACTGCTATGTCTAGCCGGCATGGCTCAGTGGTTGAGTGTTGAGTTATGAACCAGGAGGTCACGGTTCGATTCCCTGTCAGGGCACATGCCAGGGTTGTGGGCTCGATCCCCAGTGTGGGGCATGCAAGAGGCAGCCAATCAATGATTCTCTCTCATCATTGATGTTTTTATCTCTCCCTCCCTCTCCTTTCCTCTTTGAAATCAATAAAAATATTTTAAAATATAAATAAACTGTGATTTCCCCTCACTCTCCTTTATTTTCTCACCCACGTTTTGACCTTGAATTCCCTTTCCAAGATGCACCAACTATATACTCAGAATATTTTTTAAAAGGTTAAATGTCTTAATAGCAATCTCTCCATCACTAGTGAATTTCATATGACCCTATCCAGAGTTACATGAAAAAATGCAATTTTGGTGTTCATAGTCGGAAGGTGGTAGTTTTATCTTCCATGGTCTCTTGCAGAACACGTTTAAAAGGATGCGCTTGGAATATGGAGTGAAACTTCAGCTTGTCTGCATAGCATCTCCCTGGCTTGATTGACTGCACTGAGGGACTGGGGAGGGAACAGCAAAATGAGCAGCTGCTTCCTGATGATACATTTACGGGTTCTCCTTATCAGCATGGGAAGGAGTTAAAATAATGGCGACCCTATACAAGAAATGCAGACTTTCAAATCCACTCTCAATCTAACGCCTTTGGTCCTGGGTGGGGAATGCAATACTGTCCTATGTTAAGCCTGTGTTGCATTAAGTTCTGGGCAAATATCCCAAAATGTTTTAAGGATGCTTTTATGTTTTCGTGATTCTGACGTGTGCATATTAATACTTAAACAGTCTGTGTCAATCCACACATAGCTGTATAGAGCTATCAAAATACTCAAGGTCAAAATGTTCAAATCGAGAAGATACACAAAATAGTTTATCAATCAAGAGCTTTCCTGAAATAGTTATGTAGTTTCAACATGTGGAGAGAGAGAGAGAGAGAAAGAGAGAGAGAGAGAGAGAGAGAGATATGGTGGATATGAACTGAAAGCCAGATTTAACTTTGGTTTGATTTTGCACCATTAAGATATTGTCCATGTTTAATATAAGGTGCAGCTGTTTTCATAGACAATTTTGTATTGTCTGTTTAAACAGTGTTTCATTGTAATAAACTACAACTTTCAAATATCAGCCCTTTTCCCATCCTATTTCTCTTTGAAGACATAAATGGCTGACCTGCACCAGATTTAATTGAGATTAATGAGATGGATTACATTTTTAATCTTAAAATGAAATGAATGTTTGCAACAATTATTTCTCTAAGTGGGAATGATCACCTGTATTTGTAATCAAACAGTATTTCAGGAATGTTTCATTACTATACAGAATGAAATGATATAAAAATGGTATATAATGATTTCCATATTGGATTTACACCTAAAAATAGTAATGATAATAATTAAGACTAATGGGGGCTTTTTGTGTTACAGTGTGCACAGTATTCACAAAATTCCCATTTTGTAGATGGCAAAATTAAGATGAAGACTTATCCAAACAACTTAAGTGAGCTTCCTAGAAAGGAACCATCTTGTGAGCTTGGCTCCATGACCCCAAAACTTGAGGTCTTAACCACAACTCACCTTGGCCTGTGGGAGGGAAATGAATCAGCCAGGAGCTGATGTCTTAAAGATATTTAAGGGGGAGAGGAGAGGAAAAATAAGTACCTCTCACTAATGACCTCCTGTGTAATAAAAAGATACCTAATAGCTACTGGTTTAGTAACAAGTCGAACAGCAGGCATAGAGTGTTCCAGAGGGGTTAATTTTAGAATGAACTAAAAGGAAACAAGACCAAAACTGATATAATGATTTTCCTATATATTTTATCATCTGGAAATTTAATAAAACAAATAGAGCTCAGTCTTCCAGGAACCTGATTAATGTCATTAATTGTTAATTTGGAAAAAGAAGAATATTTAAATAAAGGGAAAGAAATGAAAATTTGCCTGAGAAATGGAATGTGGTCAGAAAAAAAGTGGGACTTTTAGAGTGGGAAACAAGAAAAATTAAATATTTGTCGTCGCATTATAAAGCACAAATCCATTGTTTGCTCTTTTGCAAGAATGTTCATCAGTCAAATGATCTGTAATTTGATTGTCTGATTATTACACTCAGAATACTTTTAAACCAAAGACTAATACGATTCCACACAAAGTATGCAAAAATAACTGGCATCAAATAAATTCTTGTAGGGTAACATACAGAACCTTAACACAGATGTGCAACTGCTCGCACATATATTAGACAATAACTCATGGATTGGTTTGCTATTTGCAAAAACATGCACTATTGTCTAAATGTAAAAATCAGGACAAGTGAATGGCAACATTAACCTTTTGAAATTGCAGTTTAATTATTCTCCATACAACAGTTCACATTTACGTAAGTTTTTCTTCTGAATTAATAAGCCGTTTCACTTAATTGCTCAAATGGTGTTCAACAGCTCTGATTTTTTTAACGTGTCATTCTCAGTTTTGAGGCTGACAGAATTGGGGGACACATCCCCTGAAAATACTATTACACACACACATGTGCGCATGCCCAGGAAATAAACAGTTGTGCAGTATTTCTCAACCCGGAGTGATTTGGGACCCTGAGGGCATCGGGCACTGTCTGGAGATGTTTGTGATTTTTTGCAGCTCAGTTGGAGAATGCTCCTGGCACCCTGTCCATAAATAATTTTGTTCTCCAACCTACAATGCACAGTGCACCCCCCAAAACAAAGCATTATCTTGTCCTGCCCAGCCGGCATGGCTCAGTGGTTGAGTGGCACTATGAACCAGCAGGTCATGGTTCGATTCCTGGTCAGGACACATGTTGGGGTTGCAGGCTCAATCCCCAGTGGGAGGCATGCAGGAGACAGCCAATCAATGATCCTCTCTCATCATTGATGTTTCTACCTCTCTCCCTCTTCTTTCCTCTCTGAAATCAATAAAATATATATATATATATATATATATATATATATATATATATATATATATATATATTTAAAAGAAAGAATTAGCCGAGGTCGGTTTGGCTCAGTGGTAGAGCGTCGGTCTGCGGACTGAAGGGTCCCAGGTTCGATTCCGGTCAAGGGCATGTACATCAGTTGCGGGCACATCCCCGGCAGGGAGTGTGCAAGAGGCAGCTGGTCGATGTTTCTCTCTCATGGACGTTTCTGGCTCTCTATCTCTCTCCCTTCCTCTCTGTAAGAAATCAATAAAATATATATATATATATATATATATATATATATATATATATATATATATATAAGAATTATCTTCTCCAAAATGTCAAAAGTGCCAAAGTAGAGAAACTCAGAGTTATAGGAAATATCTAACTTCAGACCTTCCTGAAGAAACCCGACATTCTGGAGAGACGTAGGAAGTTCAGACAGGTGGCACCTTGTGTGGGAACATTTGGAAATAAACAGAAAGCCACTGCTATTTGCAGCTACAGCAAGCACTGTCTTCTCAACCTTCACACATCAACTCATTTCAATAAGCCTGCACCGTTTTTCTGAGACGTAATTACAACTAGAAATGATAGCAAAACCATATTCTCAAAGGACAGTGTTGTACGGTAACCTAATGATGCAGATAGAATATCACTTAGTCCATTTTAAAAGAATTATGAAGAACATGGCCAATGACATTATGTTGTGTCCTTTAATATATAGCATAATATTTTAAATGGGAAAGACATATAGGGCCTTTAAATGATGCAAAGGTAAATCGACTTATTTTCCAACATGATTTAAAACCAGGAAATGAGGGCACTTATCTGTGCCATAATTTACTCGGATTTATTTCTCCCCATTCTCTGAGCAGGATCCTATGTTCTCAGACCAAGAGTGGCGGTATGGACTGTTCACTGGGTAACATTTCAGGGGACCCTGCATGCATCACCCCATTCTCCCTTTTGGACTGAAGGTGGCTGGCAGAAAGGACTGAGCTGTCATTTATCTGGAAATAGTTACATCACATCCAATGACTGGCCAATCTACTGTTGGTACAGACCCTCAGAGAAATCATTTAAGAACCAAGTTTAGACCCTGATGCTCAAGATCAGAAGTTTCAACACATCTTTTTTGAAAATATATATTTTTATTGATTTCAGAGAGGGAGGGAGATATAGAAACGTCAATGATGAGAATCACTGATGGGGTGCCTCCTGCACACCCCTTATTGGGGATGGAGCCCAAAACCTGGGCATGTGTCCTGACGGGGAATTGAACCTTAACCTCCTGGTTCATAGGTCAAAGCTCAACCACTGAACTATGCTGACTGGGCCCAACACGTCTATTTTATTTCAATAATTCCAGCACCTATTTATCTCTTAGAAATCTATTCAAAATAACTAATTTCAAAAGATGTATGTATAAATGAGAATGTCAACTACATACATGTCTCTGGTTGCAGGTTATATTGATTAAACTACATTTGCATCTAGGCTCTAGGATATTACGGTAAACAGAAAGTAAAATTATTAATTAAAATGTTGGGGTAGTACTGGCCC
The DNA here is from genome assembly GCF_964339955.1 of Pipistrellus hanaki. Taxonomy (NCBI): domain Eukaryota; kingdom Metazoa; phylum Chordata; class Mammalia; order Chiroptera; family Vespertilionidae; genus Pipistrellus; species Pipistrellus hanaki. The sequence goes on along the minus strand of NC_140522.1, from coordinate 8,076,005 downwards.
CATTTGTCCATGAGAGATAAAGAGATTGTTCAATTCCCTTCCTCCGAAAGGAAAGAGTACCTTGCTAGTGGCCATTAGATTGGTCTCTTGCCAATTGGCAAGAAAAGGCTAAAATAGCTTTGTGTTCTAGCTTTTTGAATGTTTATTTTAAGGTTCTACCCACTTTTTTTTTTAGCTAATTTAAAATGGTTCATTAAAAAGGATTAATGCCTTCCTAGAAACTATTCGTTTTGCATTGGTATGGAGATCCAGAGCTCTCAGGTACAAAATTCCTTTTGTATATCTTATTTTTTATTGATTTCATCCTTGGGTGCTAAACTTACTTTAATAAAATTCTGAGATATTTACATGGAAATTTCTCAGGGTATGTTTAGTTCAATCTTGGCCACCTTGGAGGAGACAATAAAACATCATACATCTTCTACAGACACACACACTATGCTCCTCTAGCAAGCACAGTTGATGCTTGTGTTTCCTTGTTAGTCGACAGCAATTTATCTGTATTTTTCTTATGGCACTAACCTTGTTCTCATTCTAGCTGGGTTTCTTGTTATTGTAAGACTAATTCTAATATTTCTCTCAGACTGCTAGCTTCCTGTAGGCAGGGACATTGTTTCATTATATTATGCACAATCGCACTGAACAGAATACCTTACTATCTACCAAATAGTAGTAACAGAATGTAGAATGGAATCAACAATTTCACCAAAATCATTTGTTGCTAAGAACAGAATCTATAATTTTTGTCTAAATTACATTTTTAAAATGCAAGATAAATTAGAAAAAGGTAGCCGAAACCGGTTTGGCTCAGTGGATAGAGTGTCAGCCTGCTGATTGAAAGATCCCGGGCTCGATTCTGGTCAAGGGCATGTACCTGGGTTGCGGACACATCCCCATTAGGGGTTGTGCAGGAGGCAGCTGATCGATGTTTCTCTCTCATCGATGTTTCTAACTATCTCTCTCCTTTCCTCTCTATAAAAAAAATCAATAAAATATATTTTAAAAGATTAGAAAAAGTTAATCAGTGGTACATATCCTATGATCCTACATGGAGAATACATGGTCACTGAACAATTTAAATTGTTGTGGCAATTTGCACCAAGCAATGTGGATGAAAATAATCTATGGCTATGTACTATCCCACCATCACAATGTACAGTACATATGTGATTCTATGATTCTATTACAGGAGATGGAATGTTCACGTTACATGTGTTATTATCATCTAATTATTTGTCCATTCACTTATTATGTAAATGAAGTTGATTCTTATATTTACATGAATCCATAAATCCATAGTCAGAAGGAAAGGTCAGGAGAAGATTAACACATCGCTTTGGCAGGAAGATTTGTGTCTGGGCTTCTGTTCTGATTCCAGGTACACAAGTTCAGAGAAACCAATTTTCCACTTTCTTGCAGAGAAAGAGTAAATTGAAATCACCACTTGCTGAAAAGAACAGGCAGCAGGGTCAATGAGACTTCTCTGTAACAGGCAGCCAAATGAAAGTCAGGGGGTGCAATTAAGATCATTGAAATTTCGAGGGGACCGTGTGTGCCTCTAAATCAACAAATCAATAAGTGGCACCTATTCTATGAGTTCGAATTGGTTCTAGCTGGGCTGAAATGATCTAAGATATCAGACTGCTTAATTCTGTTTTAAATTCTTTTATGTCTCTAGTTCAGAAGTGAGCTCAGATAAGTATAAAATCTTTATAATATTTTTCATAGCATAAAGCGCAGTATAGGCTGTATTAACTAGCGAACTTTAATAACATTTACTAGCACATTTATATTACAGTTTGTTTGGCCTAGACTGGAAGCCTCACAGATTATGATAATAATAAAGCCCCAGTTTTGCTTACGCTTTAAGAATTTTATTCTAATGAAACAACTAAACAATTAGCATTTATACCATCTAGAATCATAAATGACTTACACTCTCAAAGTAAGGATATTGCATAATTTACTCACATACAATTCAGTAATAGCCTTTGAAAGCATAGCCTACATTAAATTGATAGCCTTTACCAATTTTGGGTTTTATTGTTATAATTATATTGAGTATTTCATCATATGCTTTGTTAGATATTCTTGTTAAAGGGGAATTTTTTCATTTAGATATCATTTTGAGCATACTAAAAAAGAGTCTAGGTAGTAAAAGATTCAGATATAAAGCAATCTGTTCAAAACCTTCCCATTTGAAATCAAAGAACGAAAACTCTACTTAGCGCCATTATTCAGAAGGTACATCTATAAATGAAGAAGGGTTAACCTCTTGTAATTTTAGCTAACAGCCTCTTCTTAACTTCACATCGATTTTCTAAAGAGCAAAAGAAAATTGAAGTTTGAGGGAAAAACCTATTAGGTGGGTTCCAGTAATACTGGAATTGAAAAAAGTTCTAATATACCTATTAGTGTGAAACCCTTGGTAAGAACATTTGGATTGAAGTCTAGAAAGTTTCGATTGTTAACACCACCAATAAAAGAGACATACAGATATAGTCAGGTGAAGAAGAAAATGCCTGGCTAAAATAAGAATATGAATGAAAATTCATATTTTATAAATTAATCACTTAAGCCATACATTCCTCATAGTACAATTGATATGTTATCCATGTAATATATGGGTGCCCTTTATCTTTTTTAAATTTTATCTTAAAAAAATTTTCAGACACAGGAAAAGAGAGAGAACCAACCATAAATACTCATGTACCTATAATCTAGTCTAGATTGGACACTTGTTTTAAAGTTTGTCATAATTATCCATTTCTTCTGAAATAATTTAAAATATGTTACAGATAACATTTTACTCCTAAATATTTCAGCATGCAACTCAAAAGAAACAAATTAATTTTCACAAACACATGTAATTTTCACAACCAACGAAGTTAAAAAGTAGTCCTTTAATATCATAAATACCCAATTCCAGATTCAAATTTCTCTAACTGTTCTAAAGTGTATTTTACAGTTGGTTTGTTCTCATTGGGATCCAGACAAGGCCAGGGATTCAATTTACTGTCTTTTTTCTAATGTCTATTCTAATGCATAGCAAATTAAAAAAGAAAAAAAGAAAAAAAATTGCTTTTCTTCCTTACTTCCAACTCTTGTTACAGAGTTCAAGCAAGCTGCCCTTTAGAATGAACCATTTCTTTTTTGAATTTGTTTAGTGTTTACTCGTGTTGTCATTTAGCAAGTCCTTTTAATTCTCCATCATTTTACACACAGAATTTAGACCTACAAGATAAATCCAGTTCAGGTTAAACATTTAAGGGAATCTTACTTTATAGCCCCTGATATTTAGTTCAACATTTAATTGACTCAACCCTAATACCTTGGCAGGGTCAGACCAAATGGCTTCTCAGGCCTTATATGGCCCTCGTTGCCCATCCTGCTCTAAGAGAATATGTCATTTACTTATTTTTGTTATCATTCACTGACTATACTTCACAACTACTAGAAAATAGTTGTTTTATAAGAGCAGATTTTTAAAAAACACCCCCCCCTATATTACTATGGCTTTGAACAGTGCCCCACACAGAAAATGTGCTCAATATATATTTTTAAATGAATTAATGACAAAAAGGAAAACATCCCTAAAATACACATAACAATGTGGTATATTAAAGTACTCCCAATGCTTATGAATTAGGCAAAATTACAAGCAAACAATTTCGTAGGAAATCAAAACAGCATGGCCCCCAAATTCATCTCTATATGGACTGGATTGATTCAGCAAATCCACTTAGAACACTGGTTCTTAATTCATGTGGACCTTCCTGGACTTCTGAGGATGCAATTCAGGAGCCAACACATTAGGAATAAATGTGTAGATTAAACAATATGGTTTTAGCATATCTAAGCAAAGAATTCCATCAAAAATCTTGCCACAAGCATATTTCTGAATACATCTCATCTTGCCTGATACCCCTCCAACCCCCCAAAATAACTAGATTAATGAGAATCGGATGTGTCTACTACACAGAGCCCACCCCTCAGAATTGTAGTCACACTAGGTGCATTTTTTATGAAATCTAATACTGTCTCTATGCTGATAAAAATGATGATATAGTGTATATTTATCAAAACGGGCCCGACTATGGGTAACTTTTAATTAAAATTATACAACATAAACGTTGCTTTGTTGAATATTATTTTTAATAAAGTCCTTTAAGTATCAAAATCCCATAACTATTTTAGTACTTGGTGCACATATAAAATATGAGTGGATCAATGTGGCTATTTTGAAATGGGAAAGTCATTTGAGATTATGTTGCAAATAAAAATAGAGTGTAGTTCTCTCTTTCCACAATACTGTACGAGGGTAATTGAGCTGGCTTTCTTTCGGAGGATCGGTTATTTCCCCGAGGTTGTTATGAATTCTGTTAATATTTCCACCACATGAAGATTAAGAGAGGGAGCTCCAGAGCCCTGGTCAGGACAGAATATTAAGAGAGTGATTTTCATAGAATGGGGAAGCACAGCTCCATGGATTTGGCTACTTGGACCACTCTGGCCCACTCTCCTTAGTACCCAGGAGATAAGCCCCATGCCTCCCTTTCTTTAATCTTGTACTTATATATTACACTGAGCCTGCAATCATCAACTTTGTAAAGAAGTAAATAGGAAAAAAATAATTTTCCAATATATTAGAGCAATGGACTTGAATGTTGACTCTGTGGGCCTCAAAGGACATGAACTGAATGTGTGAGCTAACTGGTACCGCGCAGTCTAATAATGGACCCTTGCAGATGAAGGTAGGGGATGGTCACACCCGCTGATGTGCGAGCATCCAAACTGACCGATGTCCCACAAAGCCCGGAAGGCCAGCACCCTTCGCAGGAGGCCCATGGACAGCCTGTGGCTAAGGTCAGGACCCCTGTGTGAGGCAGCATTTTCAAGATCATCTGTATCCAGATGGTTCAAGAATGTGTCTCCTGATAAAGTTGGATAGAAAGGTCGGTGGAAATAAAACAGTAAAGCTCAGGGACAGGAAAATAGGCCAGATGTGGATTATTCCTGAATAATCTCCATCTTGCAAATAATGCTGTGTTTTGTTTTGCTTTAGACGCATGGTACCACCTTCCTCCATGAGAGAAAAAAAAAAAAAGGATATAAGTGAATAAAATTATTGTCTCAATACAATTTTTAAACATGCAGGAGACCTTTGTCTATAGGGAAAATGCAATGTTATATACTATTCACAATACCCTAAATGAATTTGTTTCATTTTATTAGTTCAGTAAATTGAGTGTAAACAGTTTTGACATATGTAAAGGATTCTCAAACCACCAGTGAAAGGTCAGATATATGTGGACAATGTTTAAGAAAGTAGTAACATCCACAACCAAGGTAGAAAGCCCCATTCTGTCTTAACTCCATTTCCCTGGGACCCTAAATATGAGTTGTGACTCAGGACCCAGGAATGATGTTTACTCCATCTCATAAGTTTGGGAATAGCTCATGTCCTCAGAGGTCTGAGCATCAGAGCAACGTTGGTGTTAGGATCTCAGTCACAAAGAATAGGGAAAACTTTTCAGTGATAAACATCTGCTACTCAGCCTTCCTTGACAACAGAACAGAGGACATAGAGTGGAGAAAAATATGCTCCCTACAACCTTTTTTTTTTTTTGCTAAAACCAAAAAAATTCTATATAATAAAAAGCTAATGTGCAAATTGTCCCCTCGAGAGTTCAACCGGCCAGGAGTTCAACCAAATGTTATGATGTATATCGACCACCATGGGGTGGTGTGGAACGAAGGAAGACCCTGGCCTGCAGCTGGCAGCCAGGAGGGGATAGGGGGAAAGGAAGGCTCTGATCGATCACTCGCCAGGCCTAAGGATGCTATCTGTACACAAATTTTGTGCACTGGGCCTTTAGTATAAATATAATAACCAACACTCATGATGAGCATTGCAACTTTTTGTTTTTGTACATCCATTACAAAGAGCAAGAACTCCAAAATAAATAAATCCTATCAGAAGGATTTCCAACAAAAATGGTTAACTATAATAAGCTGACACAAATATAAATGACCTAATTATCTACTCCATGTAGTCTTCCTTGCATCGGGACCATGGGATGACAGTGATGTAAAGCTAGTACCTGACCAACCACTATAGATGCAACTGGGGGATCCTTGCTGAGTGAGTTCCTTTTCCTATAGATCAATTCTCTCTTCTTCAAAATTAGAATCTACGTTGGGTTAGTTAATTGCTTTGTTTCCTTCAAGCAAAAAATGTTCTAAAGTTATGTAGCTTCAGGGAGCAAAACCAAAAATTTCAGTTGCTTAAGTAAGGTATCGGTGTAAACCAGTGGTCGGCAAACTGCGGCTCGCGAGCCACATCGGCTCTTTGACCCCTTGAGTTTTTAGCAAAGGCCAGCTTAGGAGTACCCTAATTACATTAATGACAATGTACCTACCTATATAGTTTAAGTTTAAAAAATGTGGCTCTCAAAAAAGATTTCAATCATACTGTTGATATTTGGCTCTGTTGACTAATGAGTTTGCCGATCACTGGTGTACACTGTTTTGAGCAAATACATTTTTGAAGATTTCATAGATTCAAAATTTTTCTAAAAGTAGGGGGGAAACCTGATTCCTTGCTAAGGACTCTAAATTAATGAATCCATCCATGTAACCTGCAATTATAAAATAGATGTTTTATGACTTTGAATTCCATGAGGAAATCAATTTTTAAAAAGTAAATGTGATCTTTGACACAACTGAAGAAAAATTTACTCTGTACTTATAAAGTATATGTCACCAAGAGTGGTGCCCAGGCAAATAAAATTATATTACCTGTCATGTTATTGCCCAATGCCATCATACCACCTGAGAGAGTCCAAATAAGCCTGAGGCAGGGCAGGCACAAAATGAAGTCATTCATCTTTTGACTAATTTTCTCCTGAAACAAACGGGCTCATGCAGGAGTCCTTTTATATAAAAATATACCCAGTGTTTCCTGATGCCCAAAGTCTTTTTTTAATCTGCATATTTCTAGCTCATAAAGAACTGTCAAAATTAGGATATTTTACTTAAAAGAACTCCTATGGAGGAAGAATCTTATGTTATAATGTGTGTCTCCTCAAAATTAATTTCTATAATGCCGGTGACACAGCACACGTTTAAAATCAGATCTACACATGTTAACTGTGTTTAATCCCCACTAACTCGAGTTTGTTTTGTCCAGTGGAATCTTGGCCTCAATTTATGACCACAGAGATCTCTGGAATTCCAACTATAGAAATAAGTGTCTGCAGATGTAAAATTCAGAGAGAAAAAGGATGAAGAAAGTGTCCTATCCTTGGTTCTGGTCTATCATTGCCAATTATTTGCTTTTGGTGGTAAATCCCACTAAAAGAAAGAAGTGTAAAATTCCACTTCACACCCACTCAAAGGGCTATTGTTGGAAACAAAGCATAAAATAAGAAGTGCTGGTGAAGATGTGAAGAAATTGGAACTCTTATGCATTACTCATAGAAATGTAAAATGAGGAGGCAGCCATGAAAAACAGTATGATTGCTCATCAAAAATTAAATAAAGAATGAACATATGGCTCAGGGGAGAGAGTGTTGGCCTGAGGACTGACGGGTCCCAGGTTCGATTCCAGTCAAGGGCATATATCTTGGTTGCGGGCACATCCCCAGTAGGAAATGTGCAGAAGGCAGCTGATCCATGTTTCTCTCTCATTGATATTCCTAACTCTCTATCCCTCTCCCTTCCTTTCTGTAAAAAATCAATAAAATATATTTCTTTTTAAAAGAATGATCTTATGACCCAACCATTCCAATTTGGGGTATAGATGGAAAAGAAGTTAAATCAGGAACTCAAACAGATATTGGCAAACTCAGGGTTAAAGCAGCATTATCACCATAGCTAAAAGGAGGAAACAGTCCATATAAACATAAACAGATAAACATATAAAGATAATGTGATATGCATATGGCCTGGAATATCCTTCAGCCTTAATAATAGAAAAGACATTTGGATACATGCCATTACATGGATGAACCTTGAAAACATCACGCTAAGTGAAATAGGCCAGTCAATAAAGAACTTCTCATGAGGTGACTAGAGCACCAAGTCACAGAGACAGAAAGTGGAACTGTACCCTTGAAAATGGTGAAAATGGTAAATGTTTATAAAAGGAAAAGTATGACCAAGAAACCATTAGTGCTGTAACAAAAATAACAACAAAGCCCTAAAACGTAAGCTGTTCCTGGTTATAACTCATCCCACTAGCCTAGAAACCTAAAGTCATCAGAGGTGTTTCAGGCCGCTTAGAAAATAACTAGGCAGAAAAAGGTGCCCCTCCTAGCTGAAACCGGTTTGGCTCAGTGGGTAGAGTGTTAGCCTGTGGACTAAAAGGTCCCAGGTTCGATTCCAGTCAAGGCCATGAACCTTGGTTGTGGGCACATCCCCTGTTGGGGGTGTGCAGGAGGCAGCTGGTGGATGTTTCTAGCTCTCTATTTCTTCCTCTCTATTTAAAAAAAAAATCAATAAAATATAGTATATATTTTTTAAAGGTGCCCCTCCTCTTAGTAATAACAAGAAATTATTTGTTTGAGTTTTATTTTGTTCCTGTCCGGTTATAGATAGGGCTTTCAAAATTATCTTTAGCTTTGCTAATCTCTCCAGATTTTTTTTCTGCTTGCCTCAAGTTTGTAAATAGCACTGGGGCACTAGTTCAAGCCACTAAACATCCTGTTAATTCAAGGAAATGGGTTAGGTTTAGTTTGAATTTAGAGCTATTGCCCTTGTCCTACATGTATCTTCTGATTCGCAAAGTAGATCATTTTACCTGGGTAACCTCAGAAATATACTGGATATCTCTTTAATTTACACTTTGAAGAATTGAACAGAAAAGCATCACAAGACAGAAAATCATTTCCCCATCTAGGCTTTTTTTTTCTTTCCCCTGCAAGATAAAGAAAAGACTTTTTTTCTTCCAGCAAATCTGATTTCTCTACATATTGTGAATAATGCAATCGAGATAAATAAGCATGTTCCAGAATAATTGGCTTTATCCTCTGCCCACCAGATACAAGCTATGCTTTTCATTCTCTCTATTCTTTATTCACTTTTTTGATATAAATGTTCAATAGGGGTTTAAATCCTTTTCCCAAGCTTCTCTTTTATCATGCTTCTAATTACCTCGCCTAATTGCTCAGAACCTTCAAGAGCGTGTGAAGTTTTTGTAAACGCTTTTCTTTAATTATGATTCTTCGGCGAGGAAAAGGCTGCTAACCCAGAGTTGAAACTGAACGCTGAATATCTGTGTCCGAGGAGTCAAAAGAAAAAAATATATAAATATTTGCTTTGAAAATAGCCTGGGGGAAAAAAACCAGATTTTTTATAATGATCTTTTACAAACCTCCGACATTATCAAAGACTCCAGATTGGTGGTGATCAAACTGAGCTGGTGAAAAGATTTACACAAGATACAGAGAGTAGCCCATTACATGTCTTACACATGCATACAGTGTCAGAACAGGAAGAAAGGATTATTGAATATTTCAGACATTCATTGCCCAGGATAAAAATGTAGAAGCCTCATTCAGCTCTCGAGGCAAAAAAGTTATAATCCACAATAAAGACATGGCTGATGCCTTCTTGCGAGTTATAGACACTATTCTTAGCACTTCACATGTATCTAATGTCCTTGAAATCCCTATGGAAGGGCCACCGTTATTTTACAGTTGAGGAAATTAATCGAGAAAGGTATTATCTCATAACTGCAGAGTGTGAGAGATTTATATGCAGGCAACCTGTCCTTAGAGTCACTGCTCTCATCCAAATGGCCACTGTCCATCAGACTTCTTAGGCAGCAAAAATCTCATCCAAACATCAGCTCAAGTGGAAACCAAATAGTTAAAATAAGTCCATGCTGAGATGACTCAGTAGAAGGGAGGTATTGGGGAGGTGCAGCAAACCCCAGAAGATTTGACCCTCTCCCCTCTCCCATTCTAAGGAGAAGAGATTAAAAATGATTGAAATAACCCAGTGGTTGAGTGTAGACCTATGAACCTGGAGGTCACAGTTCAATTCTCAGTCAGGGCACATGCCCAATTCTGGGCTCCAACCCCAGTGTGTGGTGTTCAAGAGGCAGCCAATCAATGGTTATCTCTCATCATTGATATTTCTATTTCTCTCTCCTCTCATCCTCTCTAAAATCAATAATATGTATTTTTTAAATTACCAAAATAAAACAAAAACAAATGATTTTTACTTCTTCTCCAGATCCAATATTTTGACTGGATAGAGAGTATACGTGTCCCCCCTTTGTTTAAAATACAATCATTACTTTTCATGTATTTATCCATAAAGTAAAAAAATAAATCCTCTTTGAGAGAAAAAGATATTTTTGCAGATCCTTGTCATCATGAAAGATGAATATTAGCCTGCCCTTGTGCTTGTCATGTGGCAATTACCTTCTCAGCAGTATATTAATTAGTCAACTGCAGTAGTCTAGAACTCTTTGATGCTAGGTAATGAGATTAATAATAGATTCCTATCAACCCTCCCAAAGCTACAACAGGCATCAAGTACTCCTAATCCTTATTGCTTATATGTGACATGCAATAGCACTGCAGGCGTCCACAGCTAAGTGGGGGCCATCGTGTTCAGAATACTAAGATGTCCACTGCTTACAGGAAGGAACACCAGAACACCTATGAGAGAGAAAGAGAGAGAGAGAGAGAGAGAGAGAGAGAGAGAGAGAGAGAGAGAGAGAGAGAGCCTCCCACACATGCTCTGAGAGGAGTCAGAGATTGAAACTGCAACCCAGGTATGTACCCTTGACCGGGTATCAAACCTGCATCCTTTCTGCCCGCAGGCTGATGCTCTAGCCATTGAGCTACACCACCCAGACCTGGAGAAAATCACCTTGTGTTGTTGAAGACTGCTAGTAGGGTGCAGGCAGCCCTAGCTAGCCAATGCAGTGGCTTACAGGGTGGTTCCTATTACCCCTCCACAGCCAATCACATTCTTTCTCCTGATGGGCAGAAGCTGGGATAGGATCTGCAGCCAGGAGGAAAGTGAGATGGCCATTATGCTCCTGGCTGCTTCTGGCTACCTGTCCTCAGCTGTCTGGGCCCCTTACAAACCACCGCTCACTGTCCAGCAACCCTCAGCTACAGTTTTCAAAACACCTTCTTTAAGTCTAAAGCTGGTGAAACTCCAGTCTCTTCACACACACACACACACACACACACACACACACACACACACACGGCACTTCCCTATATCTTTGTACGTAGCTTCCTTGCGCCCCCCAAGTCACCCCATTTGAGCCTGTCAGAGGCTCCTGCCAGGATGCAGAAGAGGCAGCTTAGTGAATGGTAGGGAACCAGTCTATTCCTAGCAAGACCAACCCCCAAGGCCAATGTCACCTGACAGCAAAGTGTACTTTATGGAAATGCATTGTCCCCTTTTTCCCTATCCCTTCATCTGTAAATCTTAAATAGATGGCACAATCAATGAGTAATTAGTGAGCAGCTATCTTACGATCCCTTTTAAAGATGTCCACCTGCTCAAGTTGATGCTTTTAATCTGCTAAATGCAATCGCAGGTTACTCTGAGGACCCAGAGAGGCAGAATTAATGTCAGCATTCCTTCATTCACAGCTTCCACACTCAGCCTTGCCCTACTTCTCTCTCATTTTTCCTGCAGAGGGTTAAAAGGTGTTCACAAATCTAGAGATTGGGAGAAGTGAAAAATCTGGCTCGGTGAATGTGATTTATATTGAATGGCATTAACTCTTATTTATACAGAGGAGCGATTCCTTGAAATTAAAAATATTTTAAAACTGCTGCACCATAAACGGTAGGAAATTAACAGACACACTTTAATACACAACTAAACACTTAGCAATTTTAACTTCATGCAATTTCTTCATCCGGTTTCAAGAATTTTAAAGTTGTATGTTTTTCGTGAGCAAACTGTCAGTCTATTGAGCTAAATGTTTGTAATCATTGTACCTCTGCTGCCACCTAGACTTTATGGGGAGGTACTGCAGGCAGATTTCTCAGATGAGTTGATGCAGTAAAAAGACTGATGACAACTCTAAGCCTACCTTTGCCCCACCCAGTATATATAATGTGCTCACTACTATATTATCACCATCATTATTAGAGAAATAATTCATATTCTCACAGTCATCGATACTGCAATTATGATTTATTTTGAATTTGCAAGGAAGCTGAGGTGCTAAAAGTTGAAGTAACTTGCTTACATTTCCACAGCTAGGTAGTGGCTGAGCTATGCTGTGATTTTCAGTTCTCCTGACACAAAACTCATGCTGTTTTAATGCACCATCACCCTTCTCTCTCTCTCCTTTTAGAGGCCGTGTAGAATCCATCAATTCCTCAGTTCTCTACAGCCAGCCAGATGGATAGTGAGGTTGTCAGAAAAGACCTAAATTACTAAGACAGTTATCTTTTAAGTAGACAGGCTCGATGCTATCTTTAAACTATCCTGAGGAGTGACAAGAAAATTAAGGTAGGGCTATACAGAATATCTATATATTTTTAAAAGTCAAGGTGAATGACAAGCAAGATATGCCCATTGTTGCATTGAAGAAAAAAAAATAGTGTTATGGCAGCTAAAGAAAAAAAATCTGGAATATATATTTATAATAGTCTTTCTCACCATCTGTCACATAAGTGTCAAACTCGCTTAAATGTCTGTGACATGCACAGCTGGTGACAGACGGCTGGGACATATCTGCATACATGTCATACGCCAGTTGCTTGACTGGTATTAATGTGTGGTCATGTTCTAAAAATATTCACCTGGTGGCTAATAAGTATGTTTTCACTGATGGTTGCATGTGTGTTCAAATGTCTCATAGAAGACAGTGCCACGCTTGGAATGAGAAGAACCAGAATCTGAGTCTTCATTCTTAGTTCTTGTAGCCCAGGGTTCTAAATTGTGTCAGTACAATGTGCTCATCTGTAAAGGAGTCATAACCAACTATCCATCAAAGTGTTAGATTCAACTAAGTAACACAGTAATTTATAAGACACTGTTTTACACATAGTAAAGATGTATTAACTACCAACACCGTTATTCCTACAATGACTACTACTTCTGAAGCTTGCACAGGAGGCAAGAAAAAAAGATAATTACTGGTGATAGAAAATTAAACACAATGAAATTAATTAGAGGCCAGTTTAAAGGGTTTATCATAAATAAGATGGAACTAGAAGAAAATAAGGTTTTTGTAATCTAAAGTGTAAAGTCTTTTAAGCATAAAACATTAGAGAAATCACCAAAAAAAATCAATAATCAAGATATAAAAGATAAAACTTCTCCACATCAAGAATTACCAAAAACTATATTAAAATTAAATCGTACTTTATAAATTTTTTGCAAAAATAAAATAACTTATTACCACCCTTAATATGCAAAGATTTTTTTCCCCCCAACCAACTGAAACTTCCCTTTGGGAAATAGTTATATTATATTAATAGGCAATATACAAAAATATTAAAAAAAAATAGTTGTTAAATACATGAAAGACAAACATCTTCATTAACTAGGAAAGGTCAAGTCAAATTCTTATTGCTTATTAATGAGCAATAAGAATTTATTTTCATTTTACTAATTAGAATTAATTGTAATTAGTGCATGAGGAGAGGGAGTGTTGTCCCCAAGCCCAGCATGCATCCTATCCAAACTGGGACCCCTCAAGGGATGTCCAACTGCCTGTTTAGGCCTGATCCCACTGGGCAGTCAGACATTCCTCTCACAATCCAGGACTGCTGATTCCCAATTGCTCGCCTGCCTGCCTGCCTGATTGCCCCTAACCACTTCTGCCTGACAGCCTGATCACCCCTGCCAGCCTGATTGATGCCTAACTTCTCCTCTGCCCCTAATTGCCCTCTCCTGGAGGCCTGGACCCTTAACTGACCTCCCCTGCAGGCCTGGTCCCCCCCAACTGTTCTCCCTTGCAGGCCTGGGTCCCCCTCCATTGCCCTTCCCTTCAGGCCTGGTTGCCCCAAACTCCCCTCCTCTGCCAGCTTGGTCACCCCTAACTATCCTCTCCTGCAGGCTTGATCACCCCCAACTGCCTTCCCTTGCAGGCTTGGTCCCTCCCAACTGCCTTCCCCTGCTGGCCTGATTGCCTACAACTGCCCTCTCTTGCAGGCCTGGTCCCTCCCAACTGCCCTCCACTGCTGGCCATTGTGTGGCGGCCATCTTTGACCACATAGGGGCAGCCATCTGGAGTGATGGTCAATTTGTATATTACTCTTTTATTAGACTATACAACATTTGTCCTCGTGTGTATGGTTTTTCTTTTTTTACTAAGAATAATCCAAAGTTTATCCATACTGGAGTATGCGTTAAAATTTTATTTCATTTTAAGGCTGAATAATATTTCATTCTCTGTATAGACTGTATGTTGTTTATCCATTCATCTCTTGATGAACATTTGCATTGTTTCCACCTTGTAGCTACTGTGATAATGCTGGTATGAACATGGCTGTACAAATATCTGTCCAAGTACCTACTTTCAACCGTTTACAATATATACCTGGGAGGGAAATTGCTGTATCAGGTAGCAATGCTATGTTTAATTGTCTGAGGAACCACCATACCGGTTCCCATAGCTGCTGCACCATTTCCCATTCCCATGATCACTATGCAAGGGTTCCAACCTCTCCACATTCTCCTGCACGCTTGCTGTGTATAGACAGCAATTAGCTCTCATCGCATCATCTTGATGTAAGAGGAATGAGGAGAACAACAGAACTATGTCACTCTGACTACATCCAGTGCTGTGAATTATGACTTCCTTTTATCTTTGACCCAGGATCCTCCTGTCTTCCGCAGAATATACAAAATAGTGGCAAGCTAACTAATTAGATGGCAAACAATAGAACTCGGCAACGCTGCATGCTCTCAAAATATAACATTCAACCTGAAGATTCTTTGTGTGTCTTGTTATAGAATAATAAAGAGAATTCACCAAGGAGACAGAAAGAATAAAAGAATAGAGATAAAGGGGAGTTCCACCCACAGAGACAGGTGCCCTAGAAAGTCAAGTGAAATGAATATGTGCAAAACATGGCTGACAATTAAGCACAGAAAAAATACCCAATCAACCATTTATTAACATTGAAGTCATTAATGACATTGACAAGAGCTCCCTCAGTGGAGTGGCCGAAATGAAAAACTGACCAGTGTAGGTTTTAAAAGACAAGAACAAGAGATCTATAAAATAGCAAGGATATACATCCTCGGTGTAGAGTTAGAAGAACTGAGGGTCAGAAAATGTAGAAATATTATTTTACTCCCTAAAAGTTCTAGTTACTGATGTAAAATATTATTTTACTCCCTAAAAGTTCTAGTTACTGATGATGTTGAGAGAATCTGATTCTGCCAGCTTCTCTTTCCATTATAATGTGCAGACCACACTACAGTGTCGGAGCTGTCAGGGCCCTAGAATATGTAGGAGTCATTGGTGAACTAATAGCCATCTTCTGGATTATGACTGAGTTGGACTCTGCACTGGCCAGCGATATTTTTAGGTTACTGAAGATAGATTTAAAGTGATGCCCAGATGATTTACATTTCAATTAGCTCTGAGAATTTAGGGCTTATTAGCTGGGGAAAACCTTAATTTTCGTATATTATGATGGACTAGTCCATTGTTCTGGGGATATCATCGGATTTTTGCCAGGTCTTACAATGCAGTTTATTTTTTTTAATAAATATATTTTTATTGATTTCAGAGAGGAAGGAAAATACTGAAGTCAAAGCAAAACATTGATTGGCTGCCTCCTGCATGCCCCCTACTAAGGGGCAAGCCAGCAACCCAGGCAGGTGCCCTAACCTGGAATCGAACCATGACCTCCTGGTTCATGGGTCGATGCTCAACCACTGACCCATGCCAGCCAGGCTGCAAAGCAGCTTAGCTTTTACTTTTAAAATTTCCTTCCTTAAAAAACAAATAAACAAACTTGGGATTTTGTTGTTTTTTTAATGTGGAATAGAATGTATTTTGGTCCTTGCATAAATTATGTGCCAGAATAGCCATCTCAAACCACACAGCTGCTCTCCAATTCCAGCCCGTTGGCTGATGTGACACCTGCTTCGCCTGTCTTGTGCCTGCCCATGTATTCACCCCCAGGTGTGTGCAGCTCAGATAATCTCTCAGGCATATAATAAGTAAATTCCAATGAATTAGAACCTCTGCTTGAGCTGATATGAGAAGTTTATGTGGTTGGTTTATTTTTCTCTTCTTGCTAGTTTAATATTTCTCCAGTTCTCTCAGAATAGCTACCCCTCAAAAAAATAAATAAATAAAAAATAAATAAAAAAAACCATTGGATATATATATTTAAAGGTTTTACTCGCCCCTCCAATCCAAAAAAATGTCAGCATTCCCTTTCCTGAAAAAATAACTGGCTTAGCCGAAATCAGTTTTGCTCAGTGGATAGAGCGTCGGCCTGCAGACACAAAGGTCCCAGGTTCGATTCTGGTCAAGGGCATGTACCTTGGTTGAGGGCACATCATGCCCAGTGGGGGGGGGGGGCGCGGGGGGGTGTGCAGGAGGCAGCTGATAGATGTTTCTCTCTCATCCATGTTTCTAACTCTCTCTCCCTATCTGTAAAAAATCAATAAAATATATTTTTTAAATAACTGGCTTAGAAACAATTATAGATATTAGAATGAGCTTTGTCACCTCATTAAAACCTATTTCTTAGTGATCTGGAATACACTCATTTTGAAAATCAGAATTATTTTAATTTGGACATATACACACTTTAAATGAATCAAACCCTCAAAATAACTAAAGCATGGCTTTCCCATGATGGGATTTCTATCTAGAGATTTTAGTTTTATAATATGAATGCATTTGTTTACATTCTTTAAAAAAAAAACTGCCAATTTAGGTGAAATCAAATAGTCTCAAAATATATGACTAAATGAAAAATGTATTCTTCACAAATAGCCAGAAGTGACAGGGATGATAAAAGTGCCTGAAAATATTTTTAAAATCATGTCTTTTCCTGGATAGTTTTCCTCCATGAAACTGACCTGCAACCCCGATCTCTATAGTCTGTCTAGTTTTAAAACACACGCATGCTCCATCCCTAGGCTGGGGGAGAGAGGGGAA
Source organism: Pipistrellus hanaki (assembly GCF_964339955.1). Taxonomy (NCBI): domain Eukaryota; kingdom Metazoa; phylum Chordata; class Mammalia; order Chiroptera; family Vespertilionidae; genus Pipistrellus; species Pipistrellus hanaki. Next base: position 8,058,877 of record NC_140522.1, on the reverse strand, counting down.
GCATCGTGAATAATAATTCCGAGATCAGCCTGTGACCCATTGCACCTCAGCGGATTTGGCGGCCTGCTCTTTCCTCGTTCTGCTATAACCCCAGCATCCCTGGTTCATTTAATTCTTTTAACTTTAATTAAAAAACAGCAGGAAAAGCCAAGAAGATAAAGCAGATGAAAATCCCTTTATAGCCTGTAGTACAGTGAATAACCGTTGGAGAGGACGAGGGAAATGGTGTTCAAATATGAATATGAGCCATGAAAATTTATTTCTCGGGGGCTAGCGTTTTTGCAGAGGAAACCGAGTCCATCTTGTCTTGTTGCTCCAGAAACGTCAGAATCAAGGTATCTGGGAAGTCTCTGTATCAGAGAGGCAACATAGCTACTCTCCTCCCCTATTCTCACCCCCAGCCCCGCCTCTTCTCCAGTATTTAAACTTGTTAAACTGACTCTACTATGGTGTCAGACTCGTAATGTCACAATGAAGCGTGCTTTGAAAGACCCTTAAAATAAGGCAGCAAATATGAGACTGTAGCTGTGGGTTTGTTGACGGGCAAATGAACCTTCTAGCAGCCTTCCGTGGAGTGGAGGGTAGATGTTCAATGACATACTTGTAACCTGAGCTGGGATCTAGATGTCAATAAAAATGAGACTAGTGTCTACCCGGTGCCCTACACATAAGATGCATTTGGTCAATGGTTTCCCCACCAATAAATGAGTACGTATATGTGTGAGGCAAGTGTTTGGGGAGGTGGAAATGAAAATAATGGCCTTTATGTGCTGGAAATATCTCTGGAAAACAACCTGAGTAAAAATCCTTTAATAAGTTCCCTCTTTTCCAGTGATACACTTATTGTGTTTTAAGCTCAATGTCTTCATTTGGGATGAAATAATTCAATGTGGAGGTTTATGTGTTTGATTCCATTAAGTGATTTTCCTGGGCTGGACGCAATTATAGACTATCATAAAGAGGCCCTTTGGAAGTGTCTTGCAAGGGTAATTTTTTAGAAGAAGCAGGTGTTTCCTGGAAGTTTGCAAACTAGAGGCAGAATAGAAAGTGTCAAACAAGGCATGGAGGAATAAATGTGTTTGGCCCAGAACACACCCTCTGCATTTTCCATGGGACTGAACAGCACCCTTTTTTATTTTATTTTTTAATATTCTGTGTTTTTAGAAGATGTTTTTCAATATATATATATATATGTTTTATTTCAGAGAGGAAGGGAGAGGAGGGAGAGACAGATAGCAACATCAGTGATGAGAATCTTTGATTGGTTGACTCCTGTATGTCCTCTACTGGGGATTGAACTTGCAACTTGAGCATGTGCCCTGACCAGAATTGAACTGTGACCTACTGGTCCATAGGTCAACACTCAACCACTGAGCCATGCCTGCCAGGCTCATGATACCCCCTCCCCTACATTGGTGGCATCATCATTCTCCCAGTCATCCCATCACACAATTTACAGCTCAAGACATAGCCTCCTTGAAATACTGCTTCAGCTTGTCTCCCCAGAACTGTTGGCTACAATTTTGATAATCCAAGCACATAGTTCCTTTAAGAGAATGGGTGACCTCCAGAGCCCATGTATTTCCTTCTCCCTCAAGGTCATAGAAATCAGGGAAGCCTTATGATTGGCTATCTGCAAGTTGTCTGGCTTAGCAACATTCATACATTTGAAAGCTCATGCCTCTTGTGTGATGGTTGATTCCTGACTACCTAGCTTTCCTATCTCCTCAATATTAGAAACTAAAACAACAAATGGTGTATCCTTTTTGGATATAAAATACTTTTTTATATTTTCTTGATTTTTCATATTTTTAATAAGAAACAAGATGTAGGTCTTCTCTAGGAGGAAGTGCATTTGTCCCCAAGTTTTAGTTACTAGTTTGTAATATACTAGAGGCCCGGTACATGAAATACATGCAAGGGAAGGGGAGCTCAGCCCGGCCTGCACTCTCTTGCAGGCCAGGAGCCCTCACTCCTTACTTCCGCCCTACTAGTTGCTTCTTACTGTAAGGTTTGAGGCACAGGAAACGGATCACCAAGACATATTAAAGCTTATTCCCCAGTAATGAGTGGGACTCATTAGGGAGGTAGAGAAATCAGAGTTGAAAGAGTGGGGAAAGGAGAAAGGACCCAGCTGGGCTGCCTCCACAGATGGCGATGCAGAGAGCAGCACATGGAGAGTTGGGGGGACTTTTTGAGGGAAGGAACAGGAAAGGGTTGGACCCAGGGCGGAACAGGAAGGGAACGGTTCAATTCTGCTCCAGGGCGCTTTGGCATGTGCTGGGTGAGGACCCTCACAGCTATTCCCTGGTTCAATGTCTTGGGGATGTCTCTGTGGCAGATGTCACATTCCAAACTCTTTGATATATTATATTTAAAAATTGAGTCAGGGCAGGGGGTCAGGGGCTGTAGGTCTATCTTCAGTAACTTCCAGCTGAGAGGGGGCGTCGTTTTTATGGGTGTCTACCCTAAGTCTCAAAGAGACTCAAAGATTCTGGTGTTTGGTTCTGAATTCAGCACCAGATGGATCTCTCCCACCTTCTGGTTGGCGAACACCTGCATTCTGTTCTGCAAGAGACTAGTAAAACACCTGAGACAGGTGCCAAACAGCAAAATTAAGAGTATAAATACCAGTGGGCCTAATAGTGGGAGGTGCCATGGAGTATGTAAGCAAAAAACAGGTAGTGTTTTCCATGCTGGATGAGGGGTGAAGCAGCATGATTTCTCCAAGAGACTGGTTGGTGAAGTCTTGAGAGCAATCCTGTTGAGTCACCTGGGAAGTAAAGGAAAGGCTAGTCCTGAGGCTGCCACAGCGTCACTTGCCTGGTTTTGCTGCTTTTCTGCACCTGGAGCTGAAATACAACCTTCTCCCCCAAGGTTATAGAAGTCAGAGAGGAAAGGAGAGGGACTGACTTCTATAACCTTGAGGGAGAAGACTTCTATAACCTTAAGGGGTAAGGTTCTTGGGGAGGTAAAAAGGTGGGGATCCTTGGTGTAGCCCGGATTCCAGTCAGGACCATGGGCAGAAGGTCCAGCTAAGAGCTGTGGATTTATGTCAGTCCTGCCCTGGGAAGTGTCCCCTTCAGTTGATGGGTAGGAAAGTTGGGGTGCATTCCTCCCTGGGGTGAGGCAGCTGCACACGTGGAGCAGGAAGAGCAGGTACTCGTGACTGTCTCTCGCAGTGTGGGCGAGGTGAGGTGAAGGCCATCTCTAAGGTGCACTTGAGTGTTACAATCGCATAGGAGGCTTTCCGACGTTCCTGGGGGTCTAGACACAAGCTTCCATCCACAGAGTTAAATCAGGATGAGAGAGAGGAATCTGAGAGTCCGCCCGAGGTTGAGTGAGGGCCCCTGAAAACCTCGAGGCAGGAGTGCTTTGCTGCAGTTTAGGTGGAGGCAGCAGGAAGGAGAGTGGCTGGGTTCAGGGCTGGGGACTGGGTTAGGGAGACATCAGGACTCTCGAGGAACAGGAGATGGAGTTCCTGCATGCGAGAGGGGTAAGGAGAGATCAGGATCAGTGTGACAGAAGATCCTGTAATCTATGGGTGGAGAATACCTGTAAGGGTTGCTGGAGGAAGATCTTCTGGGCCTCCTTAATGAGAACAGCAGCTGCAGCCAGAGCCCAGAGGCAGGGCTGCAGTCCCCAAACTGTGGGATCAAGCTGTCTGGACAGGTAAGGCTATGGGGGTGAAGGCTGGCCCTAGAGGCTGGGTGAGGACCCCCAGAGCTATTCCCTGTCTTTCATTAGTAAATAGTTGGAAAGGCTTAGAGATATCTGGAAGAGAGAGAGAGAGAGACCAGAAGGGTGTCCTAGAGTTAGAAAAAGCTTGGTGAACGAGGAGGGGTGAGGAGACCTGGTGTAAGGGCTTAGCTAGGAGAGAAAAATTTGGGACCCAATGATGGAAAAATCCTACCAGTGGAGGCCAGCTGTATGCCTCTGAGATGCATAGTGCTGGGTTCTAACAAGCATTCTTGGAGGTCTCCGGATAAGGCCTGGCCACACAGATGACAGTCTCTGAACCCTTGGGGCAGGACTGTCCAGGTGAGGGGGTCCTGTAAAAATTCTTATCAACAGTTAATTTTCTTCCCTCATTATTTGCTATTGAAAATATTTAGAAAAGGCAGGGAGAGGAGGTAACAGGCCTCTAAGTGCATGAATTCAAACGTGAGTTTCTGATTCGCCTGTGCCAGCAAGAAAGTTGATCTCTAGGGAGGGTGGAGAGGGCGGAGTGAGAAGGCGCTGAGGCCACAGCATTTGTGCCAGTCAATACCCATGACCGAGATCGTGGAAGAAACAATGGCCCATAAAACGAGGGCAAGACAGAGGTAGCCCACGCCATATCCACCAGGAAGGAGATCTGCTTACCCTCTACCTTGTGCTTTACGCGGGGCTCATCAAGGGTGATGGGGGTTGTCAAGTCCAGGCATCATCAGTCTTCAGTCGGTTCCGTCATGGCCAGCGGCGGGTCATGACCTGTAAGGATGGTCCCTCTATGCTGAGAGTCAAAGGACCCGTCCCTTTTCCAGTGGCCACTTTGACTGCATGCCGGGCAGGGCTTGGTTGGAGCCCGAGGCTGAGAGCACTGTCGCCTTCGTTTCCACACTTGAAGCATCCTCCAGGCGGCGCTCATCCTTTCGTTGCACCTCCACCACACACGGTTCCCTTGGACCATGCGTGGCTGCCATTGGCCCCCAGGTAGCAAGGTTTGGGTTTGCAAGACTCACCTCCTGTCGAAGGCGGGTTTACTCTGCCTGCTCCTCATGGGCATTAAAAACTTAAATGCCATGTATGGATCTCGGACCTGGGTCTGAGAAGGAATCAGGGGAGGCGGGCTGGCAGGCAGGAGGCAGGCCGGAGGAGGAGGAGGAGGAAGAGGAGCTGCAGTAGGGGATGGGGAGGTGGCCTCACCAGGCCTGGCCTGTGGAGGTGGGACTTACTGGTTCAAAATGACTGCCATCTACAGAAGACCAAGTGGTCAGGGAGGGGCGGGACTCGCCATGTCAAGATGGTGGCGGCCACATGGTGGCAGGCTGCTCATAATACACAAGGGAAGAGCAACCAAAAACAGAAATCACACTTAGCTGTTTGGAGAGGCTGGTGGGATGGCAAGTCGATTGCTCTGGCGATGAGGCAGCAACCGGAGGCAGTGATGGTGGAAGGGAGGGAGCAGATGCATGGAGAGAACAGTACATGGAGGGTTGGGGGACTTTTTGAGGGGAGGAACAGGAAAGGGTTGGACCCAGGGCAGAACAGGAAGGGGTGGGCTCCAGGGCACTTTGGCACACGCTGATTGGTGGTTCAATGTCTTGGGGATGTCTCTGTGGCAGATGTCAGTAATGTCCACCCACCAGTTGTGGGGAGGGAGGATCTCACACTTACCGCTCTGCTCAGAGCTCCTTATTGCTGCCTCGGAGGCAGGAGAGGCTCCTGCCACCACTGCTGCACTTGCCAGCCATGAGCCTGGCTTCTGACTGAATGGTGCTCCCTCTGTGGGAGTGCACTGACCACCAGGGGGCAGCCCCTGCATTGAGCATCAGCCCCCTGGTGGTCAGTGCATGTCATAGCGGCCGGTCGTTCTGCACAAGGGTTGCTTTAGGCTTATAGATGACCTTCCCAGGGCAGCTTAGATTTTTGTTCACACATTTTAACAGCCAGGATGTCATTAGTGGCAGGCATCCATGTGGCAAGGTCGACAGCAATATTTGCCAAATATTTTAACACCCCTACACACACACACACATTTCCTGGCAACCTTTCCTTTAAGTGGGTCCATGTCCCCAGCCCAGCCAAAGACATATGAGCACAAGTGACACATGTCAATTCTTGCTTGAGGCATAAAAGATCCAAGGGCTCTTCTCCAGGGCTCCCTCTTGCCCAGCAGTGACAAGGGAGCCCGTGGGGAGGACACAGTGTCCTTGATCAGCTGGGCGGGGCCCTGATGGCCTGGGTGGCCCTTGTCCTGTGACAGGGAGCTCACTTCTGTCCTGTCGCGTTCAACCGCTGACGTTTGCCATGGTGACTGAAACCTCTCCCAGCCTATCATGACAAACACAGAGAACATCTTTCTTGCCGCTGTGTTCTTGAAAAGAATCATGTACAATGAGGAGCTGGCAAAAAAGCTGAACTGAATCATGATTTACTAGTCACTTTCCAGGGTAAAAAAAAAAAAAAAATCAGATTCAGAAAAAACAACAAATTCAACTAGCTCAACTTGGAAGTTAGCACAATCCGAGATGAGAAGCAATCTGTTTTAATGATGGAAGCGCAGAATGTATGTGCAATAGTATAATTCTTCATGAATACATTTTAATTATGACTGCAACACACATATTTGTCATTGTCTTTTTTTTTTCCTTTTCACCAATTTTGACTGCTAATCTCTTGCCAAAAGCTATAGCTAGGAAGTGTTGGTTTTATGGAACTGCAATATAAAAGGCTTTTGTTCCCTTTAAGCAACATTTTAAAAATATATTTTGTATTGATTTCAGAGAGGAAAGGAGAGGGAGAAGTAGAAACATCGATAATGAGAGAGAATCATTGATTGGCTGCCTCCTGCACACCCCCTACTGGGGATGGAACCTGCAACGCAGCATGTGCCCTTGATCAGAATCAAACGGGGACCAACAGTCCACAGGCCAACACTCTATCCACTGAGCCAAACCAGCTAGGGGTTAAGCAATTTTCTTGATAAAATTTCATAAACGTTAAGAATTTTATTATTTTTCGAAAGGAGAAAGACTAAGAAGTTGGATGCATTCTTTTAGTGTAAACTGCATGCATTAAATATAGGCATACCTTGATTGTGATTAGTAATACTTTATGTACCTTATGAAACTATATGTCAAGGTATTTTCGAGATAAAAACTGCTCATATAGCTGAAGTAGTTGATCTGTTACCTTTGATAATAAACTGGTTAGGAAGTCTTCCCTTCTCTGTTCAAGATGTTGACTTTTTATCTAAAGAAAGGCATTAGCTAACTTGTCACGTCTTATGAGAAATAGATCATCTGTAATTTCTTGTTCCAGGAATTCCTCATTAGAGTTGTTCTCGTTGGCGTTTTCCACCGTATGTGAGAGCTCACCGAATTCTCCAGGGAAGCCTCTCACACTCAAACCCACCGCCACTTGCAGAATGTGTCATTATTCAACTCTTCACTAGCAAACCTAAAATGCATGTGACTGAAAAAGAAAATAACAGGCAGAGATCCCTCAGGGACTTGACTACAGGGACCCTTTCTGGAATAGAAAAAGTTAATGATCCATGGAAATAGAACAATAATCACCTTTTCAGATTCAGAAAGATGTGGATATAATTATGGCAGAGGCACTTTGAGGACCGTGGCACTGGGGGGGGGGGGGGGGGAAAGAGCCACTTGGTAGATGGGTAAAATCATTCTTTTGGAACTGATCAAAATTCTTCCCTTGTCTCCTCTGAAAACCACACCTACCCCAAACGTATTTCCATTAATATTTGATTGAAAACCTAATCTATGAGTCCTTTTGTGACTGATTTGCAACCATTTCCCATCAGGTGGCTTATGGGGAATCTATTTAACGTAATTTCAGAGCTGGAATTTGTTTATTTTAAATAATCCTTCACTTATTCAAGGGCCAGAATGAAAAACCAAAAGGGATGCTGGGAGAGAAAACAGCATATGCAAATGAAACAAATTGAGGTGAGAACAAGGGATTCCCTTGACCGTCTTCCATCTTCGCCTTAAAATGAACAAATCCAAAGTCATTTAGTAAAACACACTTGCGGCTCAACAAAGCCCCTGCATAATTCCCACTCCCTGATGGTGCATCTTACAGCCAGTCAGTTTAATTATCTGCGGCCCTTGGATGGCATTTTTCAATCCTGTGTGGCTCGCTGGAAAACTCTGTAAAGTATGGCTAAGTGGCATGTTCACTGCACAGTCAGAAATATTTCCGAGTCTGAGTAGCGCGGCTATTTTTCCTAAGTGTAGTAACAGCACAATAACCATGCCAGGGGGTGTCACTGGCAATTATTTTCAAGAGCTATTGTCTTGAATTATTCAGGTTCTTCATGCATAGCATCTTAATTAAAAAATACATTGTTTTCTAAGTAATCTGGGGGGTTGGGGGTGGGAGGGAGAAGAAATGAAAATGGATGTCACGAAAAAGACAAGTGTGCGGAGCTCATTTAATAGGTTTTCCATACAATGTAGCTGCCGTTGTTTTGACAGGGCGCTTTCGGTGCCGTTAACCTTGACAGAACAGTACACAGAGTCTCACAAAGTGTAGCAGGGATGGTCTTCTATTCGGATTATCGCACTCTCTGTTGGGAACATGGGAACTGAGAGTCCCGTTGTGTGGCTGCATGCTGGGTAAACTAGTTTAATTTATAAGAGGCATATAACCGAGTCCTTGGGTGCCAATAATGCACCTCTTCACCATGAGGCTCTGCTCAAGCTGGTTACAGGAGCGCTTAGTACAGTTATTAACATGTATGCCTGAGTCATGGAGCTGGCCAGCCTTTCCCAGAAGCGTCTGGTATGGGTTTGGATAGGGGAAATGTTCCTTGTCAACACATGGGCATCCTGAGCTAAAGGTGTCCCTCCCGCCTCTGCCTCAAAAGGAAATATGGGGTGAGTGTCTGTTAATCCTTCCGTGGGCACAAGCCTAAGTTTAGGAATACCACTCCCCCAAGTAAATACATGTTTCTCATTCTACCTTAAATGGTTAAATTTTGAAATGATCCTACTGAGTGTTGCTTCTAAGATACAATTTAAAGACACCACCAAGTACAAAAGAAGAAGGAAATCAAGAGATAAAGGACACAAACCAAGAAAAAAATGGATGTGGCTATATTGAGATAAACTTCAAAATCAAGAAATGAGGAGGGACATCTGATAATGACCAAAGCATCAATGCATCAAGAAGACACCCTTCTGCCAGAACCGGTTTGGCTCAGTGGATAGAGTGTCGGCCTGCGGACTGAAAGGTCCCAGGTTTGATTCTGGTCAAGGGCATGTACCTTGGTTGCAGGCACATCCCCAGTAGGTGGTGTGCAAGAGGCAGCTGATCGATGTTTCTCTCTCATCCATGTTTCTGACTCTATCCCTCTCTCTTCCTCTCTGTAAAGAAAAAAAAAATCAATAAAACATATTTTTAAAAAGAGAGAGGAGAAGAACACACCCTTCCAAATGCTTACATACCCCTCCAAAGTGTTTTAAATGCATTCAGCAAAATATGACAGAATTCAAGGGTGAAGTAGACAAATCAATAACCAAGGTGGAAAAATTTAACACCCCTCTCAGTGACTGAGAAAACAAGTCAAGGAGAAAACAACAACAAATATATAGGGTACTTGAAAACTCAGGTCTACTAACTTGAGTTTGTTGAGATTTATAGACGACTACATCTTACAACCAAATAATTCACTTTTCTATTTTCTATTGCACAGGGTAGAGAATGCTCACTAAGATAGCTTATATGCCAGGCTATAACACATGTCTCAGTATATTTCCAAGGATTGAAATCATACAGAGCATGCTCACTGACAAAAATAAATTAGAAATGAATAACATTAAGGTATCTAGCAGAAAAACAAGTACAAACACTTTAAAAGAATCCATTAGTCAGAGAAGAGTCAGGAGGTAAATATATCAATCTTAAAAGAATGGTAACTAAAATACAAACTAAAAAATATCTGGAAGTTGCAGCTAAAGTTTATAGAATAGGAAAAAGGAGAGAGGTATAAAACCAATGATGTAAGCTTTTACCTTAAGAAGTTAGAACAGGAAGAATAAATCAAATGGATAGTGCCAGAGTAGTATACTATTTTTATGAGGGAAGAGTAATGCAACCTCAATCCTACCTCAGACAGACTATTGTCTGCAGAAAACACTAATAAAAACATACTTTGGAATGTAAGATAAAACAAGAACTAGAATTTCTAACAATATAACACAAAAGGGCAGGAATTCTATATAATAAAAGGCTAATATGCAAATTGACTGAATGGAGGAATGAGGAGTCACTGTGACACTCACTGACCATTAGGCGGCAGACGCTCAACACAGGAGCTGCCCCCGGGTGGTCAGTGGGTTCCCACAGGGGAGCACCGCTCAGCCAAAAGCCCTGAGCCAGGCTCAAGGCTGGTAAGAGCAGTGGGCAGTGGCGGGAGCCTCTCCTGCTTCCATGGCAGTGCTAAGGATGTCTGTCTGTTGGACATCCCCTGAGGGCTCTTGGGCTGCAATAGGGCACAGGCCAGGCTAAGGGACCCCATCCCCCAAGTGCATGAATTTTGTGCACCAGACCTCTGGTAGTTAAATAGAACTGAAGTGGTCTCAGGCCCCCTAACAGTGTCAGAAAACTTGCACAGGTAATAATTTATATTAGGCTGCAATAAGCCTGGAGTGCATGTGCTGGTGTTCAGGGCAGACTCATATATGCAATATTGCTTAATAGTGATTGAAGGCATAAAGAGCCAGTTAATACGGAGAAAAAATGGATTATTAAAATGCTGAAAATTCCAAAAGAGGACAAGAAAGAAGAGACAAATGAACTTAAAACAGGAGGATCATCCAAATAGAAAGCCAATAGTATGATGGTAGTTGTAAATCCAATTTATCAGTAATCACAATAGACATAACTAGACTAATTTCTGAAATTAAAAAGCTAAGACTGTAACAATAGATTTAAAAAAAAAAAAACTCTACATGTCACTTCTAAGACTCTTCTAAAACTTTAGAAAATAGAAAGATAAGTAAAAGGATGAAGTTATACATGGGAGCCCAACACAAAAAAAGCTTCCATAGTTATACTAATGTCAGGCAAAATCAACTTTAAGTAAGAGCTGTTACAAGATATTAATGTGGACATTTCATAATGACAAAGGTATCAATTCTCAAGAAAGGCATAACAATATTAAACCTGAAGGCATCACATAACCTCAAAATACACAACAGAGTATAGATATTTGTTTCCAGATGATCTGTGTTAAAGCGCCTACCAGTGAATAAACATACCATAGTCAGCCAATGTCATTCAGTCACTCACTCAGAATCAGAAAACAAAGTTCAGAAGAATGAGAGTGTGCTTCCTACTCTGTACCTGACTAGCAGTTAATGCTAGTGTCTCTCAATGTCATCAGCGAAGAAGTGAGCCCGAGGTAGCCCTCACATTTGGGGATTGTAAAGAAGGGAAAGGGGCCGAAACCAATTTGGCTCAGTGGATAGAGTGTCGGCCTGTGGACTGAAAGGTCCCAGGTTCGGTTCCGGTCAAGGGCAGGTACCTTGGTTGCGAGCACATACTCAGTAGGGGGTGGATGGTTCTCTCTCATCGATGTTTCTAACTCTCTATCCTTCTCTATTCCTCTCTGTTAAAAATCAATAAAATATATTAAAAAAAAGAAGAAGAAGAAGGGAAAGGGGAAGTGATGGAGTGATGGTAATATTACCATCAGCCTTGCTCTGTCACACCCCAACTTTTCAGACAAACTCACCGAAGCTCGGAGAAATTATGTTATTTCCCCAAGCCCTGGTAGGTGGCAGGGCTCCTGAATTGGCAGCTCCTTACATAAACTGCCTCAGTGTTTAATTATAATACCAGTTCTGAAAAACATAATGAATCAATTAAGTGATAAGAAAAATTCCTAATTTTGTCTCGCAGAGAAAGAGGATTTGAGAGTTCAAAAGTCCATTACCGACTGTGCCTCTCCAATCTCACTTGACGGATGTTGACATTGATTGACTGGCTTCAGGTAATTGCTAATAAATATTTGCTGACGGTATTAATGCAGCAACACTACGCAGATTTGCCTCCAATCAGCCTATGTGATTTCTGAATGCAATTTCTCTAATCATAATTAGCTCAAATGGGCTAGCTCCAAATGCTACTTTCAAATGTGGCTTTATAAATCTAAGTGACTTGACATATTCATCTAGACACAGAGCTGGTAACTGGACCCTCCCATTGAAATGAGTGTTCTTTTAAGACAATTATCGTTTATACTAACTGCATTTTTAAGATTGCAGAATCTATGCATAAGGAATCTATCTCATAGTGTTGGCAACCATCGATGTATCATTTCAGTTTCAATAATGAGGGCCCGCAGTGCCATCTTTTGATGAAATACTGCACATAATTCCCCAACAGGCACCTAATACCCGATAGAAGTCTGCGTTTACTGTTCTCTCACTATGTGCCAGGCAATCTTCTAAGCGCTCCCCATTAACTCACATAGAAACCCTGACTCTACACAGGAACCCCACTGGGCAGGTCCTATTAGCATCTCCATCACATGAGGAACCTCAGCTCTGCACAGACATGCACGGGTGTGCACGCATGGAGGGAGCTTGCCCGAAGTTATCTCAGTGGCATAGCTAGTCAATGGCAAGGTGAGAATTGCTCTTTCCAGTGTGCATTTAGTTGTTTGCTTAGAATATGGATAAAATTACATATATTTTCCTTAGCAGGCAAGAAAATACAGTCAATGGTAGGAGAGTTTTAAAAAGAGAGGATTTTCTGCAGAAACCGGTTTGGCTCAGTGGATAGAGCATCAGCCTACGGACTGAAAAGTCCCAGGTTAGATGTTTCTAACTCTCTCTCTCCTTTCCTTTCTGTAAAAAGATCAATAAAATATCTTTAAAAATAAAATAAAATGAAAATAGAGGATTTTAGATGCTTTGAACAGCTAAAAGACTATCCCATACCTCTCAGGATGAAGGAAGTTTTGATGCAGGTGTGTGTGTGTGTGTGTGTGTGTTGCTTTTTTAAGTCTATTAAAGCCATCGAGGATTTCAAATATTTCTGCTGTGTTGTTATTGCAAATAGATGTGGGGAAGGAACAAGTCTAGGTTAACACAGAACTATTTTTTCTTCTCCCCACCCTCAAAAGAGAGAAAACGTTTTTCAAGAACGAGAAGAATTAGAGCTTTTCAGTGGGGTGAAATTAGAGCTTTTCAGTGAGTTCAGACAAACCCAGTACATTGTTTTAACCATAGTGAACTAGCGATTCTTCCCTCTCTGGCACCTGCCTGCCAGTCCTTTCAAAAAACCACCAAATGCCAATAAGCCATCACTTGACAGGGATTGCCTGTCCAAGAAGAATTATATTATTTGAGCAACTTCCACGAATCACAGTCTTCACAGCTGCAAGGAGAAACAACCCCCTGCCTCTCCCCCCCTCCTTTATTAGCTGTCCTTTTCTGAAAATGTCAACTTGCAGAAGTCTTTCTGGTGGAGAAGATGACTCTTACCAAACTGCAAACAGCCCTGGATGCGTACCGTGACCCTGCCCATTGCAACGGCAGTGCGCTAGGGAGGAAATGTGGAAGTTCACTCCGCTAGCCCAAGTCTCTTTACATTTCCCAAGGCCTCCCAGCTTGCCTATGTTCAGTGTGTGATGTACACAGTCAGAGGACTGGGCACAGTCTGCTTTGGATGGAGCCATGAGATCATGTGGGATGGCTGCATAAATGATGAATGAACGGAGAAAAATGGGGTCACTTAATTTTCTTTAAAACAGAATGGACTCTGGATTAAACTTGGAAAGTTCTCTGGGGAGGAAAATTCATTATTTTTGTCATGCGATGTTCAGAGCATCCCTGTGGATGTTTTCACAATGCATGACCAGAGTGCAGCTTTATAACCGGCGTGCATGTAAGTGAGCGCTCATACTTAAAATGCAATTAAACCAATGTGACAAAGTCAACAACATGTACTGCAAGAACACTGGGTTTCCAAAGAGATAAATTTACCCATTAAAATGTTAGGTTATGTTACATTTAAATTTTTTTAAGTTTTTAACTCTGAAACAACTATTTTTTAAGCGCTTTGTAATGGGATATCAGTGCAACTAGTTGTAAAATGTTTAAATGTGACACACACACACACACACACACACACACACCCATAAACAGAATTCAATCAACATCATTTATAATATGGAAATGCTATAATAAAGCAAACTGTAATCATTTTGCTGGTGGACAATCTTGCTTCAATTTGTAAAAAAACAAAACAAACAAACAAACAAACAAAAACCATGCAAGGAGGTATGGCCTTAACCAGTTTGGGGATAGAGCGTCGACCTGCAGACTGAAGGGTCCCAGGTTCGATTCCGGTCAGGGGCATGTACCTTGGTTGTGGACACATCCCCAGTAGGAGGAGTGCAGGAGGCAGCTGATTGATGTTTCTCTCTCTCATCAATGTTTCTAACTCTCTATCCTTCTCCCTTGCTCTTTGTAAACATCAATAAAGTATATTTAAAACAACAACAACAAGGTGTGCCTGTACTCTATATTCTAAACACAGTAGCCATGGAAATCCTATTAATACCAAGGACAAATACTGAAAGCCCTCCACACAAAACTCTGCATTGGATTTCCATTTTTCCTTAGAGTGAAATTGAAAAGCTTATCGTTACATACAACATCATTGTGGGTGTTTGTTTTTTCTCTCCTATGACCTTTCTGACCATATTCCTTAAGTCTAACCACCCTGTTCCCACTTATGTGCATGTATTCTTCTGCAGCCATACTGGCTCTTCCCTAATATGTGTAAACAATAGGCATGCCACCTAAAGACATTTGCAATTGATCCCAACACTGCCTAGAATGTTCCTTCCCCAGGTGGACAGGTATTGGATCATTTCCTTACAGGATCATCAATATACTTGTTACTGCTGAGGAAATAATCAGTCAAAATCAGTCAATACAAATTACTCAAATTTAAAAACACAAAGAAAACAGTGGACAGGGGAGGCAGAATGGAGCATCCAAGAATGTGTGAAATAAATGATCTAGCATAAGGAATAAGAGAAAACAAACGCAGAAAAATAAATCATCAAAGAGAGAATGCCAAATAATTTTCTAATCACAGCATATTCAAATTACAAAGAAAAAAAGATAAACAGGAAAATCTTGAAGGCAGCAAGGCAATAAAGATGTATTACATAGGAAGAAACAAAGATAAAAACCACAGCCAACTCCTTATCTGAAAACATACAAATCCAAGGACAATGGAGGCATCTTTAAAGTTTTTGAAAAAAACTGTCAATACATAGTTTTATATCCAGTAAAATACCATTCCAAAAAATAATGTCTAAATAAGAACGTATTTATACAAAACAAAACAAAACAAAAAATAATAAAACAACCTGACTAATTCATGAAAATATTTTTGGGGATCAGGATTGAATTTGTTAAATAAAACACCTGCCATGTCTATGTGTCATAAGCTTTGCCTGGCTGCTCTTATGTCCTCCTATGACCTTGCTGTCCTTCATTTCAGTCATGTGTGTCAAAAAAGGAAACCCAGGCACTTTACTTAACCAAGAGAAAACTGGGGGGTCGAAAACCCAGTCACCACTCACTCCTCTAAGTATGTAAAATGTGCAGGTCTGTCTTTAATATTCAATAATAAATACAGTGGTTTAGGGCAGTTTTTCCCTTAAAGAGAACCCAGACAATAAATGCCATTTGGAAACACAGGGGAGGGCAAAAAAAGTTGAGAGTATGCAAAACAGTTTATTCTTGTAAGTGTTTTTGTTAACTATTGCATAGTTTTCCGTATGAACAACTGTGCACCTGCTTTTGGCCACCCTTGTCTAAACATAGATGAAATATATTAACTTGCTATTTCTTTCAGTCATGTACACCACTGTAAACAGAACCCTACACCTCCTTCTCTTTTTTCCTTAAGGACTTCAGTCTCTATATTTTCACGTAATTAATATTAGAATACTATCAGGGACTCCAATTCTCAGGCTGAAAGCATATTATACAAGAAAAATTTAAAATGGATTAGAGACTTATTAAAACACCAGCGTTGAAATGATGACTAGCATGGCCTCCTATAAAAGTCAGGGTTTCGTTAGGCAGTGAAATGAACAAGTAAAAATTCATGTCACACTCAGTAGTATTGGAGATAGAGGCTGCAAGAACAAAAGTTGACTATGTCCATTTTCAACCTTGTAATCTTGAAAACTGTAGGATTTTTTCTTTCTGTTCTAATGAATGCTGGCATAGATATTTCCATTTTAATACAAGTTTAAGAAGGAGTTCATTTTATTTAATGGCCAGTAAGATGGCATTAGTCCACAGCTTTTTAAAAAAAGTTTATGCTTCCAAACTCTGATGGTTCTAAGTTACGTAAAGTAGTTAATAAAATATTAACATGAAACTGCTGCTAACTTAGGTCATTATGCCAATTTGTTTCGGCATATTCACTCCAACCAGTTTTTCACAATACGAGCCAAGGGAACATTGCAAAAGTCACGTGTGGTCCTGTCAGTCCCATCCCTGGCTTTTCCTGCTTTGAGAATACATCAGGCTTTCTGTCCTCCAGGTCGGCTTACCTACTTCATGTTCCTACTGTCTCACTTTAGCCACGTGCTTTTTTCTAAGGCTTTTTTTTTTTTTAAGGAAAAGCCATATTTATTCATCTTTATAACTTCTATACCAGCCATTTCTTTAGTATTTTGGCTATTATTCACAGGGTTTGGATTTTAAACAGACAGATTTAAAATCCCAGTTTCATCATGGATGAGGATAACATCAGACAGGATTTCTATGAAGTTTAAGTTGCTATAAGTAATGCCCTTGCTGAATGGCACCTTAAGCCTCAGTTACTACTAGCTTTTGTGATATATATTTAATGTTTTTTATCCCCTGATGGATATGTAAACGTTTTCCTTCTTGATCACTCAACTTTTTCTATTCAACAGACTCAAGTGTTTTGTTCTGCCCCTTACTATTAATTAGATGATTATGAGGACAGAGAGGGGCAAAGAAACTTGAGGAAAGTGAAGAACATAGTATAATATAAATACATACAAAGTTGTCCTTGCTTTTCTGACTTTAGAAAATGAGGTGTGCCCTTACATACATTTCCCAGATACCTGCGGCTTAACTGATGGTCTCACCTACCCCTGAGGACTTTGCAGCCTCCAGACCCTCCCTTCTGACCCTCAGAAAACCCTCATCTCTGACCCAGAGCTACCGAGCAATCACTGACAGTTAACTGGAATTCACGTCCTTAATCGTTCTTTCTTCCATGAGCAATCCATGCTGTTATTTTAAAATACCACTCGTATCAAAAGGAGGCCTGCAGGGAGGCAGTCATTTATTGGGTTGTGTGTACATTTTATGACTCAGAAAAGATGAAATGAGTTCCGCAGCCCCGAAGGTACTGGTTTTTGGTACTGCTTTGCATTCTACTCACCTCTAGGGGGAGTGGTGTCTTGAGGAGTGGACAGGAGGTTGGGGCAGACAGCTGCTGGGCGACTTTCCATGCATCTTGCTCACAGCATGTGATGGGACCAATGTCCTCTCAGCACGAAGGACATGGAAACAGGTAGGCCAGGAAAGACATGAAAGGCACTGACCATGGATAGAAAAGGGATTCAGAGTCTCTCTCTCTCCCTCTCTCTCTCTCTCTCTCTCTCTCTCTCTCTCTCCATACTGAATCCATGGTGAAGAGCGAACAGTTGCTTTAATTTCCCACTTGCTCCCCAATGCAAGTACAAAGACTGTGCTCTTTAGTCAAGAATACAAGCAGCTTCTGTTTGCATGTAGCAAGGAAATGAACAGGGGGCATACCACACAACCCTGAGAAGTTTTCTTCACCAAGTAGCAGGGGAAGTGAGTGAGTGTGTGTGTGTGTGTGTGTGTGTGTGTGTGTGTGTGTGTGTTTGTACCTGATGGGGGAAAATGTGTAAGCAACTCTTAATAGAAATTAACTGGTGAATTTTATAACTTATTAAATGTCACGTTATAGTGATTTTATTTAAACCCAGCATGTGTGTCCATCAAAAATATGCGTCGATTCCTGGCTGTGTCAGGGTCAAGGACTAATCAGTTTGTCGATAGAAGCTGCTTCTGATGGTGGCTTGGTCACTTGACATCAGCGATGAGCATATTAGCAGGGTGCAGTGGAGAGGGAAGAGGGGTAAAGAATAACCCATCTGCCCCTCTAGAGCTGGCTTGAAGACGGGGGTATGTCCCCCTTTAAGAAGCCTGCCCGACCACAGACCACACCCGCCTGGACAGGCTAGTGGCCTCCAGGTTTCCTCTCCGTGTTAGCAAGGGCAGTGGAGTTAAACCACACGCTGGCCGGACAGCAGCAGAGAGAAATCCGTTACACATTTAATTTTAGCACATTACAAATGAGGCTGCGTTTCCTTAATGCAAATGCTTCAACTGATACCAAATGCATTGTAGCTGCATGTTCCGATCAGCATTGCAATCCCTTATATTTCAGTATGAATGCGCTGTAGGTAACTTCGGAGCCTCGTGCTAAGGCCTAGTAAAACCCCAAAAGTTGGGTTTTAAATCAAAAGGTAGCCATAAATTAGTTCAGGTCGGTGCCTTTTTTCAAGCATTTCCGGCCAGGTTTCCACACCCATGGGTTTTAAATG
The DNA here is from genome assembly GCF_964339955.1 of Pipistrellus hanaki. Classification (NCBI taxonomy): domain Eukaryota; kingdom Metazoa; phylum Chordata; class Mammalia; order Chiroptera; family Vespertilionidae; genus Pipistrellus; species Pipistrellus hanaki. The sequence goes on along the minus strand of NC_140522.1, from coordinate 8,040,489 downwards.
ATGCAGAGAGGATGGGGGAGACCCAAATGGTACCTCAGCCACTTTACGTGAAAATTAAACGCTTTTGTGGAAAATATAAATTAGCAAGGCAACATTTCACAGCATTAGCTTCAGCATTTAATTCCAACAGAAGAACTTGAAAAGGCTCATTGTCTCCCAGGGCAGCTGACCCTGAGGGGTTGGGCCAAGGGGCAGCGTGACATGGAGAGAAAGAGAAAAGTGATTACATTAATTTTAATGGCATACGAGCCGTTTTCAATAAGCTTTATGACAGCGGGAAAAGATTGATTCTTTTCTGCACTCCGTCCTGAATTGGGCAGTGTCCTAAGCTGCATTTGGCCAGAAATCTCATACCTATAACTCATTGTACCCCGTGTTCTCCGCGTTCAAAGAGGAAAGAAGGCAGAAGGCAGAGGGCTTGGGATAGAATGACTGAAACTCAATTGGAGAACTGAAGGTTTCCTTTTAATTGTAAAATGCGCTTAAAAAACATTTTTTAAAAAAGCACAAGGATCTCTGTGATATGGTGTCAGCACACTGTGTTTTCCAGATTCTTTCTGTAGGAAAAGATAGGAATTTTAGGCCCTGAAAGTGGGAGCAATGGACCAGGAGCTTAAATGGAAAATGTGCTATTCTGAAGAAAGACCTCCCAGCCTGATGGGATCATTTTACTAGACTGGAAAGGCCAGGAACCACATTTCCCTTAGGCTGGCTTATTTTCAGTTTCCATGTCAGCATCTCCCTATCACCTCCTGGTGAGTTTTTTTATGCCCTGCCATGAGAAGGACATGCCCGGGTCTCTGCTGGTCACCAAAGCTTTGGCCACTGCAAAACCCTAGTTTCCTTAGGAAACTGTTTCTGGACAGTAAATATATGGTCTCCATCATCATAGAAGTGATTTCAAACAAGACTTCAAGGAAATGGGGAGAAATCTAAGAATCTTGTCCAGGTTATTATGGAATTAAGAGGAGCTAGATTCCAGTGTTTCCCAAACTTTTGACATGTGTGTACCCCTTCTATAATTTTCATAACGCTGAGTAGCCCTCGTACTCATGAAAATGTAAAATCAGGCACAGCTAAGCACGGTGCAGTGCATATCCCCACCAAACTCGGGTGCAACGCTTACCCCACCAAACTCTTCCCGTACCCCTGGGGGTATGCGTACCACACTTTGGGAAACACTGGAAGCCATCAATACAAAGCAACTGCTAATGTGAATTAAAAGAACATAATCAATAGGAATTGTTGCCGAGGAAAAACATAGTATTTCACTCAGTATAAAGATGGAAAATTAGAATTCCTTCATGGAGGAAAGCTAAAATTAACAGTTGTAAGCCTTTACTTTCAAAACTTGAAAGTCCCTTTTCTTAAGAAAAGATTTGGGAGGGAGGAGAGGGCAAGTGTGATTCATGGCCTCAGATAAATGTGTGACCAACTTTCATTCAGAAAAAGAATTCTGGTCAGGTGACAATCAGGCTGTTTTGTAATAGAAGAGTGGTTTTGCTCTAACTGGTGTGGTTCAGTGGATAGAGCGTTGGCTCTCAGACTGAAGGGTCCCAGCTTTGATTCCGGTCAAGGGCATTTACCTAGGTGGTGGGCACATCTTCAGTAGGGGGTGTGCAGAAGGCTGCCCATCAATGATTCCCTCTCATCATTGATGTTTCTATCCCATTCTCCTCCTCCTTTCCTCTCTCTGAAATCAATAAAAACATATTTTTTTTTCAAAAATATGCAACTTGAGTGAGGAGCTGGTGCTAATAGAAGTAAATTCTTACAAACTTAAGCAGGTCAGATCATGAAGGGCCTAGTAAGGAATGTTAAAGTTTTTGATTGATCCTAAGAGAAATTAGGAATCCTGAAAATGGCTCTAATCACATATCAAGTCAAAGGCCATTGCTTCTGTAAAGAACCTACATATAGCACAGGAGAGAGAGCCTACATTGTCCTTATTATCAATCATAATACATCAACCCAGACTTTTTAAAAATAGAGTTAAGTATCAATCATACCTTGTCACAGGCTTCTTAATAAAAACATTCTCAGTACCAAACTCACAATATGCGAGTCAGCATATATTTATCTGTAATTCATACACTTGATTTTACTCCTGTTTAACACAGCACAATGAGCTTTTTATTTTTATTTTCAGTTTGATTTTTTAAAAAAATATTTGGCTTTCATATTTGAATGTTAAAAATGCAATATGGCTCATTTAGGGTGATCAATTTTTAATTATTAAATAAACAATTATTTCAGAAAATTTTAAGAAGCTGGTGTTACCTAAGGGGAGAAAAAGAAGAGACACCTACGTGTTCGTATATGTATTGCCTCGCATGGAGATAAATGAGTACAGGACTCAGGGTGCTGCTGAAACCGGTTTGGCTCAGTGGATAGAACATGGGCCTGCGGATTGAAAGGTCCCAGGTTCGATTCCGGTCAAGGGCATGTATCTTGGTTGCGGGCACATCCGCAGTAGGGGGTGTGTAGAAGGCAGCTGGTCGATGTTTCTAATTCTCTATCCCTCTCTCTTCCTCTCTGTAAAAAAAAATCAATAAAAATATATTTTTAAAAAAAGGACTCGGGGGTTGTTTTCTGCACATAATACACTATTGGTTGGTGCCCTGTAAGGGTTAATTCACCTCACATTAGTTTCCTCACAGAGGGTAGTATTTTTTCCCTTTTCAGACCCATGATATTTGAATAAAAGAAAGGGTGACAGAAATGGATAGAAGTAATCCATCTCTTGTCTATTGATTATAATTAATATTAAACTCAGTGATTCCTACTGATGAAGACAGATTTATTCCTGCTAGAACGGTAGAGTCTTAACTTTCGGAGCTAACTTATTTTCTTTTTTACATATTTATTAGGCTTCCACAAAGTACCGATTAATCTTCGGAGTCAAATTAGCAAGCCCATCAAGCACGCGTCTCATCAAATACAGGCGCTGGCAATTCTAGAACAAAGTGACGCCTAACGGAATTTATTCCTGAATCGGAACCATTGTTCATGTCAACTCAGTTTAATCCAGCAAGCTCCACAGATTATGGATAGATTTATCATTTATACTCTGCCCACTTCTAAGAAGGAATTTGATTTGCTCACAGTAAATAAAATGCCGGCTACTAGAACATTCTTTTTCATCTCCTGGAGAGCTCAGGAGAGCTTCCTAGTGCTGTGGGGGCAGTTCTCAGAGACACTAGAGAAATAAGGGTTCAACATCCTGAGCAGCAACAAAACAAAGTATTCTGGGAAAGTGCAAGAAAACTTGAAAGTTTGCAACACTTATGGGTGACTGTTAGAATGATACAATAGAATAAGGATGAATTATAAAAGACACACAGGTAAATTTATATCATGAGCTTATCACTTGGTAGTTAAGTGTAACACAATGCAATAATGATCTTCTAAGCTTTAAGTGTCCTTTCTCATAGGAAATAAGATACTACAAATCTATCCTGCTGATTTCCATGTAGAAGGATTTGGAACACTAAGACCCAAGGCTTGGCTCAAAAGCCATCTCTATTCTTAGGTAACAATTTTTTTGTTGCCCAAACCTGTTTTTTCCTTCTCCCAACTTCAACTATCTTTCTGGAAACCTTAGTTCTCTCAAGTCTTGCTTATTTTACATGTATGCCCATAATAGAGTTATAGGCTAAAATGCTTTCCTGCAAATTCGTATATCCTAACCCCCATTGCCCCAGAATGTGACTAGATGTGGATATACAGCCTTAAAGAGGTAATTAAGGTAAAATAAGGTCATTAGGGTGGGTCCTCACCCCATGACCAGTATCCTTACAGGAAATGAGATTAAGACACAGGCAGACACAGAGGAAGGTCCCTTGAAGACATCCCAAGGCAAGCACCTACAAGCCACAGATACCCTCAGAATAAATCAATCCTGCCAACCTCTGGACCTTCTAGCTTCCAGAACTTCAAGGTAATAAATTTCACTGATTTAAACTGAATGTATAGTAACTTGTCAAGGCAAAAACTAAAAAAGTAGCAAGCTCATACACAGGATGCTGTGAGAAATTCTGGAAGAAATTATCTCATCATAGAAAGACCTTGTCATCCTAGAAGTGACTGTGCTTAGATACCACAAAGCAGTGGAACTGATAAACTTCAGGTCCATTTCTTCCAGTTTGGGGTTTTATGCTTGACTAGTCTAAGCCAGGCCTGAGTTCCATGACATTCAGGGTCTTTAGTACTCTGGTTGCATGCGATTCATGATACCTACTTTTGACATGGAATGCTATATTTTGAATAATTATTTAAAATAAACATAAGATGAAATATATGCAGGCCTGAGATGAATTGTGTACTCTGGATGATCATGGGAGGGAAGAGAGTGCCCTGTCCCTGCTATTTCCCTGGGCAGGGGCATTAGGGCAGGAATAACACATGTGACTCTGGTCTAGAATCCTCTTTGCTTTACAAAGATAGGAATTTTTTTGAAAACCTGTGTGTTCCTGAAATATTTGAATCATTTCTATGATTTATTGATAGAATAACTTATAAAGCACTCCTTCTGCTATCCCAAATGAACCAAACTAAAAACATTACCAGGGGATGCCCCAGATAAACAAGAATTTGGAAGATCTTAAGAAATATTAGGGGAATTCCTTTATGTAAGAGGAAGCTAATGGTCAAATGATCTGTCATAAGCACAAAGTCCAGAGATCCAGCGATACAGCAAATTCAATTCATGGCTCTCTACTGCTACATGGCGCTTGCTAGTGAAACAATACATGCACCCATAAGATTTTAAAATCTCCTATATCACTATAATAAGAAAGGTGGTCTTAATATTTTGGGTGTATTTTTAACAATCATAATGTTTTCTTTAGATTTTAATTTTTCAAACTATATTCTATTTATTTATTTATGTGTGTGTATATATATATGTGTGTGTGTGTATATGTATGAATATCCATACATATAATTAAAAAGTTATTAAATTAGTAGATATGACCAATCTTAAAAACACTTATTCCACATTCTCACATGTGAGATTTCCATAGTATGTAATTATGTAATAATTATTTGGCCAGGATGCTTTTTCTCCCGGATAACACCGTGAGAATTCTATGACTCAATAGTGCTTTGTTTTCAGGAGATATGAGTAGTCACATTTCGTGTTGCTTTATTCACCAATTTGAAAAGCGGACCCAAATTCAATCACTGACATGCAAAGAAAAAAAAAATTGCTTTCAAGAGATGAGTCTGACTTTCATCCTTCAAAAACCATTCGGACATTAGATGTTGATGGTTTAGCAGAAATCCCGGGGCCCAAGGCTGTTTCACAGCAGCTGCTTTATTGATCCAAACCACATTGGATTATGTGCCATGGTCTCTCCTAACTTGCCTGTGCTTGGAGCCCAGACAGAGGAACAGCAGAGCTCACTGATGCCTCCTAGCAAAACTGATGCAAAGCTCAGCCCTTATCTACTTTCACCATCTTTGACTCAAATATTTCAGGAACACACAGGTTTTCAAAACTGCTAAGTGGATAATCACTACAGTATATTGCATGGGTTAATGATATGGGCTCTAAATTCATGAGGACAAATTCCTTATTAGCTGTGTTATCTCGGGCACATCCCTTATTGTCTGTAAGCTTTAACTTCCTCATTTGTAAAACCAGAATACTAATAAGAGCTCAGCAATAAAACTATTCATGGCTGACTCATAACAAGTATTTGTTAAATGTTAGCTACTATTATTTACATTATTGATATAGTTATGTAAATAGTGGTACCTCTTTCCCATATAAACTTATTTCACTGGCTTGTACTGTTTCAGAAAAATACGTTTTTAAAATTTATTAGTGGGTGATGAAAACTGAAACCAAAGAAAGAGAGGGAGCTGCAATGTGTCTGCTGTAATAAATGTCATCTTACCAAGTTTCCTGGTTTTTATCTAATTTAATTGTCCTGAAAAATCCGAGGTAGCTATTAATTGTTCAAGTCACACATCAGTTCCCCTTCCGTAGTCAAGCTCACAGGAGTTGCAAGGAAGATCGTGTCCTGAGAAGAGATCCTATATATTCTCAGTCTCATGACTGCCTTGTACATGTAATTATCATCAATGCCATTGAAGTCCCAACTCAACCCACACATTTCTTTAATGAAAATTCCCTTTTAAGTCAAACAAAAGTGTTTCCTTTTCAGATTCTAGAGAGAAAGGCAATCAACAGATACTTGTTTCCCCTATGACAAAAGAAAAACAAAAACTCTGATACCACTCTAATCCATTCTTTAACTATTAAGGAAATACAGACATTATATATACACATATGCACTCCTATGTAGGTATGTATTTAGTGCACATGCTTGTTTTGAGTGCAAATGCTTCTCTAATAAAAAAAAAAATTGCTACTGACTCCTGGTAAGATCCCTGGGCATTGGGCAGATGGATGTAAAGGACATGATCACCCTAGGAGACTCTTGCCTTGAGTAAGCAATGTAATTCGGAGATAGCTCATGGCTAAAACCCTCCGAGATTTATAGCATACACCTGAACTAAGGTTATTTCAGTGATATATCAAACTAAGGTATGTAATAAAGGGTAAATGTTGTAGATACTGAAACATCACCTAAATACACTTTGAAGAAGCTAGAAAAATGGGAGGTAAGTGACAGCCAAGAAATGGCAATCTTGAAATCAATTGTGTGAAGATGACTTGCTTCAAATCCCTGCCAGGTCCAAGTTAAGACTCCTGCTGTGGTTGTTGGCTTTCCCATGCTCAGATTCATACTGTGTGGCATTTATTTATTTTGTATAGTTTTTGAAGATGCACACATGTGCGCGTGCGCGTGCGCGCGCACGCGCACACACACACACACACACTCACACACACACACAACTTCTCTCCCAAGATTACATGCAGAATATGTATTCTTCATGTATTTTATAGGTATAGGCCCTCAAGCTTCGTGGTCTTTATCAGAAAACAATAAACAGTAGTTTACACCAAGCTGAGAGTTGATTCTGCTTTTACAGAAAGCTGGTAGGCAGGCCAGGGGACAGGAGAGTTGTGCCATCTGGGAACCCCGATTCCAGCTGCTGTTTTTGTTTAATCCCCCCATCATGGAGTATATGGCCTTTCACTTCACATTCAGGGCCAGTTCACTTGGACCGTGTCCACATTTCAGCCAGTGGGGAGAGGCAAAGAGAGCTTCCTTTAATGCTATGGTGACAGCCTGCACGAAGCACACCTATTGGGCAAAATGTCATTTCATGCTCATTGGCCATGGGTCTCTGCCACTTCACAGTAAGAAAAAGCAACCCTATCTTGAAGAAGTAAAGTCAACCTATCTTTAGAATTACCTGGTCAAAATCATGATGGCTTTTTATCTATTACTAGAGGCCCAGTGCATGAAATTTATGCACAGATAAGGTCCATTGGCCTGGCCAATGATCAGGGCTAATCTGTGGGGTGACTGATGGAGCGATCAGGGGGCCCCCACCTTGGTTGACCTGGGGCCTTCGGGCTAGAGACAGCTCCTGCATTGAGCATCTGCTCCCTGATGGCCAGTGTGCATCATTGCGACTGGCCTTTCCACTGGTTATTCTGCAGTTTGGTCAATTTGCATATTATCCTTTTATTAATATAGATTACTAAGATAGATGATGCTGAACAGTTTTGAGGGTCCTAACAATGAGCCTACTATGTGTTCCCTTTCTCCAAATCTATCTACCTGCCCTGAGACTCCCTTAGCTACACAGATGACTTTGTGCCAGGGGGCATGTGAGAAAACAGACACAAAGTCCTCATGGGTACCAGGTCTTAACACAGCTAGGCTTCACAAATACCAACATATCTCAAGGAGTTAGGCCCCAAATACCGAGACCAGAATGTGAGGGAATGAGAATGGAGAAACAGGAGCTTATATGAGAATAGTTCTCATGAGATGAGACAGGGGATCCTATCTGTCATTTTGTTATGATGGCTCTCATTTTCTTTAAAATGTGTGACTGGATTCATGCAACTCTAAAATTTCTCCCAGCTCTCCTGTTCTATTGAATAATACTTAGATGTATTTAAGGAGTTACTAGACTACTAAGAGGTCAATTGCTGAAATCCAATAACTTATATTTTCTTTTATTTTGCTAAAGCTTTTGGATATCTACACTTCAATTTAAACTTCCTAAGTTAAAAATGAACTGCTCATGTGACATCATTAAATACAGTGGTATTAAGATGCCACAGAATGAACATACTTCTGGTTTTGAACTGAATCCTTGCACTAGATTTAATTCCTTTTTGGTGGTATTCTATAAAGCGAAAGGTGGTGAAAATAATTACATTGGCCGTGTATAATAGCTCCATAATTTGGTTTTCACTCGGAGGCTATTAGAATACCTGACCTCCAAGATGCTGCTAACGCAGTTTTGAAATTTAATTCTGACGTATTGATTTTTTCCTGGGGGTAAGAACTCTCCCAGATGGAAAATATGATTTGTAGTTTTTTTTCTTTACTCGTCGGTAAGGGCCTACACGAAATTTTAATACAATAACATTTAGTTATAAAATAAAATGAAAATCAGAATTAGCCTTTGTTTATAACCGTGGCAATTGATTAAGGCAAACCCGTTGCAGGCGCACGTTAGGCAGCAGCTCGATGCCTGTGGAGGAGACCTAATGATCCGCTGTGTTTGAGATATGGCCTATGGCAGTGGTCGGCAAACTCATTGGTCACAGAGCCAAATATCAACAGTACATGATTGAAATTTCTTTGGAGAGCCACATTTTTTAAACTTAAACTTCTTCTAACACCACTTCTTCAAAATAGACTCACCCAGGCCGTGGTATTTTGTGGAAGAACCACACTCAAGGGGCCAAAGAGCCGCATGTGGCTCGCAAGCTGGGGTTTGCCAACCACTGGTCTATGGGAAGAAAATTATCCAACTCTGTAACATCAATTAGCTCATCCACAAAATAGAGTTACTCAGCAAATCTACAATATTGTTAGAGAAGTAGAGATTTGTAAAAATATATTTTTATATAAACCAATAAAACTAATCTGTCATGTTCTATAAATTATTTTCATTTCACTGAGCAAGATTAAGAAGAAAATCTCTAAGCACTCAGAGATAAGTCATCTCTTTTGCCTTAACACCCAACATTCCGATACATCTCATTATAATACAGTCCTGTCTGTGTTTCCTTTACTCTCTTTGGTGCCAAGCAGGCTACATGAAACAAGATAAGCACTCAACAGGTATGTGTCAAATTAGTTTCTACTGGATCTTAAAAGCACAGAAATAGTTCAAAATAGAACACTGCATTATATTTACTAAAACATAATTTAAAACTTCGCCTATCTATCCCTTACATTTGTATATATCTTATGTGTCTACTTTGCTTCTATATTTCCAGAGCTTTATTAAAACCTAATACTCAGTTCTCTTATAAGCCAGGGGCAGACTGCTTTATGAAAGTGTCTTTTAGAAAATCTGGACTTTTATACTATAATTCATACTGGCTTTTTTAAAAAAAAATATATATATTTTATTGATTTTTTACAGAAAGGAAGGGAGAGGGATAGAGAGCTAGAAATATTGACAAGAGAGAAACATCAATCAGCTGCCTCCTGCACATCCCCCACTAGGGATGTGCCCGCAACCAAGGTACATACCCTTGACCGGAATTGAACCTGGGACCCTTCAGTCCACAGGCCGACGCTCTATCCACTGAGCCACACTGGCTTTGGCTTTTTCTTTTAAAATAACTTTCTCAGTATCATCCCAGCATCCTACCTTTTTCATAAGCCTCTGTCTATGTTAGCACCAGCCATACTAGGAAGGAATGTCCTCAGGAAAAAGCTGGTAGATGTGCCTCCTTTCAGGGACTTGTCTATGTGGGACTATTATGACACCCCAATAGAATATGGTTCCTTCTTGCCCCTTAGACAATATTTCTCAACATGTAGTGCTCTAAGGTCCCGACTCTCAATTTTTATTACATCTGTGTATACAGACTGTGCCACAATTCAGTTCATAAAGTCAGCAAATTAGCTCATCCTTTTCTTTTTAAAAAAATAAAAAAATATCTTAGACCACTAAAACAAACAGGAAATAAGTAAAACTGTCATACATAAAAACTGTGAAAATAATTAAAAGGAAGATACAAGTATTCACCTGAAAAATAGGTTGTCAGCCTGCTGTCTGGGTCTTTCTCTATTTTGCTTGTTATTTCATTGTGTTCATTAGATTCCACATAAAAGTGAAGTAAGACAAATGCCATATGGTCACAAAAATTTTAAAGAAACGGTAGGCAGCCTGTCATCCTTCTGGATTCGGTGCACAGCCCTGAGGGGTTTGAAGGCAATGTTGTAAGGATAATCCAGTGTGTTAGGTATTTTCTCTGTATTTTAGCGAGGTTCTCCGAGAGAACGGTGCACTTACTTTGAAACTAAAAACAGAGAAAATAAGGATGTATGGATTTGCTAAGAGAGTTCCTTTGTGCCTCAGAGCTGTAATTCCAGGGTATCTAGAGTCCATTAATTTGGAAATAAAAAAAGTAAAAAAAAAAAACAAAAACACAAAGATCTCCAAACAGACCTGAGCTTTCTGTGAACGATTTGGGAGGAGATAGAAAACTGACCCTTTAGGCCTTTGTCAAGCTTTTAAAGCAATATTTGGCTGGGAAAAAAGAAATGAAATCACTCCAATTGCTGGGTAAACTAAAGGCTTGTCACCTGTAGCCCTCCCACCAAACACCTTATTTCTAAACCAAAAACTATCTATTTGTTAGATACTATCAATAGTTACTAAAATATTCTGCAAAATTAAACTTCCAAACAAATGAACTTCAAATATCTTTGTACTTGATGCTTTATTCTGATAGCAACAATATTATTTATTTTGGATATTCAGTGCTCTTTCTATTTTTAACTCATATAATTGCAATTAAATTGGGCTCTATTAATTATATGCAAAAAATCCAGTCTATCCTCATTCCTCAACAAAGGATCAGAGTATCCAAATATTAGCTGTTCTGCATATTTATTTATAAAACACCCAAGTCATTTATTTAGCTGTAATCTATTACGGGAGGAAAGTATATAATCTGCTTGATGATTGGCTTGATAAATGTATTTGTCTTTTTAATGAGCTGCTTTGTTAAGGTGGTTAGAATGATTAATGTGCCAGAGCACATCATCAGGAACCTTGGAAACCAAAAGTCAATATTTGGGGGAAATCCTTATTCAGGGAAAGGCGGTGCTTAAAAGTGCAGAAATCTCCACGGGGAAGCCAGCCAGTGATGTGCAGACAAGTCTGACATGCTGCTATTTAAGCAGGATGAAGTGTACAGGGTGACAGGAGAGAGGAAGCGGGGGTGGGAGGGGGCTTCAGAAAAACAATTATGACACCTCAATTGATAAGCCCCATTATCAGCAATGCATTTGATGGTTCAGATCGCTAAATGCCCTGTCAGGAGGCGGGAAAAACATGGCAAAAGAGCTATAATTTGCTCCAAGAAAAAAGGAATACTTAGAAGTAAATATGCATTTCATAGCCTATTGGTAATTGCCTTTCATTTTAATCAATTGCTGGACCCTCAAGACTGCATGTGTTTTCTACAGAAGAAAGATATGTATTCCAGGATGTAATCCTTTCACATCATAAAAAAGTTACAGGAAATATAATTCATGAAATGTAAGGCAGTGAAGCAGAGTAAGAAGTTTATGGTAAATGTGAACAAGAAACACTGTCCTGTGTTTAAGCAGATTTCTCCTGAGTCCACAGGAGAAAAGGACTTAACACCATCATGCTCACTTCTGCCAACCTCTCCTTTCCTTTTCTACCTTTTATGCTCTCCTATTACTAAATTACAATATGTTTCCATAAATAACATAGTCCTCTGAAGATAAAAGAGAAAAGGATTAGAACGATAAGACAGATTTGTACTTATGTATAGCGCAGTGGTCGGCAAACTGTGGCTCATGAGCCACTTGTGGCTCTTTGGCCCCTTGAGTTCTTAGCAAAGGCCAGCTTAGAAGTACCCTAATTAAGTTAATAACAATGTACCTACCTATATAGTTTAAAAAATTCGGCTCTCCAAAGAAATTTCAATCGTTGTACTGTTTTTATTTGGCTCTGTTGAAGAGTTTGCCGACCATTGGAGCAAATTTCCTTCCTATTTACAACTTGATTTAGACCTCAGGCAACAGGAGGAGTTGTAGTTTCATGAATAAGATATAGAATCATGAATGTTTAAATAAATGGCTAGACTCTTAAACTGAGGGGCTACTGAGTTATTTGCTTTGTAGATTCAGGGTGTGTTTTTCTGTTTTAGTTAGATGGGTCCAACCATTTTTGCTTCATGTAGTGGCAGCTCGAATAGAACTGTGCTGTCAATAGCCTCTGCTCACATCCCATCATCTGAGCACAGCATACACTTGAACAAACTCCCTGTGCCTGAATCTTGCTTTTGTCCCTACTTGGCTGTGTGACATAGAAAAGGGGAGTTAGTGCTCCTGCCTCTGATTCCTGTGCCTAGAGCAAGATCTGGCAAGGGCCAACAACCAATAGGAAGTACACCTTAGATTTAAAAAAATAATAATGAGTTAGGTGTATTAAGTCTTCTATAGCGAGACAACATACTGCACCAGGTGAAAATCTCAAGGTTCTTCAATAAAAGGGAGTTAGGAGAGACTTGTTATTATGATTTAATATGAAAAGATGTCAAAGAAAGCAGCAGGGTGCTGTGAAAAACTGGATGTCATTTGGTATCTGGGTATCTTTTCTCTAAGAGTCAAGAATGGCAAAGAGAGGCGAGCGTTGTTATGAAGTAGCCATGGTCACTTGTATAAACTGGAAAGAGTAGATATTTAACGATATTTTGGGGGTCATATGGTCTCTTTGTTGTTGTTGTTGTTGTTGTTGTTTTAAAATATATTTTATTGATTTTTCTTACAGAGAGGAAAGGAGAGATATAGAGAGCTAGAAACGTCGATAAAAGAGAAACATCGACCAGCTGCCTCCTGCACACCCCCTACCGGGGATGTGCCCGCAACCAACATACATGCCCCTGACCGGAATCGAACCTGGGACCCTTCAGTCCGCAGACCGAAGCTCTACCGCTGAGCCAAACCAGTTTTGGCTGTTGTTGTTTTTTTTTTTTGGTTTTTTTTCCAGGCATGAGAATGGAATGGTCTTCACTAAATATGTCCTGGAGAACATCACAGGGTTTTGATACATGACACTGATCATATCCATCAGGGAACACCATCAAGTTTCCCTTTTAAGTGAATTGACTACTATTTTTTTTTTCTCAATACTATGCCTTTGCTTGTATGAAAAGAATTAAATTGTAGGCTCAGGGGTAAAATGATCCCTACATCACAGGTTCTTCAGACACAGTAAGGCTCAGCCAGATGCACAGACAAAGCAATTACAAAGGTGGTGGCAGATACACTGCCTTGGTAGGTAGCATGTTGGCTCTCAGTGGCATTGAAACATCTCCTGCTGGGCTCAAAAAACTCAAAGAAAACCACCAGGTGGGTGGGCACCCTGAGAATCAAAGCCAGCCTGACTCCGCTGTGTTCCCGTACCCAAGCCAACAGTCTGTCCAAAGCAGAACTCCACTTTGGGAGAAGAGTTCCACATGTTACAAGTCAGTTTCCAAAAACTGAAAACTAGGGAAAGGCTGTTTAAGAATCTGTGTTAGTTTTCACTGTTACTGGCAAAGAATGTTCTCCTGACGGGAATAATTTTGCAAAGAAAGTTGATAGCTGACTCAAGAAAACAAATCGCTCCTAGCTATCCTTCTGTTTCTGGTGTTTTTCACAATCTTGGCCTCCTGGTCATTTCTGTATCCTTATTCTACGCCTTGCCTGGAAGACCACTGCTTCTGATTCTTATCTTTATTTTTTTTTCTTTATAAAATATATTACCGGAGCCCTGGCCAAGTACCTCAGTTGACTAGAGTGCCATCCCGATACACCAAGGTTGCCTGGCTTTGATCCCAGATCAGGGCACGTACAAGAATCAACAAATGAATGGATAAATTAATGGAACATCCCATCGATGTTTCTCCAAAGGAAGATAATGACTACGGCTTGCTTTTGCAGAATAGACTTTTTCTGCCTAAAACCCTGCCTTTGTATACTCATTATTATGACCAGAACCACTTCCATTTCATCCTGCAAGTTGAATTGTTGAGAAAATATCTTTGTCAAATTTACTTAATTTGTCAGAATGGCCCTTTAGCAAAAGTAAATGATCCAGGCAATAATATATTGAGTAGAGAGAGGAACAGAGCAAGGTAACTGACATGAAATGTTTATGAATGGGATGAACCTTTATATGAATAGACTTTACATATGTGTACACAAATTTAGGGAGTGGCTTATTATAGCCTTCCCATCAGGGACCCACAAAAAATGAAAAGGAGGGCCTGCTCATTTGGGAATTGGGGGAATTCAGAGGATGGAGAAGCTCTTTCCCATGGTCAGTCTCCTACCTCCCTTTCCTTTCCTGGTGCCTGGGGCCACCCACCTCCACATGCTTTGGAATCAGAACTCATTCACATGTGGGAAATGGTTTGTATTCTTATTTTTCTTTTTTTTTTTTGTTCGTTCTTTTAAAAATATATTTATATTGACTTCAAAGAGGGAAGGAGACGGAGAGACAGAAACATCAATAAGAGAGAATCATTGACTGGCTGCCTCCTGCATGCCCCACACTGGGGTTTGAGCCTGCAACCTGGGCATGTGCCCAGAGCATGACCTCCTGGCTCATAGATTGATGCTCAACCACTGGGCCACGCCGGTCAGGCCCAGGAATATTTTGACTGTGCCTCCATCTGCTCCTATATGTCTTCCCATATTTAGGAGTTGCATGTAAAAACACTGACTTTTGTTCTCATTAATCCACTCTAGCCTTAGGGATGATTTGATTATTTAGGTCTTTTGTAGTCTCCCTTCTCTACACTGAATTTTTCCCTACACTTTCCCCCCATAGCTCTCACTTAATGATAGAACTGAGTATCAAATAGCAGGGAAGAAACTGTCCATGATCTCATAATTAGCCTATTTTTTTTTCAATATCCTCGAAAGCTCATGTACACAAAGCTGGTATACCTCCTTTTTGTTTTCTTTATTGACCCTGGAAATGGTTTTTCTCCACCCATAAAAGGGGCCGAAAATCTGAAAAGGCTCAAGTTCAATTTAATAACCAGGATCTAAGCAGTTCAAAAGGGTATTAAATGGAACAAAATAATAAAAAGCCTTCCCTCATCTCTCTTGAATTTGTTTGTATTTTCATTCTAGTGAAAAGGTGTGATTGATCTCTCCCCTGGACCACAATAATCAAATATTGCCTCCGTCAGCAAGTGAGAAAGGGAACAGTTTTTACAAAATGGCTTTATGACCAGTTCTATACAGACTCGTAGTTTATCTTCCCTGAAACTGTGTCATGTCAGACTGCCTGACAATTGCCGGCCGGCTTGGGCCGCTTTCTGCATCTATGGCATAGGCATGTACATTAACTGTTAGGAAAGCGATGTTCTCTCCATGATGTCCCCAAATTAAACGTAGTTACACACTTTGCCTCTTTGTAATGCCCTGATTGTACGAGCTACTGAGATGCAGTGAGATGTAGACAGAAGGAGGCAATTAAGACTTCAGAATTCACTGTATTTTTTAGAATAAGCTAGCTTTCTAGTTAATTAGTACATTCAGTGTTTATCAATTATAACTAATAGGCTTATATCTCTATTTCTTGGTTAATCAAGGTTAAAGAGTAAATATTGAGTCTCTACTGAGAAAAATAATTAGCTCATTTACATTTCTCTTAAACAGCATTCTTCCTCTAAATTTGTAAAACTTCTGTAATTATTTTATCTTACGTCAAATAGCTTAAATATCTTAATTATGTGCTTAAGCTTTTGATGCCTGACCAGTTTTAGACAATATTCTCTAATTCTCCAGGATATCAAGCTAAAAAAAATCAGCAACTTGGATTCTCTCCCCCTACTTCCCTTTCAAACCCCAATTTCTGCCAAATCTAACATGATTTTCATGCTGACAAGGGTGAGAACACTCACATTCTATTTTATGACTGTAATTAAGTTTTATGACTCGGTTTAAAATTTTATGAGTTGATTTAAATTTTTTTTCAAAAAAATCAATACATGGTCTTCAATATATCATGATTATATAAATAAAGTTCCATGTACAAGCCAAGTTCTTCTGGGCCTTGGCCTCCTCGGATCTAATGATATGTTGTTCCCCCTCCATTTCCCCAAATCCAAGGGCAGCTTTGACAAACGGATGACAAATGGGACACCCCACCCGTTTCTCTTCACTACTGTGTGTTTCACCTCCTTGCACTTTTCACTGCCTTTTCAACAGGGTTTTAGCAGAGAGCAAAGAAATAGTACGGCCAAAACTGGTTTGGCTCAGTGGATAGAGCATCAGCATGTGGACTGAAAGGTCCCAGGTTCGTTTCTGGTCAAGGGCATGTACCTTGGTTGCAGGCACATCCCCGGTAGGGGGTGTGCAGGAGGCAGCTGATCGATGACTCTCTCTCCTCGATGTTTCTAACTCTCTATCCCTCTCTCTTCCTCTCTGTAAAAAATTAATAGAATATATTTTTTAAATATTAGCCGAAACCAGTTTGGCTCAGTGGATAGAGCGTCAGTCTGTGGACTGAAAAGTCCCAGGTTCCATTCCGGTCAAGGGCATGTACATTGGTTGCAAGCACATCCCCAGTGGGGAGTGTGCAGGAGGCAGCTGGTCGATGATTCTCTCTCATTGACGTTTTTAACTCTCTATCTCTCTCCCTTCCTCTCTGTAAAAAATCAATAAAATATATTTTTATTAAAAAAAGTAACAGTCTGCCTCAAACTATATTGTTGGAAAAGAATATTACTAGTTGGAAAGGAAACCCCTTTTGTTTAAAAAAATATTTTATGCTAAAAAAAAAAAATTGTGAAATGCCATGTTCAATAAGTCCAGGAGGGTGCTGACTGCAGGGCTCCTTGGTCTCTACTAAACCATTTCCAAGGTCACTTTCCAAGGACGGGATAATTCAAGACCTCTGCTATGTTTATCTAGGGCCAAAATAATAAATCTGTGCCAAGAGCCAAAGATATCAGATTAACCAACAAAGCACAGCACGAACGCTAAAGGAACTAGAGTTTCTCAAACAGGAAGAATACAGAACTAGATGTTAGTAGCCAAGAATAAAGATCTCTGAGAAACCTGTCATTTTGAACCCTAAGTTCCAAAACAATTACTTTTTCTAAATATCTTTACTAGTTCTACCAATGTAGTATGACTTACAAAATCAGTATTTTATCAACTACACACAGTTATAGAAATGTTTTATATTGTCCTTTTGGTAAAATTTTTTTAAAAGAGGAACTAAATAACAATACAGATAACCTCAGGTGACTTGGTTGTTTGAAATAATAATGCAACCTTTCGGATACCATTTCAACACCCACACCTTCGTTGAGATACCGTGAAAATACGTTCCTTATGAGATTTCTGTTGAGATTGGAAACTCAATGAGAATACCTGGTTGGCAGTGTTTCAACTTTCCGAGCTCCTGCTTTGCTCATTATCTGAAAGCACCAAGGAATCAACATTGTGAAAAAGGAGTGGAAATGGAATTTTGCTTTAACTTGTTTGAAGTTCTAAAAGGTTTTGACTCAAGGCAGCATTTGGAGGAAAGGCTGGAACCTGCTGTGGCTTTGTGCTCGTCCACTTGACCCAAAAGCCAACTGAACGGCAACAAATGCAGCAAACTGCCTATTTTCAACTCCAACTTAGTAAGTTAAATCAAATGTAACTGTGATCATAAAATCTTAAGGTGTATGTCAAGTCCTTGGAAAACATCATAGTTGAATTTGATGTATATCTGTCTGAAAGCAGATCATATTGCTGGATTTAATTTAGTTGAAGTGACAAACGTCTCTGCACATAAAGTTTATTGGCAGCATCGTAATTCTTGAGGAAAAATACAACCAAACGCCTACAAAAAGGGACCTCACCCTGGGCCAGGCCTTATTCCAAGCTAAGAACACACATTACATGCTTGAGTCCCAGAAGATCCCTCTCAGTGTGGATTATTTCCAAGCCTCTTTTATGGGTGAGAAGCGGAGACTTAGAGGAGTTAACTGTATCCCTTGAGTGGTCTGTATCCCTTGAGTGGCATCCTGACTTCAAACTCTATGCTCTTGTGTGACATTTCATGTGTAAGTATAAACAGAGAAATACCATTTTTCACCCATCAGCTGTAGCAACATTAAAACACACAGAAAATGCCCAGTGCTGGCGTTCCAATGTACCTTCAACAGGAATATAAATTGACCTGAGTTTTCGACAGGGCAATTTAGCCATTTATAAAAGGCCCTTCTTTTAATCACTTCGACAAGAAATAATGCAAGGACAAGGATATCTATTACGGTGCTATGAATAACAACGTGACACAATGTAAATAACGTTCAAAGGAGAATCAGTAAGATAATTTATGACATGCACATTTAAAGGAACCCCTGTGTCTATTAAACACGATGTAATTGACCTATATTGACAAGAAAAAAACATGCATGACTTACTATTCTATGTAGTATTTGCTTCTTCATATTTTCTTCAACTGTAGGCATTGTAATTTTTTTTTTTTTTTTTTTTTTTTTTTTTACCAAATCACTAAGGAAGATTTTAGAAATAAAAATTGGGTTTTTCTTAAAATATAGCTTTCATTCATTCATTCATTCAAAAACTATTTACTAAATCCTCACTGTTTTTAAGAAAAATAAAACCCCTCGTGGACCTTTCATCATCAAGGATATTCAAATACAGTTGACCCTTGAGCAATGCAGGTCAGGGATGGCCTAAAATTTACATGTAACTTTTGACTTTCCAAAAATTTTACTACTCCTAATTTACTACTGTTCAGAGCCTTACTAGTAACATTTAACAACTGATTAACATATAAACTGAGTGGCCAGATTACTGTAACCTCTGAACGCATAATAATGAGTGTTCTATATGTATGTTCTATATAATAAAAGGCTAATATGCAAATTGTCCCCTCAACCAGGAGTTCAAGCAACAGGCAGGCCAGCCAATCACCATGTACCCTCCCCCTGACCAGGCTGGCTGGCTGGACTCCACCCATGCACAAATTCATGCAGCGGGCCTCAAATATATATATACACACTTAGTGGCCAGATTATTATGTGTTCAGAGATCATAATAATCTGGCCACTCGGTGTATTTTGTGTGTGTATTCAATACTGATTTCTTACAATAAAATAAGCTACAGAAAATAAAACATTATTCAGAAGAGCATAAGGAAGAGGAAATACATTCATAGTGCTGTTCATATTTATTGAAAAGAATCCGCATAAGTGGACTCATGAATGCAGGTACTATACCTGTTTGTCCACATATATCCCCCCGAGTACAGCACCAGACACACAGAGTCATATTATTGTGAAAAAGTCAGGACTAGAAATTATGCTTTTAGAGTCATCCTCCAATACCTAAAATACTACAATTGGGTGAGCTCATTTAGATACATCATAATACAACTTCAATAAATACAGAGGACTGAAGATAATTGTGGCAAGAGCTAATCAGGTTAAAATTGCATGTACATCAATCAATATTTACTTAAAAAATCGCTTATTCTATTTTACCCTGATAAGTAAATATGTGAGCACTGTTATTTGGAATAAGTCAAAAATTAACAAAATTTGTTGAGCATTCATCTTTCAAGTTATTGCTCAATTAACTAATGGATAAAACACAAACATTTGAGCATACTACCTTATATATTATTGAACTATTTGCTAACTAGACAAGTTAAGATTAAGGTCAGTTACCCAATGACTAAACAAGGAACTTCAATAATGCAGCTCTTTAAAAAAATGCTCTTACATAAAGTCTGGAGGGGACTCCAAGGTCAGTAGACAGCATTCTGCTCCAATATCTTCAATGTAATGCAGGATCAAGGTTGGATGCCAGGCATTTGAGAATTCCTAAAATAAAAAGGCAAAAAGAAAAGTAAAAACACTCTTCTTCCAGGTAAAGGAGGTTTACTTGGAAGCTTACTAAATAATCTCTTACATTTCAATGTTGACTCCTGGCCAAAAAAAAAAAAAAATTGTTTGGCATTTACAAAGAATTTTATTAATAATTAGAGGCCCGATGCATGAAATTTGTGCAATCAGAGCCAATCTATAGGGTGATCAGGGGGCCCCCACTGGCACCCACCTTAGTGGCCTGTGACCTGCAGGCTGGAGGCAGCTCCCGCATTGAGTGTCTGCCTCCTGCTGGTCAGTGTGTGTCATAGAGACTGATTGTTCTGTCATTTGGTCAATTTGCATATTAGGCTTTTATTATATAGGGTCTTAAGACTTTTTGAGCATTGTTTATTTAAAACTGATGTTTTTTTCTAGCAACTACATTATTAAATTTACTTTACTCTTACTTTGATCTGATGGGATTGTGTTTAATGACGCTGGAAGAAACATTTACACTTCCAATAATTCCTCCATTTAGCAGCACTTCATGATCTGTTTTAGAAGATCATTATTCTCATAGACTCAGTAAGGCACTGACTCAGTATGGTTTACTTGGCATCACTGGGTACCAAGTAGTACATTTATTTAACTTCTCAGCAGTTCATTGGCATTTTGGTGAAAAGAGGTGATGGAGGCTCTTTAATTAACCTCAACGATTCCACTGGCATAAGGAACTGAACCATCTGCCAGAATCATTAGGAATTTATAAGCTGAGTTCAGCAGCAAATGTTCATAAATTCAATCACGTGTAACCTTTCCAGTAAGTGACACCAGTCAATTGAAATTTATTAGGGGGGAAATCACTGGCTTTGACATTCACACTAAATACCCAGAGCATTAAGATTCAGCGCACCAGAACCCGAGAAATCACTTTGCAGAAAGTGTGCGGAATTTTAAGATGGAGAAATGATGAATAAGAACCGAGTCGCTCCTCTGAGTGTTATCAAGAAATATGAGAGGTTTAATATTTAATCATGCCTCATTTTCTTCAATAGGACAAACTCCTACGGTGGGACCTGGAATGAGGACCCTGACTACTGAACAGTGGGTGTCATAAAGCATTGGTGAGTCGCTTGGTGTGGTGCAGAGACGGTCTGGTGAGGAAGCTTGCTTGACAAGTTTCCAAAAGATACTCATGACAGAAAACCTGAGAAAGTGATCAAATTTCATTTTCTGCATCTTTAGTGGTAACATGAGGTTATAGTTTAATATAGAGTGTAATGTAATAGATTTTAGAAACTTGATTAAATTATTAAAGGCATGATATAAGTATAGATTGAATGATTTTAAAGTAAGAGTATGGCCCTAGCCAGTTTGGTTCAGTGGATAGAGTTTCAGGCCTAGGGTCCCGGGTTTGATTCTGGTCAAGGGCATGTACATTAGTTGCGGGCACATCCCCAGTAGGGGGTGTGCAAGAGGCAGCTGGTCGATGTTTGTCTCTCATCGACGTTTCTAGCTCTCTATCCCTCTCTCCTCCTCTCTGTAAAAAATCAATAAAATATATTTATAAAAAAATATATATATCCTGGGGTGAGATTAACAATAACAAAAAATAATCTCCAGGAACTCTCTGCCCTGTCGTGGTAGTTGAGTGATGCAAGTAAATCATTAACTTCCTACAGGAACACTTTTCTGATACTATGTCACATGACCATAACCTTCCTAGAGTTATACATTTTAGTTGCAGATTTATTTTCATGATTATATTTTTTTGAAAATATTAGAGAAATCTAATCAGGCAGCATAATTTTTCCAGTATTCATAATGAAACTCTGCATCTTTCTTCAAATAATCCTCATACCTAAAAGTATCATGTTTACCAGATTTAAAATTTTTATTATAATATTACTAGAGGCCTGATGCAGCAAATTCATGCAAAGGTAGGCCTCCCTTCTCCTAGCTGCCAACACCAGCTTCCCTTGCAGCCCTGGCTTCGTCCAGAAGGACGCCAGTCTAATTAGCATGTGGAACCTTTATTATTATAGATATTTAGTATTATATTCATTGAATTGATGAAAAATTATTTCCCTGTGATCACCTCAAAAGCTTTCTACATATAAATATGTATCTCACCATATAAAAATCAACTATGATTAGCTAGAATATTATGAATTTCATGACAAATTCTGGACAATGCCTACATAGAAAATACGGACTATAAACTCAGTCCTTGATCTGAATGCCCTTGTTTTAAAGATTTAAATCCTTCAAACGATAAGAATTTCATTTTGGATACTTAATTTCTTTTTCTTAAGTAATAAAATATGCATAAGTAATGTGGCAAAGGTGGTGATGAATGTCTTGAAAGAAATTAATTCTGGAGAATAAGGATAGTTTATAATACTAATGCTATGAGCAGTGAAGAGCAAAGGAAGATAGGAAATACAGCTAACGTCTTGTGACTTCCCATGATATTTTTAAGCATAAACTTGATAGCTGTTCTCAGAGTTCGAAAATTATTTTGATGGTTGGCTGTCAATCATATATTAATAACTATGTTTCATACTGGTGGTTACTAAATAAAGCTTATTTTAAGAGCTTCTAAAACCCAGTTTATTTTGTTACAGTAGAAACACCAATCGGTGGTCTCCAGACCCAGGACCAAACCCACAACCTGGCATTGTGCCTCGCCTTGGAATCGAACCTGCGACCTTTCGGTGCATGGGGCAACACTCAACCAACTGAGCCATATCAGCCAAGGCTTTATTCCTTTATTTTTAAAATATTACTACATAAAATTATTAAATTTATTCATTGACTTATTTACCTACTGTTCCATAAAAGTTTAAATCTCATAAGGAAGTTTAATTTGGGCTGTTTATTATTATTTTGGTTTATACATTTTTGTTCACTATAGTCTTCTCAACAACTCTAACCAACCTCACCTATTTCAGCCAAAAAAAAAATATTTGTGGAAGGAATGACCTAGCTACCTAGACAGATGGTGAGGACAGCTCTCCTCCCCCGATGTTAGGAGGGGACACTACATTAGGTCTCTTAAGGAAGATTATCTACTGGTTTAGTGACCTGAGAGTTTCATTTTAATGTTAGGTAACCTATCTCATATCAATGTAGATTAAGATGAAGGAATTTTCAAGGCATCCAAATGGAAATGTTGATATGAGTTGATCTGATATGATATGATATATGATAAAAAGAAAGATTCTAACAAAAGATACATATTCGGTGATTACTGGTAAGCTCAGGGTTAGTGAAGCACTGGTTTGAATAGAATGACCTGTTCATGAAGAAAGGAGAACATGGTCTAGAATGAGCCTCACAGAAACCTAGCTTTAATGGTGGAGAAGGGTAAGGCCACAATGGAAAGTGAAGATGTCCAGAGAGCTAGAGGGAAAAACGGAAGAAGCCAAAAGGTGTTTCAATTGAGAGAACATGGCTAAGGGTGCCCAACTGCTCAGGGCTCTTTTATAATGAGGACTGAAACACATTCCTAACCTCTGGCCCAATTCTAGGAAATCATTTCATCCTGAAGCTGGTGATAGTTTACCACCATTAAAATGCAGCATGCCCCTTAGAACTGGAAAATGCAGAATTAAATGGACATAAAGATGACTAGTTTCCTTAAGAAAGTCAGAATACTATTGTGCCTAAAATTTCACGATTTTCAATAGTTCACTTCAGCAAACTTAGAGCCTGCAGCAGACACACACACATTCTAGCATTTTCATTTTCATTAAAAAGGAAAATCATTAGGAGAGCTATTAACTTATTATTAATAAAAACGGTTGATTAGTAATCAGAAGCATTTTCATGGAAATGACAACAGATGCATATTAGGTTCCAAGACAGAAGAAATAGGCCAAAGCAAATCAATTTGGGCGGATTATTCTCTCATCAAGGCCTGTTTTTAATGAAGAACTTGCATCATATTCTTCCAAGAAACAGACTAACCTTTAAAAACTTAAAGGTGAATTGTAAGAGAAATAAGTAAGTTATTTGATTAGAGGTTCTTCTTTGTGGACACCTTCATCTTTATTATAGGTCAAACATAAAGCAATAGTGGAATTGTTTGCAGGATAAAGAGACTTTCTGCCTATGTAGCGTTCTTGCATCAGCATTTAAGAATGATAAAATATCCTATTACAAAAGTGAATAGGAAATAATCCTTTGTGTAATCTATCAATACCATCCTCCTGTCATTAACTGCAAGTAGAATATATTGCATTTGTTCTTGTGAGTGTAGTAATTTTCATATGATAACACACTGAAATTTCAGAAATTGGGATGCTTATCTTTGATGGGTTTTGTGATCAGGGCTTAAAATCACTATATTAGAGATTTCGTCTAGTTTAGGGGACAAAAGTTGTCTGGGTGAATCCAGCCATCGTGTTTTATTGAATTACATGTTGTGTGTATAAAAGACAAAAATAATAAATAAAATAAATCACAACTCTACAAGAGGCAAGAAACTAGAGATGTCTAAGGATATGATTTTTCCCATAATTGGGAAATCAAAGCTTCTGATAGTCAAAGATTTCCTCACCTTTTTTTTTTCTTTTACATTTTTTATTAAATTATTATCTGTGTACATATTTTAACATTGCCCCCCCCCTCCCATACATACCCTCCCTCCCCAGATTTTGTGTCCATTGGTTATACTTATATGCATGTATACAAATCCTTCAGTTGATCTATTATCTCCCCCAGATCTCACCTTTTCTTTCTAATGTCCCCCATCTCACACACACACATTGTGTCTTCCTCCTGAGATCGGAGGTAGAAGCGACCACCACCTCCGCTGCACTCACCAGACCTGAGTCCAGCTTCTTGCTGATGGACACTCCCCTGTGGGAGCACACTGACCACCAAGAACACTGAGTGTCTGGCCATTGGTGGTCAGTGTGCTTTTTTAGCAACCAGTCTTTCCACTATCCAGTCTATTTGCATATTACCCTTTTATTATATAGAATAATTAGCACACATTTACACACTCAACTACTTCAGGTCTTCTTGCTGTAGGGTTTTGGGTTCTCCATTTCCTTTTTTTAATATATTTTATTAATTTTTTTACAGAGAAGAGAGAGGGATAGAGAGCTAGAAACATCGATGAGAGAGAATCATCCATCAGCTGCCTCCTGCACACCCCCTACTGGGGATGTGCCCGCAACCAAAGTACATGCCCTTGACTGGAATTGAACCTGGGACTTTTCAGTCTGCAGGCTGATGCTCTATCCACTGAGCCAAACCGGTTTCAGCATAGGTTTTACATTTCTTTAATGTTTTTCTTTTATCTCCCAATGGCAATAATGTTCTCCAGTCCAGCAAACCAAGCCCTACAAATCCTCAAAGTGTTTCTTCCTCTGGTCAAATACCTGCAATTCTCATTGGAATTTGATAGTTGGGTCAGCAGATAACAGCGGCAAGGATATGTTTTGAAGCACTTTCTGCTCATTTCACGTACTTGCACAAATGAGAAAGTTTAGTGTTTATGAGTCACAAACTATTTTGCTTAGGCAGATGTCAGCTTAACTGCCTTAAAAAATCACCCAAGATGGTTTTAAAAACACCAGTTCTCACTGTTTGAGTAGATCTGGGGTGTAGTCCAAGAATCTGTATGTTTCAAAGCTCTTCCAAGTAACTCTGATGCGAAGCCAAATGTGTGAACCTAGGCTATATTCTGTTTGCCATACTGTTCTCAATTGCTTCAACATTTAATGTATATGCACATGGATTCCAAGGTTTGTCGCCTACTGTTGATGTAATTTTGGCCAAGTAATAGATCAGTGTTCCAGTTTCTTCATTAATAGGTGTTTTGCAAAGATTAAATGAGTAAAATTCATGTAAAATTATGAGACTTTTATAATTGAGATAGATATTATTTTCATTTTTTTTTACAAATCATTCATTACTTTTTCAGTCATCAACCTTTCCTAAGGCAAAGAGAGTGGTAGAGAAATATCTAGTAGAGGAAGTTTACCCTATTTCCAGAGGAAAACAAAGACTTGGATGTGTTTATAGACTGAGATAAAAAGTCATTGCTGCCCATCCAGCGTAGTGCAATAGTTGAGTATTGACCTATGAGCCAGAAAGTCATGGTTCAATTCCTGGTCAGGGCACTTGGGCTTGGTCCCCAGTAGGGGGTGTTTAGAGGGAGCTGATCAATGCTTCTCTCATTGATGTTTGTATCTCTTTCCCTCTCCCTTCCTCTCTGAAATCAATAAATCAATGACATATATACACTGAGTGGCCAGATTATTATGCGTTCAGAGATCATAATAATCTGGCCACTCAGTGCATATAAATCATTGTCCAGGGAGATCTGGGAAAAGGGAAAGGATGTGGATCTCTGATAGAGCCAACTTCGCAGGGAAAGGGAACAGAAGATTCCCCGGGGTGCAGAGATCAGCCTTGAATAGGTGAAACAGGTTTCCCTGGATGCACACGTCCTTGTGCACACGTGGACCTGCATACAGATGAGGTCATTAATTTCTAATGGACTCTATCATCTTTATGCCATGGATTAAAGGCAGATAATGAGACTTTAAACAGTGAGGAGGACTGTATAAAGATCACATTGAGCGGCAGTTCAGGCATAGAAGTACGAGACAAGATGTGCTCTGTCCTCTTTACCTTGTGCCTCATTCAGATGCACTCAACTGCCGGTCTACATGGAACACATATCATGATATATGATATGATATATGATATATGATATGTGATATATGATATGTGATATAATATGATATGATATATGATACTGAGTTTTATTTCACTTCCTTCACAGGACATTTGGGATAACCTCTAACACCTAAGAGACAAGTTTCTTTAACACAAAGAAACTTTTAGAAGAAAGGAAACGAAAGTCAGTCAGGAAATCTTGGATGTAAAGTAAGTATTAGATGCATTGAACTGTGGTTCCTCCACATGTAAATGGCCATACTGTCTGAATGACAACAGTGATGATTCCAGCTGAAGTAACATTCAGAACAACCCAGACAGGAGAGCAATTTTGATTTCCTACAAAAAAAGAAATAGCCCTAACCGGTTTGGCTCAGTGGATAGAGCATCGCAGGTTCGATTCCGGTCAAGGGCATGCACCTTGGTTGCAGGCACATCCCCAGTAGGGGATGTGCAGGAGGCAGCTGATTGATGTTTCTCTCTCATCGATGTTTCTAACTCTCTATCCATCTCCCTTCCTCTCTGTAAAAAAAAAAAAAAATCAATAAAATATAATTTTAAAAAAGAAATAATAAATTACAAAATACAAGACGATTGCTTTCCCATTATCCAGGGCCTCATTATCCCATGGTGGGTCTGTGTTATTCCATTTCTTCGTAGTCTTTAATAATAAAACCCACAAGTTTGTGGAGTTAAGCGGAGGATCTATCATGATCATTTCAGGCAGTGGTATTACCCGTTACAAGAAATGCCTGCAAGCATCCCACTCGGGCCTCTTCAGAGAAGGCTTACTTCCCACCGCAAAGGCCATAAAACAGAAAATGAACATAACGAATGTTTCTGCTTGTTCCCTAGACATCGTTTAAGACAAAGGTAATCCATAACCATAAGATGCAACATGGCAATCTCCTCCTGCAGGTAGTCCCAGCTAGCAATATTTCTGAGGTGTCATGCATTAGGCAAATGTGAGAAGCAGTCCATTCTTTCTCGCGTAAACATCTTATGCTAGCAGAGAGAGGTAGAAATCTACATGGTCCCGTGCTCTTATGCCCCTTTTTTAGGGAAGGCAAGTGCAAACGCTCCTATTGCCTTAGCCTCACCCAGTGGTTGGCAAACTGCGGCTTGCGAGCCACATGCAACTCTTTGGCCCCTTGAGTGTGGCTCTTCCACAAAATACCATGGCCTGGGCGAGTCTATTTTGAAGCAGTGGCATTAGAAGAAGTTTAAGTTTAAAAAGTGTGGCTCTCAAAAGAAATTTCAATCGTTGTAATGTTGATATTTGGTTCTGATGACTGATGAGTTTGCCAACCACTGGCCTAGCCCACTATTGACTGAAACCATAAGATTCTACCCAGGGCTTTTATCTGAAAGTATGTAATCAGGGCCCATACTTTCTCAGATTTTTTGGCTGAACCCCAAGTCTCTCTGCATCCCAATGTGGTATGTATTACTTGGCATTTCTCGAATGACAACAATATTGAGAATCTTTCTATGTGTTTACTTGCCATCTGTTTCTCTTCCTTGGTGAGGTGGCTGTTCAAATCTTTGGCCCATTTTCATTGGCTAACTGCCATGTCATTTAATTTTAAGAACTCTTTGTATATTTTGGGTACACATTCTTTATCAAATAAATACTTTGAAAATATTTTCTCCTAGTCTGTGGCTTGTCTTTTCATTTTTCTTATTATATTACACAGAACAGGTGTTTCTGATTTTAATAAAATCCAACGTATCCATTTCTTCTTTTTCAGATTACAGTATTGGTGTTATAGCTAAAAACTCATGGCTAAGCCAAGGTCATGTGATAATAACCATTCATATACTACGTGAAACATAATGCTTAAGGTACATAGGTATAAATGTAGATATATGCAGAGATAGATTAGGGGCAGGTGTGTCTGCAGTTAAAAATAAAATAGAATGTATCTCCTGCCTGTAGGGAGAGAAAGCTGAGCTTTTCCTGGGTTCACTGCTTCTTAATTTATTGATTCTCTACTAAGCATAATGCCTTGCTAGACTGCCATAGGGCGGTGGTACACAGACAAATGCTTGACAATGGCTTTCTAGGAGAAGAGGAGCCCTCATGTGAAGTGCTTGCAGTTTTCCGTGGAATAAATACTTTCAATCTGATGGATTTCAAGCTATCAGCTTGATGTTCACTGAACGCCAAGTTTAAGGGGGATGTGCACAGTCAGCTCTGGAACGCCGGTGCAGAATCGGTCCCCAGCACACCCCTGGAGGAATGACAAACCCAGAAGAAGGAATAAGATACTGAAAAGACACTACCCTGCAGGACCCCAGAAAGGAGGGTGCACTACACAACAGAAGAGGATTGTGGGAAATAATCCCAGCATTTCCAAAAAGAGACGCATCCACTCTTGATCTGTCTTCCTGACTTTGCACAGATGAGAAGCAGCTTACTATTTTTTCTTAATTCTTTCTTCTCTTCTAATTTCTAGCACATTGCTGTCTTGTCACCATTTAGGGTTTCCCCTTCCTCCCCCCCTTTTTTCCACTTGGACAATCTTTAAACTTTAAAATTGTTTTTATTTTTATCTTCACATGTCCATAGAGAGTTATGAATTGGCAGTTCATGGTTAATCAACATGAGGACTATGAACCAGTCCAATACCAGGAAAGCTATGGGAGTAAGGCCTGAGATTGATACTAATTAGTATTTAGTTAAAATAATCACAGAAATATGTTTTGACCAGAAGCCCATTTATAAAAAAAAAAAAAAAAGTGAAATATGTCCAAGTCTTTTCTACCTAAAACTAGCTGCCAATTTTCAAAGAACATCAGCAATGTCACCCAATGGTTTTCGGTGGCAGAGGAGCCATAATATTTATCCTGTCTCACCTGACCCACTTTGATCCATCTGCTTCCCTGCAAAATCTCTTCCAGAAATTCTCTGTAGAATTGACAGCTTCCTTGGATTCACATTGAATTATACATATGAATATTCCCCCTCTACATATCTGCTCATGGTGGCAAGACTAAAAAAAAAACCAACAAATGTTTTCAGCAGTGTTTAACGTGAGCCAATTTCATTTTAGATCTCCTAAACATTTTTATTGGTTAGACTTGCATATGGAACAGTGAGCTCTTGGTCTTGTCCTCCTTGGTTGCCGCTATTTTAAGTGGTTATGTAGCTCAATTTCACAAAACAAGGAAAATAAACAGTGATTTTCCCCCACACACACACATGATCGTCTGTTCTAGCTTGCAAAACACACAATATATTTTTAAATTTGCTGTTTGCCACTCTATAGAATCAGAGATAAATGCCTGTGCATGAGAGAGTTTTCATATCCCATTTGATGTGCCCATAATTCAGGGTATCTGCTTTATCATCACTTTAACTTGTCTAGGCCACCGAAGATCAATGGGAACTTGAAATTAACTGCAGGTAGCTATTCAGAAAGAATATTGCTGCAGATGTAAAACTGTGCATGCGGTCATAAAAAAGAAAAGTCAATTTCACTGAATTATAGCATGCATACATCCCCAAAATTGCTTTATCAATATGTGATATGTGGCAAAAATAAGTAGAATAAACAAGAAGCATTCTCCTTTCCTCTACTCTCTGTCATTTCCCATTAGTTTTAATGAAAATACTTTGATTCAGTATTTCCTGTGGAGAATAGGGAAAATCTGTCCCTGTAGGTTTTGCCATTAAATGGTTGGGAGGCATACACTGGGCAGAAGCATTCTTTGTCTGAGACACTGATTTCACTATTATTATTCTCTACTAAGTGGACCTGGAGAGCTGTGTCAAGTTCGGGGGGAAGCTTGATGAAAGATTTAATTATTTATCAGGAAACTCTAACAAGGTATTTTACAGCTTGTTAAGAAAAAAACAATGTCTTAATAGACTAAAGTATTTATTTCTGAGATGCCAGTGAACACAGAAAAAAAATGTTGTGTAGTATATTTTAAACTTGCAAAGAATATTTTGTGATATTTGTTGTATAGATCAGAACAGTGTGCTGCACGAGATAAAAAAAAAATTATAAATCAACAAACTAATGTAAACCCCACTGAAAGTTATAACTGTAGAGAAAATTGGTAACAATGACCTAGAAACTTCAAGTGTGTGTGTGTGTGTGTGTGTGTGTGTGTGTGTGTAATACAATAGAGCAAAGTAAAAGATAAATGCATTTCATGTGAATATAAGGGGCTAAAAATGGCGTATCTGACACCTACCCAGGAATTACTGAGACCTGCACTTTCTGGAGTCCATGCTAGTAAACCTGATAGCTTGTACATAACTAGCAATAGCAGGGATAATTTAATTTGCAAAACAAATATTACATGGTTACTAAGTAAGGATATAAAATGGGTGGTATCTATTAGCAATCAAGTAAGCCCTGTGCAGATCAAGAAGTAGATGAATTAACCTTTCAGAACAATGCAATCACATGTTCAGAAATATTAGGAGTGCAAGCAGATGAACTGGCTTCAAAGTTCAAGTATAAACTATTTTTTTAAAATATATTTTATTGATGTTTTACAGAGAGGAAGAGAGAGGAATAGAGAGCCAGAAACATCGATGAGAGAGAAACATCCACCAGCTGCCTCTTGCACACCCCCTACCGGGGATGTGCCCGCAACCAAGGTACATGCCCTTGCCCGGAATTGAACCTGGGACCTTTCAGTCCGCAGACCAACTCTCTACCACTGAGCCAAACCAGCTTCGGCAAGTATAAACTATTTTAGATATAAGAGAATTAAATTGATAAAAAAAAAAAAACCATTTCAAATCCTCTGTGGAATGATAAGGGTTAAAAGAGGAAGAAAAATATGAATGTGAGGAACTCTTACATTCCAACCTCGCACTAAGAAAACTTGGTTGAATTCCTTTGACCTTTCCAGTTCCTTCTAAAGAAACTGAGGTAGTTTATAGACTGCCTGCATGTTCAAATTCGAGGACACTATAACTAACTGTAAGTGGTCTCTGTGTATTAAAAGGCGTGTGTGTATGTGTGTGTGTGTATGTGTGTCCTAATGTGTTCATCGCAAATTTGGATGCCTGCCTATTCATTCAGGCAAATAATGGCAAGCTTCCAAAAACAGGACTTGAGATCCTGTATTATCACCACTTAGAAATGAGGAAAATGATGTTCCCAACCAATCTCTACCAGGACTTTGACTGAAGGATGTCAGCAAATAGCCCGGCAACAAGCAAGCAGCACCGTATCCCTTGTTATGGCTCCGTTAACCAAGTTGGACAGGCCGGGCCGTGATTCTCAGGTCAGCTGGCCAGCTCCCTCAGATGGAAGCCACACACTCTCTTTTCCCACTTCTAAGTGCTCGTTTACATATGTGTCATCACCGGCTGCTTGCTCGTTAGCACTTGCGTGGCTCAGATTCCGTTACACTGGCTAAGTGATCATCAGGGGCCAGCTTTCAGAACAGGCACCAGGAGAAAGAGGCATGTGTGTCCTCACTGTAGCATCACCCTAGAAGTGGACAATGACCGTGTGCATGCAGGTTGGACCGTGGAAGCCCGACAGCTCGTTAAAATGAAGACAAAACCAAGGTGAAGAGCGAGTGGTCGCATAATGAATGGCCCAACTGTAGGGATTTCGCTGACAAGGTGTTAGCATCTCATCGGGAAGCCGGGCGCCTTGGCGGTGGTGGTGAGAGTTGGGGACAGCCTAGAAATCATCTGTGGCTCATCTTATGTAGGAGACAAAATGCCTCTCATCTCCTCGTTTTCCAGAAAACAAATGGCAAGAGGGACAGAACAGCATATGGTAGAGTCGGTCTGCTAGCTGGTGGCGGCCTTGATGGGGCCTCCTGTGAAAACATATGCAACTGATTGACACAGCAGAGGGTCCGCAGGGGTGGTCGACAGGAAAGAGGAAGTGATGGCACGTTGATAACTTCCAGGGGAGCAGCTACAGAGCTGGAGTTCTGCTTTTGGGCCCAGACTGAGGGGCACAGATTTCTGACTTCCTGTCTGCTAGGGGTCAACAGAGACTCAAAGCAAACTAGTCCAGCCCTGTCTGGGCCAGAGAGAATAATAGGAAACAACTGCAGAGCCTCTGAAGGGTAACGGTCATTTCTATCTCAAAAATTTACAGAGAAAAATGAACATTTTAATTAGACTCGCTTATCTCAAATATTAGTAGACACATGAAGAATTATTTTACTGGAAGAACAGAAGATCAAAATAGGGCATATTGGTCTTATCTACATATAAAAATACTTATTAAAGGGAAATATTTACATGAGTCACAATTAAAACTAAAATTTATTTTCCCCCTATTTTCAATTTATTTGAAAAGTTTTGAAATCTGCAGTCACTTTCAACTTCTCCCCAAAATGCTAATCAAGCTCTGACATCAATATATTCCTTCTATTAACAAAAAATTACTTATTTGAAATACCAGGTTAAAAAAAAGAAAAGAAAAACAATTACTGCCAGAATAATTTTACCATATCAGGATTTATTTCAATGTGATCTACTTTAAATCTATTTGGTACACTTGCTGAAAGTGTGCTCTACTTGTGTGTACCCTACTTTCCATGATATCACCTTTACACTCTGAATTGGTTCTTAGGAAATGTCTGTTCAATAAAGGAGGCACAGTCCTAACCAGTTTGGCTCCATGGATAGAGTGTTGGCCTGTGGACTCAAGAGTCCCAAGTTTGATTCTGGGCAAGGGCACGTACCTGGGTTGCAGGCTCAATCCCCAGTGGGGGGGCATGAAGGAGACAGCCAATCAATAATTCTCTCTCATCATGGGTGTTTCTATCTCTTTCTCCCTCTCACTTCCTGTCTGAAATCAATAAAAAATATATTAAAAAATAAAACAAGAAGGCGGCACAGCAACTCAACTTCTCTGTTGCTTGGCATTTTATGGAGGTCCCTCGTTACATCAGAGGGCTTTCTAGCCCAGAACAAGGAGCTGAAACTTCCAGCTGGAAAGGATGATGTGAAAGACCCAGGAACAGGGTGTGTGGTACAGAACAAAAGTAATGGGCATGCTTGAGAGCAGTAATTCGGTTAGCTCTCTATTATCTGTGCTAATGAAGAGGGGCAATGAAGCAGATGATCCGTAACCACGGATAATGAAAATCTATTTGCATTCAGCTCCGGGGTGCATTATCCAGAGCCCCTCACTTGTAAACAGGTGATGTTGCAGAAGGTCATTTGTAAATAGGTTATTGTGGACGCAGAATACATTTTCCCAAGAAACAATGCAGCTGATTTATAGTGCTTACGCTATTTAGAAACTAAAAGGCTTGCTTCCTACCGTTTCAGGAGAGGAGACCGATTCCAATAGTCAAGTAGAGAAGTCTGGAATGGGCCCTCCCTGGCCACAGACCTGTTGTCCTCCTCTCGTGTCCAGTGGGGACAAAGTCTTTCCCCCCTGCTACCTGACCTTCAGGCCCAAAGCAAAGCCACTGGGAGCTCCAAATCCAAAGGCAGATATGGTGAGGCAGATTCTGGTAGCGGACACTGGGAAGACCCTCTGGAGTAGGGGCTTAAGGGGTAGGCTGCTGTTTTAAGAGCTTCTCTGACAGCTTTTCAGGGCTCCCTTTGGAATGAGTCCTTTGGAATAGACAGCCTCCTGAAAATCAGCAGCCCAGCAAGGGCAGAACTCTGTGGCAACTAACTTGACATTGCTCAGTACAGTGGTCGGCAAACTGCGGCTCTCGAGCCACATGCGGCTCTTTGGCCCCCTGAGTGTGGTTCTTCCACAAAATACCATGGCCTGGGCGAGTCTATGTTGAAGAAGGGGCATTAGAAGAAGTTTAAAAAAATTTGGCTCTCAAAAATTTCAATCGTTGTACTGTTGATGTTTGACTGTAGGCTCATGAGTTTGCCAACCACTGGTCAGTACATCAAATTTCAGACTAACTGCAGAACCTGTGAATAGATTAAGCTCAGCAGATAACAAAGTGGGGCATTTTGTGAATACAGAGCATGTGGAAAAGGATACTTAAACAAGAAAGACATCACTGATAATTTTTTAAAAAGCACACAACTCAAAGTATTATCACCAGGAGAATAAATATCTAAACTGTGGGATATACATACTTTTTGAACAAATAAACTATCATGACGGGCAATATTTTAGCGATGTAATATTAAGTGATAAGATACATTCAGAAGTACATAAACTATGATAATCTTTCAATAAAGTTGAATACAACTAAAATAATTATACTAGAGAAAGTATGTATATGCATGTACACGCAATATAATCCTATAAAAGAAATTGAGGGAATGATGAATCTGGAGATCTGGGCACCAACTATCTTAAGTGTAGCATGTGAGACAAAAAGAATTAGCATGAAACCAATGTTTCTGGCTTCAGCAAATAGAAGAAAGTATCTACTGAAATGGGGAAGGCTCACATGGACAGGTTTTTTGTTTTAAATATATATATTTATTGATTTCAGCAACAAAGGGAGAAGGAGAGAGATAGAAACATCAATGGTGAGAATCATTGATTGGCTGCCTCCAGCACAACTCCTACTGGGGATGGAGCCTGCAACCCAGGTATGTGCCCTTGACCAGAATCGAACCTGGGATCCTTCAGTCTGCAGGCTGACGCTCTATCCACTGAGCCAAGCTGGCTAGCCAGGGAAGGGTTTTAGGGGAAAATGATCAGGAATTCTGTCTGGACATATTAAGTTTAAGATTTTTTTTTTAAAATCAGCTGACATTTTAAAGGAAGCAACATAATATATGTATCTGAAGTTTGAGAGAGAGAGAAATCTAAGATAAAGAGATAACCTTGGGGATCTTCAGCATTATGCATGGTATTTACAGCCTTGGGCTTAAATGGATCACCAGGTTATCATCCATCATTTAAAATGATTGCTGGGGATTGGAAGGAAATTTTTGCTTTTATGTCCATTATTCAGATTGCGGGGGGGGGGGGGGGGGGGGGGGGGGTGGTGGTGGAATTCTTCACAATAAATTTTAGTTTTAATAATCCCTGTCCATTCTTCCCCATTAAGTGTCAAAAGTTAGAACACATAGATATATTCATATTAAATATCTCTTCGCCAACCTCCACACAGTCAAAAACCCACATGTAACCGAAACCGGTTTGGCTCAATGGATAGAGCGTCGGCTTGGGGACTGAAGGGTCCCGGGTTCGATTCTGGTCAAGGGCATGTACCTTGGTTGCAGGCATATCCCCAGTAGGGGGTGTACAGGAGGCAGCTGGTCAATGACTCTCTCTCATGGATGTTTTCTAACTCTATCTCTCTCCCTTCCTCTCTGTACAAAATCAATAAAATATATATTTTTTTAAAAACAACCCATATGTAATATTTGACTCCCCCAAACAATTAACGTAAACAGTCGGTTAACACATATTTTATGTGTCAAATGTTAAATTCTATATTCTTACAGTAAATTGACCTAGAGTTAAAAAAAAGTTTTTAAGAAAACCATAAAAAAGAGAACATACACTTACAGTATTCATTTGTTTTAAATCCAAATACAAGTGGGCCTCGTGCTGTTCAAACTTGTATTGTTCAAGGGTCAACTATACTTCATGTCTGGCTTTTCATGTGGTTTATGTATTTTATTGCTGTGATTTACATTGCTTTTCAAAATCCAAGCCTCATTGCCTATGGCCCTTTCAATGCTATCAAAGGCTCACCCTGGTAAAATAAAACTTTATTTTTAGAAGCCGCTTCTGTTATCTGTTATTTTATTGTCTAATTCAAATTCCTTTCTCACTGGGAAGAAAATTGCTTCATCTCTATTTAGAGCTGTAATTTGAACTCTAGAAAAAACAAATCCCTCAAAGCCATTAGGGTGTTGACATAGCATCTTACCGGTAAAGGGAACGGCAGAGCTGCCAATGGACTGGCTTCTGTTTACTTAGTTTATTGACAGTGTCAGTGTCTGAGGGACTGACATGGCATTTGATAGAGGGGACTCGTCTTACTGGTCTTATATCCTACACAGATCTCCAGAGTATTAACTGTTGTTTACCTCCCCTCCTAGGGACCTAAATGCACAAAGAGGAAGAATCTTAAACATAAAATAACAGCATGTTCTAACCAACTGTAAAATTCCCAGTAGGTAAATATCTGTTAAGATTCTTTTTGTATCGAATTTGTCAATTTTCCAATGATCCTTTTTTTTATGACCTTGGTTTATTTCTTATCCTTTAATGTAAATTTTTATTGATATTTGAGAGAGTAAGGGGAGAGGTATAGAGAGATAAATGATGAGAAAGATAAGATACCTAGGCTGACTCCTGCATGCCCCCTACTGGGGATCCAGCCTGCAACACAGGCATGTGCTCTCATTGGGAATCAAACTGTGACCTCCTGGTTCATGGGGGTTGATGCTCAACCACTGAGCAACACCAACTAGGTGGATAACAATACTTTTAAACCATAATTTGGAAACACAGTAAAAGCATAAAGAAGTAAATTATAATCTTTTATAGAGGACGAAGGAAATCAAAAATGCCTGTGTCCCTTCTTCACTAGAGAATGATAGCTCCCGTGTCATGTGGGAGGTGGAGGACCCGGGCAAGGAAAGAACTACCAGCTGGGCACTCCATGGTTGCTAGCACTACTTCCCACCAAGTGCAGGCACACACACCCTTTATTCAATGCAGCAATGCCATCAGTTGATCAGCTGTGTCTATGGTCCCGGTG
The DNA here is from genome assembly GCF_964339955.1 of Pipistrellus hanaki. Lineage (NCBI taxonomy): Eukaryota > Metazoa > Chordata > Mammalia > Chiroptera > Vespertilionidae > Pipistrellus > Pipistrellus hanaki. Next base: position 8,003,147 of record NC_140522.1, on the reverse strand, counting down.
AGGAAACTGGGGCTTGAAATAACCAGTTACTGGGTCAAAGAATATAGTAAGTCACCGGTGCAGTGGGTATTTGTCTCTCTGTCTCTGTTTCCACCATGCCCCTGTGTGACTAGACAAGATACAGCCCGAGTGATAGAGTAGAAGGGTGACCATCTCAAAGGGAGTTACCCTACCCTGTAAATTAAAACTGAATGATCGAGCCAGGACCGGTTTGGCTCAGTGGATAGAGCGTCGGCCTGAGGACTGAAGGGTCCCAGGTTCGATTCCGGTCAAGGGCATGTACCTTGGTTGTGGGCACATCCGCAGTGGAGGGTGTGCAGGAGGCAGCTGGTCGATGTTTCTCTCTCATCGACATTTCTAACTCTCTGTCCCTCTCAATTCCTCTCTGTGTAAAATCAATAAAATATATTTTAAAAAATAAAAAATAAAATAAAACTGAATGAGCGGGACTCTATGGGACACAGGCAAGGTACCTAGATCACCGCTATGGTGATGTACATTTTCAAGAAATTAAAACAATTGTGGAGGATCGAAGGAAAATGTTTTCACGACTTTCCCTCTCTGAGTTGATTAATCTTGACTGACCCTTGAAGCTCCTGCTGAGAGACATACAACTAACTTAGACACTTGTGGGGTGCTGTCCTAACTTGTATGTTAAGTCTCTCCAATCCGAATGGCAACCAATGTACCTCGTTGCTCACAAAGATAAGCTCTCGCGTCCTGGCCCAGAGTCTGTGTCAGCAATCCCTTAGATTACTCACATATAACACTTGCTGAGGGGAGCAAATTCAAGCTGGTTAATTGCCTCGGATTTTTAAATGAAAAGCCTCCTCTTTCTAAGCCTCCAGTGCAATCGGCAAAGGGGCTCTGTGCAGCCTGAACGCTCTTTCTAGGGCTCTTTGGTGACAAAACTGCTGATCCGGGTGTTCTTTCACTGGGGCCTGTGGAGCCCAAAAGAAGAAAATAAAAGGCAAGTTTTGAGCCTTTAGGTAAACACCCAGGTGACTTGTTCTGCAAAGGAGGCAGTTTTGAATAATAAAGATTTTTTGTGCAGACTCACTTTTCATTGTGTACAAAAGCTTCCTTCAAACCTCATGCAGAAGGAGAGGGGGTGTTTTTCCCAGATGGAGCAAACTGTTCGGGCCGCCCCAACCCTGAAATCTGCTAGGATAAATGAATGGGAAATGAATTTGCAAGGGCTTAGGTTTTTCTTCCAATAAAATCAAATTTACCAATGCATTTCTTAGTGATTATGCTATGTCTATATTTCCCTGGCCACCCTAAAATAAAGGAGCAAAACATTTTTGTCTCTGCCGAAACTGGTTTGGCTCAGTGGACAGAGCATCAGCCTGTGGACTGATTCTGGTCAGGGGCATGTACCTTGGTTGCAGGCAAATCCCCAATGGGGGGGTGTGTGCAAGAGGCAGCTGGTCAATGTTTCTCTATCATCACTGTTTCTGGCTCTCTATCCCTCTCCCTTCCTCTCTGTAAAAAAAAAAAAAAAAAAAAAAAAAAAAATCAATAAAATATATTTTTAAAAATATTTTTGTCTCTATATATGAAACAAATAAACTAATGGGTCCATTTAAAATGCTAATAAGATACTTTTTAAAAATCGGAATTTATATATGAGAAACTCAATCGTCCTTATTTGAACAATGTTAATTTGATTTTATAGAGAAGGGCTTTTGGATGGATAAATGCCAACTAATTTAAACTCCCCCAAAAGGCCTTCTCTATAAAACAGAATTAACATTTCTCTCATTCTTGAAATTAGTAGCATTACCGGCTCTCTCAAATGTTTAAATCCCAGCTAAATGGACACCCTTTCTTTTTTTATGCTGTCACTCTCAAATACGTGGAAACAGTACTACTCTCTTCTCTTTATCTTTTTGAGTTCATTTCTCATCCCATTAAAATCTAGCTCCCATCTGACTAAAGTCACCAAAGTTCACCGATTTTTGAATCCAAGGATTTCTCACTGGACTTCAGCCTGATCTTTGTAACACCGCCATTCAGCCAGATTTTTCTCCTGGATTTCCTGAGTGTACCTTTGGTTATTTCTTCTCTTCTCATTCACTCAAAAACCAGTATTTATTCCCTAACAACTCTATCAGTTATTGTACCGGAAACCAGAGAAAAAGAGGGAGAATAGTCCCAACTGGTGTAAGTGCTCAAAAGGCATTTTAGTTGACAGATCTTTTTGTTGGTTGTGTTTTGCTCTTTTCTCTTGAATCCTGTTATATTTTTGCTCGGTTAACTATGATTATATATTCTTTAAATTACCTAATTGCAATAAGTGTCCTCCTACACATTTTTTATTGACATGAGCTATACTAAATACGTTCCACATCTTCTTCCCTGGCGCTCATCCGAATAGCTCCTTAGTAACTTGCAGTTTGGATGACAGGTAATTTTTTTATTCTTATCTTTCTGAGAGGTGGCATATGGAGGGCAGGGCAGTGAGGGGAGGGCAGTGAGACACTGATGATATGTTTCCAGAATTGTGGGGGCACACCCTAGACTGGGTCCCAGCAGAGCAAAGGGGGAAAAAGTGATCTGCATGCAATACCTGATTATCTACTCAGGGTCCCTGACCAAATCCTTAAATTGTCAAATTAAAAAATGACAATAGCCAACACAACAATAGCCATCTGGTATGAATGAATCAATATTATACCTCTTTTTTTTTGTCAGATAAGCAACAAAATAATATTCTTTTTGGTGTGCTTCAGAATTTTGCTAATTCATTTATTATGGGTGCCATGAGATGAAAAAGGCTGGAAAATCACTGCCATAGATAAATTGGAAAGGAAGACGGCTGTTGCAGGATCTGACGCTCCACCACAAGACTTGATCCTAATTGGCTTTGCCAAAATGCAGCACCTTCCAGAGACAGCCTGAGAAGGTCTTCAATTCAGAGGGAAAGACGCACACCTCTGCCTGCAATGGCACCGGGGTGCAACAACACACGCCCACTCAAATATCTGGTACCTCGGAGAGGCTGAAAATTAAATCAGGTGCCCTGCCAAAGCATTACACTTATCCATTACTCCCCTGATTCCCAGCCCGTGGCCTCTTTCCGGATACACGTGCGCTCAGCATCATCTCCGCTGGGCAGTTCCACATGATATTCTTGTGGCTTAAATGACAAAAGCTCATTGGGGTAGAAAACACACAATGGGTTCTCTTATCATTCCGAACACGGGCGCCATTCGAGCGATGGAATAGTTTTTAGAGGCATTCCTGAGCACTGCCAGGTGTATTTCCATCACTACATCATACAATTTTTGTCTAGTTCTCTGCCATCGCCTCTCCCATGGAGCTTTATTGATTCCATGACAAATCAGTCACTCAGCTTGTAACTACTGTGTTATTTGAAATTTCTATTCAAGGCTTCCTGGACCATTCTCCTTTACAAATAGAGTCACTTTCTTATTATTTATTCTACGGAATAGCACAAAAGCGGATACAGAGGAAGTGATATTAGCTTCCCCAGGTGAGGAATAAAACTGACTTATGTTCTAGCCCTGGTTCAGTTAGAGGAGAAAATTTCCGCACACTCAAGATTTGTGTATCTTGCTCCCTTTTCCTATTAAAAACTTAAAACTGTATCATATCATGGATGTGCAAATGATCAAATCATAAAAAAGAAAGTAATATGCATCTGTGCATAACTATATTTTTTTTTAGAAGCTTGGTCACAAAGTAATTCAAGTGTAATTTTATTACATTAGCTGACATTTATAAAATGTTGATCTGTATTACTGGTCATGTTTGCAAACTATCCAAAAAATTCTTTTTAACCAATGAAAAGGGTTGGTTAGAAATTGAGCAAGTGAAATTAAAAGAGTTCATGGATAAATTAAAACACACACACACACACACACACACACACACACACACACCATGCGCGCGCACACACGGCCATGAATGAATGCGTATACAATAGAAGACGCAGGAAGAGAAGCCTGGGCATTGAGGGAGAGTTCTCTCTTTCTCTGTGAAACATTCACTCTGCACTTCAAGGAACCAGGCCCAGCAGTGGGTATGGGGTTGACTGAGGCACTACTGTTGAACTCAAAGAGCTTGTGGAGTCATGCTTGTGTTTGCGGTCAAGCGTGGGGCAGCTATTATTTCTTGACATGTTAGGATGCCTTGTGGTGTAAGCTCCCCAGAGTTCAGAGGAGCAGATGGACCCTGAGTACTGGGGAATGCCCACATGTACGATGGAGACAGACCCCAGAGGTCAGGAGCAACAGGCCAAGGTTTCCAGGCTGTGAAGACCAGGAGAGCCAGAACAAGTCACAGGGAATGTAGTTCTTGCAGTGAATTGAGAAGAGAAACAAGGCATTCACGAAACTGTCCCAACGTTGTGCCCGCAGGGAGTGTGGTCAGGAAGGTGATCAAGACCAGTTTTTAATGGCGGCAGCAATATGTAGAAAGTTCTGGTCCTGACTTGGGAAATGACATATTCTGGGAACAGACTTGACTGGGATGCAGCTGTAGCTCTGCTGGGCATGCTGGGAGGAGAGATGGGTCACAGATTGAAAACTGTTGCAGTAGAGCCTCAGTCTTAGGCCCTAAGACCATCAGAAAACACAGATATTTACATTAGGATTCATTAACAGTAGCATAATTACAGTTATGAAGTAGCAACGAAAATAATGTTATGATTGGGGGGTCACCACAACATGAGGAACTGTATTAAAGGGCCGTGGCATTAGAAAGGTTGAGAACCACTGGTCTAGCAGTGGTGGGTGGCCGAATTGACCTCACCTTGCCTCCTGCTTGCATAGGTCTCTCTGCATCTCTGTAACCCCCTCCCTTGAGGCCCTGGTCTAGAATGACCAACCTCTCAATGAAACAGGCACGTGGCAGAGCTGCCCACTCTCTGCTAAGCCACCTCCTCAGTCCCTCCTTAGAACACAGGGCTCTGGGGATGCTGAACAGCAAGGTTGGGGGGACTGAGGTGCTGAACATCAGCTCTCTGTGCTACAACAAGGTGACTCTGTACTCCCCTTCAGAGCCACCCTCCAGCTGTCACCAGGGACAGGCTGCTGGCACACCCTTTCAGCATCCCAAACACAGCCAAGAGCACCTATCTTTGGCATTTCCACATGGCCAGTCGCACACATGTGACTTGGGAAGGAGAGATAGGGACCCATGTGCCTGATCTTCTGCCCCTCCTCCCCCCCAAACCCCCTTCTGTCTCATTCTTGCCAAAATCTGCCAGCTCCATAAAGAGAGTTTCAAACTTGAACTACTAAATCCTTCTCATACAGTGAATCTATTGCAAGGCTCAGCCCTCACTGATGGGAGGGGAAAACATCTCTACATTAAAGAAGAAAAGGCTTCATTGGAGACCTGTGGGTTTTAGCTCATAACATTCTTTTGTAAAATCTTTCATAGTTGATTCACTCCGAAATTCTTAGGAAATAACTCGTTCTCTTTGCAGTTATTTTATAAAAGTCTTAATTTCCTACGTGACCACCCTGCTGGAGAGATGAATGCCTTAGGCTAGCCAGGAAGAAAATGAGGGGCAACATGATGTAACAGACGCACATCCCTGCAGCGCACTGAGGAAATGAATGAACTAATACATAAATTCAAACTGAGAATCGCTACATTTCTGGGATTGCAATCACAACCTGTGCTCTAATTTTAAATGCCACTGGAAATATGACAAATCTGTCATTTCATACAAGGAGAAGGATTACATTTTCCTAGAAACTTTATGTCCTAAGAAAATATAATGGCTGTCATCTTCAATAACATTCCTCCTGAGCTTCATGGAAAGCTGCTCAGTGGGAAAAACAGGGAGATGTGTGATGGCCTGAAAATACAATTTATTTAAGGGGGGGAGGGGGAGATGAGAGGAGAGAGATGGAATAAAGGTAAAATATGACACCAAGAGAAATCTGGGTCAACATTAATAAGTGAAAATGAGTATAGCGAGGCATGAATGATTTTTAAGGAGCTTCAGAAAATTGGACATGCTAGGATAGATATATATAAAAAAAATAAATAAATAAAATAAAAAACTGTAAGAACTCTGGGGAACAAGAAAACAGCTAGAAATTATTTCTCTACAAAGTAATAATGCAATCCACATAGGAAGTTAGATTTCAGAAGCTCTGATTTTCATGGAAAGTCTATATTCATCTCTTAAGGGGAATCAATGATAGACCAGTCAGGGAATTATGCAAATCTATCAAAGTACTGGATCACTTTTATTACAATGTGATTTGCAACACAGCACAGGTGGCTAATCTCCCAGACTTAGTAGAACATATTCTTTGGAGTTCAGAGTCATTGAAATGCAAATGGAATTTGTAATGCAAAGGAGAGGGGGCTGATATTATTGTTCTACCCTTTGAGATAATCTGCGTTCATTGTGTGATATTTTTACCTTGTTTATAATCCACTCAGCACAGCTCCTCCCTCCCCAAACTCCCTGTTATTTTAACTTCTTTTCTTTTTCCTGGTTTCCTCTTTCCAATAAATATTCACCCAAGTCCATTGGAAGAGGACATGTAAGCTTCATAGGTATGATTATGGGGTATGCAGTCATGTGAAATATTTTGTGCTCGTGTGTTTGGTCAAAAATATTCAGACAGCACTTGCTACTTGCAGCTGAAACAAAACACAGGGCGTGTGGTCCATCACAGGGCGTGTGGTCCACAGATGAGACAGTAATAATCAACCGCCAAGTGTCTTTGGAGCAAAAGTACACCAGTGTGATACCCGTGTAAGCTCAGTGCAATGGAGAGTTACTGTTGAGACTTTAATTCTGCCTAAGCTAATAGAGGATACCTTGGTCAACCATTAGCCTATAGGCACCTTAGAACAAATTTTATAGATATATGGGTTTGTTTTTCAAAAAAATTAATTTAAAATAAAGTGTCCTTTCCTGAGATGGCCCCAAGTCAGAGCACATGGGTGGGGCAAGGGTTTTGTACAGATCACAGGGGGCTCTGGACACAGATTCATGGATAACAGAAGGAAACTGAGTAATGATTCCCCAACACACCCGGATGGTGAAATGCCAATTTGTATATCGCATTCTTAACCCACTGCGGACGGATCACGAAGATTTTCCGCTTCATATTACACAGTGATTTACAAAGAATCAGACTTTATAAATATATTAGCTTATAAGAACATGTAATAAATAATTTCAAAATGCAATGGGTATTTAACCCTTTGCACTCCGCTGTCCCCTCTCAGGGGACATCGGAATTCTAGCATATCACTCGGGTGTCCCCTCTCAGGTGGGACATTGCAGTTTATTAGTGATTACGGGGAATTGAGTTAATTCAACGCATGTTTCCGCCGCAAAGTAGCGTCGAGTAGCTGGTAGCCATTGTCCAGAATGGTTTGGAGTGCAAAGGGTTAATTTTAAAGCGAGCCTTTAACATTTATGTAAAACGTTTTTTATATTTGTTCAATAGAAACTTATCTGGCCACTGGGTAAAGCTAGCAATAAAAATACCGGTGCACAATGTGTTAATATTTCAAAAGTTAATTAAAAATACCTTAAATATATATTAAAAGGCAAAGATTTACTGTCAACAATAAAAGTACATTTTTTTTAAATCATAATGTGCTGCCACCTACTGGAGGTTTGTTACTTTGAGAGCCTGTTACCTTCTATTCAGCCACATACCCCTTTGGCCTTGGACTATCCCTAAGGTCCCTGTAGAAATGCAAAGTGATAACTAGGAAATAACTCTTGTTAACTAGGCAGCCCTTGCTGTGCTATTTCTGCAGATTCTATTCCCAACGGAGTCTCTTCCGACCTTGTTCCTTATTACCCCAAATGGCAAAACAAACAGACAAAAAAAAAAAAAAAAAAAGAAAACCCTTCCATTTGAACCCTAACATCTAAAACAGGCATGAAATAATGCTCTGCCTATGCCTGACACTGTGTTTGCTGGGTTTCAATCCAGCTTCCGCTAGAATTTTGCTCTGTCAACCATGACTCAACAGCCTTTCTCTCCTATTGCACACCCTGCCTGTACCACAGGGACAAGATCCTCATTCCTGGGCCCTGTCAGTCTCCAAAGTCTTTTCCCTGTGAGTGATTTTCTGAATGAGACAGCAAGGCATTCTGCACCTATGCCTCTGACCCATCATTCTCGCAGCCCTTAGAAAAAATACATAGACGTGGTAGACCCTGATAGCATTTCACTGTCATTGTTTTCTTTTTTTTAAAAATATATTTTATTGATTTTTTTTTTTTTTTTTTTTTTTTTTTACAGAGAGAAAGGGAGAGGGATAGAGAGTTAGAAACATCAATGAGAGAGAAACATCAATCAGCTGCCTCCTGCACACCCCCTATTGGGGATGTGCCCGCAACCAAGGCACATGCCCTTGACCGGAATCGAACCCGGGACCCTTCAGTCTGCAGGCTGACACTCTATCCACTGAGCCAAACCGGTTTGGCCACCATCATTTTTTTTCTATTGGATCTTGCCATCTCTCAGAATTTACGTATTCTCAAGTTCTGATATTCTAAACTTCCTCCTTCTGACACACAGCCTTTTACGCTTTGATTTTTGAAACTGATGTTTTATCTAGTGATGGTCTTTTTACAAAGAGATGACTTCTTTCATGGATTTTTTTAATGGATGACTCAGGAAAAAAGAAGAAAAAAAAAGTCAGTGGTCATTTTTTAGGTGGCTAATTTTGTTCAGACAAGAATAGAACTTGCCACTGGGACCTGAAAGATATCACTAATCAATTCAGGACATGCTAAAGATAGAAATAGAGATCCTCTCTCCATTTGTTTCTCATCCCTGCGTGTCTTTTATTCTCTTTGATGGTAGATCTTTCTCTTCTACTGCAAGTAGGCTAACTCCACAGTGACCAATAAAAAATACCACCAGCATCTTAGCCTAGCAACTCCCGGGGGGGGGGGGGGGGGGGGGGAAGTATTTCTTCTTGTCAGTATCTAACTCAAGATCCTAAAAGTAAAAGATCTGATTGGCCCTGCTAGGGTCACATGCCTGGTCCTTGAACCAATCATTGTTACCAGGCAGATGGAGTGATGTAATCGGTTAGGCTTAGGTCATAGGCTTCTATCAGTGGCCAGGGTTCAGCTATTATTAAAAGAAGGGGTAAAGGAACAGAGAAGTTTACCATAATAGTTGAACAACTCAACTCATTTCGCCAAAATAACCAATTTCTCTCTATCAGTCCTAGTAGTTGCTTGGTCTCCTCATGGAATTTCTGCTCCTAGACCCTTCTTTTCTCTGGGAGAAATTTCTCTCTTACTCACAAGTTATGCAATTCCATTACTTCTCTTTCAAATGTTGCTTTCGTTCCTATTCCTAGATAACTCAATAGCACATGGTCCCAATCCTCAAGCAGCATTCAATTTGCCAGATCTTATTCTTGAGGGAAGGAACTGGCCAACCTTTGAGTCACATGTCCCACACCCACCAAGGAGGGAGAATAACCTGATGGAGAATCCACAGTGGCTGCAGGTGGCAGGGTCTTTGAATGAAATAGATGCCAGCAGTTTCATCAGGATGGCAGGCCCCTTTCTGGTCCTGATCAAACCGTGCCTTCTCCCCAACTTTGTTTGAGGAGGCATTTCCATGAGGCTATAGTGAGAACTGGAAATTTCTGAACCCTTAAGGGCTTCTTCATCCCCCCCCCCATTGGTTGGTTTTTGGAAAATTAAAATTGAAATGGTTTGAATGAACCAAAAACAGAAGAACAGTTTCATTTTATTAGCCTCTTCTGCAGCAGACTCATGCAAAAGATTAGCCCACAATATATCTATTAGGGAACAGTTAGGTTCACATGCATTTATTAAAATGAAATCACTAGGACAAATTGGAAAACAATATTGTCAACCTCCAGTATTCTCCTCTCCCGGTCCTAAATTTATCACCTTTTAGGTTGAATTGGCTGCTTCATGTTGGACTGTTCCCAAAGCTCTCTTGCTATGTGGACATCTCATTTGCATACAAAAAGGCGCACAGCATGGCTGGATAAGCCCACCATCTGGCCCCTGCAATTTATCTGGATTATTACTGAACTGTACAAAACTCTGTAAATATATATTCCTAAAATTCCAACTGCTTCCTGCTCCATCTGCCTTGCCGCACTTCCCTCCAGTAACCCTGAACAGACCGGGACATTTGTTTCCCCAACCCCTGACACACAGGCGCACCGATACACACACATCTTCCTGCTCTGCTGACTGTTGTTCGTGAGAGTCAAGTCAGAAAGCCAGGCCAGCTGGGCCCCTGCCAGTGAGGGCTATTCAGGCCCAGCCAGGCTCGGGAACTGATTAGCATGCCTTCACTGGTCCCCAGCTAAATCTCCACCTCGTGGCCTCATTTTTCATAATGCCCATTCCAAAACCTTGGCATTCTCTTCGTAGAGGTCTCATTCTTGAATGGGATCCATTTTTTGGAGACTCAAGGCTAAGGATTCCAATGAATAAATATCAGTATCATTACACCTGTGTTTTGAACAGTACAGATTGGTGTTGAAACTTTCCTACATGATAGGAGTCCAGCTTTTCCTATTAAACTACTGTTATGTCTCAAAGTCTGAATTAAAGAACTCCTTCAGTTCTTACTGACCAAAATTGAATCTGGAAGACCTTAAATGATATTGTTAAATCAATACTCTATGTCCTTATTGGTAAATCCAAGAAACCATACAACAGAGCATATGAGGAGCACAAAAGAAGACACACTCTGAAGCCAGATTGCCCGGGTTCAAATCCTGGCCCTCTCTTCTACCCCCAGCGGTGTGACCTTGGATGATTTACTTAATTCTCTGTTTCTGTTTATTCATCTATAATAACACTTTTACCTCTTTAGATTGCATAAACACTTAACTCACATTTTTAAAGAACTTGCACAGTATTTTGTTTCCTACATAAAATAAACGTTCTTTAACCTACCCACTCCATAAAAAGACCACCTGCCTGGACCTATTCTGTTTTTTTAAAATATATTTTATTGATTTTTTTACAGAGAGGAAGGGAGAGAGATAGAGAGCCAGAAACGTTGATGAGAGAGAAACACCGACCAGCTGCCCCCACCACCACCACACCCCACACCGGGGATGTGCCCACAACCAACGTACATGCCCCTGACCCGAATCGAACCTGAGATCCTTCAGTCTGCAGACCGACGCTCTACCGCTGAGCCAAACCGGGTTCGGCTGGACCTATTCTATTGATGTGACTCTGTTCCACTTTGATTCGCTCTTTACCTGGCACCTCTGAAGTTAGTCCCCAACCTCAAGTCACTAAGCCAGCTGGTTTTACAAGCACTGAATCCACTGCCTCATTCACTGGAAGAATACACTAGAGTTTGTGGGGAAAGCTGTAGCCAATAATGATAAGTAACCGTTCGACTCCTTTTTTTGCTTTGTGTATGTATTCACCAGCAACACTGGCCAAGGTCAATGGTAAGCTGAAGATCCAGAGAATTCGGTATCTAGGCTTTATTCTCTCAGACACACAAGTACCCACATCACCTCCACTTCCTTGACTCCCAACTCCACCCACGGCTCTGTCCTCTGGAACTGATGTTCTACCTGTCATCTTCCACCGACCCTGCTCTTCCAAAGTCCCTGATGGCCTCATAGTCAAGGCCATCTCTCTTATTCCCACCACATCACAAGGATTCTGTCACTTGGCCCTTGAGTTTTTATGGCAAAACTCTCCTAATTCTCCAAGTGTTTTTCCCTCACTGTCTCTTTGTTGTCTTTGTGAACTCCTCTCTGTGCCTCCTATGTCACCCTCATTTCTCTATGTACTGAAATACCCCTGTTTATTATGTCTTGATTTCTAAGCTTCTGAAAGAGCAAGTTTATGCTCAATTGTTCCATTCACTCTCAAGTTTCAGCCATAGCCAAGTAGTATCTTTCAGCCATATCCAAGTAGTATCTTTCAGCCATATCTTCCCCAGATGACAACAACGAAATCCTAACTATAATAGGTTCTCTGAAAATATCTAATCTCGTCCCTTTCAAATCCCCAAGGTTATCTATCCAATAGGGTTCCCATGACTTCATAATCTTAATAGCTGACCTCATTCTAGCATCTTCCTACCCCTCCAGTCTCACTCTACCATGCTCTGCTCCTTGCCTTGCACATTACTTACTAGAAATGCTACATATTCTCACGCATAACACAGCTCTGTCTGGTCTGGCTTTTAACATTCATGTCATCTTCTCAGTCTGGAATAACTTTTCATAGATTTTTTACTTCCATCCTTTAAGTAACATGCACTTTTAAGTAAGTTGAAGTTTAAATAAGACACACGCCAATTCCCCCAGCCTATATATCCCAAGTCTGGGTTAAGTGCCTTCTCTCTCCTAGTTCCTGTAGCATCCATTTCATGAAGGCCTTCGTATATTAATTGCATTTCACTTAAACTCTCGCTTAATGCTTTGGGTGCTCTTTGCTGGCAGAAATAATGTAATGTGTATACACATCCCCAGTCTCTCCCCGAACACTTGTCCTTTAAAAGGCACTCCATGATAGTTATTGACTGGATGAATAAATGATTCGATGAATGAGTAGTTCTGCATCGGGGCAGCAAAACTCTCAAGAAATTGACCCTTGAAATATGCTCAAGTAACCTCTTTCATGAAATTCTGAAACCTCATTCATCCCAAAGACACCAAGCTGGTTATGCTATACTCGTCTTTCTTTCATAGGCAGACAATGAATCACTCCGAATTACAGCTCTTAAGACCTTACAGCAAATGCAAAATGCCCTGCAGGACATCCATCTTTCACGGGGCATTATATTTTTAAATGATAATTGTTGTCCTAAATGTTCCTACCCACATTTCGCCTCGTTAAAGATGTCTGCCTGCCTCCATAAAATGAAAGATGCCAGATTGTTTACAGATGAATTAATCATGGCATTATCCCTAGAACTTTTAAATTACATCAATTACGCTGCATTTAGCATCACGAAATAACCTGCATCTTAAACAAATGGAATCCTTTCTCCTATTAATAAAGATTAAATCATTAGCTACCACTATTGAATAGCAATGTGTCTGCAGTCAATGGCTCCCGGGATACATAAGAAATCTTGCTCTTGCCGCAAAATGTACGCTCTCCTTTCAGGGGCATCGTCAATCTTTATGGAATTGGGGCACATTCGTTTTCTCTAGGCGTTCATGTATGAATTCATGATAACGTTTCGATGTGGTAGACTGCCTAACACTGGGAGCTCAAGAGAGCCATCTGAAATAATTCCACGTTAAAGAGCCCAGGGACCCAGCATCTTTGTGAGACACAGGACAAGCCTGGCTTTGCAGCTTCCAAAGGAACTTTCCAGATACTTAAACTGTTTTGGTTTTGGTCAATGTCTTTCAAACAGTAGCATGGCGACATCTGAGGCAAGCCAGACAGAGACATAAAGACACTATTTCTAGTGTCTTCCGTGAGTTATGCATAACTATACAATAAAGACAGCAAATATGTAATCAAATAAAAAAATCTGTTTAAGTATACCAGGCTCAAAACATCTGCAAAAGAAGGAGCCTTTAATTCTTTATGCTAACTTAAATTTTCAGCCCTTTATACATGGTGTGGCTCAGTGGTTGAGCGTGGGCCCATGAACTGAGAGGTTGCCAGTTCAATTCCTGCTCAGGGCACATACCAGGGTTGTGGGTTCGATCCCCAGCAAAGGGTGTACAGGAGGCAGCTGATCAATGTTCCTCTCTCATCAGATGTTTGTATCTACCTTCTCCCTTCTTCTTTCTCAAAAATAATCAATAAAAACATACTATTAAAAAAATACAAAAACCCTTACAAACCCAAAATATCTCTTATCTATGATGCATAAACATAAGGCCAAACAACAAAAAAGACAATTACACTCTATAGCAGGGGTCTTCAAACTACGGCCCGCGGGCCACATGCGGCCCGCAGAGGAGTCTGATCCGGCCTGCCAGGTTTTTTGGGCAGTGAGCGCAGCCGAGGTGTTACAGTAGGAATTAGTAGTTCATATAGTCCGGCCCTCCAGCTCTCTGAGGGACGGTGATCTGGCCCCCACTTTAAAAAGTTTGAGGACCCCTGCTCTATAGCCAAAGCATTCCTCACCACACCTCTCCTTAAATGTCAGCTTTCCTTAATGTGTGATGGAAAACCCGAGATGTGACTGTAGGCCCTGGGAAGTCACTCGCGCCCACTCTGGGATGCTCTATGCACCATGCAGTTTCCCTCTGAGCAACTTAGCAGGAAGTGGGGCAATGCTACAACCATTGGGAACTGGCAACACCAGGGAGTCACAATTAAGACTCTAGCAAAACCTGCACCAGGACTGCAGTTGGTAATTTGTTTCTAAAATTACTCACAATAACACCTGGATCTTTTCACAGCAATCCACACAGAGTACCTTTTCATGAAAAAAATGCTTAACAATCTACACCAGTGTTTCCCAACCTTCTCTCATGATGAGAATCACCTGGTGGAGTTGTTAAAACACAGATTCCTGAATCCCAACTAAGAAGTGCTAAACTAGAATTTTTGAGAACATATAGGTAAAATTGCATACCTAACTTAGTGCTCTGTATATAACATCTGTCTTAGAGCACTAGTTAAGTATACAATTTTACCTATATGTTCCCAAAAATTCTAGTTTAGCACTTCTTAGTTGGGATTCAGGAATCTGTGGTTTAACAACTCCACCAGGTGATTCTCATCATGAGAGAAGGTTGGGAAACGCTGATCTACACTATCTTCTTTACAATTCTCTTCTTGTCTATATTTTCCCTTTTTATTTATTTTTTCCTGTTAGGTCGGATCAAATAATTGAATCAATATACCCTCCCCTAGGAAACTGACCTTTTTTTTAGATCAATTTTGCAACAGACATTCCCTTTCATTTAGACCACATTCCATTTGCTAAGACCAGTAACTTGCCCAGGATCTGGACCTGCCCAGAGAATTCCCTGGTTTAAAAAAAAAAAAAAAAAAAAAAAAGCCCACCTAGAGTCCGTTAAAATCTCTGACTTCCTATCCCTGGGTGCTGGCACCTATTTGGGGCTCAGCCCATCTGGTTTCCAGGTGAATTTAAAATCCTTTACCATTCTCAACCTCATGTGTTCCTCCTTTAGCGAGGCTAACAAGTTCACTTTTAAGAATGCTGGTCCGCTAAACCCACCTATCATGAGGGATGGTTTGGGGAGTGATCATTAAAGTCTTTGGTTTCAGCCGGGACTGGTTTGGCTCAATGGATGGAGCGTCGGCTTCGGGACTGAAGGGTCCCGGGTTCGATTCAGGTCAAGGGCGTGTGCCTTGGTTTCGGGCATGTCCCCAGTAGAGGGTGTGCAAGAGGCGGCTGATCAATGACTCTCTCTCATCGATGTTTCTGACTCTCTATCTCTCTCCCTTCCTCTCTGTACAAAATCAATAAATATATTTACAATAAGAAAAAAATAAATAAATAAAAATAAAGTCTTTGGTTTCAAATTGGGGTGTACCACAAATGTCCACCCCTTATCAGTTAAAAACTGACTTGGGTCAGGTTCCACACTTCGTTGTACTAATATTTTCTCCCGCATTCATAGATGAACTTTTTCTGAAATCTTTAAGAAGGGAGGCTACAAGCACTCAAGGAAATAAACCCAATCTGGGTGAGCAGAGAGCCCTGCTATCATAAGGCGATCATAGGTGCCAGTTTGTTTAAGCAATGTAGGCCCTTGTCCCAATGTGGTTATTAACAGCATCTGCTTTGGCTCAGGTCTGTGCCATTTTAGATGACATTACATGAGGAATTCATAGTTTGGAGCTCCTTGCCCTGTGGCCCCGGGGAGTGGGCTGTCCTTGAAGAAAGTGGCCACAGAGAGAACAGGGCAGGTCTGTGGTTCTCAACCAAACGCCACCTGAACTCCAACTTCAGTATCATTTTCAAACACGTGAGACAGGACCATCAGCAATTAGTGAAGTGCAATTGAGTCATCATCCATGGCCACACTGCTGGTTGTGTCAAAGATGGGAGAAATCCATCTTTTAAATGAAATGGAAAATAATAATAATTTAAAAAGATGGTTCTGAGAGGAAAACAATTACTTTCTCCTGTTTGGCTTTTCAACATCAAAACCAGGGACTGGAAGCCCAGCTATGATTGGGAAATGCTGCAGAAGCAAAACTGAGGGTCAATTAGAAAACAATCAGTTCCTCCCTAAGAAAAACAACCTCTTTTGACACCTCCCTTTGTTGTGACAAATTGTTTGCCTTGGTTCGAGGAGAAATGATGCTTACAGGGTAAAAAATTAATTACATTCAGGTGTGCTGGGTGAGTGGACCAAGGACACGTTTTTTTCCTGAACCACTGTCATATTTTGATGAGCAAACAGGAAGACATATAGAGATATAGCTATTAGATATTTATTGAGGAAGTTCTGTTGTCTCTGATTAATTTAGATTATATTTACATATATAATAATAAACTCTATTGCAGTATATAGAACTTAAAGACCCCAATGGACTGTTTGTGTTCATGAAAGCAGGGTCTAGAAATAGCTAAACCAACATTAATACTGTTGCCATGATTTATTAACTTAACGTACTAATTATTCATTAAAAGTCCTCTACCCAGCCTCTGTCATCAATCAACAAATATTTACAAAACAGCTCTTAGTATTGGGCAGGCTCCCACGCTGTGGTAAAATGCTAGAGCAAGGAAAAAAGAACAAACCCACTTCACCCCAGATAGGAAACTGCATGTAAAATGTTGAGTTATTTGGCTCTGTAGGTAGGTGTGTGTAGACACTCTTTAAAATTAGAAATAAAAAATTAAAAGACCATGTAGCTTTACACTGTATTTCAGTTACTTCAGAGAATCACAAACTAAGTTGCTGATTAATTCAATCTCGGTACAACAAATAGAAGGAACTGGACAGGGGGATAAAGATGGAATAAACAAGGATTCCTTAATTCTTAAGAAAACCCCACTTTCTCAAGAAATCTACCATTGTTCTCATTCTATCTTTGCTCTGACTAAAAAGATGGCATTTCCATCTCTTTATGTTTAGAGACTAATTCAAACTAACTTTTGCCACAAATAACCTGAGGTTGTTTCAAGACATAAAAATACCCAAAACTGATGAAACACCACCCCCCCCTACAAAATGCTTTTTATACTTATTTTTCCTCCAAAACTGTCTTTAATTGGAATATGCCAGTAAGATGTTTATTTTCTTGATAGCTACACCATATCCTTCTATTCAAAAGTATTAAAGTAGTATTTTGGGTATACATTTTGCGTCTAAAGATGGAGCTTCTAGCTTAGCTTGAAAGTTTGAAACTGTTCAAGGAGAAAGAATAGCAGATGAAAAAAAATAGTCTAGGTAATGTATAATAATTTTTCAATGTTATCTTGAGTAGGGGGGAAAAAAGGAACTTCTCTGAAATTTTTTTTCTAACTGATGTCTCTATAGAGTTCTGAACCTTGTACTCACTCATTTATAAAAAATATCACCTATTCATTTATGTGGGCCTGACAAGGAGAAAGGCAGTTCTCTTGAGCTTAGGTCAATAAATCCTTAAAAAAAAAAAAATTTTCCATTTTATAAAACGTAGGTGACCTCACACTTTAAAAATTTATTTTCTATACAGATTATTGGTATTCAATCATTAAATATCTTTTTTTTTTCAATCAGTAAATGTCTTTGAATAAACTCTATTGCAATCTTCACGTAGACTTGGATTGATTTTTCACACACACATATATCTATATAAATATACATTTGGTTATGCAATTTGGCAAATATGTATATTTGAGAAATTAGGTGAGGGCTGAGGATTGTGTGTGTTTCATCATGATTGGGCGCTCTATAATAAAAGCCATGACCAAGGTATGGAAAATAAACTGATTTATACGTATGAAAATATTCAAAATCTCATTGCACCTGTCTCATCATATCCCTTTCTCGGGACTAATGATGTAAAAATTCAGGATTAAAGATCAAAACCCATAAATCATAAACAAAATGACACCTGTTTTTCTTCTTATAAATCATTTTTCTGAAACCGCAATGTATAACAGGGATGATAGGTCAATCCATCATACCCAGAGCGAAATTCAACATTCGTTTCCAAGGATATGCACATTTAGGGAGCTGCAAAAGCTCATTAATTTCTTCACAGATATTTGAGAACACAACCAGCAATGGGGTAAGAAGCAAAAGGAGTTTTCTAGAAAGATGTTGATTTTTATTTTAATGAGGAGAAAGAACAGATAAGCAGTTCACTGATCTGTGAAATATGAGTGGCCTCCATCCTAGGAATTTTGTTGGTATTGCTGTTATTTTTTAACTTTGTTCCTAAGCAACATTTCCCAAGGAAACTATGATGATTAGGGTCTGAAGTCCCTTGAGCTATATTTTCATCTAACATTTTAAATCAACAATAAATTTATTTCGAGCCTGGCAAATAAAGATTTGTACATTCAGGAAGAAGGAAGAAAAGGGAGGTGAGAGGAAAAAGGGAAAGGAGATGGAGAATGAAACCAAAGATAAATTTATTGCTGGCCCCTAAAAGTTGGCCGGACTTTAAAAATACATTTAAAAGTCTTTTGATTTCAATTCCCTTCCTCTTCTCTGCCCCCTTTGCTCATTTTCTAAGCATCCAGGACTCACTGGCTCCAATCAAAACTGTCCTATAGCCACTTCCATCCTGAGCTTCCTACATCACACAGATCACGCAACTTGAAAAGACCAGACCTATCGAAATCTTAAATCAGTGATTTTAAAACAGGCATGAATTTTTTTTAATGTTAAGACAGAGAAAGACATCCCCCAAGGACATTGATACAACCCATAAGCCATTTATATCTTCCTTTCTTCATTTATTTTTTTCAATACTTATTTAAATGTTTCTGTCCTTAAAAGGTACCATTATGTCAGTTCTACCATTATTTCCCTTCTCCTTCCGGTGGTCTTTTGACTTCTATTGTAGAACCTTACAAGTGTCTAAAATCTCCCAGTGGTTGTGATTGCTCATTTTTTTTAAAAAATATATTTTATTGATTTTTTTACAGAGAGGAAGAGAGAGGGATGAAGAGTTAGAAACATCGATGAGAAACATTGATCACCTGCCTCTTGCACACCCCCTACTGGGGATGTGCCTGCAACCAAGGTACATGCCCTTGACCAGAATCAAACCTGGGACCCCTCAGTCTGCAGACCGAGGCTCCATCCACTGAGCCAAATCGGTTTTGGCTGATTACTCATTTTTTAAATTTGTTCCCACAATCTCTCTTAGGTTAGGAAAAACAGCCCCTACTGGGAAGCAGATGAGGGGCCTGATTGTACAGGGGGGTCGGGTCAGGAAGAGCCTTATCTGTTATCTCCGTTAATGCACACTCCTGCCAGAAGACTAACTAGGTCAGAAGACGTCCATAAAAACTTAATTAGCTGGTTAATCGAGTGGGCAAAAGATCAAGTTGGATATATACAATTCTTTAAGGAAACGCTAATGAATTACCTCGGTGTGCTCCTTATCAAACAACAACCAATTCCTAGATCGGAACTGAGTTCATTGCACCCCAATATTTCTGCCACCCAAGAGACAGAGACCCTCACATCCCATCAGTTGTGTGTTTTTTCTGCAAAGCCAACTGCATTTATTAGTTAATGATGACTTTATCACCTTTATTTATTGACACAACTACAACTACTTATCAGCATTTCCTATAGGCTATTTGCAATCAGATCTTAAATGGCCAACATTACAAGCAATTGCCTTAGTCCCAGATTCTTCTTACAAAAGAGAAGAATCTGGGACTAAGATTCAATAGTCTACCATGCTAGAAAATATGCATTTATTCAAAAAGTCAAGTTACATACACTTTTGAGAAATTATTTGAGATTTAGAGTCTTACTTTACGATTATTATTTTATCTCAAGCACTGCATTGATAAATTTAACTTCAAAATATGTTGTTCAGCTGAAAGGAGAAAAAATAAGTGAGAAAATATAAAAGACAAACAGATGTAGCTTTACAAAATCTCCTCCAGGCTTTCTGATCAGGTGTTCTTCCCTCCTCATTGTTGTGCAGAAAACCCAAGGGCGGTAAAAACAGCCTCATCAGGTGCCTGATTGGAAGGACTAATTTAGACAGAACACGAATGCGCTCTCAGAAAAGCAGAAAGGCCTTGCCCAGCATGACATGTACATACATACATACATACATACTCGTTTCCTTTGAAGAGTTTCTAAGTCATTTTCAATCATAACGCGCTCACTCCGGTACAAAATGCTATGTTTTTGTCTCATCCAATCACACTGATTCGCAGCACTTACATTATGGAGGATGAGTACATTTTACACAGATTTTCCAAATGTGACAGGGCATTATACAAAATGTTTGACAACTTGAAAATCAGTAGCTTCATGGATTAGCATATGTTCATTCTACCAGTTCCTTTACATCTCTATCAGGTGGCATTCACTCTTTGGTCTGTAGCTACTGTTTGAATTTCTACTACGCAACAGACACAGGAAAAAGGAGAGCCAGGAAGACACATGTGTCCCTACCCTTGTAAGGTTTAAGAATTAGGTTACACATACAACAAGGCTACTTACTGAATGGCTCCAACTCTATGACAAACTGGAAAAGGCAAAAGCATGCAGACAGTAAGAAGGTCAGTGGTTCTCAGGGAAGTGGAGGGAGATGAGTGGGACACAGAATTTTTAGGGCAGTGCAAGTCTTCTGTCTGACATCATAATGATGGGTGCATGTCATAGTGCATCTGGCCTCATGCACAGAATGTCCAACACCAAGCGTGAACCACTAATCCTGAGTGGTTCTGAGACATTTGGGGGAGGGAGGTGTGAGACATTTGGGGGAGGGAGGTGTGAGAACAATAGGCCAATGGTATGTTAATTTTCTTGTCAACAGGACTTTCTCAAGCAAAAATTAACCAACCCTGTTGATAATAGGGGAGGCTGCTCACATGAAGGGGGAAAAGGTATATGAGAAAAGTCTGAACCTTCCTTTAATTTTGCTATGAAAACTGCTCTAAAAAGAAAAAAGCCTTTAAAAAAAAAAAATCACGCTGTGTAACTTAAGTAGTATATATAATTTGTTTTTAAGTTATACCTCAATAAAGCTGAAAACATTATCCAAAAGATTAACATCAAAGAACTTCTTGACTATAATAACTTATGCTAAACATGGGCCTAAAAGGGACTATAAATGTTAATACTGACAGTATCATTTCTGGAGAATAAAAAAGAGTAGTATTCATTTGTTGGGAATGGTATAGACATTATTATATAAACCTTCAACGGGCAAGAAATCCTCTGTGCATGTGTGCCTATGTGTACTCACATACAGTCAACTATATTTAACGCACCCAAAAAGAAGCTGAGCACATTAAGTAATTAATGCTTGTCAGTTACTGTGAGTGAATGCCTTTTTCATCAAATGCTCTATCTGTGGTAAGTAATAATAATAATAATCAAGATAACGGGCTGGCCAATTAGGTGGGTTGTTTTGCTAGCCGTTCTCAAGCACAGCATATGTTTGCCCAGAGCACAGACAGTTAAGTTTTTTCTGAAAAAGGGAGACAAGCACCCATTAATTTTAGAGAAAATGTTTCCAATGTGACAGACACACTGATTTCTATAATGTTTCTAAAAGCGGCCAATACCTACAGCACAGTCAGGACTGCGAACGAGGAAGAGCTGAGCTCACTTCCCTCCTCAATCGCTTCTCTCAGGTCTGAAATCCCTTGTACTTCACCCCCACCAAGGAAGCCATTGGATTTCTCAGATTTCTTGGCTCTTCGCAATGTCTTCCCTGCCTCAGATCAGGCAGCTCTGGAGGCAGGAAGTTACCTGATAAACTCATTTTATTTCATTAATAATCCTGAGTGGTTCTGAGACATTTGGGGGAGGGAGGTGTGAGAACAATAGGCCAATGGTATGTTAATTTTCTTGTCAACAGGACTTTCTCAAGAAAGGACACTGATGGGCTTTGGGAGGAGAAGACTGGTGATCTTTAAAATGCCCTCAGGAAGATGACTCTGGTTAAGGATTACCTGGAGAGTACTTAAAACCTCAGGTCAGTGATTCAAGGCTCCCTGGCCTAACATAGTGGTGTTAAAATTCTCCCCAGTGTCAGAGGAACCCCACAAATCCTACCTACAGACCTCATGGAGTTGGACACAAAGACCACGTCCAGAGTGGGGAAGCAAGTCCTGGCAAAATGTCCTTGGCCTCACAGACCTCTCTCTGCTACGGTGTGCTACTCTACTGCCTGTGACCTTGGTCATGATGGACTGCTGGCCCCACAAACTAAACCCTTACCTCCCATCTCTTCCTCAGACAGACCAGTCAAGACCAGCACTTAGCCCTCCTCTCCCCCAGTACCTCATCACTGGCTGTAAGAATGACGCACCCCAAGCCTGCTTCCCACCATTACACAACCCATCCCTGTCCAGAGAGACAACAGTATCAGCCTCCTCAGTTCTCTGCTCCTCATTAAAAAGATTGTTGCCAGGCCAACATGGCTCAGTGGTTGATCCTTGACCTAGGAACCAGGAGGTCACAGTTCAACTCCCAGTCAGGGCATGTACCCGGGTTGTAGCTCAATCCCCAGTAGAGGGCATGCAGGAGGCAGCTAATTAGTGATCCTCTCTCATTGATGTTTCTCTCTCTCTCTCTTTCTCTCTCCCTCTCCCTGTCTGAAATCAATAAAAATGTGTTGTTGTTTTTTAAAGATTGTTAACTTGTCAAATGGAGAGATGTATGCTCCCCTGCCCTCCCCTCTGCCTGGACTTGACCAATTCCACATGTTGAGGTCTTTCCATTGAAAAACATACCCTCTCACTACCGAAGTTTCTGTTTATTTCAACACATTTTATTGGCAAGTGTCAGAAACCACCTCACGCTGGTTTCAGCAAACATAGGGAGTTCAGTAATTCCTGTAACTGGGAAGACAGGCAACAGGATCTGGCTTCAGGCCCCAGGATCACGTGAACCAGGAGCCCAGGTGGCCTGCTCAGTCTCCCTCCAGCCATGGCCTTGTCTCCCTCCCCTCTCTCCCTACACTCAGCCCTGCCTCCTAGGTGCTGGCTCCACCGCCAGGCAGTTGCTCTGGTTACAGAAGAATGCAAACTTTGCATTGTATTTAGGTTTACAGATTGCCTGGAGCAGGTGATTAACAAGCCACTGCAGAAGGGAGAGAAGGCTGAATCGGATTATCAAAAACAGTCTTTTTTTTTTTTTTCTCAACAGGATCTGGGACAATGGACCCGCAGTGAGACAGAAAGGAAGAAAAATAACCTGTGGGCTCCTATACATCTTAAGTGGTAAACAACCAAAGCTTTCCAGGATGTCAAGAATCCTCACGTTATTTTATGACAGGACTTCAAATACATTAAAAACTCACTTTAACACAGTATACAGGAAGTACCTATTAAAGAAATAGAAAAATCTCTAGGGCATGGCTGCTGGTTTGTCTTCTCTAGATTTTCAAGGCATTTATACAGAAACTTCAGCAAAAAATCCACCCACAGGAAAAGGTGAGATTATGTAGTAAAATACCACTTGCCTCAAAGATTTGACATAGCAAAACCAAAGTGATACAAATTTAGTACCTTAGAATGGCCTTTTGAGGAGATAGATAGATATAGATAGATAGATGGATATAGTGACTTATATGTAACTTAAACCTATTGTTATATATACCTATATATTTTGTAGATACATATATATTGACTTATATGTAACTTAAATCTATTGGTATGTGTACTTTATCTATTATACCTATACATCTCTACATGTAGATATAATATATCTACACATATATTTATCTATATGCGAGAGCAAAGCTTTGGCCTTGTGCCAGAGGGGAGCAGGAAGGTCGGGAATTATGGCAAACTGGAAATTTGATTTAAGGCAGTCCTTTCAAAGCAGGAGCTTGATTAGGAGGAAATGGCTAAGACTCAAGATACACTAGTGGAGGGCTGGTGGGAGTCTTCAAAGATTCGAAGGGCTCAACCTCAAATTGCAATCTCAAATTAACCTGTCTTTTCTCTTCAGGGACAACATAATGAAAGCAATTTGGCAGAAACATGACCTTTGATCCTTGAGGCCTATTAATACTTCCCTTTGAGGAGTAGATGAGTCTTTTGAGAAGCGACTATAATGAACAATCAAACCATTTGTCTAGGCAGAACGGCCCCTGAAAAGCAGAGGGATGCTAATGAATGAAGACAGTGGAATAGCAAAATGGTGAAGAAGTCTGGGGATTGTGGCCAAAAGGCCTGGCTTGCCTTCTCCGTGCCCAGGTTGAGGGTGGAGGTAGTCTTCATTCTGGAGCTCTGAGCTGCATCACGCCACCATGGAGACCAAGTAACTGTGCTGTTGACGAGGGCGAGGTCACATGACTTCCTAGCTCAGAAGGATGCTGCATGGCAGCCTGGTTAGGGTGATGCCCTGTGACAGGCTCAGAGTTGGGATCAGCAGCAGTCTGACCACACCCCGGAAGGTGACCATACCCCAGAAGTCCTGGTGGCCCAGGCCAGCAGGTGCCACCTCGGAGAACACTGTCTCAGAGGATGTCTGAGCCCAAGAGCACATGGGGATCTCGACAGACCGAACTACAGACTTTGCTGTAAATCATGTAGTGCATTTGTGATCTGAGCAAATCATTGAATCTCTCTGAGCTCCTGTTTCTATTCTTACAATGGAAACAACACACCCAAGGTGTCAGCACATAACAGACCTCACAAATATGTTTCTCCTTTTCCTGTAAATCTACCTACTATGTATGGGTAGAAAGTTACCTAAAACAAAATATTACCGAAGCATTTATTAAATGGCAAATTGTGGATTAAAATGTGCGGCGCAGTTCTACTGAGTAATCAGTAAGAAGAGTGTTTCCACTGTAAATATAGCTGATTTCTGAGTTTAAAAAAAATAGACATTATGTTTCACGAAATTTATTTGCCATCAATGGGAACTGTTTCTCAAAATGTACATATAAAGTTTCAGTTATGCAGTCAAATATGTTCTAGATCGGCTGCACAACATGGTATCTGAAGTTAACAACACGGGATTGTGTGCTCTGAAACATGTTAATAGTATAGATCTCATGGTAAGTGTTCTTACCACCAAAAGCTAAAACCATAAAAAAAGAAACCAGGAAATTGTAGGAGGTGAGAAATAAGTTTAGTAGCTTGCTTGTCATGATGCATATGTCCAAACTCATCACAAAGCATGCATTCAATCTATACCATGTTTTAAATTTCAAGTAAATCTCCATAAAGCTTAACAAGTATCTCACTGAATTTCAAAGTTTCCATTAAAATCAGTTAAATTCAGAGCTCTCACAGGTACTATAACTTCATATAACCAAGTTCCAGCTGGATATTTACTTATAATAAAGACAGCCTTAATGACATTTAAGTTAATTTCACTTAAAGTATTAACTAAAAAGAAAAAACAACTTCCTTGTTATTTTTAATCCAGATATATTTGGTATGAAGATGTAATTGCAATTTTAAATTAAGTTGTCTTGTACCTTCAGGGACAACATAATGAAAGTAATTTTGCAGAAAACTGACCTTTTCTCTATAGTCTTCGGCAAGACATGCCCCGCCAAAACTTATTCAATATTCTAGAATTCTTTTCTTCTGGGGAAAAAGGTTTATGTTCAACCCACTACAATTTCACAGCACTTGTCTTGCGCTGTTTTCTCATCTCAATTCAAATATATGAATCATTTACATTTAAAATCAAAACATCAGATTAAAAACCAAGTTTAAAGATACTTTTTCATACTCAGGGTTCATCTTTTCCCCAAGGCCTGACCACTGGTGCCAATGTGTGCTGTTGATTAGAAGTTATTTTGGGTCTGTATTTTCATTCCCCTCAGGTCAATGTTATGGCTGATTAGAATTTAGCAGGATAAAGCTTGAGATGTGAACCCCAAGGTTCTGATTTCAGGGTTTATGTTTTCTCAAGGCATAGACCTAGGTTGCAGGTTTGATCCCTGGTCAGGTAGTGTGCAGAAGGCAAAGGAGCCAATGGATGTTTCTCTTGCATCTCTCTCTCTCTCTCTCTCTCTCTCTCTCTCTCTCTCTCTCTCTCTCAGCAATAAAAAACATTCTCAAGTGAGGATTTTTAAAAGTGATTAAACGCAATGCATTCTTCTTTTTTGTATTATTATTAATAATAATATTATTTTGTTAATCCTCTCTACAGGATATTTTTCCCATTGATTTTTTAGAGAGGGTGGAAGAGAAGGGGCAGGGAGAGGGAAGAAGGAAAATGGAGGGAGGGAGGGAGGGAGGGAGGGAGTAAGCATAATTGGTTGCCTCCCCAATGTGCCCCAACAGGTGTGAGGAACAGGCAACCCAGGTACATGCCCTGGACCAGAACAGAGCCCTGGACCCTTCAGTTGTGGTCAGGGCCACAACTCACTGTTCTTAGATGCTGCGTTTGAGAGACCTTAGTAATGAAGGAAAACAAAAGCATCCACTCGACAATACCATTAGCATTTGGCAACAGGAGCTCTGTGTTGAGAACCTAAACCAGGAAGCAGCGGATGCTGGAAGCAGCCTGGCTGGCTCCCTCTATGCGTCACCAAAAGTGTCGCATCGCAGCGTCAGTGATAAACACTCAGTCACATGGCTCTGCATCAGGGCAGCCTGTCACTCAAATTAAAAGCCTGCACCCTCTCTCAGGGAAAGCACACACGGTCTGGGAAAAGCTGGAGCAGAAATTCAGCTCACGTCTGAGCAGAAGATGGTGAAATAGGTTTTCTGAGTTCCTCTGCTCATAACAGAAATCAACATGTTTCTTTAACAAGATCCTCTCCCTGGTGGAGCACATGTTTTGTTGCTCGGTGCATGCTAATTACAGGGGGCCGTCATTCCCAACACTGAACGGTCTTGCCAACACCATGTTTAGTTAGTGCAGCGATGTGAAACTTTTCCCCCCAACCATGTGTGTGTGTGTCTTTGTCCGTGTCCATGCATGTGTGTGTGTGTGTGTGTGTGTGTGTGTAAGAGCTCATGATAACTGTTATGTTAATGTTGCTTCTCCTAATAGAACATGCCCTCATCTGGTAATGGCATTTTACAGCAGACTTGTCTGATAAGGAACCAGACATACATTTTTGACGAGCATTGATTTTTATCATTTGCATAATTGCTGGTAGACCAAATATTGGAACTGCAGTTGAAACCTAAAAGGGTGGCATTTTAAATTCATCTGCATAGACAGTCATTTCGGAACTGAGAGACAAATTGTCTTTCCTAAGAAGAGAGAGAACATCTTCTCGTAAATCTCTGCGGAAAGCATATTCTAAAACCTATCCCTCCTTGTGGAAAAGGGCGATTCCTTCTGAGGCAGGTCCCTGGTGACAAGTCTGAATCTGGTAACAGTCCCATACAAAGGGGTGTGTTTTCCATTCAATGGAACTGGTTTCGGACAAAATGCCCACCTTTTTCCCAAGTTTGTCTTTGAAATAAAATGAAACCCCTTAAGTGACTTAGGAGGATCCTGTTAACCAGGCAAGAAAAGGACTGGGAGGGCCGAAGCCGGTTTGGCTCAGTGGTAGAGCGTCGGTCTGCAGACTGAAAGGTCCCAGGTTCGATTCCGGTCAAGGGCATGTACCTGGGTTGCGGGCACATCCCCGGTGGGGGTTGTGCAGGAGGCAGCTGGTCGATGTCTCTCTCTCATTGACGTTTCTGGCTCTCTATCGCTCTCCCTTCTCTGTAAAAAATCAATGGAAAATATATTGAAAAAGAAAAGGAAGGAAGGAAGGAAGGAAGGAAGAAAGAAAAGAAAAGGAAAGAAAAGAAAAGAAAAGAAAAGGACTAGGAGGCTTTGGGGAAAGTGCCTGCACCTGGAGGGGAAGTGAGCTGCCTTCCCTGCTCTCTGGTCCAGGTGGAAAGGATGCTGGCAGCTAAAAGGGCCCTCAGCATGTTTCTAAAATCAGCGTTAGGCCCGCCAGGCTCAATGGTTAAGCCTTGACCCATGAGCCAGGAGATCATGGTTCCATTCCCGGTCAGGGCACATGCCTGGCCTGCAGCTCCAGCCCCAGTGGGGGGTCATAGGAGGCAGCTGATCCATGATTCTCCCTCATCATTGATGTTTCTCTCTCCCTCTCCCTTTCTCTCTGTAACCAATAAAATGCATTATATTTTTTGGAATAAAATGAGCTCCAGGCCCTGCTTGCTCTGCAGTGATGCGTCCCAGACAGCATGATGTTGCTTTTCTAAGCTGGTTCTTTTTAAGGGAGCAGTGGAGGCCATTACAGAAAGAGGAAAAAAGGAAGAACACTAAACGTTGTAAAGGCAACAAAGGGCAGTCTTCCTCTGCTCATCACCGAGGAGGAAGGCCCCAGATCCTAACAGGGAATGCAAACTCTGAGTCCCAGGAAGCTCAGCTGACGGTGAGCAGATATAACTATGAGCAGATATAACTGGAACTTCCCTTCACCGCACGTCACAGGGATGTGGTTTGTGTCACTGCTGGTTTTGTTTGCTTTTTACAAACCAGAGGCAAGATGCTTCACTAGCAAAATGTTTACAACATGCGTTATGGCAACCTGGTCTGGATGCGAACCCACAGTAACTGTTGGGGTGTGCCTCCCTGAGAAAAATCTAAAGGATCTGTGTCGCCGGTACGAGGTGTTCATCATTAATGAATGAACAAGGATGCTGTTAAGAAAACATAACTACAACTGCAAAGGACACGGTGGTTTATCTCCCTCAGTGTCACAGGATTGGCAAAACACTTTACAGCTAGAAAAGCACCCAGGTTCCGGCGCGGGGAGAGGAAAACGCTACAGGACTCACTGAAACACAGCTGTTGGGACACTCCCGACTCTGGTGCAAGTCCTCCCAGCTCTCCTAAGGCGTGACCGCAGGCTGTGAGGCCCACCCCACAAGGGCATCTCCTACCTGCTGCGGGCTGAAGGTGTGACGGGGTCTCCCGGGCCTGGTTCAGGTCGCCTGCTGGGCTGGTCTCGCTCTGGGGGGTCTCGGAGGATGTCCTAGGGCCTTTCCAGACTCTTCCAGGCCACCCACGTGCCTTGGTCTTTGACCCCCAGCCCTTCTTCTAGCCTCAAAACCAGCAAAGCGCCTCTGAGCATCCCGCGTTTTCCCGTCCTCCTCTCTGATCTGAGCATGGGAGGTGCTGAGCTTTTAAAGAGTCACATGATCAGAGAGGCATCACCTGGATAGTTCAGGCCACGCCCCCCCACACCTGAAAGCCTTTATCTCCAAT
Organism: Pipistrellus hanaki; assembly: GCF_964339955.1. Lineage (NCBI taxonomy): Eukaryota > Metazoa > Chordata > Mammalia > Chiroptera > Vespertilionidae > Pipistrellus > Pipistrellus hanaki. The sequence goes on along the minus strand of NC_140522.1, from coordinate 7,973,894 downwards.
AGTATCTGCAAAGCCCCTTTTGCTGCTGGAGGAAATTTGTTGACAGGTCTAGATATTTAGGCCAGTGTTTTTCAACCTTTTTTGGGCAAAGGCACACTTGTTTCATGAAAAAAATCACGAGGCACACCACCATTAGAAAATGTTAAAAAATTTAACTCTGTGCCTATATTGACTATATATAAAGTAATTCTCTTGAATAGGAATCAAATAAACACAAAGACAGTATTTTATAATTACTTTATTATGAAATATTAAGTAAACAAAATAGTGAAAAATTATAAAATTCTTGTCTTGTCTGCACCTACGGCACACCAGGCAACATCTCGCGGCACACTAGTGGAACAGCGGTTGAAAAACGCTGATTTAGGCAGCCTTCATCCTCTGTTTCAAAGAGGTGAGTGTGTGTGTTTTCCCCCCAGTGAATTTAAATTCTCTTCAACAGAATATTTTAAAAAGCCTTTTCAGTTTGCTGTCTACCACAAACCAGCCTAGAGAGACACCGATTTGCTCACCATTAAAAACAAACATAATAAAACCTAGGTTATTTTACATTGCAGGTTAACAGTAACCAAATTCCAACACATTTGCAATGCCTCGCCGAGACTAGTTTTATACAATCGAGAGGGCGATGATCGTTTTACTTCTGATACAATAACAAGCCAGGCTTTCTAAGAAATTGCTAAATAGGGAAGCACATTCGGTGACAATCGCCTTTGTTCCATCTGCTTTTGTGTGAAATTATTTTGAGAGACAAAGCCCGAAGCACAAAACTAATGCAATTGACCGATGTTAAAAATATAACAAAAAAAGATATCCTGATATAGCTAGTCCAACATTTTCAATTAACAGGACACTTACGCAGGGCCGATTCCTGGCGAAAGTCCTCAAAAGTCAAGGCGAAGTCATGCCCGCACCATTGTTCTCATATAAGATCTTTGAGGCTCAATGAACCATTTCAACGTAGCATCACTTCTGCCTCCTAGGACCTAGGCCATAAAAAGAGAGTGTCCATAAGTAATGCCAGATCATTGCATGGGGTTGGTTCTTCCATTTGCTCTGTATTTACAGAAACTCTGAGCAGGAAGCTAGGATTTAACCCAGTTCCGTGATGGTCCAACTTGGCCCTCCAATGACTGTCAAATTCGTGCATTCCCAGTTGGATGTCCAGGTCCATCCACGTTATGACCTAACATTATAATAGTTAATAAACAGCAGAAGGGAAATAAGGTGCTAGAGAAAAAAATCCAACTGCCTGGAAATTGTTTCTTTTCTTCTTTCTTTCTTTCTTTCTTTCTTTCTTTCTTTCTTTCTTTTTCTTTCTTTCTTTCTTTCTTTTTTTAAAAATATATTTTATTGCTTTTTTACAGAGAGGAAGAGAGGGATAGAAAGTTAGAAACATCGATGAGAGAGAATCATCGATCAGCTGCCTTTTGCACATTCCCCACTGGGGATGTGCCCACAACCAAGGTACATGCCCTTGACCGGAATCGAACCTGGGACCTTTCAGTCTGCAGGCCAACGCTCTATTCACTGAGCCAAACCGGTTTCGGCTGGACATTGTTTCTTGAGCAAGGGCAGTCAAGCTTTTGGAAAGTGGAGAAAATGGAAAAACTCGGGTCTAGTCTTCGATACAGTTACTTTGTAAATCAAAGCAGGCCTTAAGAGTGCAGAAAGTTCCCGTTGTTTGACATTATCCCCAAACCATGGAATCGATAGGAGGATTGTCAAGAGGAATGCAACGTATTTGTCAGCTTGGCCTTTTAAACTGTGGTCCGACAGCACACTGATGTAAAAGCAATGCTTATTCTGGAAGCTACTGAAGGGGAAAAGGAGGTGGTGTTTGAAGAGCAGTGAGTAGAATTATCTTTATGTTGGGATACATTTTGTTAGAGTTGTTGACACTTCATTTGTTTTATCCCCTAAAGTTATGACATAGCCAAGAGTCATACAACTCAGCTCATCAGTAAAAAAGCAGAAAATCTAAACCTGTGGCGAAAGATTTGGAGATCTGAGGTAAGGTTTCTTAGGAATGGAGGGAGACCTGGGACTTTCAATAATTTATTTACTTGTCAGAGAAATCTGTCTGAATTTCTTTTTTTAAAAAAATATATTTTACTTATTTTTAACAGAGAGAAAGGGAGAGAGATAGAGAGCTAGAAACATCGATGAGAGAGAAACATCGACCAGCTGCCTCTTGCACACCCCCTACTGGGGATGTGCCCGCAACCAAGGTACATGCCCTTGACCGGAATCGAACCTGGGACCCTTCAGTCCACAGACCTACGCTCTACCACTGAGCCAAACCGGCTTCGGCCTGTCTGAATTTCTTGATGGCTATCACCTAAATCACCACACCAAGGGAATTACCTAGATCCTAACCATCTGCTATTTTATTTACAAGGTATTGATCCCAAGAATAAAAGATGTTATATTGCTTTCCATGTTCAAGGTAACCTTAAATAGCCCTCAAAAATCAACAATGGGATACCAAACCTAAAGTTGGAAAATTATGATCAAATCTTTGTATGTGCCCATTTATACAACAGAAATTATTAGATGTTTCTAAGACTGAATCAGACCTTCCTGATAAGAATGGGTACTACACAGATTTTGATAAACTTTGATATACTTCTCTTTATCCTTTTTAGTTTGTTTTTCAAGATGTCTGTATTAATAAGCACCATTTTTATGCATAGTAACTAAATAATACTGAAAGATCTTATTATAAAATGTCCATATTTTAAGAGCTACATAAAAAGCATGCTGATTAATGTCATTCTATCCCCTCACTCAATTAATTAAAAGAATGAGTTTAATTAAAAAAAAAAAAAGGAAAACTAATAAAACCACAAAAACAGACTTTTACATCTTAATGCAACCTACCTCATTCTTCAGAATAATGCTACTGAGATACAGGAAATAAAGTTATATGGGCAGGACTTGGTCATCTGTGCACACTGGGCTAACAACCAATCTAGGCACTAAACTTTTGTTTTATCTTCCTCTGAAGGGGAACACTTTTTCTCTGCAAGACCAGCTTACGTTTTAATGATCACAAGATACTTGTGTAAGCTCTCCCTGGTTCTCAAGACCCATGCCAGTCAATACATGACATCTGGCTTAGCTCACTGTACTCGGTGTAAACAACTGCATTTGTGCGGCAAGACATCTTAAACTTGCTTTGTTCTCTGAGACACATCTAGAATCACAGTGCAATCTTTTACTCTGAAAAGGTATCTATAATGTATTCATTACCTAAACAGCTAGATACAGTCAGACACCCAGATGTATTATGTCCCATTTCTCAAATCTGATTTTAAAAGGTTTAGGATATCTGTAATTTTTTTAAAGCAACTTAATATAACTTTAAACACACACACACACACACACACACACACACACACACACACACAAAACCCTATATAATAAAAGCCCAGCGACAAAACGGCAGCATGACCAGAATGACCAGTCACTATTATGCACACTGACCACCAGGGGGCAGCGCCCAATGCAGGAGTAGCCCCTTGGTGGTCAGTGTGCTTCCACAGTGGCAGTGCCACTTGGCTGACTGGGATGAGCAGTGCTCCCACAGCTGGCCAATCCCTGCATGCCATGCCCCCAACCAGTGCACGAATCCCACGCACTAGGCTTCTAGCAATAAAATGAAATAAAAGAAAGGCCATTGATTTCCCAGTCCTATGCCACTCAACTCCCACCAAATATTCCCATGAAAATAAATTAGAAGGTCAATGGAAAAGGAGTGTTTAGTATAACGTGACAGTTTAACAACTTATGGGTGCTGTGTGATGATACCTTTGTTAAGGATCTTGGTAACTCATGAGAATTCTCAGCTCGCCAGTGTAATAGAGGATACCATAAATTAATGTAAATCCTGTAACCCCTTGCATATCAGAGAATATGTAATAAATAGCAGGGAGGGAAGGAGTGATGAATATTAATATAAATGTCTGATTGCACTTATAAAAGTATAAAAAGATCAAATTTTAAAATATTTTAACTCATGTCTGAGTTGTAATAAGATGTCAAAGAGCCCTGCTGGTGTGGCTCAGTGGTTGCCCATCAACCTATGAACCAGGAGGTCACGGTTCGATTCCTGGTTGGGAAACATGCCCAGCTTGCAGGCTTGCTCCCCAGTAGGGGGTGTGCAGGAGGCAGCCAATCAATGATTCTCTCTCATCATTGATGTTTCTATCTCTCTCTCCCTCTTCCTTACGCTCTGAGATCAATTCTGTGTGTGTGTGTGTGTGTGTGTGTGTGTGTGTGTATGCCAGAAAGGAAAAATATATAATTTGTTTCCTTTTTATTAGCCTATCAATATCAAACTTCCAGTCAAATGTATACTTCAAAGACAAACTTAAACAGAACTGCATGTGACTAGAATGGCCCTTGCTCATCAGTCTGCATCACCCCATCCAAGGATATTTCAAGAAGTCTGTGGACCCTTGGGAGACACTGGGCACGTGTGTGGAGAATCAAATGTAACCCATCCTAGGACCCTACCTACATCCAATTTACAAAAAGTGGACCAAACAAGGAATAATTTTTCACTAGGATTTTAGGTTTCTTTGATGAGCTTTTAAATGTTTGTTTACGAATCATTAACCGCTTAACAAAGAGGCTGAAGGATTGCAGGACTTAATACTGTGCGCATTACCACTGAGGGATAATCAAAGATGAATGTAAAATGGCCCTGTAGCAGGGGTCAAAGGTAAAAATCGGGACACAAAAATTTCAGTATACAGCACTTTTTGATAAACACAAAGTAAGTTATACCAAAATTGTGAGGGAATTATAAAATCTGATTTTGCTGCTTTAAAAACGTCTGTCCTCTCTTAATTGTAAAATAAAGTTCATATGTTTTTTAAAGGACTTAAAATGCAGTACTTTAGATATTGCCTATTAAGCAAGAAAAAAAGGATAAAAAGAAATATAATTGTATTTAGTGATTCTATCAATATTTTGTTTGTATCTGTTCCTGGTTTTCTCTTCCAAGTGATTTCTGCTCTTGAATGGAGTTTAGATCACTATTGACCAAAGAAAGCCCCAAATGATGAAAGCATTCCACCATAATGCAATGACCAGATACTTCAGATTATAATGCATTTGCACCAGACTCCACCAGCTATCCTTTTCTTTCTTTGAGAAAATGTTGCAAGGAGGTTGCTTCCAAGAATTTATGAGTCAGGATGATAATAAAATAAGCAGATAAACTCTGACTTTCTGACTCTTACAAACAAAACACAGAAACTCTATTTTCAACTCTGTATATCTAGTTCCCATTCCAGACATCAAAATTTCTCTCTTAAAAAAAACAATAAAAGAAAAAAGATGATGGATAAGAAAAGAAGGAGGAAGAGAGGGAGAGAGGAAAGAAGAGAAATGGCAGAGATAGTAAAGGTAATGCTGACAACCATTAGCCTCAGTACTGGGAAAAACCTTCTTAGGCAGAAGCATCTTATTTAATCTGAAGCAAAAAAACAAAAACAAAAACAAAAAACACAAAACAAAACACCAAGCCAGCACTTTCTGCAAACGGTTTGCTCTAAGTCAAGTAAAACCCCAATTGTTATTTTGTAATTGTTTGTAATGTGTTCCTTAATAGCGCAATTACCATGCTGTAATCCCATCAAGCATTTGCAGGAAATTCACCCCGCTGGCCCAGGTCCTTTACCTAAAAATGCTAATGCGAACCTCAGGCTGAGAATTGTGACATATTGATCTATGGGTAGGCGAACTGGGGGTTCGCAGAATTGCACATTCTGCAGGTCAAACAATTCTCTGCATTCCAAAGCAATACTCAGGTGTGCACAGTTGCTCTACACTCAGAGTGTCAGCCTGTGGTTCCATCCACTCCATACATATGCATGGAGTCTGCTCTGTGTGGCAAGGATTGCTGTGGGGACCTGGGACACTGTGGTAAACAAGGCGTAGCTTCTGTAGGCAGAGCGTTTATTCAAGGAAATGTTTTGTCTTCTGAATTAAAGGGGTGATTTTAAAAAATATATTTTCATTGTTTTAAATCTTTATTGTTGGAAGTATTACATATGTCCCCTTTTTCCTCCATGGACCCCCTCCAGCCCACTCTGTCCCCCGCCCCAGGCCCTCACCACCCACTGTGTCCGAGGGGTTATGCATATATGCATACAAGGTCTTTGGTTGGTTACCTCACTCCCACTCACCCTCCCCTGCCTTGCCTCCGAGATTCCACACTCTGATCCATGTTTCCTTGTCTCTGGATCCACTCCATTTATTTTGTTTTGTTCATTAGATTCCATATATGAGTGAGATCATTTGATACTTGTCTTTCTATGACAGGCTTATTTCACTTAGCACGATGCTCTCTAGGTCTAAGGGGGTGATTCTTTACATATATATTTTTTTTTTAATTGATTTTTTTACAGAGAGGAAGGGAGAGAGATAGAAAGTTAGAAACATCGATCAGCTGCTTCCTGCACACCTTCCATTGGGGATGTGCCCGCAACCAAGGTACATGCCCTTGTCTGGAATCAAACCCGGGACCCTTCAGCCCGCAGGCCAACGCTCTATCCACTGAGCCAAACCGGTTTCGGCAGGCGTGATTCTTTAATGGCACAAATAAGTGCACGTTAGGTTAACAACCAAACTTTTCCTAATGGTTTCCCATAGCGTGTTGTTCTTTTCAATTAAGGCTTGCAATAACTGATACTTTTGCCTAATAACCTTTTTCCCTGTAACTACCAACATCTAATCTGAGGCAGAGAGGAAATAACTTAATTGAATGTTTCCTAATATCCTACTCAGAACTTGGGAAAGTACAGTGCATGACAGATAAATATTTCAGTTAGGAAGGAAGAGAAATAGCATTACCTAATTGAACTCTTCCTCTGAATGGTCGGGAACTTGAACTCTTTTATTGGGATGTGTTTCTTTAGCATTCCATTTCTCTTTTACTGCCCCCAAAGGAGGGAACACGAGGCTTCATGAGGCAAGCCAATGTAATTATCTGTTACCCAGAAAGAAATGTGCTTTATAGCAGATGGGTAAATATAGTTTAAGATATAATGTTATATTTCTTGATTTGTCATTCTGAAGCTCCCAAGAATAAAATTCAGTAGAATGATGGCATCCTTGTCTTCGCACCCTGGGCTGCAGCCATCCAAATACAATGCATTAACTTTTTCCTGCTCCAGCTTTATTACTGTATTTGCTCTTAGCGTTCCAGAGTGTTGAGTCAGCAGGTGGGTGGCTATCCTCTCTCTTCCAGGCCGGCAGCTGTCCCCCTGGAGTAAGTAAACAATCCAACTCATTCATCACTAAGTGTGCTCAGTTTTGTATTAAATGTGATAATTGTTCTCACAAATTTTCCAAACCCAACACACTTGCAACTACAAAGAGCTTCAGTAAACGCAAATTACTGTTCATCACTCAACATTAGTTGATTGGGCCATTGCTAATCATGGGTAGCTATAATTATTTTATTTCTTGATGTGTTGAACTTTAAAACAATTGCATGGCCTAGTGCTTAGATTGTTGGATCTGTGTACCTAGGAACGAACCCTAGAGACTGTCTCCCGTTGACCTGGTTTTCTGTTTGCTGGTCCCACCGCGCATTCAAATCGTCCTTGGCGTCTTCTGAATGTGGGCACTTGGAAATGAACAGTTCATCTTGGATAATGCATTGGGGCCATCGGGCTCCGGTGGCTACAAAGAAGCTTTTCGAAGTGCCTTACGCGTCTACCCCGAGCAATTCAGTCTGCAGATCACTGTAATATGGGAAAATATCAAAAGGGAATGTTTCACAGAAATAATACCCTGTTTTTGAACAAGTCAAATTGCCTGTACTTGCGGCTCTTTGTTCGGATGGCATGTCAAAACGCCTCCACAATACCCTGACCTTTCCAAGTTGGTGGTTCTGGCCCTTTTAGGAAGATTTAGAATTATGTAACGGTCTGTACTGCATTTTCCCTTTTGTGCCTGTAATTCATGTGACTCATGTTCCGTCCACTTTAATTTTCCTCTTATCTGTTTCCAAGCAATGGAGTGCGATGCTTCTAAATGTTAACCATTTGAGGAAAAACTTGTTATCGAAAAGGAAAAAAAAAAAAAAAAAAAACATGATGTTTGGTTCTCATTTTACCTGTCACTTTCCTCTAACTTCTCGCTTTTCCGGCCAATGGAAAAGTGGATCTATTGATGAGAAGGGTGTTAACTGGAACTTCTGGCAATATTGCCTGCAAAAATGTCTTATTGCTGTAGACTCTACAGTGTAGAGGAACTCAGGTGAAAGACATTCTGCTATGTTTAGGGTATGCAAATGATGCACACCAATTATTCCGTGATTTGGAGAAATCATTTTTCGTTACAACACATTGCTGCCTCAATGAGAAGAATGTGTGTGTGACATTTGCTGTCTGCATATCTCAGAGAGGATATGCATCATCGGATATCTGGCAGCTATGGGAAATAACACATCCTAACGGAGTTCTATAACGTGGCACTCTGAAAGTCTGCAGGTGTCTGCAAATACTACCTAGTTGCCAGGGCTCGTTTCTTTGCATAGAGCGCCCCCTGCCTTCGGTAAACAAGAGGCATGTGTGCACAAGAACTTCAAGGCAGCTTCCTGTCACACACTCCTGATTCTTAAAAGACTTCTTTCATGTCTTCTGTGTAAAACAGAAGCTAAAAGACAAACAGAGTTAAAAATAACGGAGCCCGTGACAAATAGAGAGAAAAGAAGAGACAAAACAAGAGTGTGCTCGCGGAGTGCACTGCCCACATACTAAGCTGGTGGGTTCTAACCGGACAGCCAGGTTTGGTATCAGATCTCATCTCTGGAAAAACCTGGCTGGACAGAGTTCTGTTCACCTCTTTGAAGCTTTGCAAGCCTCCAAATTCACTCCCTGACAGGAGGGCCTTTGTTCCACAGTCCACGCCAGCGTGACAGGCAGTTGCAATTAGTAGCCATGGGTGGAAGAATAAGGGATTTAAAAAATCAATGATTCAAGAAGAGATGGATGCTAACACTTGCTTTAATGTCAGGGGGCCTGCAACAGGGGAGGGATATGTGAAAATGCTAGAATCTTACTGTGATTTTCTTTAAAGGCACATTATATCATTTTCTAAAAGGGAGGAAAAGAAAAATGTATGAGAGAGAGAAGTTGGATATATGGTGCGCACGGGAGGGAAGCAGAGGAGTGACTGTATCTTCACCTGAATGATAAAAGCAAAATTCTATTTCTCTTCTCCTCTCCATCAACAATGTGTTATTAATTGTTGTCTTAGTGTCTTTCCCAAAAGTTAGGGGTGCTAGAGGGCGAGAACAGTAGAGATGGAGATCTAGTTTCGAGTAAGCAGAACACGGTATTTTTTTTTTTTTAATATAGCTTATTGATTTTTTTTTTTTTTTACAGAGAGGAAGAGAGAGAGAGACAGAGACTTAGAAACATCCGTCAACTGCCTCCTGCATACCCCCTACTGGGGATGTGCCCACAACCAAGGTACATGCCCCTGACTGGAATCGAACCTGGGACCCTTTAGTCTGCAGGCTGATGCTCTATCCACTGAGCCAAACCAGCCACGGCCACAGTATGTTTTTTTGTTTTTGTTTTGTTTTTTTAATTCACTGACTCTCTTGGAGCCAAGAAACAGGTGACATGCAATAGCAAGAGAGAAAATGGCAGCAAAGAAAGAAGAATATAATGGGGGGAAACAAAACTAGAGACTTAGAAAGCAACAGCGAAGGGGCGCAGGCAGGCAGTGTTTGATGAGGGAAGAGAGGCAGGCTTGGAGGAAACGCAGCGGGCATCTGCTTAGCACAGTTTTCAGTCTGCAAGGCTCTCCCTCTCCCGATGACACCCAGTCATCAGCTCTGTTAGGCAGCCCCGGATGAAACGACGAGTCCAAAGAGAAACTCCATGTCTGTGGGGCCTTACCTCCAGCAAGAAGCAGTCCAATGGAAATCAATAAAAGTGCAGGCGCTCACCATCGCTGCATTCTTTTCTGTAGGGTTGTTTGCTTCCTGGGTTCAAAGCAATTCAAACGGATAATCTTTTAATCATGCATTTCACTGCCTCTTACTTTATTGACATCAGTTTTCCACCAGGTTCACGGGTTGCATTGCTGTCTTCAGTGCTGCTCTCCAGGGTTCTGAAGGAACCCTCCCTGTGCCCTTTCATTCCCGGAGCATTGGGCAATCACCTCAAGGATTACACCTGTTGTCCTGCACTGCGATCATGTGTTTCACTGAGAGGTGAGGTTTTGAGGATGACCTCTGAGTCTTACTCTGCTATATCTCGCTTACCCATGAGTGAGATATAGCAAATATTCCATCTTTCTCAAGATTAGTCAATATGCTTAGTTGTTAAACTCCTAAAAAACGCATAAGGAAAAGTTGAATATAATATCCTTTGGCGCCTATGTGGTCCTCTGACTTTTTTGCTTCCCATTTTATGGGTCTTTATGTTACATTATCACCGTGGTTGAGTACGAAGTGAATTTTAACGGTGATGGACCGCTGGAGACAGAAGGAAAGGTCATTTTAAAGTTAAATGCTAATATTATCGTTTCTCATTACTGGGCACATTAGGTTGTCTAAATTTTCGTATAGAGTGTTTATCATTTTCAGCCATAAAGAAACAATGCGCAGCGATCCACTCTACCACTGAAGAGACAGTGTATCCTTTAATGAAAAGGCATGGAGCCTGACCATTAAAAAGGTACTTACTCTGAGCTCTGTTAGCAGTAATGAATGTGTTCTCTGACACATGTAACTTTCCCAACTACCCTCATATTTCATAAACTACATAATGCCCCCTCCAAATCTGGGACCCCTCAGGGCATGTTGGAGAGCCAATTTCAGCCCCACACCCACAGGCCAGGCCAAGGGACCTCGCTGGTGCACAAATCCATGCACCGGGCCTCTAATATGCCTATAAGATCTTTGGTTGATCTCTTCCCACCCTCCTCCTTCCCTCTGAAATTTACCAGTCTGTTCCATGTTCCCATGCCTGTGGTTTCCGCTCCTGCATTGAGCATCTGCCCCCTGATGGTCAGTGCACATCATAGCTACCAGTTGGATGGTCAGGCGGTCACAATAGAATATATATATATTGTTAATAACATTCATAAATATGAATATTAGCTACTATTCATTGGCCACCCATGTTTACTAGGCAAAGAGCTCCCTGTTTTACAAATATTCTTTCTAAATCTCGCAACCTCTGTGAAGGGAAGTATCATATCTCTTCACAGACTGAGAAACTGAGGTATAGGAAAAGGAAGGGTCTTGTTCAAGGACATTCACTCGTCAGGCTTCCTTTGTCTGGACAGAGTTACAACCTTGACTTGAAAGCCAGCAGTTCTCCCTTTGTCTGCTTTCTTCCTTGTGGTCTTCTAGGACAAGGGCTAGGGATGCCCTTGGGTCCGTCCCTGCAGGACCTGCCCGGGCTGAGGGAAAGGGCAAGAGAGGTGAATTTGCCTCGGGGTGATAGAAACTGTGAGTAAAGGAGGTTGCTCAGATTGTGTGGAGCAGGGGTCTTCAAACTACGGCCCGCGGGCCACATGCAGCCCGCAGAGGAGTCTGATCCGGCCCGCCAGGTTTTTTGGGCAGTGAGCACAGCCAAGGTGTTACAGTAGGAATTAGTAGTTCATATAGTCTGGCCCTCCAGCTCTCTGAGGGACCGTGATCTGGCCCCCACTTTAAAAAGTTTGAGGACCCCTGGTGGAGCATGATGAGGGGGGCGGGACCCCGAGCTTTAGGGTATGAAGAGGAACAGCTGACTTTGACTAGAAACAGATGACTGGGCTGAGAAAATAGATTGTTAAAAACTAAAGTTGCAATTCTACCTGATTATGGTCCATACAGGCTTGACCACAAGGTAGAGAGCATGGTCTCCATTCTCTTATTCCTACACAGGAAATAAAGAACTGTTTTACAAATGCCTCCCCAGGACACAACAGTTTCTTTTCTTAGGAAGAATGGGCAAGTTGAGGAGAAATGTGAAGTCTCCTGAGAGTAGTGAGTCTTGGCAGAGTGACCTGCAGGGAGGAGGCACCTGCAGAGGCCACGGGGGAGTTTCCCTGCACCGCCCTGGCTCACACCACTGAGAAGGGCCGGAGCAAGGGACATGCACTTTGGGATTAATAAAAACTCTCTGGGGGTCGATTTTATCTTCTGAGGAACAGGAAATGATGTTCTGTGCATTTCGGAGGCTTCAGAGCAAGGGAAGAGTATGTGGCAGTCCTCGAGTTATGTCGAACTCAACATACGTCATTTCGTGGTTATGTTGCCATATATATATATATATATATATATATATATATATATATATATATATATATATATATTTAAAGTTCATTTCGATGTATGTGCAGATGTGCTTTATATTTTTTATTATTTACTTACCACAAGTAAAGGTCAAAAATTGTTATCTTTCATATATATATATATATATATATATATATATATATTTTTTTTTTTTTTTCTGTTTCACTTCATTACTGCTGTGTGTGTGCTCCATGTGAGAGATGTAGGTGCTTATGTAGGTGGGTTCTGACTTAGGGCGAAAATCATGTTACATCCCTGTAGGAATGGATTTCTGATGTAACCAGAGGACCATGTTGAGTTCACAATTCTGACCAGAGAGAAGCATCTTTTAAGAGTTAGCCCCAAAGAAACTCATTAGCTAGCATTTACCAGCACAGTTACTGATGGCTGTGGGACTTCCTGACGCTCGCTGTAACCAGGACCACTGTGCTGTTCCTCACTGCTCCCACCCAACCGCCACTGGCTCCTCTTCAGGATCCAGCTCTGCCCAGAAGGGGAGACATATTTTGCACAAGGATGCTCGACTTCCTTCTTATTTCATCTCTCTGGAGCTTGAGTGAGTAACAAGGGGAACCGTAACCATGGATACAATGACAAGCAAACGCAGAGAACTGGCTGGGTAAAGTGGAATTGACAGGAACTCTGGGGCGTGATACACAAGTTCTCCAGGGATCTCTGATCATCAGATGGGAGACCCGGATCTCCCCAGAAATGTGCTCTCTGCTTAGGAAAGCAGGTTCCGAAATCCTCAGAGAAAGGCCTTGCGAAGGCAGGTGGCAGATTGAATGGTGCATATGATCTGTTTCCACCACAGACCGCGCCCCTCCCACAGACCACACCCCCCTCCCAAAGCTACAATAATGGGTTTTGTTTTTATTAAAACCAAACCCACACGGATAGAGAGAACAGAGAGGAGACAAAAGCGACAAATGTTTAGAAGCTGAAAGGGAGATGGTTAAGCTCTAACTGACCTGGCAGGAAACACTAAACAAAGAAAACAAGACTAAAGAGCCAGACCCTACATCAGCAATGGGAAAGCCAAGAGTCAACCCCATCGTTACACACAATTCCCAGGGGTCTCAGGAACTCGAAGTTCAGGTGCCCCAGGACACGGGAGAGGAAGAGCTGAACCAGGATGGATCGATTGAAACCTTTGGGGAAACTAGGCCTAGAAGCTGCCCAGATCTCAGTAGACAGGGAAGCCGCACCCTTCAATCAGGTTAAAACTGAGATCCCATGGGCTGTAACAGCCCCCCATGACTGAGGGTGGGAACAGCAAACCACAGCAGAACAATAAAATACACACATGCAGACTAGACGCTAGGTGCTCAAACCTCTTCTACTCCCACCCCCACTTGCCTGATCCCCTGTGGGCCCCACAAACTTTGGCTGGCCATTACTCTGAAAGCTGTGAAGAAGAAATATTTCATCGTCCTTACCTTAGTGTTTTTGTGTTTGTTCAACAAATAGCCCACCGAAGCTAACAAATGGCCTACTTAATGAAAAGCAATCAGAAGGTGCAGCAAGATGTGGATTATGTATTCATAAGCATAATAAACTTAACAGCGAATTAAACAAAGCCTGTATTCAACAACACTGAGAGGAAGGAGGGGAAAAAGCACAAGTCATGGCACTTTTAGGGAATTAAATTCCACTGTAATCAGAAGTCAATGGATCATATCTACAACAGATAGATCAAAATAGCTGTATAACCTCATTAATAATAATAATAATAATAATAAAATACCTAGTGATTCCGAAATGCCAGGTGAAACCATTAAAGATGTCACTTCTGGAGAGCGGACTCAGGGGACTGGGTTGGGGTGGTACCGGGCATGAAACCACCGTTAGTAGAATCAGAGGAAAATGGAGTCCCTCACACCAGATTTCCCGAGTCTCACTGTCATCATCTTTCCTACCCCTGCTCTGCAGCGTAATGCTGTAGCTTGGAATTGGCCATGGGGGTGGGGCTTACAGCAGAGACTTCAGAAAAGTCTACTCATCTTCACCCTTCCACACACACACCCCTTTGGACAAATGGTTGTTAAACATTCACCAATAGCCCATTAACTATAAGCCCACTTGACTTTTATTCACAAAAATCACAGAAAAGTGTTACGACGCTAATACTAACAACTAATAAATAGATGCATAATAATAACCCATGAAAACATTCCAGGAAAATAGTTTTATGACCGTCTGTTCTAAGAGTCTTAAGAATATTGATAACTCAAAGACCTGAGGACTATAAAAGTTATGCTAATATAATCACACATTATTCCAGCGAGAAAGAAAGAAAAAAAAGAAGGCAGTTAAATGAATGCAAATGACGGGGAGCTTTATGACACACGAGGAATCTCTAATGATCTAGACGAAAGTTGGAAAGAGGGCTGTAAGAACAAGGATAGTTATAGGAAGTCAAGAGAACAAAACAAGTTTAAAATAAAAAGCTACGGCTTCTTCAAAACTTGAACACCCACCTTTTTCAAGCTGTTGGTGAACCAGGAACATGAGTAACACAAGAGCAGGCGTCTGCTTTGAGAAGATCTAAGTGTTAACATGATGGAGAGGACACCACACCCAGCACCCTGGTCACTATAGAGCAGCTTCTTCCCAGGACATGTCAGACGTCACTCTGAGACTGTTCCTGAGTCTCTCAGAAGCAATGAAGATGAGAGTGACCCTGTGGTGTCATGTCTTGTAACCCGGGAATGAGCCATAGCTACCTGCATCCCAACTCCACAAGGACCATACTGAGTAAGAGATAAAATATCAGAGAAAATCTTTTCCCCCCACTGACCTTTCCCTTACTCAGTTCCCTCTTTCTAAATCCCAAATTACCCTGATGTCATTAGATAGACTCTCCAGTGGGTCAACTCCCTGAAACAGCATCAATGTTTTAGAAAGTAACCCAAAATTAAAGATGCTTTGCAAGAAAAAGGAGAAAATGATGGAATAATCTAAGAGTAAATAAGTATAATTCTGTTCCTATCTAATACATAAGTACTAAATATAATAGTCTGTGACAGAGTAGAGATTAATTATTAAATACAACTCTGTTGCCTGGCCAGTGTAGTTCAGTGGTTGAGTACCCATCTATGAACCAGGAGGTCACGGTTTGATTCCCATCAGGGCACATGCCCAGGTTGTGTGCTCAGTCCAGTAAGGGATTTGCAGGAGGCAGCAATTAATGATTCTCTCTCATCATTGATATTTCTTTTCCCTTACCCCTTCTCCCTTCCCCTCTGAAATCAACAAAAATATTTTTTATAAGAAAGATTATTATTAAAAAGTAAATAAGCCTCGTCGGTTTTGCTCAGTGGATAGAACATCGGCCTGTGCACTGAAAGGTCTCAGGTTCAATTCCAACCACGGGCACATGCCCGGTTGCAACTCAATTCCCAGGGTGAGGTGTGCAGAAAGCAGCCAGTCAATGATTCTCTCTCATCATTGATGTTTCTCTCTCACTCTCCTCCCTTCCTCTCTGAAATCAATAAAAGTATTTTTTAAAAGTCGATAAAACAACTTTTGATTCAAGGATTCCAATACTTAATGAATAAGCCTCCAATACATAAGCAATTCTGACTCTTTGTGGATGAAGAATTTCTGCTCATAACTTTTAACAGCAGAACTTAGGCCTGTTGAGGACGGCATACAAATACTACCAACTAAGATATTGGGCTCTTACCTCCTTAACTCTTAACTCAAGGATAACAACTGTACTTTGGAGGACAGAAAGTAAAAACACAAAAAAACTAGTGCTTACATCGGCCTAACTGTATTTCCCCATTATTTTCCTAGGCTGAAAACCCCATAGCATAGCACAGAAATGATTCTCAAAGGTCGCTTCATCCTAACACATTGATAAGCCATCCAACGCCGATACTGCCTCTTACCACCATTCAGTGGAACACACTGCTACGTGCTGCTAGAACTGAGAGCTCAGAAGCCAATTGATGTCACAGACAGCGCTGAAGTGGTTCATGAAATTCGAAATGACAACAGATGCTTTGAACACGGAGAGCCGGCTGGGTTTTGATTGAACATGCTAATTTTCAAAAGAATCGTTTGCTAGCTCCGTTTTATTCCGTGTAACCTGTTGCGGCGATTTGGAAATCACAGGGGCTGGTGATAAAATAATAGGGAGCTCAATTAGCTGTTATTAGAGGAAAAGGAACTGGCCTCTCTTTTGTCCCTCTGCAGGGGCATACGAGCACACGGGAAGAGGGGAAGGGCGAGGTAACTCAGGGGACAAGTGGGCGTGTGCTCAGAATTGGGGGACACGTTCCTGATGGTGTGGGTCTGCATCCGGATTCAAGCTTTAATTTCTGCCTCTGGAGAAAAGAGAGCTAAACAAACAGCCACTGTCCGGGAGGCACGATTAAATTGAGTCCTTTATCACGGGGATCCACAGAGGGCGAGATTAAGAATTCTCATCAGTCAGTTCACTTTGGAAAGTAGTTAAGTGTGGGCTTCTCGGGCGGAGGGCCCAGTTGCCAGGTTGCCCTGGGCGGCAGGAAATGAACTGGAGGCATGCCGGACCTTCTGGATGGATTAACACATGGATGGCAGTCCTTGACCTCACCCTCTGCTGAGGCATTTGAGAATTTCTCTGTTTAAATCCCCTCACCGATATTAGTGATGAGTGCGGGCCCCTAAATCGGGTCTGGGGTGTCCTGCTATCTCTTGCCTGTGGGCTTCTTCTTATTTTTTAAAAAATATATTTTATTGATTTTTCACAGAGAGGAAGGGAGAGGGATAGAGAGCCAGAAACATCGACGAGAGAGAAACATCCATCAGCTGCCTCCTGCACACCCCCCTCTGGGGATGTGCCTGCAACCAAGGTACATGCCCTTGACCGGAATCGAACCTGGGACCCCCTCAGTCCGCAGGCCGATGCTCTATCCACTGAGCCAAACCAGTTTCGGCCTGTCTGGGCTTCGTTAAGGAGCCTTAGGGGGTGCAAATTTGGCTTGAGATTTAGCCTTCCTCAAGGCTGGTTCTGGGGGTAAAGTGAATGCACCACTCACCTCAGGAATCCAATGAAGGGAATTGCCAGAACCTTCGTACTTAACACGACATGTCAAACAAAGCAAAATGAACACAGAGATGTCCATGGGAAAGAAAAATTTGTCACAATTTTAAAGGTAGTCTGTTTCTGGAGCCTGGCTTGTCTCGGGTCCTGGCCATTACATCTTCCTTGCCCACCCCCTCCATACCCCAACCCTCTGACCCCCACCAGGTGGGTTTAGGAGGGTTGACAAGACATGCCAACAGATGGAGCAATCATACGGTTTATATACCATGGTTTTGTTATCGACTTTATTTATTTTCACCACTTGGTTCAAAATATGATATCTATTTGAATGCGAAAACAAGAGTGCACGTGTCCCCCCCCCCCCCCATTTATCTGAGGTATGACACTGTATTTTAAACTATTGAATATGCAGCTCCTGTGAGCTATCTCATTAGCCCCATCTGAATGTCAGAATAAAGACACTTGAAATTTCAATATACTTTTCCTATTTATGCTTATTTAAAGCTATAGTCCTACCGGTGAATGGATTCTCCCTTGCCCCAGTGTCTCATTTGCCTTATGTTCTCTGAAATACAATTAACCAACCTTTTCACAAATCCAAAAATGTGGATTTTGTGCTTTATCCTTAGGAATGTTATATCCTGATTGACAAGCAGTCAGAAAGGTTAGAAATAACGAAAGAGTTTCATCCTTACTCTGGGCCAAAAGATCCAGCTCAGAACGCTGCCTGGAGAGAAGCTTAAGAGAGATTTACTGGAAACATTTTTTTGGCTTTTAAAGCTCTTTTTAATGGGTAACCCAAATGCCATTTGATGTGGTCTGCAGACATCTCACAGCTAGAGAAGTGCCCTTTCTTTTAAAAAAATATTTTATTTTATTTTTATTAACTTTATAGAAAGGGGAGAGAGAGAAACAGATTGACAGATACCCATCGGTTGCCTCCCCCAGCACCCCTACCAGGAATCTAACCTGCAATCCAGGAATATAGTGTTTCTTGGGGGATATAATTTTGGTCAGAGCATGATGGAGGAGGGGGAGTTCCAGACCCTTTTAATAAATTTGGCCTTTTTCAAAATAATAGTGCTTACCCAATACATAAATACTATAAACAAATGCACTTAGCAACGTAGTCTCAGATGATATTACATAGTTAATAAAAAAAAAAGCAGGCCTTAGCTGGTTTGGCTCAGTGGATAGAGCATGGGCCTGGGGACTGAAGGGTTCCAGGTTCAATACCAGTCAAGGACACATGCCTGGGATGCAGGCTCAAATCCCCAGTAGAGGGCATGTAGGAGGCAGCCAATCAATGATTCTCTCTCATGATTGATGTTGCTATCTCTCCCTCTCCCTTCCTCTCTGAAATCAATCAGAAAATAAGAAAGAACTATAAGGATAAATTTAAAAGTATTCCCTCTGTAAAATCTGGACTTGGAAAATAGCTACAGAATGGACCTCCAATTCTATTGGCCTCTTCATGAGATTGATGTGGGCCAAGGCCTCCTTTATGTCCTGGCTTTCAGGATCCCCACTCTGACCCGCGCCCCCGGGGCAGTGCTCGTGTCAGTCCAGAAATGGTATTTAATAACGCCTGAAGCGAGGGGACATTTCCATGACCCTCGTGCACAGTAACCCTGGCAAATGGTTCCAAGTCCCTCCAGTAACGTCTTGCAGGGAGATTTATTTGTGGTGATTTCCAGGGACCTTTCTTCACAGGACCTGGCCTCCCTGTCAATCACTGGGCTCTGGACCTAGGTCAGAGGCAGCAAATCCAGACCCTAGTTACTCAGACCCCGCCTCTGCCTGGCTGACCTAGAATTTCACAGCGCCCATCTGGAGGTCAAGCAGCAAGTTACTGTGCCTCCTGTGTTAGCCCTGAGGACACTGTGGTCAGCTTGCCCCCATCACAGCCGCTGGGGGTTCAGCCTCAGAAACTTCACACTTGGGTTCTCTCATCTGTATGAAGTGTCCCCCAAATCTCCAAACACATACTCAGCATCGAAGTCATCTCCTAAAGTGAACCTGCCACCATTCTGTTTGACACTCATTAGAGCAATTTTCCTTCCTCAGAGCTATAATTTCCCCCTGCTTATTTGTATTTTTGTTTTGTTTTTTTTAATTGATTTTTTACAAAGAGGAAGAGAGAGGGACAGAGAATTAGAAACATCAATGAGAGAGAAACATCGATCAGCTGCCTCTTGCACACCTCCCACTGGGGATTTGCCTGCAACCAAGGTATGTGCCCTTGACCGGAATTGAACCTGGGACCTTTCAGTCTGCAGGCTGATGTTCTATCCACTGAGCCAAACCGGTTTCAGCCCCCTTTGCTTATTTGTAAAGTGCCCACCTTCCCTGGTTAGGATATAAGATACGTGAAATCCAAGACTTTTCTCTGTTAGTGGCACCTCATTGTTTCCAATCTTTCTACTAATGTCTTGTAGGGAGATTTATTCATGGCTATTTTCAGAGACCATTCTTAACAGGACTTGGCCCCCCTGTCAATCAAAGCTCTCTGGGACTTGGGTCAGAGGCAGCAAAAACTAGAACCAGTTTTACAACAGTGTTTTAATTAGTAAAGGGCATAATGAATATCTACACTAATGAAAGAGAAATATGCAAATTGACTGTACATCCCAACACCCGCCAGTCAATCGGGAGTGAATATGCAAATTAACCCAACAAAGATGGTGGGTTAATTTGCATACGCAGGCACAGCGCAAATACTGAAGACTGAAGACGACTGAAGGGGCTTGGCTTCTTCACTGTGGCTGGAACGGAGAAACTAAGCCTAGCGATGGCCAGACCAGAGAAGCCTCGAGGCTTGGCTTCACTGCTGTGGCCAGAGCAAAGGCCTGGGTCCCAGGTGCCAGAGGAAAACCAGTGCTGGCAGCCAGGGGGAGGAAGGCTATTGCTATTGGCCTCCAGTTTATGAAATAAGGAAGCAAATGAACAAATAAGCAAGGCAAAGAATTACGAGATGGTAATTCTTCAAGTAGGAGAACTGGTCAATGTCAGAAAGCAAACTCCCCCCCCCCCCCCATATGTTTAAACAGGAAAAGAAATTGAAAGCCCAATTATAGGGTTTGACCAAAATATCAGTCCTATTGATATAGCTTTCCAATGCTGCTTATCACTGTCTGATTTCTTCTCTCTTAGTGTTTATAATAACACTACTATACAGGCTGTTTTGAGTATTTATGTAGAAAGGGATTCCTATAATTTTGGATAAGTTATACATCTTTGGTAACTAAATTTGGAGAGTATTAAACTCAAGATTAGTAATCCTTCCAGGCAAATAAACCCTGAAAGGATAATTAAAAACAGTCATTTCAATAAAGTATCTGAAAGTAGTCATTCAGGATATTTTTCTGGTGAACAGCTGAGAATCATCTAAACTTAGATCTGTTTGTGAAGACACATTAAAGAATGGCTCATTTGAACCAAGCTAACACATGCAGATATTTATAGGGCTGTTTTTATAACGCAAAGAAGAATGCTGTGCCTCTATTAATATTAGTTGGACAAAAAGAGCAGGATATATTTTGTGTCAACTTGACCAGTTAAAAGGTCTCAGTGATGAATGGTTATCAGTTTGCTAAGATAAAGTTTATTTAGGGGTGATAAAATAAGCTTCGATATTGATTTACTAGGCGGCTTTGAAAAGGGAAGTTCTCTGTAAACATGCATGCTCAATGGACCATCAATAACTGTGGCCTTCCTGCTTCGTTTATCCTGATTTTATCCTAAGCAAAGAGGCTAAAAATAAATACCAAATGCCTAGAGGAAATTGCAAATAACATGTCATTCTAATAAAACTCTTTACAGGTCTTTTTAAAACCAACACCACCTATTTGCCATTTACTTTTTGTCTCAAGTATGTCTATATTTGGAATGCATCTCTAAGCAATTTTCTCAGGAATGTATTATTAGATTGTTGATAAAAAAAAAATCTCTCTATTTCCTATACTAAGTACAATTCAATATTCAAATGATTTTTAAAAATGTACCTAAGATTTATTTTAATCAGTTGCATCCAAAATTGTTGGAAGAAAATTTAAATTAATATTGATTAGAATTATAATGCTAATTTTACCATGTAGTTTCTTCAGATTGACATAAAATAGTTTGAAGTATTGTTTAGTTTGAATAAAAATGTAAGCATAGCCCTAACTGGTTTGGCTCAGTGGACAGAGTGTCGGCCTGCGGACTGAAAGGTCCCAGGTTTGATTCCAGTCAAGGGCATGTACCTTGGTTGCGGGAACATCCCCAGTGGGAAGTGTGTAAGAGGCAGCTGATCGATGTTTCTCTCTCAATTGATGTTTCTAGCTCTCTATCCTTCTCCCTTCCTCTCTGCAAAAAATCAATAAAATGTATTTTAAAGAAATGTAAGCATAAGTAATATAACTTTAAGTGATATTCTGCCCATAAATAATCACTTGAACTTTTATTTTAAATGACATATTTATGAAATAATATAAAAATGTTGAGAATTTTGCACATGATAATGTTATAATGTAAATTATTACACATATGGATGAACACTTAAAATTAAGTGAAAATGTTTTTAGTAAGTATAGATGTTTTTTTTTAAATAAATTATATAACAAAAAATCCATATATATTAATCAAAAATATTTTGAAACATTTTAGCGCATCAAGTTAGACAAATGCACTAAACATTATAAAACATCAAGTTAGACAAAGGGAATTCTTTGAAATTGAAAATGAAAACTACAGAAGAACAAATCAAATATATAATTAATGTAGATGTGGAAATGTCAGGGTACCTTAGATAGGAAACATTGAAAATGAAGAGAAACACTGGCAGCGTATTAACTACAAAGTTGAGAAGTATACAAACACAGTTACTACATGTACAGAAAAATGGGAGGAGCATCTACACAAGACACACTCAAAGATGTGAAAGCACCTATTGTAATGTGTGTCTGAGCCAGGATGATTTATCCTTCTTCCTTTCCTCCTAGAACTTACAGACCTAATGACAAGAAGAACGGGAAGGAAAGTGGGGAATGAAAAGGTGGGTCTCACAGCTTCGATAACTTGGTAGATGCTGGTACTGTCGCTCGCACATACAGGAAAATGAAGATGCTTGCGTGGTTGGGAGGACTTCATTTGGGACCCCAGATATTGAAAGACAGCTGATCTGAGAAGTCAGGTGGGAAGAGGGGTGGTTCTGAGGAAACGAGCCCAGGACACACATAGGCCCCTGGCTGGACATTGGATCCTGCCCAAAACACCAGGAAGACATTCGGTTGCCTTTCCTACGGAGCCCAGACAAGCCCTGAAATCAGTCTCCACTCAGTGAGCGACGCAGGTCACGTGTCCATCGAAGGCAATTGGCCCACAAAATAAAACCTCATTGCCGTCTGGGGCTTCGACTGAGAAGAAGGGTAAAATCACACACTAAACAGAGGTCGGGCAGATTTATAATGTGGATGCTGACATCAGGATAGTTGCAGGGGGACAGGTGTTCAGAGACCCAAATTGAGATGCTGACATAATAAGGAAGGTAGGAGCCTGAGTCGGTTTGGCTCAGTGGATAAAGCGTCGGTCTGCAGACTGAAAGGTCCCAGGTTCGATTCCGGTCAGGGACATGTACATTGGTTGCGGGCACATCCCCGGTAGGGGGTGTGCAGGAGGCAGCTGGTTGATGTTTCTCTCTCATCGACGTTTCTAGCTCTCTATCCCTCTCCCTTCCTCTCTGTGAAAAATCAATAAAATATATTTAAAAAATAATAATAAGGAAGGTAGGAAATTCATAGAGGTTGGAGGAAAGCAATATAGGTAAGATCTGATGCATATCCTTACCTCCCAGATATTCATTAACTAGCATTGGCTTAAAAGAAGAGTGGTGTTCAGGGTTAGATCGGTAAGAATTGCTAAATTTATTGAATTATGATGATCCTTTTGTAATGTGACAGTATTATCTAAGCAAGTCCTTGGTTAAGCTTACTGTCTGTTCTATGTACAAACATTAGGAATTCTATCTTAACAACACTTCAAAATCTCAAGCTACTTGTAACTCAAAGGTGTGCTGACCTTTGCCACAAAAACATAAAGTTAAAATTGGCCACAGAAAAGGTACGACTCAAGGTCCTTTGGGACAGGATCAGGAAGAAAATAAATGAAATATCCTAAATCTCCCTTTTTCAACCTAAGGGGTTATGTGTACATATTTAAGCTTGTTAATTGCATATCTAAGCCTTTCCCCCTGAAGTCCTTAATTATAATACAGGCTTTAGCTCAATTTCATCTCACAGGGATTTTTCTGAGACAATCGCCATATGATAATTTGGTTTTATTATTAAAATAATTACAGCAATATATCAAACACTATCAAACTGCATAAGGAAAGTGCAAGGACTACTTGCCGATGATTAAAAAGAGAGCTGGTTTCTAGAACAAAAACGTGATTATAAATAACCTTGAGAAAATACAAATAAAATAAAATAAAAAACAATATCCTAGACACACAGTGACCAATCATGGTTTATCACTTACATGTGAGAACTAGAGAAAAGGGGATGACATAGTTAATGAAGAAAAATATGTAAGTCAACTTCAAAAATCTAAACATGAAAGCTCAATGTTTTACTCATGATAACATACAAGGAAGGTAACTCTAGATGCAATTTTATTCCTGTATAATTTTAGAAGAATAAAAAGAAAAGAAAATTGACTGAATTTATTATTGCATTTAAACTAGACCCGAGCTGCACCTAGCAAATATATATATAGTACATATGAATAAGACATAGAAAGCGGCTGGCCAAGGGGAGGAGGGAAGACAGAAGTCATATTTCTCAGGTAAGTAAACTTTCCCGAACCCCAAACACAACATCCATCACTAGAGGCAATGGGGATACTGTTGGACAACATGACCCAAGACCCGTAAATTTTCTAAAATTCCAAGGAGAATTTCTTCTAAATCATTCTGCCTGAGAAAATCTCCATGAAATGTTATAGATTTATGGGCAAAAATCAGTTGCTAAGAAACAGAACAGGAAGAAACTAAGGGTAGAAAAACTATGATACCTCTTCTTCAAGATTCCCTGTAAAATATGTAGTTTCTTACAGCTTTACCTACATATATATTTGAACACAGATACGACTTAGTGCAAAATATCCATAATATTTCATGATAAAGTAAAAATTGGGGTTGTATTTCTTTCCAATTCACAGTTGAGCCTTGGACAACACGGGTTTGAACTGTGCAGGCAACTCATTCAACTACGACATGTCCCATTTTGTTCATCTATAGTAGGGGTGTCGAACTCAATCAGAGAAGGGGCCAAAATCTAAAATCCAGCCTAAATCGCGGGCCAAATGGTTTACTGAACAGTCATAAACCGACAATGTCATAAACTGACAGCGGAGTGCAGTGATGACAGCGCGGTGCGGGCCACATTGCAAGGCCTGGCGGGCTGGATTTGGCCCTCGGTCCTTGTGTTTGACACATGTGATCTATAGCATGGGATATGAATGGTACCCATATCGTAGGCTTATTGGCAGCTAATCCAATTAGTCAGTGTAAAATGCAAAGGAAAGTTCTCAGCCTTCTAAAGAAATGTCAGTTGCTGTTGCAGTTATTATCCAAATTATGGTGCTTGCTCATGGCCTGTCTCTGCCCCACAGTGGAGGTGACCCCCTGGTTCTTAAGGGGTCAACTGGCTTAAACCAGTTTGGCTCAGTGGATAGAGTGTCAGCCTGGGGAATGAAAGGTCCCAGGTTCGATTCCGGTCAAGGGCATGTACCTTGGTTGCGGGCACATCCCCAGTAGGGGGTGTGCAAGAGGCAGCTGATAGATGTTTTTCTCGCATCGATGTTTCTAACTCTCTATCCATCTCTCTTCCTCTCTGTAAAAAATCAATAAAATATATATATATATATTAAAGATATAATATTAATATATATATATTAAAGAAGTCTTCTGCAGTTGCTTTTATACATGTCCTCTTGAAAGTGCACGTATAGAGAAATCCTCATCTGTGATACAAAACAGCATTGAACAGGTTAAGGTTTTATTCAGGCAGTTAAAATGCCATATGGTTTCAGGGCCCTACCAAGCTCTTCCTCCCATGACCAGACATTCAGAGGGAGATAGACAGGGTAACTCGCCAAACACACCCACTCTGTCTTGACTTCATGCAGAACCTTTTTATATAAACACATGGAAACAGCCAAGCTGATGAGGAATCCAGCTGTACTGCAATCCAGAGAGTGTCAATTTATTCAACATTAATTCAATTGTATCCTAATTCTCAATTCTATAAAAATGTTGTGCAAGGGAGACAAAGCAAAACAAAACAAAAGGGGTGGGGGGAGGTGAATCTGGATCAGTCCTTCTATCCCAAGTTGGAAATGAATTCCATAAATACAACAAGTATAATTAGAGTGTCGTGTCTTCACAAGGACTCTCACACACGATCAAAATAGAAAAAGAAGCTGAATTTAGAAAATGAAAAACAAAAATAAAAATTACATTGTAAAAAATCCAAGTGCAGCTTTTTGAAGAACTATATAGAATTTTGTGTCATGCAGGTCCCTTATACTTCTCTAGGTGAATTTAGAGAACGGCATGTTAATAATATGAAAACGTCAGGTTTCCAATACGTTATGAACATAGTTTTTTTAGTGTTGCAGCAATCTAGATTTGTTAAAGGAAAAAATAGCAAAGAATTGTGTGATCCACTGATTCAGTATACTTTATTTCTCTTACAGGTATAAATTATCTGTGCATAAATTTGTGCCTTCTTAAAGACCATGCCTTTCGCTATTCTAAATATGGCATGTATACATGATACACCAATATTCCAAACAGAACAAAATTGGTCTAAGATCTAAAAGCAAATAGCAAAGATCCAAATGTATGTACATACGTTGGATGCTCTTCCTGTTTATTTCTTTAAAGAAATGGAAAAACACCTCTATGACTTCACTAACCTCTTCTCAAGAGAAGGCATTATGGTTGATTTAAAAACTTCACTAATCTGGTATTCTGTTCACACACAAAACTATTGTTGCTTACACTGGAAGAGTTCTGTCAGCGAAGATTGTAAAATCAAGCTATGTTCTGTGAACAATACTTTTAGAGCTTTTAAAAAAAAAATGTTTGAGTCATAAAGTTGCACCAGCATTTGAAATGGATTTTCCCCACCATCCCTCAGTTAATCAATGTGTATGTAATTATCCACAAATGCAACACTGGAGCAATGGAGTTAATGTTTTAAAATCTGTCAGAGTTGTAATGAAAAACAACTTGCAGGAGTATGCTGCATTTGCTTTGAAGTACCACATTGTACTTGTTTGCACAATCCAGTTTATTTCCCACTAAAAATCAACTCATTATGGAATCTTAGGGCATCTTCTCATATGAGTATGTGGCTTGAACACTGTAACATGCATTTTCATAAAATGTGAAATTTTGCACTTTTGTTTCGAACATGGCAACAGGAAAATAGAGGTCTAATGCATAGGACAGTATTGCTATAAATCTATGACACTGTAGCAATCTCCTAAAAATACATGTAATTGAGTTAAGAGTTTGAAAATCCACATTTTAATCAGACACATCCTCCTAGTATGGAACCGGCACCAAACCCTGAGCAGGATATTTCAACCACAAAAAAGTCTTCTATTCACATAGATGCCAACATCCAAAACAAAATATTAACAAATCAAATCCAATGATATTAATTTAAAAAGTGTATCAAAATCAAGTTGGGTTTATTCCAGGGATTTAATCTTAGTTATCATTCAAAAAGGAACCATTGTAATTCATCCTATGAACTGGATATGGGAGGCAAATAGAGCAATCATCTTAACATAGACAGCTGATGCACTATAACACAACATCTTTAAGATAAACATGTTTAAGTGAAAAGAAGTAAACTTTTGTTTTTATCTGCTTAAGAGCTCACACTTTTTACTCTTGGTAGAGTGGTTGAGACCACAAGCAACAGGTTCATGCGAAGAGGCTGTTGTCTATGTCCTAATTAAAGGTCTATAGGTCTTGTAAACTGAGTTACTCCCAGAATGCCTTGTGTCCTAATCCCCGCTATACTAGTATTGCAGGCTGAAGATCTGTCCATTCTGACATGCCAAACAGAAATCCCATTCCTCTCTCTCCGTTTGGATGCACAGAGCATCCCACACCTGATTCACGCCAATCTACCTGCTCACCCCAGTAGTAAGTGGTCCAGAGAGGAAAGTGTGGTTGCCATGGTGAGTGAAATAGAAACCCCATCATTTTTCTCTCACCAAGTTTCACAAAGCAGAGCATCTCCTCTTAGTTGATTAGGAATAAAAGTTTCTTACACAACCAAAACTTAAATAACTTTAAAACGAGAAATGCATTAGCATCTTTATTACAAATGTAATTGGTTTTCTTTTCTTTTCCTCTGTGGGGATAGGGTCACTAGTTAAAATACACCACTGTAAAATCTGCAATTTAAATTTCATTTCATGCTGCATTGTAGAAAGAGTTTACATAAATAGCATCCATTAATCATTTAAAACAAAGGTTAAATGTAAATTAGGATCCTGCTATTTACTTCTATGATTATTTATGGTTTTCTGGTAAAGTTATTTTTTTTTCAGGGTGAAGAAAATTGTTTTTGAAAGTAAAATATATTTAAACTAAAATTGTTAATTTCCAGAAATCAATCGACCTCGAGTATCATAGCTTCGTAAATAGCATTCAAAGTTAAAAAGCATGTTAACCCACAGTTAAAATTCTAATTATGTCGTGATTTAATTATTAAATGTCTTTCTTCAGGAATCCTATCTACTCATATTAAATAACTATATTAAACCCAATTTTGAGAAATAATATTTTCCTAGTGGCTGTAATTTTTTTGAAGATTAGAATATTGGTTTATCTTTTAGTTTTTTCAACACAGGAAAGCAGTAAAAGGAATAACCTTAGTATAAGTTGGTAAAGACTATCTAATTTAAGCTGCATTGACAAAGGAGCAAAATATCTGGATAAACTCTCTGTTTCAGTGTTGTTGTTTTTTAATATATTTTATTGATGCTTTACAGAGAGGAAGAGACAGGGATAGAAAGTTAAAAACATCGATCAGCTGCCTCTAATCTTTATTAATAAAGATTAACATATATATAAATATATAGGTAAATATATATATTAATCTTTATTCTATTTTATTTATTTTTTTTACAGAAGGAAGAGAGATGGATAGAGTTAGAAACATCAATAAGAGAGAATCATCAACCAGCTGCCTCTTGTACACTCCCCACTGGGAATGTGCCCACAACCAAGGTACATGCCCTTGACTGGAATCAAACCTGGGACCCTTCAGTCCGCAGGCCAACACTCTATCCACTGAGCCAAACCAGTTTTGGCAAAATCTTTATTCTTGAAAGGATTACATATGTCCCCTTCCTCCACTCCCCACTTGACCTCTACTTCTAAACACAACTCGTCTTGAATGTGATCCTTCACCATGGAACCCTTAAAATAAGCCAAGTCTGTGTTGTCATGGCTCCTGTGAGCATGAAGCAATATGGATAGCAAGTGCACCAGGGACCACTTTATAAATGAATTTACACTGAGAGCAACTGTCATGCCAAGTGCAGCCTGATTCTCTCCCGTAAGGATGGCACCAGCCCGGGAACACCCAATGGGGGCTGCATCATGGCTCCCTAGCCCCACTCTGTGGTCTCTTTCCAGCAGCCACCTTTCAAAAATGTATGAGGACCTGCAAAACACAGCCAGGCTGGAGAAGCCACTTGAGTTCTGCTTATGAGGATGCTCATTAAGCCGAATCAATAATTGATGAACCATTTGTGAAAAACCATATGGGTTAAATTACATCCTGGCCTAGACCCGTGGTCTGCAAACCGCGGCTCGCAAGCCACATGCGGCTCTTTGGCCCCTTGAGTGTGGCTCTTCCACAAAATACCAAGGCCTGGGCGAGTCTGTGTCGAAGAAGTGGTGTTAGAAGAAGTTTAAGTTTTAAAAAATTTGTCTCTCCAAAGAAATGTCAATCGTTGTCCTGTTGGCATTTGGCTCTGTGGACTGATGAGTTTGCCGACCATGGGCCTAGACTGTACAGAAAAGGGGAC
The DNA here is from genome assembly GCF_964339955.1 of Pipistrellus hanaki. Lineage (NCBI taxonomy): Eukaryota > Metazoa > Chordata > Mammalia > Chiroptera > Vespertilionidae > Pipistrellus > Pipistrellus hanaki. The sequence continues at coordinate 7,944,426 of NC_140522.1, read as the reverse complement.
TAAGTGTTTGCCCCACTGTTTGCTACGTAAACACCAGGTGGAAATGATTATATAGCAAATAACAGGGGAAATGTGGGTTTTCTTTTCTCAGCAGACCTAAATTATAAAGTACTACGCCACCTTTTGTTAAATGTTTAAGAGAGTTCACTATGGAAACTATTGGTATGTAAGATTAGTGGAATAAAATGAAAATGTTTATTTTTCCCCCCCAAATAGTCCCTAAGAAGTGCTAGAGAGAGAAAAAATTAAATGGCACCAATGAGAAAAGTGTTGTAAAGACTTAAAAACACTATGTTATGTCTTCGCACATTAGGTATATTCTTATGCTGCTGGTGTAGGTGTAGTTTTAGCTAATAAAAATCCATGCTTTGTGACTATAAAATCAAAGTATGATGAAAACATTTAAATGTAGAAGTTTTTTAAGTTTCCAGAAACATTGCTAAGATAATAGAGTTTCCACATGCCTTCCACCCCCTTTCCCATAGTACACTTTGTCATAATCAATGAACCATTATTGATACATTAATAACTGAAGTTCGTATTGTGTTCTGGTTCCTTTAACATTTCCCTCATGTCCTTCTCTTTTCCGGGACCCCATCCGGGACACCACATCACATTTAGCTGCCCATCTCCTTAGTCTGTGCTGGGTGTGACCGTTTCTCAGTCTTCCCTTGCTTGGTACCTCCACTGATTGTTCAGAGGAATGGTGGTCTTGTGCATAATGTCTCTCCTTTGGGATTTGTCTGGTATGTTTCTCATGATTGAGTCAGGTTTGGAGTATGTCAAGTACGTCTCATCACACTGTATCTAAGATGCATACTATCACTGTGACTTGTTGCTGTTGGTATTAACCGTGATCGCCTGGCAGAGGTAGTGTTTATCAGGTTCTCTATTCCAAAGTTCTTCTCCCCATCCTGACCCCCTTTAACAAATGTTCTCTTAGGAAGGAAGTCTTCAAGAGGAGTCAACACTTGAACTGTGCAGAGTACACTGCCCCTCCTTGAGCCTGGGCTCTCTGTGTAAATTATTTGGAATTTCTATGTATGAGAGATTTGTCTATTCTGTCCCCTTTACTCATGTCTTCAATCATTTGTTTCTATCAGTACAGACTTGGGGATATTTGTTTCAGACTTTCAGCTATAATCCAATACAATTTTATTTCTTTTATCGCTCAAATTGTTATAGCTTTGGCCAATTGGGAGATCTTTAAAAAAAATGAATCTTATTAAGTGTGAGTGTGTGTGTATATGTGTGCACACACGTACTACCACTTTCATCCAGTGTATGTGTGTTTGTATATGTAATAACTTTTTACTTTGTGGCATTATGATGCTCAATGTTCACTCATTTTGTATTTTCTCCATCACAGAGATTATGATTCTAAAAAAATACATGTAAATAGACCTTGAAAGACATTTTTTTTCCTTTGAATTTGTCTGTTTATGTATTATGATGAGCCTTGGAGTGAATTGCAAATTATCCTTAAAAATTGGGCCATTAATATGTTTTAAAGTATAATAGTGAAAAGACAAAGGCTAAAATGAGATTAAATGCTCCTAAAAGGATGAGAATATCCTTCATTTCTTTTCTTGTTCATGGTGACCCATCCACTCCTTTTCCCTTTACAAACAAAAAAAATGGTTCTTTAACAGTTCCTACCTTCAACTGAAGCTCACATTATACATTGTGAATGGCCTTTTGCTACTTAATCAAATACTGCAAATGACTTTGAAAGAAAAGCAGATTTCAAATGCAGAATCAAATTGTCATACATAAGATGAAGGATCATAAAGAAAATTATATAATAGGATCTGACTGTGATTCTGAGAATTCATTTGCACTGAATTATTAGCACCAAGGAATGAAATGTTTCTGAGAGATGATTTAATTTCGCCAAGAATTATTGGCCCATATCTGAAAAGGAATAGTTGGTTTCTTCCGCGGTGATTAATTAGAATGTGATGCACAGCGTCGGATAAAGAAGTAGCACTGGCACATATTAACGATATTGGAATTTGGGTTTCTGCTCTCAGTACCAACACCTCTGGCAACTAAACAAAGAGAACAGAATGTAAATGCACACTATCCACCCTATTTATGATACAATCAGGTAAGTATATTCTGTCTTAGTAGGGCTACTAAATATTTTAATTATGTACGTATGCTTATTTGTAATTATTTTTTGCAATTTCTTGCTTTGTTTTTCTCTGTCTCTGCCCATGTCCTTTTGCTTTTGTTCCTTTAAGTTATAATTAGACATCCAAATTCATGCACCAGAATGTTTAATCTTAAAATCAAAATAACTCTCAAATATCAAATATTGGGGGGGCGGGAGAAACATTTGTAAACTATTTTTAAAACATCAAAACCTGTACAAGGACAAGTAAAAGGTATTTAGAGATATTCCTATATATTTATATATATTAGTAGCTATAACTTTTGGTCATCCTCTGCCACAAACACAATTAGAACAGCTTCCTCTAAACTTTATCACCATGCAGATAAATTACACAGATGAGTATTTGGTACTTTTTATATACTTTGAGGGGTGGGGTGAGGAAATGGTAGCAGAATATTTATTTTTAAAAATCAAGTCTGTTATTCTTTTGACTTAAAACCATGTAGTATTAGTCTCAAGCACTTTACAGTCTAGTTAAGTGGGGGGGAAATAGGAAGTATAAATTGAAGAAAATTTAAAAGGATGGTAAGTACAGCTCTCAGGATTCTCTAAATGTATGTGATTTATGACCAAGTGGGAACATCACATAGAAGCTGACTATATGAAGGATATGAGAATCCTTTTTTCAGAACTTACTAGTGGATAGTTTAAGCCATTGTGATTTGCAGTTTAGCATTTTAAGTACCATTAATTATAGAATAGAGTCATGCTTCATTTTTGACAATTAAATACAATTTTACCAGAAGGGATCAAGAACTCTGAATGGGGCTCAAAGGAGAAATCTCTCTTAAAGGTCACCCGTACTAAATGGCATGACAATTTCATTATGCCATTCGCATGCAGTACCCCAGTCTATTCCCAACACAGTGGATAAAGTGGTGCTTTTAAAAATGAAAGTCATATCCTATCACTTCGATCCTCGACACCCCACTATTCCAACACACGTCCCTCTGAATCAAAGCCCCAGTCATCACAGTAGCCTGTCATATAGATCATAAAGGACCTGTGCCCCACCCCACTGAGAATCTGAGCTCCCAGATACAAACGATATTGTTTTACTCACTTCTGCCTCCCTAGTAGTATCTTCCGCATTGTGCTAATAGTGCTCAGTAAACATTTGTTGGATGAACAAATGCTTACTATATCTTATCCTTAAGCACAGGTTTTAAAACTGTTTCATGAATAAACATTCAGAAGGGAACTGATATACTACGGACTTCAACATGGGCGGTAGAAAGTTGGAAAGAGTACCGATGTTAGACTTATAAGAAAACACCAGAAAAATATGAAAATTCACAACTTTTGAATGCAGCAGAAGTCAACAAAGTACCCCTGAATCTAAGGGGAAACAGGCATGTGTAAACAGAGACACATTTCTTGAAAAATAAAACTACCAAATCACACTCAAGAACAGATAGATAACCTGTACCAACCACCATTTTCAAAAGAAACTGAATTCATAGTGAAACACCTCCCGCACATGTTTAACCCTGTGAAAAAAATACTTTATTTCACTCTATAATTTATCGTTTTAATTAGCCTAAGTCCATATAAAAACAGTAATTTAACAGGCTAAGTTTGAGAAGAAACCACCAATTCAACTTAGGTCATGCTCAATATATATACTGATAACCCATGTAATAGTTCCTATTACCATCCCATCATAACATTCTGTGATTTCTAAGTGTTTAATCTGTTTTGAATTCTTGCAGTTTTATTTTTTTAAAGGTTTACATTTTATATGCTTTTTAAAAATTTTTCACTAGAAACCACTAATATATTCTTTGCATTGGCACTGTATTCATATAGCAATTTTGAGTAGTATTGTTTTTAAAAGTTTGTCTAAATCAAGCCGGGACCGGTTTGGCTCAATGGATAGAGCGTCGGCTTGGGGACTGAAGGGCCCCGGGTTCGATTCTGGTCAAGGGCATGTGCCTTGGTTGCGGGCATATCCCCAGTGGGGGGTGTGCAGGAGGCAGCTGATCGATGACTCTCTCTCATTGATGTTTCTGACTCTCTATCTCTCTCCCTTCCTCTCTGTACAAAAATCAATAAAATATATTTTAAAAAAAAGTTTGTCTAAATCAAGACTATATGTAAAATTAGATATTATGTTTGAATTAGTTAATAGAACATCTAAAATTAAACTTCAATGGAGAACTTTGCAATTTTAGGATAAATCTATGCAAATAGTATATAATGTTATCAGTTTTCCCTTCCAACTTCTATTTCCTCTTACCTGAGAAACTCTTCCTAAAAATCTCTTATCTTATTTAGAAACTGTGGGAGAATATGGTGAGAAAAGTGGATTATGAGACATCAAAAACACAACAGAAATATGAAGAAAGTCAAGGAAACTTGAATATTTAACTTTTAACGGAACCTCAAAGCGTCAGTTCTAACTTTAGGCAAAATGAATAATCATTTTCAAAACAACTTTACCTACATAGACAAATGAACTGCATAGCACTCATCGAAACATTTATAGACAGAAGGTAACTGGGATACACTGCCAACTCCTTAAAAAGTAAATGTCCCTCTAATTTCTGAGAAAAACACCTGGACCTCAGCTTGCACTAAAAAGAAATGACAGCGTAGTTTGTCATTACAAGAACATCGCTGTCTCCTGTTCATTACGCCTTACTCTCCATTATTGGGTAGAGCTGGATGATCCTTATTTCATTTACTTTCATCAGAAAGCTCTTCTGAAATGCTGCTGGTTCATATTTGGTTTGAATGAAGCACTTTATTAAAAATGCTGGCTTGCTTTCCACTTAACATAGCTTGAATAGCTGAAAGGGAAATAATGGCCCCGCATAAAATGGCCTAATAAATCAAAGGACACCCTCTTCCTTCTAAACATTTCCAAGGTTAGTTTTCATCTTAATAGAACTGCTGATCTGTCAACTGATCAACTGTAGATACGCCTGTGACTTGTGCCAGGGGAGAGAGGGACGTCAGAAATAATGAGAAATAACCCTTGCAGCCTCGTCTAAAAGCATTTTTGTTTTGCTGCACATGCTTTGTGGGCGCTGGAGAACCTTCTCCCTTCCTCAAAGGAAAACTTCAGTTGATTAAGAATATAAAGGATTTAGCTGGTTCCTGTTTCTGAGTGGCCTGGAACAACAGACGACTGTGGTAAACATCATTTTAGGGCTTGGCTTTATAATAAAACGGTGGTAGCAGCATTAGAAGTCTCCAGCTCCATCTGGGACAATAAAGTGCCAACTACCCTTCGGAAGATTAGAAAGTTACATCATCTGAAGGAAGAACAATCTGCAAGTTGCATCAGTAATAACTAGGGGCTTCAAGGTCACTTCTGCAAAGGAGAGAGAATGAGAGAAAAGGAAGAGAGGGGAGAGAGGGAGGGAGGGAGAGAGAGAGAGAAAGAGAGATCTTTTTTTGGATATATCCAGTACATATATTCCAGACTATGAATTACACATCCACAGATAACAAGAATATTGAAATCCCTTCAGACACACAGTGACAGTTACATGACAATTCTCGCTTAATTCCCGGACAGATAAAGGTTCTCTGAGGAGGATAAGAAACCCAAGTTGTACCATAGCCTAGCGATCCAGAAAAAAAAGCCGTTATCAGGAAGCGGGCACAAAGGAAAGGTGTTTCAATCAATTCTGAAATGAGGTCTGCACGAATAAGGCGGAGAAGATAGCTACACTGCTCACCCTTTAAGGCAGAGGTTCCCAAACTTGTTTGTGCCGTAGACCCCTTGCTATGTTTTTCGGTTTGGGGTAGACCCCCTACTTACCTGATATTGATTTTTTTGTAAATGTCTAACTGTAGTGAAGTTTAGTGTTAAAATTTAATAAAAAATAATGTACCTACTTTTCTCCGGCATTCTCAAACAAAATAACACTGATTCACTATAATTTGTATGATAAACTACCAGTTTATATTTTTTTTAAATATTTTCTCAGCACTTTCCTATTCAAGATTCAGGAAACGAATGAATGTATTTTTCTCACATTCATATTTATAGAGTGACGAATTGAACAAGTCGGTGCAAGTTCGCGAAGCTTTGAGACAAAAATTGGCAAGAATGTTTACTGCGCGTATGCTTGTAACAAGATGATACTGGTATATCATTATGTGCAGGTTTTTATCCTACAACTTACACAATTTTATAAACATATATAATAAATTTTTTACTTCATAGGTACTTTTATAAATAATTTATATGTTTTTATATTATAAGATAATATGATGTAAGTAAATAGGTACTATCAGTGTATGTTGAGATCCACTATCGTGGACCCCCATTTTCATTTCATGGACCCTCAAATTTTTTTTTTGCTGACGTAGACCCCTTGCAGGTTGTCATAGACCCCTGGGGGTCGATATAGACCACTTTGGGAATCACTGCTTTAAGGGAAGCCGCCCCAGCGCCCCCTGCTGGCTTTGTGTAGAAGTGTGTGGTTGGTCTCCATGGCTCTCATAGCAGGTAGGGAGCTCTCTCTGCAGGCTCGCTGAATATGCTCCTAAATTATTTACTTAAACTTCTCCAAGTGGAAACCAAGTTCTTTTCATGATACAACCCCTGTGTCTGTCACATAGTAAGCATTCAATAAATCCTTGTCGAGCCCCTGTGAAAGCTTACAGTCCACCTCATCAGCCATCACTTTCAAGTTCCTCTCAGGAGAGTCAAAGTAAGAATTTCCCTCCCTCCCTCCCCCTTCTAATCAAGGATTATAGGAAAGGAGCTAAGCATCCCAATGCTTCCAAGGTCAATGGGAAGAGCGTTAATTTATCAGCAAATCCTTACAGATTAATCCCCTCATATGCCCTAATGGTGAACCATGGAGAAGTCTTAGCCAGTATTTCGTTGGATTATATATCCCAAATGCTCTTCAAGCTCCATAGGACCACTTGGAGTTTTAACTTAGCGCACAAGAGCAACTTTTAGGTGCCCATATATATTTTTAAAATATATTTTATTAATTTTTTACAGGGAGAAAGAGAGAGGGATAGAGTTAGAAACATTGTTGAGAGAGAATCATCGATCAGCTGCCTCTTGCACACCCCCCACTGGGGATGTGCCCGCAACCAAAGTACATGCCCTTGACCGGAATCGAACCTGGGACCTTTCAGTCCGCAGGCCAACGCTCTATCCACTGAGCCAAACCAGTTTCGGCATGATTCCCATATTTTAAGTCATTAGTCTGATTGTTTGTATCTGAGCTTTACCAAAAGCATTATCTTAAAAGAAAATAATGCGTTTAATATACAAGTCACATATCAAGGAAACACATACACATGTGCATATAAATCACCCTGGAAAACATTCCAAATACCTACTACAATCTATATTCCTAGCAACTTAAAAAAAAAATAGCTATCCCACCCTCTTGTGGGTGTCTCCAGGGGCACATAATAAAATGAATGCAACGGGACAACTGATATAGTCTTCGCTTTTCATTTACTTTTATTATCAACGCCATTCTCAGACCTTCAAACTAGTCACTTGGTGGCACGATTTGTACCTGCATTGCCAACGTTCAGCTTCTCAGATTCATCACTGCCTTTTACAAAATACAAACACGGAGTGTTGTCTGTCACATGGGGGAATGTGAGAAACGGAAATGAGAAACTAGAGAGAAATGGTCACATTCTACAAATAAACATAATCAATCTCTTTTTATTAAAAACAGTGGAAGTGTGATATAATACTGTATTGATATGATTTTGTTCTCTTTTATACTTAGCTAATTTTCCCTTATAGAATAGCAAAATTATTTTTTAAAATGTATTTTATTGATTTTTTACAGAGAGGAAGGGAGAAGAAGAGAGAATCAGAAACATTAATGAGAGAGAAACATCAATAAGCTGCCTCCTGCACACCCCCCACTGGGGATGTGCCCAAAATAAAGGTACATGCCCTTGACCGGAATCGACCTTGAGTCCACAGGCCAATGCTCTATCCATTGAGACAAACTGGCTAGTGCAACAAAATGATTTTTAATATTTATTTAAGCCCAATGAATCTTTTTAGGAATAAAGCAAGTTCATATTTGTTAATTAAGTTGTATCTCTACTACAAAAATAAAATTCACCAAATTTTTCTTTAAAGAACAGTTAGGAAAATATTATCATTTACTTAATGGAATGTTACATTAACATTTTGTGCATTTTCTCTGTTTACTAGTAATATAGCCCTATCTGTATTATAGTATTAGCAGTTTTTTAATCCTTATAATTTTGCCAGATAAAATAGCATTGTTTGAAACTACAATATTAATATTATAATAAACTATATAAAATAAACTAATGTTATAGTAAACTATAATATTAATAATATAGTCACATTCATTTACATCATACTCAGTATATAATTTAAAATACAGTTCAGAAAACTTATATGAAAACAAACATCATATGCACTTAAGAGAATCAAAACTGTTAATGATAAGAATATGTTGTGTGTCTATAAGGTCAGTGAAGAGACAAAATAAAATATGATTCAAAAAGTGGACACAAATCATAAAAGTAATATTTTAAACATTTGTTTTCAATACATGTAAATTTGAAGTTTACAGAATTTATTTTTATTTATTTATTTATTTATTTAAAATATATTTTATTGATGTTTTACAGAGAGGAAGAGAGAGGGATAGAGAGTTAGAAACATCGATAAGAGAGAATCATCAATCAGCTGCCTCTTGCACACCTCCCACAGGGGATGTGCCTGCAACCAGGGTACATGCCCTTGACCGGAATCAAACCTGGGACCTTTCAGTCCGCAGGCTGATGCTCTATCCACTAATCCAAACAGGTTTTGGCAAAAGCATTTATTTTAAAAGTTAGGCTGCAGTAGCAGATATACTAATAGGTCAACACATTTGTAGTTAACCACTGTATACAGTTTGGCAGATCTAATAGAATAAACAAACAAAAAAGGAGTAAAATTACAGAAAAATCAAAATGGTAAGGAATGGCGAGTCCTCTACAGAAGACATTTTTTTCCATAAAGTATCTCTCTTGAAGTTATTTTCAAAAATAGAAGTGCACAAGGAGGGCGGAAACGGAACATCTACTTCTGAAAATGCAGCCCAAGTTGCTGAAAATAATTACACAGCGACCAAAATAAATGCATCTGTGAGCACGTGAGTGCAACTGAGTGCCACAGGTGGCAAATGCCATGTTACGTTTCGGTGATTTTATGGATATCCGACTCATCTGTGTGCTCTTTCCAACAGCAATTTTATGACTAAAGCTAATAAAGATAGGACACTTGTGATTTTTTTCATAACAGGAGCTTTCTCGCGACACTAGCTTAATTTGGGCCGATGCCACGTGACACATCAGTAGGTGAAAGCCGGCCCTGATCAGAACTTCAAATAGGAAATGCACTTCTTTGTCCTATATCTTCCTGAAGTCATTACTGCGCTTTCTGAAAGTAGGCTTCAGGGGCTTCTTTTCCACTTCAAAGTGAAACCCATTAAACGTACTGTTCCGTGCCATAAATTAATAAACAAGAATAGATTAACCACATGACACGGGGCATTACTGCCCTCCAGAGTCTCTGGTTCTCATCTAAGTCCATGGTTGTGTCTCTCCAGGGAAGGGGTGGAAAGTTCTATTTAAATTGAGATGGAAGAAAGTGCTTGGTAAGATCTTTCCGACTCCCCGAAGTGTGGGATGTGTGCTGGAGAGAGAGAGATATAAGAGGTGGTTTTTTTTTTCCCATGAAGCTTTTCTGTATGTTGGCCCAGGAGCAGCTCTGTCTCGTTGGCTGCCAAAACAACCCTGGCAGGATTTCAAGTCCCTCCGGAGCTGAGAAAGCAACCCAGAAACAGGTTCCCTAAGTACCAACCATCTCGTGTGGCTGCTGAACTTGAATATTGACCTTCCCCATGAGCCTTTGCCTGTAACATGCACAAGTCCTGCAGACTTTGCTAGATGCCAAGGGGAAATAAGACCAACACAAGCAACCACCAAGCATCTGCCTTTGGGGCTGAAACTCTTCCTGGGGCTGAAACCAGTTTGGCTCAGTGGATAGAGCATTGTGCAGACTCAAAGGTCCCAGGTTCGATTCCGGTCAAGGGCATGTACCTTGGTTGCGGGCACATGCCCAGTGGGAGGAGTGCAAGAGGCAGCTGATCGATGTTTCTCTATCATCGATGTTTCTAACTCTCTATCCCTCTCTCTTCATCTCTGTAAAAAATCAATAAAATATATTTTTTAAAAAGAAACTCTTTCTGGGAGGTTGCTACCATGCTACCATTGTGACTGCCACTCACAGGGGTTTCCCCACAACTAGAAAGGCAGTCCATGCTGCCTTCTGTTGGGGAGAGATGTAACTTACCAAGCTGGAGCAGCATTGAGAAGGAAAGAGGGTCTGATGAACAATCATATCAGACCATGCATCAAATCTAGACTGTCCCAGGAACACCTTCCACGCAGATAGCAGCCAGGGAGCTCTGTAACTTATTTGCATAACATTTCCATTAATCTTGGAGAAAAAAATCCAATCGTGCCACTTCCTTCCCTATAAGCAGATGTGGGCGCTGAGCTAGTGAACTTTGGACAACCTGTTAACATTAGGAACATTTGGTTTATCTGATAAATCCTTTCATTTGGAATAAAGTGTCAACATTGCCCTTTAACTGATGAGTAATGACCTTGATCTACAATTCGAACTGCCAACTCTATGCTATGTATCTTCAATCTGATTCTTCTTTCCTGCCTCTCGATCCATTTCCACGAGCGCTCAAACTCTCCTAAACCGGGTTTCCTGTCCCTTTGTGAGAACCACCTAGTTATATCATAACTAAGGAGCAAGTTCACTCTAGTATCCAGAAGGGAACAGAGTGTAACTACCCATTGAACACTGATGAGGGCATTGTCAAGAAAGAAGTCTTTGTTTTTCAGCAATTTAGAATGTTAAGTCTTCTTACATTTTAGAAACGCATTCTGACAAGAAAAGTTAATCATGTAATAAGGTCTCACTTAGTCAAGACCTAATCTTGACTTACTTTAAATATATATTTTATTGACTTTTTACAGAGAAGAAGGAAGACGGATAGAAAGTTAGAAACATCAATGAGAGAAAAACCTAGATTAGCTGCCTCCTGCACACCCCTTACTGGGGATGTGCCAGCAACCCAGGTACATGCCCTTGATCGGAATCGAACCGGAGACCCTTCAGTCTGCAGGTAGATGCTATATTCACTGAGTCAAACCGGTTAGGGTAATCTTGACTTACTTTTAAAAAATGTTCCATTGTAAGTACTGTTGGAAAAGCTTAAAATGGGCACTGATTTGAAAGGTAAAAAAGTTTCCCCGGCTGATGTCAGCCTAGAAGATGGTTTGAAGATACGGAGAAAGATCTCTGAGCAGCCACTGCCATGTGAGAGATATGTAAATACACTGCTTCTAGTTGGGTCTTTTAGGATGAGATTCCAACCTTAAAAAGATCTAAGGCATTACATTATCAAAAGTGTCACACTGCCCAGTCCGTGTGGCTTAGGGATTGAGCGTGGACCTATGATGTTTCAATCTCTCTCTCCTCCTCCCTTCTTCTCTGAAATCAATAAAAATGTATTTTTTTTTTAAAAGTGTCATGCTGACAATGGCACCGCCACGCCACTCATTTATAAGCATCCTATGCCCCTGAGATAGATGGCTTCCCTCTCATGCTGATAAACATTGCTTTATCATCTCTTCAAGGTTAAAAATCAATGGTTTGCCTGTGAAAACATCTGTTTGTGAGCTTGTCTTTGCTTTTCTCAGGGGCCACATTTACATGCTGGGCTTTAAGCATGCCAAAAATGAGATGCTTAAGATTCATTTGGCCTATTTTCTTTTCAAATATGCCAGGATGCCTCTCTATGAGAAAAAGAAAGAAAATAGGGAAAAAAAAAAAAGAGCAATGTAGGCCTACACTCATCCATTTGTAATGAGAACAAGTTAGATTTCACCTGTTCAAACTTAATGAATAGCATCTCGGAACAGGTGACTAGAGGAGTAAGCATCGATTTTAAAACAAATGATGGATGTAGAATAAATGCCAGCCAAGGGGATTCAAATAAGGGCAACTCTGTTGTGCTGCTGTTGGTGTTAGACAAGACTATGGAAAAATAAATTAGATTATCTCATAGAGAGACTAGAGAGATTTTTTTAATTTGTATTTAATTCATCTTCACATGCCAAAAAAACAAAACAAAACAAAACAAAAAAAAACAAACAAACAAAAAAAACAAACCACCCTTTAGACAATATTCTATTGGACAGCTTAGCATTTCTCATTCAAAAATCTTTGACACAAGATAAGAGAACAGGGGTTTAGCTTTAAAAGCAACATTGCCAACAGGGTCAAGGTGTCTGCAGCAGCCAGTTGATATATGTAGTTTAGGAAAATGTTCTAGAATTTCTTATGATTCTATAGAAAGCACCTCAAATCCAACGTAGCTAAAAACCCATGCTCCTCTATTTTGCTCTTTCCCAGAGCATTTATTTGGTCCTTGGCAGCTTTCAGTCTCCTCAAGCCCCAGACCTTGGTATCATCCTTGACTCCTCTTTGTCCCGATCCTATGTCTGCAAATCCTATGAGATCCAACCACAGAATATGTCCAGGTATCTGCTTCCTCTCACTACCTTTACGCTGTGAGCCTAGTCCAAGCCACCTTAACTCTCCTGTGGACTCTTCTGCAGTCTCCCAACTCTGTCTTACACCATCTGGTGCAGTGGTCGGCAAACTCATTAGTCAACAGAGCCAAATATCAACAGTACAATGATTGAAATTTCTTTGGAGAGCCACATTTTTTAAACTTAAACTTCTTCTAATGCCACTTCTTTGAAATAGACTCGCCCAGGCCATGGTATTTTGTGAAAGAGCCACCCTCAAGAGGCCAAAGAGCCGCATATGGTTTGTGAGACGCGGTTTGCAAACCACGGTTCTAGTCTATTCCCTAACTAGCCTCAAGAAGCATTCTGTTAAAAAGCAAGTGGAGGCAATTCATATTTTTGCTCATATTCATCCAGCAGCTCCCCATTTCCCTCAGAGAAAAAGATCTTACTGTAAGACTATAATCTTTGACTCCTTTGCAATATTTCTGAGTAAAAACTTACGGGAGCTCTTTGATTTTTTGTTTTTTTCAGGGGTGCTTGTTTGTTAATTCTAGTCAAGCAAAACCTCATGGATCCTATCTTCCATTTCAATATGTTTTGTTGTTTATGGTTTTATTGTTTTAAAATATACTTTTATTGATTTCAGAGAGGAAGGGAGAGGGAGAGAGAGATAGAAATATCCATGATGCGAGAGAATCACTGATCAGCTGCCTCCTGCACACCCCCGACTGGGGATAGAGCCCACAACTCCAGCATGTGCCCTGGCTGGGAATTGAACCATGACTTCTTGGTTCATAGATTGACGCTTAATCACTGAGCCAAGCGAGCCAGGCTCTTGTTTGTGGTTTTATACAACATCTGCAGGCAGCCTCAATTCTACTTTGTCGGGTCTTCTCTTAGCTGTAGGGTCTACGTGTGTTATAGCTAGCAGACTATACTTAATGAATTACCTATCTTAATAACAATAATTTTCTCATAAATAAGGCTGTACTACATGGGAGAATTACATATCCATAAAATGTTTACCAGATAGAGCTTAGGTGAATGTGTATGTTTGCTTTTAAAGTACGTGATCTTGAAGTTATTTATTTATTTATTTTAAATATATATATATATATATATATATATATATATATATATATATATATATATATTGTATTGATTTTGTACAGAGAGGAAGGGAGAGAGATAGAGAGTTAGAAACATCAATGAGAGAGAGTCATCGATCAGCTGCCTCTTGCACACCCCCTAGTGGGGATATGCCCGCAACCAGAAATATAACCTTGACCGGAATCGAACCCGGGACCCTTCAGTCCCCAAGCCGAAGCTCTATCCATTGAGCCAATCCGGTCTCAGCTGATCTTGAAGTTTAAATGGCATCACTAAGTAAGACTTCAACATCCAAAAGCCCCCAGAGATCACTACACAGAGTTCTATTATCGATGGTCTTGGACTGTGGGTGGCAGCCATGAATGCCTGAGGATCCTTTCCATTGGTATGGAAACAGAGGGCAAATGTTATATAAACATTCTTCATCTGATTAAAGAACCCTGGCTGTTCTGATTGATCAGATCAAATCAATGGCGTGCAGGGAATATTTCTAAGACTAGATGTTATAGTCTCAAGGAAAAATAAAAACAACAGCTTCACTTCCATCATGCAAAGCGTGGGGTTTAGGACTGCAGCCTCTGGGTGGGTCTGCGTGGATATTGGCCCATCTCTAACCTTCCGCAGGGGTCTTCAAACTACGGCCCGCGGGCCACATGCGGCCCACAGAGGAGTCTGATCCTGCCCGCCAGGTGTTTTGGGCAGTGAGCGCAGCCGAGGTGTTACAGTAGGAATTAGTAGTTCATATAGTCCAGCCCTCCAGCTCTCTGAGGGACCGTGATCTGGCCCCCACTTTAAAAAGTTTGAGGACTCCTGCTTCATAGGCTTGAAACTTAGACAGGTTTTTTAACCATTCCTTCCCCCTGTCTCTTCATTGAACATGCTGATATCAGCTCCCATCTAATAGGGATGGTGTGAGGTATTTTACAAATGAAATATACATTTTGTAACAGTTTCATAGCATTATCTGTTATCTCTTTACTAATAGCTGTTACTCCCACTCTAAGAGAGCAAATTTAAATAACTTATACATGCATCCAGTAAACTTATTTTCTGTTAGGTTTTCTTAGAAAATATGTGAGTTGGAATATGTATGAACTCTCCAAGGATTCAGGAAAGCTGAAGGTAAAGTCTGCATTACATCATCTTGCTTCAGTTAACCAGTGCCTTCCGCAAACTTATCTAGGTTTTATTTTATTTTTTAAATATATTTCATTGATTTTTTTAAAGAGAGGAAGAGAGGGATAGAGAGTTAGAAACACCCGATGGGAGAGAATCATTGATCAGCTGCCTCTTGTACACCCCCTACTGGGGATGTGCCCGCAACCAAGATACATGCCCTTGACTGGAATCGAACCTGGGACCTTTCAGTCTGCAGGCCGACGCTCTATCCACTGAGCCAAACCGGTTTCGGCTGATGTCCAGTCTTGATTTAGTGCTAATTCCGAGTGCTAGAAATCCCTGGACATTTGCAGTCTGGTTCAAGAAAGAGTGAGCTCACAGTGCCAGTGAGCATCTTCAGACAGAGTCTCAGATGCTAGCAGTTGGAAGTAGCACCAGAGTGCATGGAAATAGACCTGCCAAGAGGCTGCAGGCAGGGCGCGGGCAGGCAGCACGTGATACAGCATCCACAGAGAAAAACGGAAAATCCAAACCAGGAAAGCCGCTGAGCACTTCTGCACAATGTCAAAACCAAGTACAATGTGTGGGCGTCCCTCTGGGAAGAAGAAAAATAATCTCAAAATGTAATCCTGGAGTCATTTTAGAGAAAAGGGGGGTTTGGGGGCAGTTGAGATTTTAAAATCCCCCAAAGAAACATATCTAAGGAATTCATTGTAATGGTGGAATGGAATGGAAACAGAAGGAGCAAAAGAATAATATGAGTTTCCAAAGACATTTAGTGTTATCCCAATTCCTCACGTAATGATGAATTTTACTGCCCCATAATTCTTATTTATTAAAATTTTCTTGTGTTTCAACAGCTCCAATGAGATGCAACTTTTTGTTTTTATGTTGGTCCAGGGAGTTTTAGAGGACACCGTGCTCATATAACATTAAGCACACCATCGCTTGCCCATCAAACTCTAATAAATTTTCGCATCTTGTGATTTAAAAGGAATGTGAGGTCCTGAAAGGTTAGGACACATTACAGTCTTCAATTTTCAAGTGTGCAACCCCGTTTCTGTAGGACTTGTGAAGAGTGTGAACATTAAGCTTTAACTAGGCTTCCTAGAAAAAGCATTATACATGCTTACTTTTTTGCACTCTAGTTTTGAATTGACCCTTATAAGAAGAACGTGTAGCCAAAACCAGTTTGGCTCAGTGGATAGAGCGTTGGCCTGCGGACTGAAAGGTCCCAGGTTCGATTCCAGTCAAGGGCATGTATCGAATACCTTGGTTGCGGGCACATCCCCAGTAGGGGGTGTCCAAGAGGCAGCTGATCGATGATTCTCTCTCATCGATGTTTCTAACTCTCTATCCCTCTCTCTTCCTCTCTGTAAAAAAATCAATAAAATATATTTTTTTAAAAAGAAGAAGAACGTGTAGATTTATGAGTAAAAAAAAGAAAATACTGAATGGCTATGGTGGGTGGGATGTGGCATGACAGCAGAATAATAAGGTAGTCAGGGTCTCCTAGTGGCAGGTCAGTTATGAGTCCTGGCCTGGGAGTTAGGTAAGACAGTTTCTTTTCTGGAATGAAGAAAACAGAGAATATACTAGGTAATTATTAATATATACTAGATAATTATATAAAAGATAGAGAAGAGCTGAAAAGATCCTGGAAAGTTCTGAGGAATAAAATCTAAATCCAGAGCAGGAAATGCTATGTCAGCGTACCAACGTATTTTTCTCCTGAGTGTATCAGTCAGTTCATTTGGCCAAATCAGGCTCCGGTCTGTGGCCTCCTCGGGCCAGTACAGTGAAGAAGCCACAGAGAAATACACTTCACAGTAAATGAGGGTCTCCCAAGATCTACACCAATCAGCAGAACAGTAAACCAGAACTGGTTTTCCCACCACGACCACCATTCTGGCGCATGGCAGGTAGAGACATTTGACTAGGTCTGAAAACAGTTATTTTATAAAAAGCAGAACTGCAGATAGAGGGATTATAGTTTAAACTATACAGAGAAAAATATTCCCAAATGTTAGTGGCTGTTATCAATGGTGATTATCATAACTTGTAATTGGAATTTCCCCCCCAATATTTATATTCCTATTTAACTTTAAGATGTTCTCAAAAGAATATGCATCGCTTCTGTATTAGAAAAATAAGAAACTATGCAAATAGAGGTATGATCTCACCCACACACTTTCTACTGCATGGTACAATACCTGCTATATCTCATCACTAAACCCAACATCATATTTGGCACTGATATATGCATACATCTCAGTTTCATGTCAAGATAAATCCATTTGGGTTAGCTACACACCAGTTCAGACAAGTGCAAATGGGATTCTTTTGTTCACAGAACTTTTTGCGGGTCAAAACTGTCCCACAGTCTTTATGTCTTTTGTCTATGACACTATTGGACAATAAATTGTGCACAGAGTGAATAGTGATGACTTACTTGATCAGCAGCTTAAAGAAAATGAAGCCTGGCCAGGGTTGCTCAGTGGTTGAGTGTCAACATATGAACCAAAAGGTCATGGTTTGATTCCTGGTTAGGGCACATGCCTGGGTTTCAGGATCAATCCCCAATAGGCAACATGTAGGAGGCAGCCATTCAATGATTTCTCTCATCATTGATGTTTCTCTCTCTCTCTCCCTCCCCCTTCTTCTCTGAAATCAATAAAAATATATTTTTTAAAAATTAAACATAACATTTAGGTTTGGGAGATGAAAAATAAGGCATTTCTCCAGGAAGAGGGTGGTATTTTCAACCACATGGATGTGGAAATAAGCACAGAGAATGTGAAACGCAGTTGGTATTGAAGGCGGCACTGTAGGCTGAAGACATTTCTTCCTGAACATTCTTTGGGGGCCGCTCCCATTTGTTTTATGACGCTACTGGGTGAGAGGGAGCAACCTTCAAAAGCTATTTTGCAATGCTGTTTAGCATCCCCTCAATTAGCTACCCAGTCACGAGACAAAGGAAGAGGATTACCTGTGCTGTTAATTATAAGCTTAATTATTTCACTTTACGAGGTCCTATTTTTAGAAAGGGGGCATTATATCCTAATTCTGGCATTGAATACAAGTCCATCCATCGGACGCTGATTGGAGGTGACATATCCAGTTCCAACCGTGCTCTAACATTTGTGGGAAGATGTTTTACTCAGAGCGTTCTGTGTGATTATGCCGCCCACACAGGGCTGAACAGAAAGGCCCCGGGATTCACATGGCAGGCTATTTACACAAAGAGAAAAACAAATCGCCCAAGAACACTCATGGATTTGCAAAACCTATCTGTGTTTGAAATCCCATTTACGTTCCCAAATGGCAACGGTTGGTTCCCTGCACATAGGATATTTTTAAATTCCTTTGAGATCCACTAGGCATCTTAATATGTAAAGCTTACTTGGGGAAAAAAAACACACACCCATAAATAACTAGTTCAAGCCCCTGTAGTGAGGTCAAGTAATCTTCATCACGTGTGTCTGGGGTTTCTCTAGTGACCTTATTGTATCATTGCTATCTCTCGGAGACACACAGCAATAAATGGTGCCATCGCTTGGACAAAAACAGCGGGGGCGGGAGAGCAATAGAAGTGTCATTTCCTATGACAGAAACCGGGATACCCATGCATTCTACAGAAATCCTGTGATCTGTGGTATATAAATATTAAATTCCTTTACTCTAATTTGTAATTAAAAAACAAGAACTAAATCTCAAATCTTGCATTTGCTAATGATTGTAGCATTTTTTTTTTTTTTTTTGCTGACTGAGTTGTGAAATTTTTCTTGGAATTTAGTCCACTCAATTCTGGAGGTACATTTTTACCTGTTGCAGAAGAAATGTAGCTTATGGACAATATTAGCAAGAGTATTTTGTAATGATAATAACCAAGCTGCATATTAGAAAGAGGTAGTTAAGTCTGGCCAGTGTGGCTCAGTGATTGAGCATCCACCTATGAACCAGGAGGTCATGGTTCAATTCCTGGTCAGGTCACATGTCTGGGTTGTGGGCTCGATTCCCAGTAGGGGGAGTGCAGGAGGCAGCCAATCAAGGATTCTCTTTCATCATGGATCTCTCTCTCTCTCTCTCTCTCTCTCTCTCTCTCTCTCTCTCTCTCTCCTCTCTCTCTCTCTCTCTCACTTTCTTTCCCCCCCCCCCACCCTTCCTCTCTAAAATCAATAAAAATAAATATTTTTTAAAAGAAATAGGTAGGTAAAAGCAGGAAGGGCCCTTTATAAGCTATTCTCTCTCAACATTAAGCAATTAATTTTTAAACTTTTTTCTTAGTGTTTTCTGAGAAAGTTTCTTTTACTGCAATTTAAAATACTGAGAGTGCAGCACATTATATTTAGATACGTTTGCTCGTGATTCACCAAACACCCTCTCAGTCTGACAGAGGAGGGATTAGGATTGCTGTTTTGCCTTTTTTAACAGATGAGACTATCAAATAGGAATTCTGAGATTTTTAGCAAAGTGTCATGTGTTATTAAAATAATGTTTTAAGCCATTAAGTTCAGGAGAACAAACTGCACAGTTCATGCCTCCGTAGAAATCTCTAACAAGATTAGAGAAAGTCCCTTATGTCTTTTGAAGATTAGTTTATGGCTGAGATAATAATAAGGCATTAGTTTTGCGTCAAGGTTGAAAAGTAGACACACGTAAGAATGAACTCTGTCTACAAGCCAACTCCCAGGTGAAGCATTAAATATGACAAGAATGTTAACAGCCAATAATAAAAGAGAAAGCTCCGGTCATGCCTCAGCTCAATAAAGTGTTTATGACGTGGTTATTGGATCCGCTCAAATATTGCAAGAACAAGAAATATAGTTATGATTTCAAGTGGATATTGACATTGAATCCTCCTTCTGAAAAAAAAAAGAAAGAAGGAAGGAAAGAAAGAAAGAAAGAAAGAAAGAAAGAAAGAAAGAAAGAAAGAAAGAAAGAAAGGAAGGAAGGAAAAAAAAAAAAAAAGAGCCTGACCCGGGAAGCTCGGTGGTTGAGCATTGACCTATAGACCAGAAGGTCACTGGTTCAATTCCTGGTAAAGGCATATGTGCAGATTGCTGGCTTGATTCCCGCAGGGGGCGTGCAGGAGGAAGCCAATCAATGCTTATCTCTCTTCATTGATGTTTGATTTCTCTCTCCCTCTCCCTCTCTCAAATCAATTAAAAAAAAACCTGAAAAGTTTCAAAGAATATCAAACCAAGAAACCAAACCATTTCATTATATTAACATAGTAGTTATCTAAGAAATTTTCCATTTGTAAGTTAGATAAAACTAAGAGCAATTGCGTATTAAAAGAGAAAATCCCAGTGTAGTTTCCAGTGCAGATGAGCCTTTCAAAATTAATCATTGCATTCAAAACAAAGACTCTACCAGAAAGTGGACCATCATAGAAACATGTAGTCTCCTTAAAGTCTCAGGATTAAATGTGACCCTTCCTATCACCATTCCTAACATATTTCACTATTTCTTTGCTTTGAATTTTTTTTTTTTTTTTGTGTGTGTGTGTGTGTGTGTGTGTGTAGAGAAAAAGGACTTGCATCATAATTCAAATAAGTACTCCCATCCTAGGAACCCACAAGTTAAACTGACCTTGGTCTTCATCCAATCAAATCCCCAGGTGATCATATCACTGGGAATGTGGGGGAGAGAGATGGAAATAGAAAAAGATGAAGTTACAAAGTTCACTCTTACATGCATCTACTTTTCAACCAAGAGTCATTGCCTTGGTTTGCCAGGGTTTGGGGGCAGAGCAGTTGAGATTATTTTCCCACAGGAGAAGAAACCTGATCACCCGTACCTATTAGACTTCATTCTCAAGAAAGTTACTGAACTAACAGACCTTTCTGTGTCTAACGTGATCAAATTAATTCACAGATCTGTCGTGAGAACCATAGAATGAATGAATGAGAGGTAGACGGGGAGACAAAATCCTGGTAGATAAACACAGATAGGTATATAGTAACTGAAAGGGGTAAATCAATAGATGTAGGTTTGGCCTAGATATGGGCCATGGAAGAGTGCAAACCACCAAAGATGACTGGACGTTTGGAGCCAGGAAAGGAGAGAATGGTGGCTCAAGGACGATGGCTTTTTTTTTTTAGATCAACTAGACCCATTCATGTACATTCTGCCCTGCTCTGCTGCTGTGGCATACGCCGTACCACACAGTGTGAGGTTGGTTTTCTGTGAGTCATAGTTGAAGTCATTTTCTGCCCTGACTGCATTTCATAACCCACAACAAAGAAGCTTGCTGCTGTTTTGTTCAAGATGAAATCAGTCCAATCACTATACCTGCACATCTCTTCAGCCAGGGTGAGCGGGCTGCATGCTAGGACCTTCCTGAAGCGCTTTTCGCCTTTGCTCTCCTGATTCGTAGAAGAGCTCCTAGAGGTGTGGGTATCAGGAACCCAGACAGTCTCCATCACAGGTCCACCGTCATGGCTTAGGAAGCCGGGGTGTTTCACAGGGAGCTGAATTCAGCTTAAAGCTACCCATCTCGGTGACACACTACTCTCAGCCTGCTAAAGGACACACCAGACACACGTAGATTTATGCCCTACTCCTTTCTGACTATCCTTAATAAAGAATGGCTCTAATTGAGCTCTTTGATTTCATGGGGCATACTGCTTTGAAAGAGTTGATAGGAGCTGTTAAAAAGAAGCTATAAAGATACAGATCCCAATAAAACATCCCATTTTATTCAAAATCAGGGCAGGAGTTGCTCGATAGCTGTTAATACTTTCTTTGCACATCAGGTTATTTTTGGGTCTCAGATCTCACAGGATGTAGCCAGTTTGACTAAGAGACAGACAGTGATTAGTGAGGTGTTTGGCACTATCCTTAGAATTGGGATAAGCAATGAGAGAGATACCCCACCTGCCATAGTTGATTATAAATGTTCACATATAGTGCCCCTGAACCATGGCCAATTTTAATTTCATTCCAGCAAATAGTTGAAAATGAGGAAGAACAGCGCAATATCAAAGTGTGGTCATGGGCAAACAGGACCTACATCCAAGGGGTTCACAGTGGGTGCCAGTAGACAGTGAGCATTTGGAGGCACAGGTGCTGGTGGCAGGTATCTGCTATTGGATTGGATTTTAAGGAAAGGGATGGAAAAGTCAATGTCTTTAAGGACCTGCGGTGCTAGATGGCTTGCTTAGAAATTAAGAGATGGAATTTTTGAAGTTCGGAAGCATATGAATGAGCATCCTGGATGAGAACATAATCAGGTCATGGACTCCGGAAAGAAACAAGGCCCATGGGAATGGCTGTATGCTCTCCCTGGAGATATTTTCTCTCACCTCCTCGGCAACTATCTCTGGGTTGGGAACAAAATGGCATGGATGCTGCCCAGCCCACCTCTCAGTACAACAGATAGTACTCATCAGCGTTCTTTCCTATTGGTACTGGATCCTCTCGCAATTCTTCCCTACAAGTTACTCCAAAAAGCCACAACCAATAACTTTCCAAGGTGAAGCTTTTTTTTCTACTTCTGATACTTACACATACATCTAGATTGATGGATGGGCAGTTCAGACAATAGATATACATATGCCTATATCTGCAGTTATACTGAAATATATATATATATATATCTATATCTATCTATATATATAGATATAGATATGTGCAATTTTAAGTTAATTTTATTGATTTCTAGAGAGAGAGCAAGGGAGAAAGAGAGAGAGAAAATATTGATGGGAGTGCAAAACATTTATCAGCTACCTGCTGCATGCCACCTGTTGAGGATTAAGCCTGCAACCTGGGCACGTGCCCCGACTAGGAATCGAACTGGCAACACTTCAGTACATGGGGTGACACCCAACCAACTGAGCCACACTGGCCAGGAAAAAACATATATGTTTTTTAATGTATTACAAATAGAGTTTTAAAAAGGCTTTTTGAAAATAACAGAAACAAGCAGTTCTTTTTATATTCAATTTCTAAGTTAGTTATTATTTCCCATATAACCAGACCCTAAAATAACTACAGAGACACAATGATTCATTTTTCTCCTTATCCCACAATCCTGTTACTAACCAAGGACTACTAACTGCCCTTTGGAGGTCTCTTACCACTGCATCTGCCTTATTATAAAAGCCCTTGAACTCGTCTGTACCCTTTCTACCAGGTTCAATGCCCAGTTTCCTAATTTATATTCGAGCCAAAGTTACTTTCAAGTCAATTTTAAGCAATTTCCTCCTATCTTTAAAGTCTTCATTGATTCTCATTATCAATGGATTAAAATTTAAAATCAGCGTCATAAAACTTTCATCAGATAACTTGACCTCCATTTCTGCTGAAACAAAATCTCTACTTATCTATATATGTATATATTCACATGTATCCATATATAGTATATAATATAACAACATATAATACATAACATATGTGGGTAGGTAATACCATAGATTTATATTCATCGTTAAAGGCAGTAATTGATGCTTAGTTATAAATTATGTATTGATAACTCAATCCACTCGTGAAATGATATAGAACTAATATTCACACGGCTCCAATGAGCTCTAGACTGTGACGGCCTCAGATCAGTGGTCGGCAAGCCACATGTGGCTCTTTGGCCCCTTGAGTGTGGCTCTTCCACAAAATACCACAGCCTGGGAAGGTCTACTTTGAAGAAGTGGCATTAGAAGAAGTTTAAGTTGAAAAAGTTTGGCTCTCAAATGAAATTTCAATCGTTGTACTATTGATATTTGGCTCTGGTGACTAATGAGTTTGCCGACCACTGCCTTAGGTGAGAGCACCTGGCCCGTAAGTAATGACCTGCAGAAGTGACTGTACAAATAAAGGAAGGCTTTATGAGAGGCACCTGCTATTGAGTGCCCTGTGTGTGTGAGACAAAAGGAGAGTAACTGGACTATGTGTTTTCAAATGCAGAACAGAAATCGCTTAATTCTTCCATTCTTCAAACCAGTGATGATTCTAGAGACC
Source organism: Pipistrellus hanaki (assembly GCF_964339955.1). NCBI lineage: Eukaryota > Metazoa > Chordata > Mammalia > Chiroptera > Vespertilionidae > Pipistrellus > Pipistrellus hanaki. The sequence continues at coordinate 7,920,470 of NC_140522.1, read as the reverse complement.
TGGAGCAGAGAATCCCATGGGGAAGAGCACAGATGGCCCATTCTCATGCATTTTACATTATTCAGGAAATTAGCATTATTTCCCTCCATTCTCTACCTACTACCTAAAAAAAGCCAATCACCTCAACTTCAAAGCAAGAGCATGTCTTAAACCTTCCTTTGGCTATATTGTCAGTTTGCTCCAATCAGTTTATTTAAACAAAACTAGGCTATTTTTTTTTCCTGTCGTTCTTTACTTCACAAATATTGATTGATGGCCACAAGTGGGCTAGGTGCTGGGGACAGAATGGTGAACACAACAGGACAGGCACGGTCCTTACTCTCTGGAACCTTCCATTTCACTGGCCATATCAGATGATGTATTTTACAGCCAGAGAGACTGAGAGTCAAATGCTTAATCTACATCCCCTTTGCTAGTTCTGGGATGATGGGGAAGCCATTCATCTCTACTAACTGCTTTTATGAAAAACTATTTAAATGTTGTACTTGTATTCCAATAACTATTTTATTATCTTGAAACCTATATTAAGTTACTTTCAGACAAATAAAGAAAAGATATATCTTAACACAGGTATTATTTTCCCTTGTGGCACTCATAATTTTTCCAAAGAGCAAGATACAGAGCAGAACAGAGAGCATTCAGTTCTCTATTTTTGTAAGAAAACATACATATGAATGGAATAAAGTTAAAACATTTTAATAATTAATGTGTAATGCTAGAGCTTAGCAGGATTTTTCAAAACTCTTCTAATGTTGATTTGTAATAGCTTATGATATTCACTATCAATTCCAAGAAATGTGTCCATGTACCTCCCTTATACTTCAAAAAATAAATATGTGACTGTAACACTTATTTATCAAAATAGCTACTATATTTGGAAGCATCCCCCAAGTAAATCCAAGTAGGAGAATGGTTATCATTGCAGCTAAGATGTGTAACTACTCTTGTCATCTTCTCCTTCAGGACAAAAAAGACAAAAAACAAAACCAACAATAACAACCACCAAAAATTTCACTTTGCAGACAAGATAAAATTACCTGCCACATGATACAATGACTCAACCCATAAATCCGTGTTTTTTTAATTTGTGTGACCATAGGTCATTCCATTTTCCACAAAATAGCTAAAATATCTATTCTTACTATACCCAATTCCCCACCTAACTTCCAACTGATATCATTGTCTCACTCCCATTTCACTGAAGAGATAGAATATGACCTAATAAAAGTCCCTTCTAATTTTTTTCCTTCCGTACTGTCTTCTGTTTACGCTGTCCTTTGCAAATATTTGTGGAGGTTACTATGTTTAATGTACTCTCCACTCCAGCGGCTAAAGCCTGTGGTATAAGAAATAGGTCATGGAAATGATGTTTGAACATACCACACTGAAAAAGTTTCAATGTTCTTTGGAAACTCTTGTCATCAAAAATTTAATTCCACCAACACCTCAGTCAACATCTACCAAGGAAATTCCATCCATCCACGGGGACCCACAGCCCATAGCTTGACTCATATGCTTAAGCACCTACTGTCTTAATAGACCACAAAGCTTGAAAAGTTCGAGGCACTGTTGATACAGATAAGTTATCACCGCTCTGTGACAGGTAAGGTGTTAGGCCCTCGACAGATTTTCCCCAGATGTACTGCATGAAATTGACATTTTGAAGTTTCTTCAGCAGGATATAAAGATTTTATATAAATGCAAATTTTTCATTTCGTAAGTGACATTCTAAATGCTAGAACTGGCTGATGCAGGTACCAGACAAGAAGGCTTTCATTCTGAACTATGCAAGGAATTATGTGGGGATTATATCTCCAGTTTTAGTGATTTCTTCTCTATTCTTTAAAAGTAATCTTCCCTTGGTAGAATATAAACAAACCTAAATTTGTAAATAACTTCCTCTTTGTTTACCGTTCCTCATTCCAAACCATCACTAAATTGTGAAACAGGTCATTTTCTCTAGATCAGTGGTCTGCAAACTCATGAGTCAACAGAGCCAAATATCAACAGTACAACAACTGAAATTTCTTTGGAGAGCCCAAAATCGACTTCTGCGCATGGGCCACGAAGTTTCAATCGCACTGTACATGTGCGCCCGCACGTGGTATTTTGTGGAAGAGCCACACTCAGAGGGCCAAAGAGCCGCATGTGGCTCCTGAGTTAAAGTTTGCCAACCACTGCTCTAGATGAATCATAGCTTTTTGGTTTCAATTTCCGAAAATGTTAGCATTTCTTCATGAGCCCTCTTTCAAGTTTTAAATACTAAGACATTTACTAAAATATGCAAGTTAGCCGAAACTGGTTTGGCTCAGTGGATAGAGCGTCAGCCTGCGGATTGAAAGGTCCTGGGTTAGATTCTGGTCAAGGGCATGTACCTTGGTTGCGGGCACATCCCCAGTAAGGGGTGTGCAAGAGGCAGCTGATTGATGACTCTCTCTCATCGATGTTTCTGACTCTCTATCCCTCTGTCTTCCTCTCTGTAAAAAAATCAATAAAACATATTTTTATAAAAATAAAATATTCAAGTTAGAAGGCAAATGAGTACACCTTTCCTGTTATTCAAGTTTAAAAGTATTCAGCCTGGGACTGGGCGGAAGAATTTAGGATTTGGCATGTATGACTTTACCTTTGGAGTCTGGGTTGTCTCACTTGATTGGTCGCCAGTAAGTTCTGGTTTTCTATAGAACAAGGTAACCTGTCAAGCATCACACTGAAATAAGCAGGAAAATGCACTCTGCGGCTGCAGCATTCCCCGAGTAACCTTTTGTTTCCTTTTTATGGGCAGCGCTGGCCGCACTGACCTCCGGAAAAATCGCGGTTGCCAGCTGAGTTTGTTTTGGACGCCCTGGCGACCTCTCTCTCTGCCCTGTTCTTATTTCCCCTTTAGCCTTGGGCCTTCACAGCCTGCGCCGTCTGTCTGTAAAGCCTGCTCTCCAGAAGCGATCAGAAGCACACTCTCGCTAAAGCACAGCGGACAAATAGCCGTCTGGCTTGGGTGGTATTGCATGTTGCTCTGAATGTGAATGCTCCCACATCAAACACTCTGAGTGTGCACTGAAACCCCCACAGTAGAATTTTAGTTTCCAGCAAATCTCATGTTTCTCTTCCAAGTCCACTGTCCCCTGCTCCTTCTCTTATGCTGGGAGCATCGTGTGTCTGTGTTTGGAGCGTGTGAGGATGTGGTGTCTCTGGATAGGCATGTTTGTGTGTATGAAGTGTGTTCGGAGGTGTGGTAGGTGAGAGTCTCGTGTGTGTGTGTGTGTGTGTGTGTGTGTGTGTGTGTGATGTTCCTATGATTATGAAGGAAGGGGGCTTCTTGAACACCTATGATCATGCCATGTAGAGTGATGACCTTTATATTATAAAGTCCTTTCTGTTTCCATAAACACTCTCTCTATATATATTTTTATATATTTTATTGATTTTTTACAGAGAGGAAGAGAGAGGGATAGAGAGTTAGAAACATCGATAAGAGAGAATCATCGACAAGCTGCCTCTTGCACACTCCCTACTGGGGATGTGCCCACAACCAAGGTACATGGCCTTGACCAGAATCGAACCCGGGACCCTTCAATCCGCAGGCCGACGCTCTATCCACTGAGCCAAACTGGTTTCGGCCCTCTGTTTTTTTGTTGTTGTTGTTGTTTTTGTTTTTTTTAATATCATGTCAGCAGGCCTATAGCTTGCTTTAGACACACAAAAACAAGACCATTTTCTTACCTAACGTTCCCATTTGCCATTTAAAATTCACTTCTTTCCATAACAAATTCTTGGGAATGCTAGCTTGCTTGCTGCACACATTTTGGGGAGAGTCACCCCTAAGCCTCTAGAGCAGGGGTCTTCAAACTTTTTAAAGTGGGGGCCAGATCACGGTCCCTCAGAGAGCTGGAGGACCGGACTATATGAACTACTAATTCCTACTGTAACACCTTGGCTGCGCTCACTGCCCCAAAAACCTGGCGGGCAGGATCAGACTCCCCTGGGGGCTGCATGTGGCCCGCGGGCCGTAGTTTGAAGACCCCTGCGTCTAGAGGCATCTCTGAGTTTCCCTCTTGACCTGCTGGGAAGTGGGGGAGCCCTTCACATGAGGGGGACATGCTACACACATGTCACCACGTGTTTTCTATCTGGTGTGTGGGTCCAGAGGCAGCGGCGGCAGGAGCAGCAGGTGCACCTGCCGGAGGGGAGGGGACCGTCACAGAGACGGCAAGAAGCTAAGTGAGGGGCTGGCAGCTCCGTGGGCTCCACATCCAACGCGGAGTCAGCGGCAACTCGGGCTGCAGACATGTTTATGATTTTCTTATTAGGTGTCAGAGGAAACCTAACTCCTTCCAGAATAGAAGAAATAATATTGAGGAGGTGATATTAAATTTTTAACCGGTAACAGCTGAGATGGAAAATACGGGCAGATGGCAGAGCAGAAAGCGGGTACCCAGGAGAAAGAGCTCTGGAATGAAACCAGCCTGAACTGAAATCCCTGTCCTCCCACTGACAGGACGGAGGGCCTCAAGCAGATTATCTCACTGCTGCCAGGATCGATTTCCTTGCCTGGAAAATGGGCATGAAATACGCATTTCATGTAGCAGCTGTGAAAGCCATGTTCAGTAGCCGAAATCGTTTTGGCTCAGTGGATAGAGCGTCAGCCTGTGGACTGAAGGGTCCCGGGTTCTATTCCTGTCAAGGGCATGTACCTTGGTTTCAGGCACATTCCTGGTGGGGGGTGTGCAAGAGGCAGCTGATCTATGATTCTCTCTCATCGAGTCCACCTATGAACCAGGAGGACGTGGTTTGATTCCAGGTCAGGGCACATGCCCGGGTTGTGGGCTTGATCCCCAGTGTGGAGTGGAGTGTGCAGGAGGCAGTTGATCAATGATTCTCTCGCATCTCTCATCATTGATATTGTGTCCTCTCTCTCTCTCTCTCTCTCTCCCTTCCACTCTAAAATCAATATATATATATTTTAAACATCAAACCCAGACACAGTCTGCTACATTCTACTTAAAGTCTTCATGGCACTGATCCTTACCTGTGCCATCATAGCAGTCTCTATCCAGCCTTGTTTGCTTGCGTTGCCTGTTTTTTGACTATTCCTTAAATTCTGTGACATACTCATTTTTGTACTCCCCGATAATGCTCTAACTACCCTGAATAAGTAATAAAATAGCAGATACATTTTATTGGATATTCTTTGCCAGGTTCTTTTCTAAATACTTGGACTTTGGAAGATCTCGCAGAGTTCCTATATAAGAGAGTTACTAATGTTATCTTCGTTTTAATGAAAAGTTGTTATCTAGGCTGTCCTTTGTCACAGAGCCTAATACATTTCAAAGCCGGGATCCCCCAACCTGGGCATGTGGGTCCAGCCCCCACTTTGAACATCCTGCAGTCACACTGGAGAGAAGGGAAGGAAATTCAAATAAGGTGGCAGGGTGCCACCTAGCGATGAAGCCTTGGAATAGCAGCGAATGGACCAGAAATCATACTAAACATCCAAGGAAGAACATTCCAGAGAAAGAGATCCATGTCAGAGGTGAAATGTACTTGATGTCACTGAGAAACAGAACCATCGATGGAGGTTGCACATTTTCAAAAAAGATCTGATTTCTTTCACTTTGTCACTTGGAATCTACATCTAGACCACTGGTTTATAAAAAAAAAAAATAAATAAACATCTGAAACAATACTTCCGATATTAACAAAAATACATTTCAAAGCGCTGACAACTAGATGCTCCATTGGGTATCCATGAAGGACCATGCCACTGAGCCTCATTTATTTCCACGGCTGCAGGAAGAGGAGAGAGCTCATTTTCTGATCGAAAGATTCGAGAATGCCCTTTGGCATTAAACTCTGGGAGACTTTAATATATATTGATTAATAATTAATGGGTGGAAGCACGGGTGGATCAATGAGGCCGAGGCCCGGCTGACAGTGCGGGGAAGTGATTAAACACAGGAATCCCCAGCTTCTGCAGCGATCAGAGGCAGGGAGCCGTCCTAGGGTGAGCAGGCGATTCCCTGCTCAGGAAGCTATTCCTGCAGGGCCTTGGCAGAAATTTCCCAAAGTGCACCTGGAGTGCAGGCAAGAGAGAGCATCAAAACATCAAAACAAAACCCCCAGGAGCCCTTCCCAAACGTGATGTAATGAAGGGCAGGCATTAAAGACAATGCAGTGCCTTTGAGAAATACAGGAAACTGGAAACGTTCAGAGAGCTTATTGCATATAAACATCCATTTAAGTACAATGAGCCAATGACCAAGACATCATGGAACACCCTGGAGAGGACAGGCAGACCCTAAAAACCTCAAACCTATCTCCTTCTAAAACCAGGTGAAACCATTAATACTGATCACTATCGACAACAAATCATCAATCTAAACCACGATTTGATCGTAAAACGACCAGAATGAGCCAGAAGACACGGCAAAGTAATTTTGCTTCATGGTAACGCACCATCACACACTTCAAAACCAGTGAAAGACACGTTCAAAGATCCTTCCTGGGAAGTATTAACCCACCCGCCATATTTACCAGACCTTGGTCCTTCAGATGACCACCTGTTCCGATAGATGGCACACGCACTTTCTGAGCAGCACTTGAAAACATACGAAGAAGTGGAAAATTGGGTCTCTGAATGGTTTGCCTCAAAACAAGAAAAGTTCTATTGGGATGGTAACCACAAATTACCTAAAAGATGGGGAAAAGTGTAGCTAGCTATAGACATTATTTGTAATAAATCACTTTTGATGTTTCTCTTGAAATTATCATGTTTTCTTTGATTACAAAATCCCATCATTAACTGGCACACCTAGTATATCCCATCTTTTATAGATCCTTACAAACTACCTAGTTGGTAAAAAAATTTTGAAATAATAATTGCCGTTATTTTAATAGCAATAGCCTACATGTATTAAGTGCTTTCCATGTGACAAACAATTTTCTAAGTGCTTTCCGTGTATCAGCTCAGGTCTACATCAAGAGGGTGATAAAAATGCAAAATGGAAGAGAGCATTCTAAAGCAATTAGCTTGGAACAAAGAAAGCCATTATGAAAACATAGATACTGTGCCTTGGGGAAAGAATGCCAAGTCCTTGGTTCAGAGAGAGAAATGAGGCAAGTGGGGGATTTTTGGTTCAGGCTGCACTTCAGTTTCATGCTCGGTTTCAGGAAAGAAGTCAACGTTTGGCTTCTAACATGAACGTGCTTTTATGGACACTTTGGAGACAGGTCTTGGACAATGACCATAAACAGATACTTCCCTGACTCCAATGTCTTTAGAACAGAGCTCCCAGAACTAAAATTTGCCCCAACTACATTTATTTATTTATTTATTTATTTATTTATTTAAAATATATTTTATTGATTTTTTTTTTACAGAGAGGAAGGGAGAGGGACAGGGAGCTAGAAACATCGATGATGAGAGAAACATCAATCAGCTGCCTCCTGCACACCCCCCAATGGGGATGTGCCCACAACCAATGTACATGCCCTTGACCGGAATCGAACCTGGAACCTTTCAGTCCGCAGACTGATGCTCTATCCACTGAGCCAAACCGGTTTCGGCTGCCCTGGCTACATTTAAAAGTGTTGTTCAAAGACAGTGTACTCCGCACTGATGTGGACCCGAGGTTGGGCCAAAGCTCTCTCCACTAGAAATTGAGATCCTTCTCCAGGACCCTAAAATGCTCACTTTATTATTAAATTAAAAAAAAAAATACTCCTATGGATTTCAGAGAGGAAAGGAGTGGGAGAGAGAAACATCAATAATGAGAGAGAATCATTGATTGGCTGCCTCTTGCACACCCCCTACTGGGGATCAAGTCCGAAATCTGGGCATGTGCCCTGACTAGGAAACAAAGTCTGACCTCCTGGTTCATAGGTTGATGTTGAGACACTGAGCCACGCCAGCTGGGCTGCAGTGTTCACTTTATTTAATTAATTAATTATTTATTTATTAATTAATATATTTTATTGATTTTTTACAGAGAGGAAGGGAGAAGGATAGAGAGTTAGAAACATTGATGAGAGAGAGACATCGATCAGCTGCCTCTTGCACACTTCCTACTGGGGATGTGCCCGCAACCAAGGTACATGCCCTTGACTGGAATCGAACCTGGGACCTTTCAGTCCGCAGGCCGACACTATCCACTGACTCAATCCAGTTTTGGCTGCAGTGCTCACTTTAAATATGACAATCCCTCACCTGCATGAGAGGAAGATGTAACATATACTAGGATACCCCTGAGGATATCCGACCATAGTATTAACACACTAAAAATGATTATAACACTATGCATGTGCAAACACTATGATAAAATAATGGATTATCTTACTTGTGACAAATTGTTAATGGGATATAAAATTGATATAACTCGAATAACTTGGGTTATCCTATCATCTTCTTCGCTTTACATAGCCATTAGGGAACGCCCAGGTTTTACTAACACAACCACCTTTTCTTTACTAACACAACGGATAAGTTTTACTCCGAAACATAACTGCTTTTATTGGTCTGGTGCTGGCAGAGAGATATAAAAAGTGAAGTCAGCATTAGGTATTGATCTCACAGTTAATTAACTTCTATCCTGAAGTTAGTGGCTCCCTAATTAATGATGTGCATACTAATAAAAAAAAATGTTCTCTGTAATGGATGTGTATCTGATTCTTCTTCCACACAGGAAAGAAACTGGTAAATGTGAATTTCCTTTTCCCTTGCTTTCTAAAAATCAACCCTAATCTCATTCCTTATTTCACTCCTAACTTCTTTCTTCACTTAAGTCTGTGTATATTCAGTGGGCGACACATCACAGTATGTAGAGACTCAGTTCTTTCAGCCTTTATGTGACAAATCCTTTATTCTTCTCTGGGGAACCTGGATGTCTACCTTATTTTTCTGAAACTTAATCATCATTCGTGAAAACACATTATAATGGACTTTTCTCTATAATCTCAAGAGCTTAAGTTATCAATGTTTCAAATATGTTACACATAGATTTAATTTAAATTTTAATGAGAAAAGAAATCAGTAGTTTTTCTGAATAAATATATTATTTATGAAAGCCCCCAAACTATTTGCATTTCTGAGACTTGCAACAAGACTTAAGCTGAAGCCCTAACCGGTTTGGCTCAGTGGATAGAGCATCAGCCTTCAGACTCAAGGATCCCAGGTTTGATTCCATTCAAGGGCATGTACCTTAGTTGCGGGCACTTCCCTAGTAGGAGGTGTGCAGGGGGCAGCTGATTAATGTTTCTCTCTCACCGATGTTTCTAACTCTCTATCCCTCTCCCTTTCTCTCTTTAAAAAAAATAAAATAAAATATATATTTAAAAAAAAAAACATAAGCTGAATATTCCACTAATTTTAACTGGTGACTTTTGATGGACCATAAATGTTATTCATTGCTTTTAACAGACAAAAAATAGGTCAAGACTGTTCAAACATACTTGTTCTTGTCTTGCTCAGACAACTTTTGGAGTTCAGCAGGCAATGAAATCCTCAAATCAGTTCCAAGCTAAGAAATCTTGTCACCTGGGTTTCTCTCATAATGAAGATCTTTGTTGTGGACAATAGGTGTGTTCACCGGAAATGTTGAGAAACAATATAAAAAAAAAACATTTTACAGATGTCTCCATCTGTATAATGAATGCCAAGAACATTCCTAATTTTCAAAATTTAATGTGTTGACTTTCTGGAATAAGTTGACTTGTATACATAACTTAAAGCACACACAGATAAGAAAAGATTTCTAGTCAAACCCAAATATTTGGGGGTTTTACTCACCATGTTTTGATTACTTGGAAAGGAGAATCTCGATAATCTTGTAGGTTACATCACTTTACAAAACAATCCCTGAATGGGTTCTGCACCAGCACAAGGAAAATTAGTCGGAGAGCATGTGGCCTGAGAGTTTAAATGGCCCGGTTTCAGAACTACGGATGCCACACAGGAGATAACAATCTGACTTTTTAATACTGCCATTTGGTGGTTTGGTGGAAACTCTTGGCCAAAAGGGACTATGAGAATGTCTTTATCTTAGCCCAGAGCAGATTTCTCTGACCCTACAGTCCAGGTTGGACCACATTCCTTGTTTGAGGCTGAAAAAAGTCCCTGCTCTTCCGGGTGATTGAGAAATTCCATTGTATCAGGTACCCAAGTCACTCTGCTCTATTCTCAAAGTTTGGTTTTTAATCAGACCTTGTCTTTAGATAGAGGCATTATATTACATTTTAAAGAGAGGCAATATATTGAGGTGCACACATTCTATCAGTCAGCTAAATTGATAAATAGCTACTTTCCCCAATGCTGTGGTCAATGCTAGATGGCAGCCATTGATCCGCTTGCCTTCATCTTCCATTTGCAAATCCCTATGTCTGTCCCTTTTCTAGGACATATGACACTGTCCAGGTTCCCGGATGATGGCCTTAATTATTATACAGTCGACTCACCACACACAGCTAAGCATTTTATACTTATGTTCTTTCTTTTTTAATCATTGCAACAAGCCCAGAAAATACCTGTGATAATTCACTCTTTTTTAAAAATATATTTTGTTGATTTTTTTTTTTTTACAGAGAGGAAGGGAGAGGGATAGAAAGCTAGAAACACTGATGAGAGAAAAACACCAACCAGCTTCTTCCTGCACACTGTCCACTAGGGATGTGGAGAGTGTGCAAGAGGAATCGAACTTGGGACCTTTCAATCTGCAGACTTATGCTCTATCCACTGAGCCAAATCAGTTTCGGCTAATTCACTCTTTATAGATCCGGAAACTCAGGCTCTGGATAGTCACTGAACTTGTCCAAGTGTTCCGAGACTGGAGACACAGCAGATACGAAATAAAATCACAGGCAACAGCGATGCCAGGAGACTGGTTTCTGCAGCGTCGATAGAAAAGGGGAATGAGTCCATAGATTCTGGTGTCAAATTCTTGGCACTCAAAGTCCCGGCTGTGCTCATTTGCTAAATTTGCGAACTATTATAAATTATGCAACCCCTCTAGGCTCCAGTGTTTTCGCCAATTATAAGAGACACAAGGGTCACCCTTGATTTCTGAGATGATGGTGAGGATCTGATGAGATAATGCACATAAAAGAGCTCGGCAGAGCATCTGGCAGGTGATACATTCCCCACAACTCCAGTCGCTGGTCAGGAAGAGGGGTCATCCCCCCACAACTTTGAGGGGAGAGGGGTACTTGCTCCTGAGCATTTGGAACATTCCAGAATGACTCTGAGTGTAAACACTTCTTCTTTCAGAAAAAGGAGCAGAACCACTCAAAGTTCCTCCTAAGTCAGTACCCACCTACGTTAGCACCTCATCACTCACAGGGAGCACACACACAGCAGTAATGAAGTGAAACAGTAAAAAAAAAAAATGTAGATAGATAGATAGATAGATAGATAGATAGATAACAATCCCTGACATTTATTTGTGGTAAATAAATAATAAAAATAACCATAAAGCACATATGTACATACGACATAATGACGGAACTTTTTTTATATATAAATAACTGGGAGATGGTAACCACGAAACAACGTAACCCCAAGACTGCCTGTATTTGTGGCACCTGATGAACAAAATGAACTGACCAACAAAACAAGAAGGGAAGCAGGGAGGCATGGGGCAGACTGACATACCTCGAGGTGGGGTTAAGAGGATGAGAAGAAATAAACCAAAGAACTTATATATTTATATGTACAGCCCATGGGCATGGGAAATAGGTTAGTAAAGACCTGGGGGGTGGGGGGGGGGGAGAGAAGAGATGAGGGGAGTAAAGGCTGGGAGAAGGGGTGAAAGGGGGAAGGGGACAAGTGGGAGATATCTGTAATACTATCAACAACAATAAAAAAAAAATATTTAAAAAGAAGAAGACAGTTGCCACCATATTATGTAAAAGTCACACACACACATCGTGCGCGCCCCCCCCCCGCCCCCCTCCCCAATTCCTGGGGATATGTACCAACACTCCTAAGGGGGCCTGAAACCAGGGACAGTACCACACCCTGTCTATATTGTTTTCCTACACAATAGGGTTTAATTTATTAGTAAGGCCCAGTAAGAGACTAGCAACAGAAACCAACAATAAAATGGAACAATGATAACCACAGGCTGGGAATAAAGGCACGTGGCTGCTCTCTCTCAGTATCTATTGTATTGTACCCGCCTTTTCTTTCTTCTTCTTTTTTTTCTTAATGTATTTTATTGATTTTTTTACAGAGAAGAAGGGAGAGGGATAGAGTTAGAAACATCGATGAGAGAAAAACATCGATAAGCTGCCTCTTGCACACTCCCCACTGGAGATGTGTCTGCAACCAAGGTACATGCCCTTGACCGGAATCGAACCTGGGACCTTTCAGTCCGCAGGCTGATGCTCTATCCACTGAGCCAAACTGGTTTCAACCTGATTCTTTTCTTAATTTGTTTTAAAACTGCTGATTATTGTGGAGCATAAGCATTGATAGCCAGAGTAAGATCCAGCCAAATCTGGATTTGAGTTTCCCATTGCATCCAATATTTCTTCAAAATCTACTCATTTTAAGATAGTGCTTGCCCTGTAAGAGATTTTCCTACATAGAGGAATTTCCAATATGAAGAGAAGATACACACAGATAAACTCAGTTAGGACAGAGAATGTTACCAGAGTACTGTATACACAGAAAGAACATTATAACCAAGAGTAGAAATGATATGCAAAATAAAAAAAGGGATCTGGCATAAAGTATGGATCCTATTGTCTATGGACCTCTTGACGTGCAAAGTAAAAGAGTTGGTTGAAGTTGGAAAGACAACAAGGAATGACCCTGAATAAGGGATGGGCCCATATGCTTGGGCCACCTGTAAGGAAGCACGTTAGTGCTCTGGCTAATATGGAGGCGGCAACAGCTCCCCCAAAACCTAATGCATGGCCCAGAGCAGAGGCTACCTCCCCCAATTCAATCTCTAAAAGAGACCCTTGCCAAAACCGGTTTGGCTCAGTGGATAGAGCGTCGGCCTGCAGACTGAAAGGTCCCAGGTTCGATTCTGGTCAAGGGCAGGTATCTTGGTTGCGGGCACATCCCCAGTGGGAAGTGTGCAGGAGGCAGCTGATCAATGATTCTCTCTCATCGATGTTTCGAACTCTCTATCCCTCTCTCTTCCTCTCGGTAAAAAATCAATAAAATATATTTAAAAAATAAAAATAAAAGAGACCTACCCCCTTCAATATGTACCTATGTGTTTTCTCTTTAAGATTTAGGAGGGGGAAGAAGGAGGAGGGAAGCTTAAGGTGATAACTTTCCGGCAATGTAACAAGTAATTTGTAGCCACACAATTATTGGAACCAATGGACAAGAAGTATTAAATGTCTCTATTAACATTAAACGTGTAGAAATATGAAGAAGATGTCATCCTGGAGCAGATCAATCATTGAAGTCTTCCAGTAAGTGGTTTTTTAAGATGTTACACGGAAGGCCCTCTAACTCCCTTTGACAGCATTCCCCACATGCATTCCACCGCCCCCCCCCCCCCCCCATCAATTAAAGTATCTGAACTATTCTTCAATCTCTCTCTATAAGATCACCTATCTGGGGAAAAACGCTTTCATATGTTTATAATCCCTTTCAAGTGTAAAAGGTGACCCTTATTCCGGTAATTAGAGATCAGATCAAGGGATCTGAAGTTACTGTGCACACAGCCTTCAAAATGTTTTCAGAGTTCAATCCTCTCTCCCTCAGCTTTTATATTTTAAGGCTGGATTTCTCCTTCTCTTGTCCTTTTTTTTTTTTTTTTTTTTTTTTTTTTTTTTTTTTGTACAGTGGAAACCAGCCAATCTCATTTCATCTGCAACACTATTAAAATGTTCAATAATTTAAAAAATGTGAACATTTACTGGAAAACTACTAGAAATCTATGAAAATTCCTTTGGGGGTAAAAGCACCTACAAACCCCCTGGTAAAAACATGTTCAGAAAGATCCAAAGTACAATACTTTTCATGTTTTCTGGGGAGGGTTTGCTCGATTCTTTTTAATACTGGATAGGCAGCTGACAAGTTGGAGAAGAGTAAGTCATGCTAAAGTAGGGTCATCTGCCCTATCTGGTCTGGCCCAGTGTATAGAGCATCGGCCTGCGGACTGAAAGGTCCCAGGTTCGATTCCAGACAAGGGCATGTACCTTGGTTGCTGGGCATATCCCCAGTAGGGGGTGTGCAGGAGGCAGCTGATCGATGTTTCTCTCTCATCGATGTTTCTAAGTCTCTATCCCTCTCTCTTCCTCTCTGTAAAAAATCAATAAAATATATTTTTTAAAAATAAAGAAAATAAAGAAAGAAAAAAATGAGTTTATGTTCCACTAGAAAAGTCTGGCAGGTGGATCCAAAGATCCACTAACCAACTCATATTCAACAAATGGCTTATAATGAGTCTTTTAATTCTGCAAGAAAACTAAAACTTGTTTTAAAATAAGAGATAGAGAAGATTTCTTAATGATTACAGTGAGCTGAATTCCATTCTCAGCTCTGCACAGGGACTTCCTTCTGTCACATTAAATGAATCACTTAATCTTCCCAAACTGCCATCTATCAAAATATCTTGACAGAAATTATATGTTAAGTCCCAGAGGAAATTCATGAGAATGAACTTAAATTCCTTCCTTTGCCAAAATGAGCAGAAGGAACCACAAAATGTCTGTAATTATTATTTAATGTGAGTAAACAAGAAATGGAAATGTTCTTTTTCAAGAACACTGTCGCTCAAGAGTAAAATTCAATGTTTTAGCATTTCCAAAGTTCACATAAGCTGCCAGGTACCTGAATCTTTTACTGATTAGTTTTTGTGTTAAGAATATGACATGCTTTTCTGATATACGTTATGGCCAATCTTTAAGAGTTTTCTAAGGTCAAATCAAAGAAGAGCTTTAATTTTTGTCCTTTTAATGTTACTTTGACATTTCAAAAATACTGACTTTTTTTTTTTAATGGGGGAAATATTGTGAGTAGGTAATTCCTCCGAGTGCCAAGGTTAAACTAATATTTTAGAAGTTCACTTAAGCTACTATTACAATAAATGTTAAAATGAAGATCATTAAAAAGAAAGAAACCATCACTGACTAGTGTGCTTTAGGCTTATATAAATCAACTAGAGGCCCAGTGCACAAAATTCATCCACAGGTAGGTTCCCTAGGCCTTGCTGGCAATCAGGGCTGATCAAGTTCCCTGCTTTCCCACCTCCTCCTCCCCTCACTCCCTCAGAGGTGCACCATGTTCCACGCCACCCCCTGGTGGTCAGTGCATGTCATAGTGAGCAATCAAACTCCTGGTCTCCTGGTCAAACTCCCAAGGGGACACTTTGCATATTAGCCTTTTATATATGGAGATTGGAATTATAATATGAAATGTGCATATATGAATGCTCTTAAACAGACTCTTAAACTTTTTGGACAGGGTAGTGCATTATTTTATAGGTACTTATATTTACTTCATTTAAAAATATATTTTTATTAATTTTTTACAGAGAGGAAGGGAGAGGGATAGAGAGTTAGAAACATCAATGAGAGAAGAACATTGATTAGCTGCCTCCTGCACACCTCCTACAGGGAATGTGCTGAAACCAATGCACATGCCCTTGACCAGAATCGAACCTGGGACCTTTCAGTCTGCAGGCCGACGCTCTATCCATTGAGCCAAACTGGTTTGGGCATATTTACTTCATTTTATTAGAGAAGAACCTGAAGTCTCTAGAGCTCAAATGTCTTGCCAAAGATTTGTGGGATCTTATAAGAGATCCCTTAAGACAGGTGTCATATATGACACCCAATTTAGATGGATAAAATGCCCAGGAGTACATGATTGTCTTCACCTGAGAATGTCTCTGGCATCCTACTCATTGGCGTCTTTGGGAGGAAGGCAAATAGGTTAAGGTAATATTCTGCCTGCTCTATAAATATGGTATGTGTGAATTCAAAGGCATAGGCAATTGTCATAACAGGGTCTATATATTTAGGTACAACACTGTCTTCTATGCTAAGTAGTTTTCTATGTTAAACCCCGATTAAATGGAAAATAAAACCCTACACCCATCTTCAAATCAATGTTTCATTTCTGAACTCCCGAGACACTATTCACTTATGAAGGTCATCATCTCAGAGAGGAAATGAGAGGTTTAGATGGTGGAGAAATCCCAAGAAATCCCTTATGTATGTGTGCCATTATGGCATGCCAGTAAACACATAAAGAAGTACTTCAATATACCTGGAAGATCCATTATTCTATGTTAAAATGTGTCTTTAAATTTAGGAATTCCTGAACTTAGAAAGAAATCAAGGGGGATATTTTCCTTTAAGAAGTTTATTCTGGCCCAAACGGTTTGGCTCAGTGGATAGAGCGTTGGCCTGCAGGCTGAAGGGTCCCAGGTTCAATTCCAGTCAAGGGCATGTACCTTGGTTGGGGGCACGTCCCCACTGGGAAGTGTGCAAAAGACAGCTGAATCAATGTTTCTCTCTCATGGATGTTTTTAACTCTCCCTCTCCTTTCCTCTCTGCAAATAGATAGATAGATAGATAGATAGATAGATAGATAGATAGATAGATAGATAGAGATAGATATAGATATAGATATATAGATATAGATTTTTTTTAAAAGAAGTTTGTTCTGCCTGGCCCATAATTCCTTCTCCATCTCAGGCTTTAAGCCTCCCCTATTCAGGCTCTGTTTACATACAATCACTCACAGCTCTACACACACCTTGGTTTCTTTTTCTGTCAATGTTCTTCCTTCTCTTTAACTAGCATCCCTTTCTCCTTCCTTACCTCCTCCTTCTTTCTCTTACATATTTTTATATCAACTCATAAAGATAACAGTACAACTGATACTTGGATAACTTAGATATTAGGCCACTCAGGAGTTCTTTCTCAATTTTCAACTGATGCCTAATCTACTGTCTCCTGTGTTAAGTACCTTTTTTAAAGCCCCTGAAATTCTTGCGCTTATCTCTGCCACTTTATTTTGATAGCCTTTTAAATGTTGTCCATCTCCCCTATTGGCCTTGACCTCCTTGAGTGCAGGGACTGTCTATTTATTTGTGCTACTCTGATGCCAAGCTTAATAGTAGGGAAAGAATGCATATCTGCTAAATGAATGCTTCCAGTGTCAATAGATTTGTCTCCAGCATCCTAGATTTGAATAACGGAGGCAGGGGTTCTTTTTAGAGAAGAGACTTGAACAAACACGACCAGAATGATATGATTTGGGGGGTGGTGATGGGGGGGGGGGAGAATGTTCTTTAACAACCTCTTTCCTTGTAATGTCAGGGTTACAAGTTCCTTCCATGGAGCCAGCCATTCAAAAGGCGCCAGTTAAAATGCAAATGGATTGCCCATAAGGCATAATATATCATTGCAGTAACCTCCACTCTCAAATAACAGAGAGCTTCGGTTTAAGGAAATGGGACTCAAAAATAGCTTCAATAGTATCATTTACCCAAGCATAGGCCATTGCCCCGGGGGGGGGGGGGGGGGACAGCAGCAGGGGGAACCACAGTGAAAACTAAATATGAAAAAGTTGAGCCATGACAATGTCATCAATTTCAAGAGAGCGTCTAACGGTGGCTGTAGCGAAAGCCACGGGGATCTTGTCATCATGAACAGAGGGGTGAGGAATACGAACACCTAGAGGGACAAAGGTGGTATCAGGAAAAACAACGTTTTGAAAGACTGTGATAAAAAGGCTAACATCATCATGGCTCTAAAGCTCCAGGTAGCTAAGAGAAGCTTTTGATTTTCCCTCCCGTCCTTCCTTGTTATCCTTTCCCATGGCTGACCCTGTTAGGTATTAAGAGATCGCAGGACCACAATGGGCCGCTGTCACTGAGCAGTCTGCACCCTCTGCTTACCTGCCGGAGACCTCACGTTCGCGTCAGCATTTTCGGCTCACTATGAAATAAGGCGACAGTGTCAGCCTCCGCTGCCTGGGCTTCCTGCCAGCGACTCACTTGTCGTTCTTTCTCTCTCGGCAACAGCAACAAAGACACATCTGCTGACCCTGACCTTGTTATTTTACTTTCCTTCCTTTTCTTCTTCTGGCTTGCGACTTATCCCCAGACCACCACCCCCAATCTAACCAGTGGGTATAGGTGTTTTCTACAACAGAAATGACATCTAAATTCTTTGGATTATGACTTCCCTTTACCCTAGTAACCGTTTCCATAGACACTGTGTTGAATATCAATAGAACACCTTTGCCTGGTCAGTGTGGCTCAGTGGTTGAGTGTCAACCTATGAACCAGGAGGTCACGGTTCTATTCCGTTCAGGTCACATGTCTGGGTTGTGGGTTCGATCCCAAGTAGGGGGTGTACAGGAGGCAGCCAGTTAATGATTCTCATCCTTGATGTTTTTATCTCTCTCTCCCTCTCCCTTCCTCTCTGAAATATATTTACATATATAAGAGACACTTCATTCTACTCTAGGAGATCATGCCCAATATTAAAGGCTTCTTTTAAAGACAGACTTGCACAGGTAGCATAGCCAATGAGCAACATGGCCCTTGGACCCTACCTGAAATGCAGGAGGTCAAATCCCAGCTTCACCATTTATGAGCTCTGTGACCTTGAAAACATCCCTAGACATCTCTCCGCCTCTGTTTTTCCATCTGTGAAATGGGGATAATGAAAACATACCACTCAATGGGTTATAACTTATATAAAAGGTTAAATAAGTTGATATTTTTGAAAGTCTTAGAAGAATGAAAGCAGATAATGTCTTATAAAAGCAGTTAAATAAATTGTGACATGAATAAAAGCCAGCATCTGAAAAGTGCTGTGGCAGAAATAATGGAAAAGGAAAAAAATGAGGACAAAGATGAGAATGTGTTATTATACTGTAAAAGAAAACACTGGAAAGAAAGATAGGATGGATCCTTTGAGGCCTCAAAATTGAAACAAGTTTTTATATCAAGTATATTATTAATATTTAAATAGTACAAAGGGAAGTATAATTTTAAAAGTACTGGCACCTTGTATTTTATTTAGCATGAGTTCTCAAATCCAATAATATGAGTCTGGAGCTAAACCACTTTCCAGTTTGTACTTGTGTGACTTTGACCAAGTTACTAAAACTCTGTTTTTCTAGGACAGGAATATAATACCTGTCTACAAGGGAAATTGGGAGGATTAGGTACATTACTTGATGTCAAGTGCTCAGAAGAAGACTTGGTGCATGGAAAATATTCAGTGTATGTAATGGAAGGCTATGTTTTCTTTTTTTTTTTTTAATTATATTGATTTCAAAGAGGAAGGGAAAGGGGGAGAGAGAGATAGAAGCATCAATGATGAGAAAGAATCACTGATCGGCTGCCTCCTGCACTCCCCCTACTGGGGATCAAGCCTGAAAACCAGGCATGTGCCCTTGACCTGAATGGAACCCGGGACCTTTCAGTCCACAGGCCCATACTCTATCCACTGAGCCAAACCAGTGAGGGCTGGGAGGGTATGTTGTCATGTGCTGTTACAGAATTGTGTATGAATCACTGTAGCTACAGCTTTCGGTTCAATTACTTAGCATCTGTCAACCCATAGCCTGATCTAGTTAGTATTAACTCGATTAATACTAATCAGTGATCTAACTAGTATTAACTCACTATCTTGCTGTTACCTATCCTCTTGCCAGAGAAAACCTGACAAGGTAAGCTGCAATTTGCAAGGGGAGGAAAACCAGAGAAGTTTTACTGGGAAAACTAAAGTGTATACTGGAAAGAAATCATACTAGAACCTTCCTTGACCTGCCCTTCAGCAAGAGAGTGAAGGCCTCTATATTTTCTCGTTAAATTAGCTCTAGCTGGGATTGAAGAAGCAGTGGGATCATTTTTAAATACTGAAGAAATAACAAGATGCAGCGTGCCTTCTGACAGAATTCGAATGTCCTTATCCCACAAATATTTTTTCAGCATTGGAGAGGTTTCAAAAGGTTCCTCACCAAACCCAGCTCCATTATACATCTTCCCAACCTACAGAGAAAAATAAAAGCATCTGGATAATGACCATCCCAAATATTCATTCCTCATTTTTTTTTCCCCCTCACACTTTTTCCTAAATTAGTATCTCAGTAACTTAAAAGAACGACAACCATATTTTTTCAGGTAGACCACATGCTAATATTTCATAGTGATATCATTCTTTTATTGCTTAAATGTATTTTTATTAATTTCAGAGAGGAAGGGAGAGGGAGGAAGAGATAGAAACATCAATAATGACAGAGAATCATTGATCGGCTGCCTCCTGCACTGATCACAACTGGGGAGCGAGAGAGCCCACAACCCAGACATGTGCCCCAACCGGAAATCGAAATGTTACCTCCTGGTTCATGGTACATAGGTTGACAATCAACCACTGAGCAATACTGGCCGGGTGTCAGACACTGAGTAAACTCCCATCAAGTATCGGAGGGGTGTAGCCTGGTCTAAATTTCCCAGTGGCGGTAATAGCTGAGATGATGGAAACATGAAGGTCATCTTGGTCGATCTTCGGATCAAGTCTTTATTGAATAAAGATGGAAAACACTGAGATCAGGGTTGAGGATGGAGCTGGTGAAAGTAAAAAGCACAAAATGCATCCCCATCCCCCCTCATCTGAACCTGGAGAACTGGAGGTAAGGCTGGATAGACAGAAGTCTTTCATGGCGGGGCAAGGTGGGAGAGAGGATGCGGCCTGGAGTTCTGTACTTTCTCAACAAACAGGTCAGAGAGATAAAAATGATTTGAGAATAAACGGTGAGCAAGTGGGGCGCAGGGCTGGGAAACCGGGGAAGCAAAGTTCAGGAAGATTTACTAGGGGCATAGAGGATGGAGCTAATCAAACCATCCCCCTTGACATATAGAAGAAAGTTCTAGCCCAGCCGGTATGGGTGTGGCTCGGTGGTTGAGTGTCAACCTATGAACCAGAAGGCCAAGGTTTGATTCCCAGTAAGCTTGATGCCTGGGAGGGGGCCATGCAGGAGGCAGCCGATCAATGATTCTCTGTCATCATTGATGTTTCTATCTCTTTCTCTCTCTCCCCTTCCTCTTCGAAATCAATAAAAAAAAAAAATTAAGAGAAAAACATTCCTTAAAACATATGTTTCAAAAAAAGGCATTGCTCCTGCCTGCCCCAGCATGAAGATCCATGCTATGTTTCCAAGCTTTCATTTTATCCGTCTCCCATTTAGAAAGATGAGTCTTCTCTGTGATTAATTATGTTTTCTTTCCTTTGGCTGCTAATGATGTTTTCCAGTTCATCTGATTGTTAAAGGCGACTGTGTCAAGCCTCCTATAACGATTACTGGGCAGATCGCTGCCTCTGTGTATAGAAGAGGAGAAAGGGGCAGTGAATTCTCTTAGCCACTTTTCTGAACTTTGGTTGATACAGAGGAGCTGGGTCTGTTGATCTCCCCGCTCCTTTCCACAGCGCATTAACTTTACAATAACATCTAAGGCCCTCTCTAGCTGTTTGCACATTTTATTTTCTTCTATCGCCAGCCAATGAATTGTTCAATTTTGCAGCCTCTCTTCTGGGATTCTGCTCGCATCGACAAGAAGCGTTATTAAGATCTGTGTAGCGGATGTTTATCCTCGCTTAGATCTGTTCATATCTCCTGTGTAACTTTTTCTGTGCACAGCTCCAATTACTTTACTGTACTGTCCTCTCTTTGTACCCAAATTTGATTGATCTCATTCTCATCTAATGGATGCTCAGACTCCTGGTTATTTTCTCATCACGGTCGCTCACTGACCTTTTTATAAGGTTTTTAAGACCTGAGATTAAAATCTATTTGCAAGCTTTGAATATATAGTCCATTTCTGGAGAAATTTTTATTTTTTCTTTTACCTTGGAAATTATCATGGCAGCTTTTCTTTGAAGAATACTGTTACCCATCTGTAAGACTGTCTGCCACAAATATATTTAGAATTCCATTGTCTTATTTAGGTAAATACTAGAGGCCTGATGCACAAATATTCGTGCAAGAATAGGCCTTCCTTCCACTGGCTGCTGACACTGCCTTCTTTCTGGCCCAGAGCCACCTTCCGCCTCTTGCCTTGTCACATCCATTTGCATATTCCCTCCTTGTTGGCTGTGGGCACCACCATCTTTGTTGTGGAGTTACGGTCAATTTGCATATTCCATCTTTATTAGATAGGATTACAATGATAATTTATTTTATTTATTTGTGTAATAATTTAATGAATGTCTGTCACCATGCAAGACTGCATAAGGGCATAGACTACAGTTTTACTCACCGTTGTATTCATAGCGCCTAGCATAGAGAGCATACAAATGAAGCACTCGATAAAGATTTAAAAACAAATCCCCCAAAAATGTCTGTGTGACACTCACTGTGTGGGACCTTGGTGTGCCCTTACCGCTGTGAACTCCAAGATGAGACATTTCCAAAATTAGCTTCAGTCAAGGAGCCTCTTGCTCGCATGGGTGACACCCTATCTCAGCTCAGAGGAGAGTGACCCACCCGCCTGTGACCTGCCGGGTGTTTGCTCAGCTGCTGTGCTGCATGCAGAAGCTCTGGGGGTTGCACTGCAATGGCATTTCCTTCCCTCATCTTGCCCCTCTCGCTCTTCCACTTGTCAGGCAGCAGCCACGACAATGCCTGCTGTCATGCCAGAGAACTCAGGGTTGGCAGGAACCAGACAGCTTGCCAACAGTGAGCCAAACTCTCTCTAGGCTCCATATCTGGGCACTCACAGGGGGAACTAATCTGCTTTGCACAAAAACGGTTCTGTCTTGAGCTTCTTGCAGGTCATGGCAATATACGCTTAAATCATGCATCCCCGCCCATCACCCCCGCCCTGGACACACAGAGAAAGAATGCATTTAAGTGGCATTGCTCTGAGAAGATCAAAACGCAAGGCTTTTAAATTGGCAGTGTGAGCAAAGGACAGAGTGGAGTATAAGTCATTTTATACTTCAATTTCACTTTTCCATTTCTCTGAATGGCAGGATTCCCTAGCTGTCCCGGTATTAGTGCCGGTACTGGTATAGTCAGCAGCAACTGGACTCGACCCACGTAGATTGCCAATTCCAGGCTCGTTAATATCATCCTTAACCTGGACCCAAAACAACTGGTGATTGCAGAGAATGAAATTTTCTTTGTTATGAGAGCTGCTTGGTATTGCTCTTGGTGGAATTCTAAGCTGGCATCTGTTCCCCTTAACGCATAAAAGTTTCCATGGATATTCTTTCTTCCTCCTGGCAGAAAAAGACAGCTCAGAGCACAAGGGGCAGACACTGGTGTTTGCTTAAAGAAAATGTCTGATGAGAAGGGTTCCATTCAAAATGCAAAATTGGGATAAGCAAAACATCTGTAAAAAGTATTCATTTACATAGCTGGTTTCTCCTTGCTTTCTCATCTCTGAAATATTGCACTCATCTTAAGAAGAAAAGAGTGCTGTATGGAATAGCCTGACACAGTGGTCGGCAAACTCATTAGTCAACAGAGCCAAATATCAACAGCACAATGATTGAAATTTCTTTGGAGAGCCGAAAACCGACTTCTGAGCATGGGCCACGAAGTTTCGATTGCACTGTACATGCGCACCCACACGTGGTATTTGGTGGAAGAGCCACACTCAAGGGGCCAAATAGCCGCATGTGGCTCACGAGCTGCAGTTTGCAGACCACTGGCCTGATATATCACTAACTACTTTAAGATCAAAAGGTTACACAGCGCTGAAGTTGTAGGAAGCACACACATTTTTGTTTCATTTAACGCCATGTTTGAAATTTCCTCTCCTGTAGGTTTGGCTCCTCCATCCTCACAAAATATAGTCTGTACTGGGTATATTAAAATGTCATGTCATTATCTATCAACAAGTGAATCTAAAAGCCAACTGAATTAAAACTCTGAGGAACAGAATAAACTGGTGAATATAATAGAATCAGGAGCATAGAATGGGAGGGGATTGATAATTCTCAGGGGGAAGGGGGGTCTGTATGGGGGGTATGGGAAGAGACTGAACAAAATCATATACCTACAGATGAGGACAGCCAGGGGTGGGAGGTAAGGGCAGAGGGTAGAGTGGGGACCAGGTGGAGGGGAACTATGGGGGGGGGGGGAAGGGAGAAACAATTGTAATGAATATGAACAATAAAGATTTATTTAAATAAATAAATAAATAAATAAATAAATAAATAAAATAAAATGTCATGCTAGTCAGCAGTCTATACCATACAATTCAGTATGGAGGTGTACTATAGGGAAATGTGCATAAACCAATGTAATAGAGTGATTGGACAATTTTACCTACAATTCTAATACAAAAACTTCAGAATGGTGGGACCCCACTAGCCATCCATTTGTATAACTTTTCCTCTTCCAAAGGGGGATATTACAAAGTCAACTGATCTGATGAGGCTGCTTTTGTTGCAAAAACCTAACCAAACAAACAACCAAACAGAACCCTAGCTAGTGTGGCTCAGTGGATAGAGTGTCAGCCTGTAGACTAAAGGGTCCTGGGTTCTATTCCAGTCAAGGGCATGTACCTCAGTTGCAGGTTCTATCCTAGACCTTGGTGGGGGTGTGCCGAAGGCAACCAATCAATGTGTCTCTTTCACATTGATGTTTTTCTGGCTCTGTCTCTCCCCTACCCTTCCACTCTCTCTAAAAATGAATGGAAAAATATCCTCCAGTGAGGATTAACAACAATAACAAAAAAAAGGAAGTAAATTACTAGTTTAGGTAGTGGTATTTGTACTAAGCTTAAACATAGGGCAATAAGGGAACTGAGACCTCCTCTGTTATATCAAGGCCAGGAGTCCTAACACGGCCAGTTTTAGGAAATAGGAGTTAGAGGGAGAATATTGGTGCAGGGTCATGTAATATTCTTAGCAAAGAAGGAAGCAGGGTCATGGATTTTATTCTGACACCTCACTGTTAAGTTTATCAAACTATATTCCTTTTTTTTTTTTATTCCCATGACTAGTAACTTTCTCCGGTTAGCCCCTGCTCCACAGTAACTTCCATTTATGCATGGTATGCTATAGGTTTTGTAGGACTCAACTAGTTATTCTGACCTTTCCATTGCAACTCCCAAAACTTACTGTCAATTCCTACCTGGTTTTAGTCATACTCCCAATGGGGAATATCTGATTACCCTACATCATGGGCTTAATTAAGTCATCGGTTTGTGAGCAACCTATAAATAACTGTCTTAGACAATACTTGTATGACTATAAAGAATCCAACACTTCCCTTTTAATAAAACAGTCTTATTGCCAAGGGAGAGAAATAACTTTTCCCCTTTATGACTTTTGGAAAAACAAATGTTCTACTGCACAATAACATATACATCATTTTCTTACAGGCGTGACATGCATACATTCTTCTTAGAAAATATATGGGAGAGATAGTTGAGTGGGAACTAAAAGAGTCCATTTATGTTTTGAAAGTGATTGATGAAAATGATAATTCAAAGAAAAAAAAATGGGTAACCAATGTTTCTGCTCCTCACCGTTTCATATCCCTAAATTGAAGGATTTCGAACATGAACATTTATCATTTGAACATATCACTCTTCTACTTAAGTGCAATTTTCTCTTCCACAGGGCTAATGTGAATTAGTAGGCCCACCGCTGGGATAAACTAGCTAAAGTCAGCTAGCAAAATCTTCTAAATTGGAGAGGCAGTGTGAAATTTGCTGATGCCGCCATAATTAAAGTTAGATCAGAATAAGGTGTATTCTAACAATGTGGACTAATGCATCTCCTAACAGATATATAAAGAACTTATACATGCCTTCAGTTTATCACTTAAACCCATAGTGAATATTGTCAGAAATGCCCCCTCACCATCTAACACTGTCCACACATTTCACCTGTACAGTCATCAATGGGGTATCTATGACAGACACTGAATCACCCTCTTTAAGGGCCCAATACTTTCCCATCTTTACTGTAAATAACATGCAATTTTTAAAAATATATTTTATTGATTTTTTACAGAGAGGAAGGGAGATAGAGAGTTAGAAACATCGATGAGAGAGAACCATCAATCAGCTGCCTCTTGCACACCCCTTATTGGGGAAGTGCCCGCAATCAAGGTACATGCCCTTGACCAGAATGGAACCCCAGATCAGTCCACAGGCTGACACTCTATCCACTGAGCCAAACTGGTTTCGACAATAACATGCAATTTTATATTTTTATCTTTGAAAGCTATTTCACTATAGTGTTCTAACAATTCACACTCTGAGGCTGGATATACAAATCTATAGACTATACAGGGTAAGGAAACTCTGACCCAAAACTTCTGCCGCATGGAGTCCAAAAAGCCAAACCACAACCTCTATGGTGATTGGCCCCAAATGCTCAGGACCTGGTCCATGGCCATCAGCTTCCTCAATGTGTGCCCCTGCTGTGCCTCAGGACCAATCTCAGAAATCCAAGTAGGTTCCCCAAAGCAATCCAAGATGATGCCATGCTTTCTAGTCAGCCTGCCTTCAGCATCCCCATGGCAACCATCTCCCTCAGAGGACACCTGGAGCCCTCGCTTCACACACCATAAAGCTTCCCCACTCCACTGCCTGCGTTTCAGTCATTCGCCAAGGACCGATAGTGACTGTGGCTGACTCTGAGTAAACAGCCTCTCTCGGTTCGCATCCTGGCTGTCTTTATTTCTGCAGAACCACAAAAGGTTATTGGCCAGCAGACATTATTTATGCTGCAATATATCGGATACACTAATACATCTGCTTCCTTTAAAATGCTATTTGAAAGGGGCTGGAAGAGCAAGATGTAAAGACCTTACTGAGATGTATACTATACATTGCTCTCAATAATTCAAGTTGTGTTTACCACCAATTAACGGTCAGGCATCTATGAGATGTGTCTGGAATATTCCAACAACGATGAGTTAATTGGTCCCTGTTCTAGAGATTAGTTGCAAGTGAGGAAATATAATGAAGTAAACACATAATCAAACACAGTCTTATATATGCACATCCTATATAACAGAAGTATGCAAATTGGTGCCTTGACCGGAAGGCCATCTGGGAGTTTGACCAGGGGGCAGGATGAACTGCGGGAAGGGAGGGAGGCCCGGCGTCTTAGATCACATGACCTCACACATCTAGAGGAAATAATGAACAACATAAACTGATGAACAAAAACAGACCAAAGAAAGAGAAGCAGCGATCAGACTCTCAAACCTTAGAGGGAAAGTAGGGGAGGGTGGGGGTAAGGGGCAGAGATCAATCAAAGGACTTGTGTGCATGCATATGTGCCTAGCCAGTGGGGGGGTGGGGCATATTTGGGGAGGGGTTTGGGATGGAAATGGGGGGATGAGGACAATTATGTGATATCATAATCAATAAAATTAAATAATAATAATAATAATAATAATAATAATAAAAAGAAAGAAAGAAAGAAAATATGAGGAGAGAGCATGACTCTCTACCTAGTAGGGACCCTACGGATTTGAAGGAATGATTAAGCTATATAATAATCTTTTGAGCCTGGCCAGAGTATCTCAGTGGTTGAGCATGGACCTATGAACCAGAAGGTCACCCATGAACCAATAAATACATATATAAGTGGAACAACAAATTGATGTCTCTCTCTCTGTCTCAAATCAATAAATATGAAAATATTGAAATACTGAATATCTTAAATGAATACATATATGAATTAGTTATCTCAAATCTACTATTTTTTTTTAGGGCATGGACTCTTAATAACTTGTATCTAATGTAGGATTGAATGAGTTTTAAAAATACAAAGATTAAATAGTTCTGACAGAGTAATTGTTGGAGATGATAAATATATAGAAATAAATGGATGAATAATTTTCTGAGCCTGAAGAAATATTTTGTTGCCTTGACGTGCATTAAAATACCATCCCGAATATCAATAGTGTTTAGAAGCTGTTTAAGTTGATATTAAGCTTAAACATGTAAATTTATGCAGCAATTAAGAGAATTGTTTGTGTAAAAATACAGCAAACGTGAGATAATATAAAACTGCTACAAGCTTTTCAACAGGGTGAGAACCTGATGGGATGCATTCTAAGCTGTCAGTTGAAGTGTTGTGTTGTTATGGACACTCTCTATTATGCTGATGGGATCAGAAGCTATTTATTATCCTTGCTAAGTACATCAAGATCATCCTTTCTTAATCAGAATCCCCCTGGTTATAATTAAAAGTTGGTCTCCCCAAACTGTAAGCCACACAATGTACTATCATCATACAAATTAGTTCGTAAACGTAAGCTATAAAATAAGGTATTTAATTGTTCTTTGTCACGTAACACAGTTACCTGAATAGCAAGGCACTCCTAACAATGTCAGATCATACTATTTGGGTATGCCAACACAGTGATCAAAAATGCATACCTCCATATAAAGTGAATAATTAGGTGCTCTAAGATGTTGGAAACTTTTCTTTAGCATTCACCCTGTTTTTATACAAGTAAAGCTCCAACCCAGGAAAACGATTAGCCCCCAAAATAATTTCTATGGCAGTGCTTCTTAAAATCTGGTCTGCAGGTCAGTGCAAGACTGCAAACGAATACAATTCATGAGGAGAGCAATATGAGTTCGAAAGAACGTGTTTAGAAACTTTGACCGCTCTATGGCATTACCAAGACATCCAAGAACGTCATTTTCCCCCGAGGATTCTTTTTTATTTTGCTTTTTAAAAAGTCTTGGTCCCTTGGGGGGAGGGCGGGGAGGAGGATAGGGAGAGGAAATACAGATCGTTTGAGAAGTACAAGGGTGCTCCCTGCCCTGTACTTCTCAAACGATTTAATGGCAAAAATAAATAAATAATAAATAAATAAAAACTTAAGATGTTCAAGGCATTATGTCGTGATGAATACAGTGTACCAGATAGTTTTCCAGCTATAGAAAAGCCTAAGGACATACACATTCATTTTTATGTGACCTTGGAAGACACTGATCACATGAGGTCATTGACCCAATTCTACGTTAGTGAACCCATATTAACAGTTCCCATCTTTTTTGTTGTTGTTGTTGTTTACTTTTCCCAAATCTTCTCCTTTCCTCTCCCTTTTTTTTTTTTTCTTTCTTCCTTTGTTTTTATTTTCTTGGAATATCCTAAAAGTAATTGAATTAACCTCTGACCTTTTGTTCCCATGGGAAGCCACAGTTCATACTTATTAGTAACTAGAGGCTCTGGTGAGACCCTACTTCCTCAGAGAAGGCCATTTTCTCCCTGTAACTTCACATGGCTAATGGGGTGCTCTACACCCTTGACCTAATCACCTCCCAAAGATCCCACCCCTCCTAATACCGTCACCCGGAGGGTTAGGATTTCAACACGTGAATTCCGGGAGGGCACAAATATTCAGAAGGCACCAATAAATGCCTCTCTCATTAAAGTAACTCATGCTTGGGATTGCAGTTTTGTTTGCAGCATTCCCACGAAGAGGATCATGGACCAATATGGCTTGGAGGGACGCTAAGTCATTTCAGCACCAAAGTCTTTGAGGTGTTGCAAGTGGTGAGGCTGTAACAGAAATCCCCAACAAGGGCCAAAAATGGATATCGCAAGTCACTATACTGATTTATAGAAATACAGATTGGAGCCGAAACCAGTTTGGCTCAGTGAATAGAGCATCAGCCTGCGGACTGAAAGGTCCAGGTTCGATTCCTGTCAAGGGCATGTACCTTGGTTGTGGGCACTAAGGGGATGTGCAAGAGGCAGCTGATAGATGTTTCTCTCTCATGGATATTTCTAATTCTCTATCCCTCTCTCTTCCTCTCTATAAAAAATCAATAAAATACATATTTTTTAAAAATACAGACTGGAATAGAGTGGACCTATTCATGTCTCTAATCCTACAGAGAGGTTGCCTGGGTGTAACAATTGAAAATGATGATGCTATAAGAGAATAGAGGAGGGATGCATAAACTCAAATAAAGAAAGCCATCCAAGGTAAATCTTCCAGAGAGGAAATGCTTGGATGGAGTTTTAAGGAAATGAGGCCAAGAGAAGAGGAGGAGTACTGGAGCCAGGGTGAGAGCTTGAATGATAAGAACCATCTGGGAGGCATGGCAGGTAGTTTGGCATTCTGACATTCATTTCTGGAACAGAGACTGAGTGGAGGATCTATGTTTGGGGAGACTGGCTGGGTCCAAATCCCAAGAAATCTTCAGTGCCAAGATAAGAAGTTTGACATTATCTTTTTACAACTGGGAGACATGATTAGATTTGCATTCTTGAAGACAATTTTAGGAATGCCTTTGACAATAATTTGTAGGAAGATTACTATCTAAGGCAAGAGCAATTGGATATGGATTTTTGAGAGATGATGAAGGTCTGAAGAATGAAGTCAGCAAAAAGGGAAAATAAAGAGGAGACTTAGTGATTAAGTGAATAAGAAATGTAAGGAAAGAACCAGATATGTTCGACTCCCTTGGGAACTTGAATAGATAGTAATGCCAGTTATCAGTAATGAAAATATAAGAGGAAGACAGGGATAAAGTGGGGAGAGAGAAATAATAGTTTAGTTGGGGACACACTGCATTTGAAGAAAAGATTCATGTTTGAGTAAAGATTTGAGTCATCATGCCATTCTCCTACTTAAGTTCAAGGCTGAAAACTCTGATGAATCTTTAATTAGATGCCAATTTAGCCTCTCTAGATGTGTGTCTCATATGGTCCTCATATAATGACTTCCTGTTTGCATTTTAAGCATTTTCTTAAAATTGGATTTTAACGCCTGTACTTTTATCCCCTTACAATCATTACTTTGTTGTCACTCTTATATATTAGGCTTCAAAAATTTCACTTGAAATATAATAAAATTAATGAAAACACCTTACAAATATATTTAAATATAAAGTTGTTCGCCCTAGGGACGTAAATCTTTTAGTATTTACCTTTTAATCTTTAAGAAATGTAATACCATCGGAAGCAGAAAGAGTATTAAGTTGCTTTGTGGCTAAGAAGATTAAAATAATAAGAATGGACTATAACTTTAAAAATCCAATGATGGCATTCTTTTCTTTGTTGTTAACTCCATTGATCTACCCATTATGCTGTTCTTCTTCCAAGAAGCTGGGATAAAAAGAACATTTGTGTCGCTATTTGGAAGATAAATAAAGCAAAGCTTGTTATTTGTAATCAGGGCCCTTGTTGGCTTTCAGATCTACTTCAATAGCTTGTACAATTCAGGAACTGTGAGGGATGCTAGTAGAATGTTTAATAGAGATGGGCATAGTCAGAATGCTCCATAGTCTCTTTCTTCCTGAAGCATAAATCGGATTATCCTGAGCAATTAGATGTTTGCACAAAAGGAAGGCCCGGATCCCTTTGACAAGAAAGTTAAAGATTATGATAGTTAAAACCTGCAATGGTGACATGAGTTATTATTCTCTTTGGCTGTCATTTGTTGAGGTGCTTTTATCAGGCCAGGGCATCTAAAATACACTGCACATTGAAGAATTAGCAAAGTGTTGTTGAACTCCATGCAGATGAAAACTAAAAATGCATATTATTGTGGGGCTCGTGTGGCTCAGTGGTTGAGCATCGGCCTATGAACCAGGAGGTCATGGTTCAATTTCTGGTCAGGGTATATGCCTGGGTTGCAGACTCAATCTCCAATATAGGGGGCATGCAGGAAGCAGCCAATTAGTGATTCTCTCTCATCATTGATGTTTCTCTCTCTCTCTCCCTCACCCTCCTCTCTGAAATCAATAGAACATATTTTTAAATGCATTTTACTAGGACATAATAAGAGATAAATGAAATACATTTCATTTGTTGATATTCACATTATATGATCATGTTCTATAAGATTTTAAATGAATATAATCACTGAATTAAGATGTTGTTTTTTGAGACAGATATAACAAATGACCACACTGACTCAATCTTTCTGAAAATTTGATCATTTTTGGTCTCCAGAATATGCAAAGTCTGTAGATCTTAATGAAAGAATTCCTACGAAAGACACTGCCTTACTTTGGTGTAAGATTTGGTTTGCTGAGAAATGTGGTAGTCGGGGTAATTAGATTGTTTTATACTCCAGCATACATTTCATCTCGAAATCTTCTCTCTGAATTAGTATTTGCACTTCTGCTGAATATAAATGATCCTGCCAGGGCTTTGTACAGTGTATCAATTTATTTTCATCACGGCTCACTCTATCTGAACCCACACCTGCAAGGATTGGCCGTGATTTCAAAGATTTTTTTTTTTTCAGAAATGCTTTGTTAAAGCTGCCCTGCCTATTCAGAGCACTTCAATCTTCTCAGGGATGAAAATCAACAGAAACGAGTGTGTTTTCTCAGCTCACTTCTCTAACCGGTGAAAAATATAAATACTATGTGAGCACAGCTTTCTCTTCTTTTTTTCTTTTCTTAATTTTGTCATCTAATCAATCTTGCTTAGCTCTTTTTCTGCTCTTAGAATAACCCGTTAAGACATCAAAAGAGGTCAACATGAAGAATTCATCGTGAAACACTGAGAAAATGAACAAGTACCACTCCATGTAAGCTCCCAATATTGACCTAGATTTTTGCATTACAGACACACAAGAATTTGTCACCCCGAGAATTAATATTTAATATAATTAAAATTTGTTCCCGAGAATGTAGGTTATGTTCCTGTCAGACAAGAAAGTCGGTTATGTGAAGTGGTGGATTCATTTATTGAAAGTCATTTCTAATCAACGCAAAATTTCTGTCGCCTCGCCACTGAAGAGGACAATGCCAACTACTCTAAAGGGTTCCACATCAGTGAAAAGGCTGGTGACACTCACTGACAAAGCCAACCACTCAACTGGCCCGTCTCCCTCACAATGCTCATTGGTAAGGCGTATTTTCCTGGTTGTTCATGGTACTGCTCTGTAGCTGCTCATCTAGACCCTGCCCAGTCCAGGCACAAACACTGAGAAATTATAGAAAGTTACACGCACATCCAGCCTCAAGAAGGAAGTGGTTGAGTGCCTATCAGTGGTCGGCAAACTCATTAGTCAACAGAGCCAAATGTCAACAATACAATGATAGAAATTCCTTTTGAGAACCAAAATTTTAAACTTAAACTTCTTCTAATGCCACTTCTTCAAAATAGACTCGCCCAGGCTGTGGTATTTTGTGGAAGAGCCACACTCAAGGGGCCAAAGAGCCGCATGTGGCTCTCGAGCCGTGGTTTGCCGACTACTGGCCCAGATCAACAAACATACTGCCATGATTTCAACTCCACCCTTAACAAACTGTATGCTCTCTTTAAGCTTTAGCTCCCGTGCCTGTCAAGTGCAGGTAATACTAACAGACACTTCCTATGTCATCCTCTGAGGATTAACTCTATCCCAGAGGAAGCACTCCATGAATGCCATTGTTTGGGGTTGAAATTGTTAGTTTCCCTTCAAAGGTCTCAGAGTGTTAATAAAATGTCCTTGTTCACTTTATAACATATGGTGTTCATTACAGTATATTCTGACTAGAGGCCCAGTGTACGAATTCATGCATGGGTGGGGTCCAGCTGGCCTGCCTCAATTGAAGCTAGTTGGGCCAGGCCAGTTGCTGGGAGGGGACACGGGAGGTTGGCCAGCAGGCCCCGCCCAGATCGGGGGCAGGGCTGTCCAGGGGGAGGAGCTGTAGGCGGTTTGCTGACCACCAGCTCCCTGGTTGAACTCCCAGTCAAGGGGACAATTTTCATATTAGCCTTTTATTGTATAGGATGAAGTTTTTGAGTCTTTCCTTCATTGCTTATCTAGGAGGTCAGAAATGAAAGCAGAAACATTAGCACTGATTTTACAGAAAGAAAGAGGAATTTTTCTTTAGTGAATGCCGAGGTCCAGTTTTGTAAGGTGAAGAGTCCTAGAGGCCGGTGATGGTGATGGTTGCACAACGGGAATGTATTTAACACCCATTTTTAAAAAAGTGGTAAATTTTGTGTTATTAATATTTGACCACAATGGAAAAGACACATAGAATTAGTTATTAGAGCATGAAAAACCATGGGTGAATCTTAAATTCATATTGCTAAGTGAAAGAAGCATATACTCTGTAACTCGTTACATGATATTCTGTAAAAAAAAAAAAAAAAAAGAAAGAAAGAAAGAAAAGATCTATAGTGATGATAAAAAAAATTTTTTAAAAAGCAGTGGTTGCCAGGAAATTGGGTGGAGGGGAAGGTGGTTGAAAAGGTGAAGTATAGCAGATACGTTAGGACCATCGTCGGCAAACCGAGGCTCGTGAGCCACATGCGGCTCTTTGGCCCCTTGAGTGTGGCTCTTCCACAAAATACCACAGCCTGGAAGAGTCTATTTTGAAGAAGTGGCATTAGAAGAAGTTTAAGTTTAAAAAATGTGGCTCTCCAAAGAAATTTCAATCATTGTACTGTAGATATTTGGCTCTGTGGACGAATGAGTTTGCCGACCACTTCGTTAGGACAATGAACCATTCTGTATGATAATGGATATACCACAGAAAGTCCTGTCCACTGGGAGGAGGTCCCCTCACCACTATTTTTAGGGCTTCTCCTGAGTGGGGTTGAATGGAATGGCCCTTCACATTATTTTTCAACAATAGTTGGTTTTCCATATTAGTTTATATTAGCTTCAAGTGTACAGCCTAGTGGTTAGACACTTATATAATTACAAAGTGAGCCGCCCAATGATTCCAGTACCCACCTGGCACCATACATAGTTATTACAATATCATTTAAACCATCCCCTGTGCTGTAGTCTATGTCCCCATGACTGTTTTGTAACTGCCAATCTGTACTTCTTTATCCACCCCTTCTGTTTCACTCGCTTGTTTATTTTGTGCTTTAGATTCCACATAGAACTGAAGTCATGTGGCATCTGTCTTTCTCAGTCTCACTTATTTCAGAGGGCAGAATACCCTCTGGGTCCATCCATGCTGTTGCCAATGGTGAGGTTTCATTCGTTTTGTAGGAATGGCCAACCACGTATAGCTCATGCCAGCATATCATGCAGATGCCTCCATGGATCGGGCCTGGGTTTTCTTCTTCTTTCTTCTTCTTCTTCTTCTTCTTCTTCTTCTTCTTCTTCTTCTTCTTCTTCTTCTTCTTCCTCCTCCTCCTCCTCCTCCTCCTCCTCCTCCTCCTCCTCCTCCTCCTTCTTCTGTTAATTAGTCACAGGTAACTCCCCATGTGATCAAAACCACGACTTCAGGAAGAATCTACAACACAGAGGCGGTAGATACGATGAAATCTGAGCTGCCCCCAGGGCTGTACGCTCATTCCTCTGGTCCTGCTTAGTCCCAGGCTCTTGCATACCATTTCCATTTTCCAGGCGAATGCCGCTGTGCACATCCAATTTTATGGTTGGGTGGACGGGATAATATTCAGTTCATAATTGGCAATCGGGGGGTGCGTAGTCACTTTGTGTTCCAATAGCACACCCAGAGCTGATTTCCCGTGAACACCATTTGTTATTGGAAGAGGGTACGTCCTCCCTGGAAATCTGCAGGAGTAACCTTGGCAGCACAATGCGTGGCACCAGAGTGTTTCCCCAGAGGCTGGGGGGATGGGGAACAAAGCTTAGCGGACTCCCCTGAGATTCTCTGGGCTCCAGACGTGAACGGCACCTGGAGGGTCTGCAGTGGGACATGGTGATGAGGGGACATGCTGGCTGGGCAGCTGACTCCAGCAGGGTCACTACCATGAGGGGAACCCAAGCTCAGAGGGTCCAGAGAGCCAGCGAGGGTCAAGAAAGAGCAGCCAGGAAACAACCAGGAGGGGCTTTACCTTTCTGAGGAGAACAGGTCACAAGGTACCTTCAGACATACAGGGGACATCGGTACCGGAGGGGACCCAGGGAATCCACTGATCATAGGCATACTGAATCCGGAATGCTGACGCTCCAGCCCTCTTCCCTCATTGCATCACCAGAATCCTGGTGGTAGAGGCATCCAGGCAGGAATAGAAGAACACTTTCTAGCCCGGCTGGTGTGGCTCGATGGTTGAGCATCCACCAATGAACCAGGAGGTTGTGGTTTGATTCTCTGTCAGGGTACATGCCCAGGATGCGGGCTCCATCCCCAGTTGGGGGCGTGCAGGAGGCAGCCATAGCTGATCAATGATTCTCTCTCTCATTGTTGATGTTTCTATCTCTCTCTCCCTCTCCCTTCCTGACGTCAATAGAAATGTTTTTAAAATATGAAAAACGCTTTCGTAGAGATTATAACCAGAGAAAGATTTAAGACCTAAATACATTGGTATTGGTTGTTACCACAAACAAAAACCAGCCTATTCAGAATACTGTGTAAGATGGCCACACTGAAAACACCACCTCTGCACCCACACATACATACATACATACATACATACATACATACACACACACATATAATTTCCAAGCTGCTTTCCCCACTCTCAAACATAAGACAACAGAGCAGGATAAAACATCTTAAGAAAGCCTGTATCATGTAAAATACAGACAATTCCGATCAAACAAGTAAACAAACAAAATAAAGAGATGTATCTTAGAGGAAAAATGCATTATCTTCAAAAAGAAGGGTATTATTATTATTATTAGCACTGTCCGTGAGATAAGGGGTGATAAGGACTGGGGGTATAAAGAAAGAAGCCTTAAGAGAACAAGAAAAAGCTCTTGCAATTTAAAATCATCAGAATAGAATGACAAATTCTGATAGGATACTGGAGAGATAACATCGAGGCAACCTCCCAGAGAGAAGTGCAGCACATCAAAGACACAGGGGGGGGGGGGGGGGGGAAGAGGGGGGAGGGGAGGGAACACCACATAGAACCTTATAAGAAATTCTGGAAAGACAAAGGGGAATCCAAAGGGAAGACCTTATCAGAGAGATAGTTTGAGAAAGTTTGGCAAACACCAGTTGCCAGATTGAATGAATGCTTAGCACAATGGGTGGAAGTAGACCTCTATATTGTGAGCTTTCTGGATCCTGGGGTAAAAAGAGGGTGACCAGGCCAGCGGGGGAGGGCAGTTGGGGGCGACCAGGCCAGCAGGGGGGTGCTGTGAGGAGTAACCAGACTGGCAGGAGTGGGGTAAAGTGAGGGATGAGTTATGGAGAAAGAAGAAAAAAACCACACAGGTCATCATTTATAGGGAGAGAGGGAGGGAGGGAGAGAGGGAAGAAAAGAGAGAAGGAGGGAGAGAGGAAGGGAAAAGGGGAGAAAAGATGAAAAGAGCTAGAGAAAGAGGGAGGCAGACCAGGAAGCAGGCAGGGGATGTAATTATTACCACTCATTCTTTCCTGTTTAGTAATATATATCCATTCCCTATGCACTATTTGCAAATAGATTTTTTAAACTTTATCTTTATTATTGAAAAGTATTACAGATGTCTGCCCCTTTTCCTCCCTAATCACCCTCTGTATTTCTTTCTATATGAACCCAATATTCTAATGGCCCGACACCCCTCCAGCCCCCTGGAAACGTTACCCTGCTGTATTTTAGTTCTGCTACTGAGATTTATTGAAGCTGATGGAAGGCAGAGTAAAAGCATCTGTTAACATTGTGGTGGAGAGCAGACTACACAATCACGCCGCACGGTTTTATGTTTTCCAGGATGGGAATATATATGGAGAGAGTTTATCAACTAGAGTTTCCATTTACATAAATTTAGTGTATCTACCATATTTAATTTTAAAATATCTCTCAGTGGAGTCTTTTACACTTGTTTCTGAGAGAGAGAGAGAGAACTCTAACCAGAGTAAGATTTACCATTAAATATTTTAGATGCTTAGAATGTATCTACATTAAAAGTAATGTATCTACATTAAAAGTATCTACATTAAACATAGCATCCCTTTGCTTTCGTCCAGATGTTAAAACACTCCTGCATGTTCTTAAAAACACATGGAATTAATCTTTTTCATTCTTTAAGTACAAAATCCTCTTGGAAATGAATCATTAAGAGTTCAGTATCAATTTACACAACTGGTTTATGTTCCTTCTAAAATGGAATAAGCCAAATTGTGGGCAAATCTTATCATCATCATTGTCTAATGTTAACCGACACCCTAATATGTTTTCATATATTGTGCTAAGCTTTTTATCTATATTCTAATTAACTCTCAAAATAAACTTCAAAGGTAGGGACCATTATTTTATCTCTCAGAGAAAAAATGAAAGTCCAAGACATTCATTATGTTACTTACTCAAATCATAAGTATAGGCCGATAGGCGAGCATGTGTTTCTAACCAGATCTGGTTGATTTGATTGATTTTTGAAGCAGTGAAAAAATTGGCATCAGTGGAGTCATATTAAAATAGTCAGGGCAGTCACTGGCTGGGTAGCTTAGTTGGTTAGAGCATCATCCTGATATGCTAAGGTTGCAAGTTCAATTCTTGGTCAGGGCACATACAAGAATCAAATGATGGCCCGAACCAGTTTGGCTCAGTAGATAGAGCATTGGCCTCAGACTCAAGGGTCCCAGGTTCAATTCCAGTCTGGGGCATGCACCTTGGTTGCGGGCACATTCCCAGTGGGA
The DNA here is from genome assembly GCF_964339955.1 of Pipistrellus hanaki. NCBI lineage: Eukaryota > Metazoa > Chordata > Mammalia > Chiroptera > Vespertilionidae > Pipistrellus > Pipistrellus hanaki. The sequence goes on along the minus strand of NC_140522.1, from coordinate 7,882,050 downwards.
GGTGTGTAGGAGGCAACTGATGAATGTTTCTAACTCTCTCTCCCTCTCCCTTCCTCTCTGTAAAAAAAAAAAAAAAAAAAAAAAAAAAAAAAAAAAAAAAAAAAAAAAAATCAATAAAATACATTTTTTTAAAAAGAATCAAACAATGAATGCATAAGTAAGTAGAACAAGAAACACCTCTCGCCGAAACTGGTTTGGCTCAGTGGATAGAGCGATGGTCTGCGGACTGAAAGGTCCCAGGTTCGATTCTGGTCAAAGGCATGTACATTGATTACAGGCACAACCCCGGTAAGGGGTGTGCAGGAGGCAGCTGATTGATGTTTCGCTCTCATCGGTGTTTCTAGCTCTCTATCCCTCTCTGTAAAAAATCAATAAAATGTATTAAAAAAAAAAAAAGAAACAAACAAAGGAAGAATGAAACACCTCTTTCTATCACTCTTTCTCTCTCTCAAATCAATTTCTAAAAAAAAAAAAAAAAGTTAAATGTTGTCAGGGCACACATTTTAGAGGAACCACATTGAATATCTTACTCCTGGAACCTTTGGAATATTTGAACTTGGAAAAATAACCTGTGGACTGGTCCAGGGCAACACAGTCTTCCCAACCCTTGTCTGCTAAGCTCATAGGAAAGTAAATCTCAAGACTAGGAGGCCCCATCATTCTGGCACTCTGCAGAATCAACAACAGGCATGTGTAGCTCACATACCACTCCCCTCCTTTTCTCATAAAGCCCCTTGCCTTCACCCCATAATCAAAGCACTCTGGGTTTCTGCCCCGAATCCTTGCTTCCCGAATAGCTATTTTTGGTCTCAAATAAACACTTGTTGCCTTTCACACAAGCCCAATCTCTCCCAGGGGAGGCAGAGAAAGCTGGAAGAAATCATTCCGGAAGGGTATGGGTGGGGACAAGAAGCCAGAATGAAAACCTCAGATCCCATTAGAGCCTGGGAAATTGGAATGGGGCTGTGGGTATGGAGAGTGAAGGGGAGCCTTGAGAAGTAAGGAGGGTAGAAAAGAATTAATATATATATATATATATATATATATATATATATATATATAGAGAGAGAGAGAGAGAGAGAGAGAGAGAGAGAGAGAGAGAGAGATATTTTTTTTTTACTGATTTTTTTTTTTACAGAGAGGAATAGAGAGTTAGAAACATCGATGAGAGAGAATCATCGACCAGGTGCCTCTTGCACACCCCCTACTGGGGATATGCCTGCAACCAAGGTACATGCCCTTGACCGGAATTGAACCTGGGACCTTTCAGTCTGCAGGCCGATGCTCTATCCACTGAGCCAAACAGGTTTCGGCAGTGAATGACCTACTTGAGCAGACCTTGGACACTCTCTGTGTTTCCCCTCAGTTGCAGTGGAATAACAGGGTTTTGATTTCAGACTTGACTGCTTGCTTTGTGCTAACGGAGTGGCTCCACTTTTGTATGTCTCGCCGCTGCCGGTTCAAAGCTCTGTGAGGGTTTCAGCGGAGTCGTTTGGGGGCTGGTGTGGTCCCCCCTCCTCGGGGAGCTGAGTGCTGACAGATCCCCTGAGGGAGACTTTCTAATCCTCGCGTCTAGTTCCCTGACATTGCTGCCAATTGGCCAGTCCCCGTGTCAAGCTACAGATGTGGGGGGCCTGTTAGCCGCGGGCCCGGCTCTGCATGATGAGATGCCTCTTCTGCTATTGGGAGTGAGACACAATGTCTGAAAAATAAGGCCGGTAACAAAAGGGACCTGTGCTTTCATGTCGCACTGTCCCCGAGTTCCTGAGAGCTGTTGTCTGCAATCTCACACAATCCCCTCCACCCGGGGTGGGACAGACTGCAGAGGGGGGGTCACGCCGGCGCTCTCTGAAGAAGGCTTTGTGTTGGGGACACAGGGATCGCTTTGAGCTTAATCTCTCCTTCATAGACATCAGTCACAGGGCATGAGCCCACAACGATCATTTGCAAAACACAGAGAGAGCCCTCTCGCCGGGAGGGTAGGACAAGTTACCGAGCCTCTCTCTACACCTGAGATTGTCAATAAAATGGTAACAGTAACCGACCTGAATGAAAACCGTTGTCCTAAAATGAATCGAGATACATTTATCTGGATTAGTTTAAGTTATAAAGATTGTGCTTTTTTTAAAAAAAATATATTTTTATTGATTTTTTACAGAGAGGAAGGAAGAAAGATAGAGAGCCAGAAACGTCAATGAGAGAAACATCGACCAGCTGCCTCCTGCACACCCCCACCAGGGATGTGCCCGCAACCAACGTACATGCCCCCGACCGGAATCGAACCCGGGACCTTTCAGTCCACAGACCGACGCTCTACCACTGAGCTAAACCGGTTTTGGTTAAAGATTGTGCTTTTTAAAAAATATATGTTTTATTGATCTTTTACAGAGAGGAAGGGAGAGGGAGAGAGAGTTAGAAACATCAATGAGAGAGGAACATCCATCAGCTGCCTCCTGCACACCCCCCCACTAGGGATGTGCCCACAACCAAGGTACATGCCTTTGCTGGAATCAAACCTGGGACCCTTGAGTCCACAGGCCGACGCTCCATCCACTGAGCCAAACCAGTCAGGGCGATTGTGCATTTTTATAGTTTTAAAAAGGGAATGGTCATAGGGACTAACCTAACAAAATATTGGTTAAGTGCTATCCTATATAATAAAAGCCTAATATGCTAAGTGTCTGACCCTTCCTTCAACCATTCGACCAGTAGCTATGACACACAATGACCACCAGGAGACAGATGCTCAGAACGGTAGGTTAGCTTGCTGCTGGGGTCCAGTTAGTCTGGACTGGACAAGACAGGCCAGACATACCCTGGACCCCTCCCGTGACCCCTCCCAGGCCCCAGTTGTGCACTGTTGGGGTCCCTCAGCCTGGCCTGTGCCCACTTGCAATCCAGGACCCCTCAGGGGATCTTGGAAGGCCAGTTTCAGCCATATCCCTGCAGGTTGAGCCAAGGGACCTCACCGGTGCATGACTTCATGCACCAGGCCTCTGGTATTTTTAATGAAACTGCAAAGTTTTTTTTATAGCAATGTAGTAATGCAGTGATTCTTTTTGTTTTGTTTTGTTTTGTTTTTTGGCTGTAGAAACTATCATTTATTGAACACCAATTATTTCATATACTGTGCTAAGTGTTTTACCTTCATTTGCTCATTTAGTCCTCACAATCACCTTATGACGTAGACATTATTACCATTTACAAATAAGAAAACGGGCTCAGAAAAATCAGGTCACTTGCCCACGGTCACACAGCTAGTCAGTGGCAAAGCTGGGATTTGTCTGTTGCTGAAAGTCCGTGTCCTTTTACTGTAACCATCTAGGCCCGTTTGGGCAAAAGGCAATTTCACTGGCCACACTCACTGCTGGTAGGGATGCACTGAAGCTGACTTGATGTTGGTTTTTATTCCACTTGGCATCTCGCCTGGTTGACCTGCCTGGACCATTTGCACCCCACTGGGAATTGACTGCTGCTGGCTGGAGCACCTGTTCTCTGCGCCTGCTGTAATCCTGAGCCTCCTGCAAGGTTTGTTCCAGTTCCTGGCAGGCCTGGCTGGCCAGGTTCACTGCTGCCTGAAGGTGTCCAATTAGACAGACCTTTTCCAAAGGCAATGGCTGCCACCAAGGCATGGGTGTCTGCATGTCTGCAGGGTTTAAGGTCTGCTTGTTGGCCGGAGACCTCCACTCTCTGGTTCTCGTTCCTCTTTGCGGGTTTTCTCCAAAAGGGTGGAGCACATTTCATTTAAGCTCTGGGTCTGCTTCTGAGCTACATCAGCACCGATGCGGGCAGCATCTGTTGTCGGATGCTTCTCTTGCTCTTCAACCTCAGGGTCAGGCGTGGTTCTCAGATGGTTGGGGACTGCCACATGGCTGAAAACAGGTACTCACTCGTCCTTCAGTCTGCTGCGTGAGATCTTCATCACGGGCTGGGGACAACACCAGCGGGATGATGACCTGGTTCTGGAACAGTGGTGTCTTTTCATGCTTCAAGACCTTGTTCAGAGTGTTCAACTGTCCCAAGAGCGAGGCAAAGCTGTCCAGGACAGAGGGCCAAGTCAACCAGTCATAGTCATTCTTTAATTTGTAAATGAAACTCCCCAGTGAATTCTTGAGATCATTCACTTGACTCAGCAGTGCATCTAATGATGCGGTAAGCTGCTTCTCCTCCTTCTGCATAGCATCGGCATTGTCTGCACAAAGACCTCCTCTTACCCACACAGTGATTCTTTTTTAATATATTTTATTAATTTTTTACAGAGAGGAAGAGAGAGGGATAGAGAGCTAGAAACATCGATGAGAGAGAAACATCAATCAGCTGCCTCTTGCACACCCCTTACTGGGGATGTGCCCATAACCAAGTACATGCCCTTGACTAGAATCGAACCTGGGACCCTTGAGTCCACAGGCCAATGCTCTATCCACTGAGCCAAACTGGTTTCAGCCCCACACAGTGAGTCTTAACTTCTTTATACATATGAACTTCCTTTGAGAAGGTGATGCAAGCTACCCACCTTTTCCCCAGAAAATGCATATAAGCAAATCAGCAAAAAAAATGTATTACAGCTTCAAAAGGTCAATACTAATAGCTCTATGGCATTGAGCAATTTAATTTTCTCTGAGACTCAGTCTGTTTTTTGTTGTTGTTGTTTTTACGTGTACATCAGTGGTGATCATCATACTCCCCTCAAAAGAAATGGTTTCATTAAGAACGTGTATCTACCATGCTCTAAATACTGAGAGCAAAGTAATTACGATAATTATTAGACTTCTTTGCCCCAGTCAGCTTCACATTACGATGGCCTATCAGTTGCTATGTACTTCCACGTTCTGATAATTCATTGCTTCCGTCTGGTTTTATTTACTGATATTTCTGAGTCTCTGTTTCCTCTTCTCTAAAATGGTGGCAATGATACTAGTCATTCAGGAAAATGGTGAGAATTAGAGATCACATAAGTAAATGATAGATAATAAATATGTTCAAAAGTGCTAATAACCATTGACATTTCTGCATTATACCAACATTTTCTTATCTCTTCAGATCTGTTTATTCTTTTTCTTATGCCTTGAATACTTTCCTTGAGAGATCTGGTCATTTAAGTCTCACCGATCCTTTGACATCCAGATCCTCAATGCTCCTCTGGTCAATCCATGTGAATTTTATTCTTTATAGTTTCCCCATGTGCCTTTCTCCTACACCAGTGGTTGGCAAACTGCGGCTCTCGAGCCACATGGGGCTCAAGAGCCACTGTTTGCCGCTCTGTTGACTAATGAGTTTGCCAACCACTGACCTAGACTCTAGATTCCAATAATTACAGGCTGTTGTTGTTCCTTGTGATTAAGCTCCTGTCCCAGTGGTCGGCAAACTCATTAGTCAACAGAATGGCAAACCGTGTCTGGAGAGCCGCAGATTGCAGACCACTGTCCTACACTAACCCCTCTGGCAGATGTTTCTTGACTCAGTAATTTAATTTCACGGCACTTATAAGGGTGAGATATAAGAATCATCCATTTCGATTGTCACATAATAGTTTTTACAAAAGATGAGCCAAAGGCATTGTCCACTTTTATATCCGTCAAAACGTACACAAAGATCAATGAGATAAATCTCCTGGTAAATTTAGTTCCCCAAAAGACTTTATCTCTGGTAATGAAGTTACAAGAATGTTGTCTTTATATTGGAGGTGATGTGGATGGAACCATTGTAGGCTTTGGCAAGCAGATTCAAGTCCTGGCTTTGTCACGGCCTAGCCCAGTGAGCTTTCAGGGGTCTTCAAACTACGGCCCGCGGGCCACATGCAGCCCGCAGAGGAGTCTGATCCGGCCCGCCAGGTTTTTTGGGCAGTGAGCGCAGCCGAGGTGTTACAGTAGGAATTAGTAGCTCATATAGTCTGGCCCTCCAGCTCTCTGAGGGACCGTGATCTGGCCCCCACTTTAAAAAGTTTGAGGACCCCTGGTTAGATGATACATTTCATCTCACTGCGGCTCATGCTTGCTATTTTGTAAACAGGATGCTACACTTACTTTAAAATATTTTCTCAAAGATTAAATCAAAATGTACATATGAAGAACTTGACAAATACAAGACAATAAGATATGTTAGTTTCCTGCCTCTGCCCTTTATTTTTTCTTCAAATTCCTTCATTTTTTTTCTTCTTAACTATTTTAATCTTGAAAGCAATGGTAGATCTTTTTTGTTTTGTTTTGTTTTGTTTTTTGTTTTTTGTAACTGATAATATCCAATCTACATGGTTTCATTCTTTCTCTCTCTTTTTTCACGCCTCAAAATATGACTTTTTGGGATCTAACTTTTAAAATTAAAAGAATTTCTAAATAAGTAAAAGTAAAATATATCTTTGTTTACTTAAATGGCTTACTTTTAATTTTTTTGAATGGTGACAGCCAAATAATACATTTAATGTTAACTTTTCTGCCTATAAACAAAAATCTAAGAATAAATTGAGACCAAAACCCGTTTGGCTCAGTTGATAGGCCTGCAAACTGAAAGGCCCCAGGTTCGATTCTGGTCAGGGGCATGTACCTTGGTTGCGGGTACATCCCAAGTGGGAGGTGTGCAGGAGGCAGCTGATTGATGTTTCTAGCTCTCTATCCTTCTCCCTTTCTCTCTGTAAAAAATCAATAAAATATATTTTATTAAAAATTTGTAAGTGTAAAGTACAGTGTCATTAACAATAGGTACCATATTGTATAAGAGAATTCCAGAACTTATTCATCTTGTGTAACAAACTTTACATCCTTTGAAGAGACTCAGTTTCCTTTTCCCCACACCCATGATAAGCACCATTCTATGCTCCGATTCATGCATTGGACTATTTTAGAAACCTACTTACTTTAAAATATTTTATCAAAGATTAAATCAAAATGTACATATGAAGAACTTGACAAATATAAGACAATAAGATATGTTAGTTTCCTGCCTATTTGTATTAAGGGTCATCCAAGTTCTCAAAACAGCATTATCGCATGAATATGGCCATCAGCTAAAACCTCAATTTCAAATCAAAAGTCAGTTCAGTCAAACCTATGACATTGGATATAAGAAGCAAAATCATCTACATTCACCGTGTGGCCGATGGGCACCCCTTCTGACGGATCCCTCTCATCTTTGCAATCGACCGCCTCTGCATTCTGTCTCGGCTTCGGCATAAACACTTAGCAAGTGAATATAGTACTTACCTACCTCACCATTCAGACTGAAGACTGTAGTTTGACAACCTGAGGTGAAAGATGTATTCTGAGTACAAACAGTCATTACTATGGGATGTGAACATTTTCAAAGATGAACACAATTGCAGGGCCTTAAACTAGTTTCAATTGCTACTCTGATCATGTGAGTGTTTATGTTTCACAAGCATCTTAATCACAGAATATAGTTTAAAGCATATATATATATATATATATATATATATATACATACATACATATATATAAAATCAAGGCCATTGGTGTTCCTTTGCATTACTTCTGAAGCTTCAGATGCAGTGTTTATCCAAATTGTTTGTCTTGTAAAGGTGAGAGTGACATTGCTAGACTACCAGCTATATATTTAGAAATGGGTTATCGGATACTCAAGACTATTAAGGAGCCCTGGAAGCAGCCAGAACAGAATAAATTCCTCCGGCTAATTGGCGTATGTATGTCACCCAGGGAGGGAGAGACACTATCTGAAATAATGATGACATGTCTTCCCACACAGACTACAAATATCCACAGGGGAAAAACAAATGCATTGTCCAGAGACATTTCACATTTCATGAGAATGGCCTGCTGGCATGGCACAGTGGTTGTGTTGACCCACGAACCAGGAGGTCACGGTTCAATTCTCGGTCAGGGGACATGCCCAGGTTGTGGGCTGCATCTCCAGTGTGGGTTTGATTCCCAGGATGCAGCCAATCAGTGATTCTCTCTCATCATGGATGTTTCTATTTATCTCTCCCTCTCCCTTCTTCTCTGATATCACTCTATAATAATAAAAGCATAATATGCTAATTAGACCGGACAGCCAAATGGCCTTCTGGACGAAGCCTAGGCTGTGAGGGCCGATCCCATTGCATGAATTTTGTGCACTGGGCCTCTGGAAAAAATTTTTTTTAAAAACTTTTTCATGAGAATGTATTTTAATATTAAATGGATGCATTTCTGGAAAGAAAGGAGGAAAGAAGTTAAGCTTTTTTGGTAACTGATGCCATGGTTCACGTTTAGGAGACTGCATGATGCAGGAAGTACACCAGAATAGAAAATAAAGCATTCAAGTAGAAAGGGCTCTGTTTAGCACATTGATAAAATGTCTGCCTGTGAGCTAATTACACAGCTCTGCTCAGATGTGGCCGTGGGAAAACACCCTGCTGCTTTCTATGGGACGTCTTTTCACATCCAGGGAAATAATGAGCATATTAAGAAAGTGCTTTGCAAAGTAGTAGAGAATGTGACAGTTCATCAGAATTTTCTATAAAGCAGCCTTCATTGACATCCATCTTTATAAAAGCCGACCGTAAAGTTAAATATCACCATGAAATCAATATTTGGTGCTCCTAGGTTAGGGACTCCATCACTTTCTCTCATACATACAGGAAAAGATAAAATGTTATAACGGAAAATAATCCCCTCATTGAGGGAATTTACTCTGTCTGAGAAAATCTGTTGGCTGTATTTTAAAATTATGCCTTTCGCTCTCCGAATTATAAGCAACCACAACTAATTTAGCATTTCTTGCAGTAAGTCTGAGATGCTAACTTATAAGCCAAGCTGACTTAAAAGAGTAAGTGGAATTAGTAAAGCTACAACATGGCACTAAGAAAAATAAAATACCAAGAACAGAAATTTGGGGACATAAAGTTTTAAATTATGATTTTTTTACTAAGAAATGCTGCGGTTAGCATTTTTTTTTTTTTTTTTACTAATTCCATGTGAAATGTGTAGCTTAACATACAATCTGAATTGCTTTCATTCATTTATTTATTCAGAAAATAATTATTGAACACCTACATTTTTAAATATGTTTTTATTGATCTCAGTGAGGAAGGGGGAGGGAAAGTGGGATAATAAACATCAATAATGAGAGATAATTATTGATCCGCTGCTTCCTGCACACCCCCTATTGGGGATCAAGCCTGCAACAAAGGCATGTGTCCTGACCTGGAATTGAACCATGACCTCTTGGTTCAGAGGTCGATGCTCAACCACTGAGCCACACTGGCTGGGCTTGAGCACTTATATTATTCATTGCATATACACTTTCATGAGGGGAATTTTCCTCTTGTTTCATCTGTCCTCTGAATCACGTTGTATCCTATTAGCCTTTCAACGTTCAATCTGATGATCATCTGAGAGACCCAGCCTTATAATGACTATTTCTCCAGATTTAAAAATATATTCATTTCTAGAACTCTAACAGAACAGTTTCTTGTGATTAGAACAAAAACAAACAAACAAAAAAACAACAAAAAAACAAAAACCTAAAATCATTCTGATCTTATTTAATTTTGATAGAGCTTTATTCTACATGACAGGCGAACCACCTCCTACCCTTTATTTTTGACCAAATGAAAACAAAGGGCAGGTATTACCCATCTGAGTGATAGTCATTTCACATCGCATTTTCACTCGGAGTAACCCTGAGGAATTCTCCATACTGAATTGACTGATGGCCAATTCTTGGGTCAGAGAAGCAGTTTCAAAGCAAGTTCTTTTACTTGCAAATTGTTCCCTCAATCTCCATCATGATCATCTAGCCTTCCTCTCTCCTCCCCCCTTCTCCTGGAGAGAAATGAGTTTTGGGGGCACATGAAGAAGAATGGCGTGCTTTAGCCTGATAAGAAGAAGTCTGCATTTTGGAGACACAGGTATGATCATGATGGAGACCCGATGGAATAACTCCTACCTGGGTTGATGGCTAACATGTCCTCTAATGGCTAACATGTCTCCTAATGCCACCAGCTGAGCATCCACCAAGACTGGATGTCTTGTGATGCTGACTGTGACCGTGAGCAGTAGAAACTGGGGCAGCTCAAACAGCAGAGGTGCTTTACACACTGCCAGTACGTTAAGATTAAAAAATGTAGCTTTATCTCCGTGTGAGGCCAGCACTAATAACTAGTCCCGCGCAAGGAAGGCTCCGAGATTTCTATAATTGAAAGTTGCCCAATTGTGCATGGAAGGACCTAACTTCGGAGGAGCACAATTCATCTTAGTCGGCACTGCACTTCAATGACAAAGTTTCAGTAAAGAAGCAAGTGCCTTTGCCTGCTCCGTTATCAACGCTGATGTGTTAGTGCTTCATGCTAATGACGGCGCATGCAGATAGCTTTCTGGCAGATTCTGATTACAAAACCAGGCAGGCAGAAAAAGTCATTTATGGAGAAAAGAACAGCAAATGTTACAATACTCCGTCTTCGGAAAAACAATAATCATTTCACCTAACAGTGAACGTATCCATGGTCATGGCACACGTTTTCTACAAGTTCATTTTTTATGCTCTCTTTGATTGATTTTTTTTTTTTTTTTCCCACCATGGCAATGCTTTCTCAGCTGTCTTCGTTTACGTTCTATTTTCTGGTTATTGAAATGTTGCCTGTTCAAGTAATTACACTGGAACAGTGAATTCACTTTAAACATGAGAAATACAACTTGCATATTTTTTTTTTTTGGACTTGGGATAGATACCCCAGGGGAAAAGCAATAATAGATTAGCAACCTCCTTCATTGTTTCTCACAGTGGGATCCAGCTTTGTATCTGCTTCTCTTTGATTTACTTGGGGGCAAAATCTGAATTTGAAGCCAATTTAGACTCAACTTGCAAATCTCCGTCAAGAAGTTAAGAGCCTGACTGGTGTGGTTTGGTATTTGAACGTCAACCTATGAACCAGGAGGTCTTTATTCCATTCCAGGTCTGAGCACATGCTCAGGTTGTGGGTTTGATCACCAGTGTGGGGTGTGCAGGAAGCAGCTGATCAATGATTCTCTCTCATCACTGATGTTTCTAGTTCTCTTTCCCTCTCTCTTCCGCTCTGAAATCAATATATATTTAAAAAGTCTGTGTTTGTGGCATCACTGAATGTCTCTCCTTCAATTATTGAGATTATCCTGAAGCTATTATTTGTATGACAAATTTACATTTATTATACTTGCATGTCCAGAGTTTGCCAATGTAATAAATATAGTTTAAGTTCACTGGGATAGGTCTACTCAAACATACGGGCTAGTGTCCAGCATTGTCACATGCGTTTCTTGAGCAAAAATAAATGCCTTATTAGCTATTCAAGTGCAGGGTGTGGGCTGGAATCCTGGCATGACTGTCCTCCTGCCCATCTGTCATCATTATTTTGCCCATTCACATTGGGGTCTGTCAGGATAAACTAGAGGCAGGAGCCAAATGAAGATCTGAATGAGGGACATAGCCTTCAGGACATATGTCCAAACTCACTTTCCCCCAGGAAAATGTTTTTAACCAAAAGAAAAATCAGTGAGAATCATTACTTTGTTGTTGTTTTATTTCTTTAAAGGATTCTCCTAATGGTTGTGTTCCCAGAGGGAAAAAAAAAAAATGAAAACAAATGTGCTTGAATTGAATTTTTACTTCAGTGGGGTTCATCTCACATAACCAGGTTTATAACTCCTATTTTCAAGTTCCAGATTGCAGTCTACAAAATAAATTTTTTTTGTTTGTTTCCTGATGTTCATTGGAAATTGTGTCCAAGGACAGTTTGGGTTAGCACTTAGGGATACCCAGTTTAAAAAGAGAATAAGTAAAGTACACTCTGGAACAACTTTGTTAGTACCAGGAGTTCATGTAACAAAGGCCAAAGACCCGTGAGAAAATGAAAAGGTGGTGGGAAGAGTAAAAAAAAACAAAGTAGGAGCGAGATGTGAATCCAGACGCCTTGTTTCAGAGCAGGAAGACAACCTAGGAGTAACCCAGGTGCATTTTTTCCTAAATGCACTTCTAGTTTTGTGCTTTCAAATGCACAATCTCACCTAATAAAAGAGAAACATGCAAATTAACCATCACTCCGCTATGCCCACAGCCAATCAGAGTGAGTATGCAAATTAACCAACCAAGATGGGGGTTAATTTGCATATGCAGGCCTGGAGCAGAGGGAAGCCTGCTATGAGGGGAAGGGGGGCAGTGGAGGGAGGTACTGAAGTGGTGCTCCAGGCAGAAGCGAGGAGGTGCTGGTGCCCGGGCAGCCAGGGAGTGGGGACTTGCCGGCTCCCGGGCAGCTGGGAGTGAAGCCAGGGGAAGGAAGGCCTATTCTTGTATGAATATCATACAACGGGCCCCTAGTGTGAAATAATCTGGCATTAGCACTCCCAGTCAATAGGGTGGTTATTAATCAAATCTACCAAATACTTATAAAATTCCAGAAGCAATGCTGCCTTGGGCACTGGTTGTGATGTTGACTCAACAGCTGGATAATCCGGAGAAAAGTTCTTTCAAGGCACTGCTTCCATTGGCTTGATGTAATCTCCATGACAAACTGATGGCAGAGTACAGGCAGAATAGAATGAGGAAACATCCGCTGCTTTCCCCCTGTTTTTGTACTTTTAAGGCCAATTCAATCTCATTAAACTGTGAGAAAAGCTCTCCAGGAGATGGATAAAATAACAAGGATTCCAGAGGAATGTGCTCCACCTTCAAGAGTCAAAATGATGCCCTAACTAGTTTGGCTCAGTGAATAGAGCATTGGCCTGTGGACTGAAAGGCCCCAGGTTTGATTCCCGTCAAGGGCATGCACCTTGGGAGATGTGCAGGAGGCAGCTGATCGATGTTTCTCTCCTATCAATATTTCTAACTATCCCACTCACTTCCTCTCTGTAAAAATAAATAAATAAATAGATAAATAAATAAATAAATAAATATAAAAGTAATGAAATAAATAAATAAATGAAATATATATTTAAAAAATAAAAAATAAGCAAATGAGTCAAAAAGATGATTCCACAGAGAAAAGTGATGTCTTTATTGTCATCCTCCATCAGGTCCCATCCCTAGGTGTATACTGGAACATTCATATCTCCCCTTGAACTTATAGAAAATGTATACCAGGATTGGTTAGTCTCAGGGAGAGAAACTGGAGACAGAAAGAAAGGTGTTTTCTCTGGTCACCTCTTCCCTTCTGATTTAATGGCTGGCTGGCTCTAACTTCTTCTGAACCATGTGCTAAAGAAGGTGTTAGGGACTAAATGCTGTGTCCCCCCAAGATTCATACATTAAAATCCTACCCTCTTCAATATGATGCTATCAGGAGGTGAGGTCTTTGAAAGATGATTAGGTATTGAGGGTGGGGCCCTCCTGTGTGAATTAGTGCCCTTTCTGGAGGCTGAATCCATGAAGAAGGAAGCAGGTTCCCCACAGACACCCAATCTGCTGGCACCTTTATATTGTTTTTTGCAGCCTCCGGAACTGTGAGAAATAAACTCCTGTTGTCTATGAGTCATTCCGTCTATAGTATACTGTTATAGCAGCCTGAACAGACTAAGTCAGCAGATGATTTCCATGTGGGGTCCCAAAGGGTCTGTTTTTGTGTATTTCATCCTATACATTATGAAAACATTATTCTGAAAAGGAGTCCATAGCCTTCTTGAGACAGCCAAAGGGCTCTAAGAGACATCAAAGGCTAAGAAGACAATAGAATTAGAATGTGGCTAGAGAGAACACAGGCTGGATTGGCGAATGCCAGAGACTTAGCTCTGAGGATGTTTTATTTTGTTTTTTTAAATATATTTTATTGATTTTTTACAGAGAGGAAGAGAGAGGGATAGAGAGCTAGAAACATCGATGAGAGAGAATCATCGACCAGCTGCCTCTTGCACACCCCTACTGAGAATGTGCCCCCAACCAAGGTACATGCCCTTGACCGGAATTGAACCTGGGACCTTTCAGTCTGCAGGCCGACGCTCTATCCACTGAGCCAAACCGGTTTCGGCAGCTCTGAGGATGTTTATTTGATGTGGAAACAAAAAGGCAGATTAACAGAAACAAGCAGTCTGTTGTGTTGGCATCGACAGACACCTGTCACTCAAAACTAACATGGTGTGAGGCCCATAACTGATTTCAGTTTGTAACACACTAAAAACAAAACAAAAAAAAACAACTAAAAAACAAACAAACAAAAAAAAACACAATAAACTGCCATATAGTTTCTAGGGTTACAAATGAATCAAATCATAAATAATCTCACTGAGGGTCTGAACTGTCTGCTTGTAAAGACTCTGAATGAGATTAACTAATAATTTTCACACTCTTATACTCATCAAACATGTTAAGTAGGGAAAATTAAAAATAATATATATATATATATATATATATATACACACATACATTTACACAACAATTGGAATTCATGTGTTAGAAACAAATTATAAGAAAGTTTCCTTTGCATAAGTTATGTTGATGGGTTTTGTCCACCATTCTGTGCTCTGTGTTTCAAAGTTTATGGGTCTTTCATTTTTTATTTTATTTTATTGCTACTTAAAATTCCATCCCAAGCAACAGTTGGCCACTATTTTAAGAAAGAATCTGTTTATGGTTTGGTTTCTCTTGGGCTACAATACAGGCTTTCACATCTTTGAAAATGCATCCTTCTACTTCACTTTCTCAAGAGCCGGAATTCATCTTTATCTTCCATTCAGTTTACAAGATGTCTGATGGAAATTCTTTTTCATTTTCAGAACACAAAAGATTCCGCCCTGCCGGGTAAGTTTTAACTCCCTGGAAAACTTCACCAAGGTCAACAGTCTTATATAACAGTGGTATGTCTCATCTCCTAAGAGTTAAAACAAATCTAAATAAGCTGGACTAAAAGAATGATGAACTAGTTTTATAACCAAAAGTTCTATTGGACCTTGCTCAATTAATTATCTTTCTGATGGCTAGAACCTCTTCAGTGTCATGGCCTTAATCCAATATAGTATTTTATGTGGATAATAATGAGGAGGGAATAAAACTACACATCTAATCTCTCCTTAGAGGCAATTATGTTGTCAAATTTATAGGCAATGAGGATTTTTTTCTGAACTCTGAACACATTATGACATGGATTATAGAGGTCTCTATCTTTTGGTCTTATTTATTTATTTATTTATTTATTTTACTTTTGGCCAACTTTCTCAACAAACATTATTTTTACAATCAAAGTACCACACCATCAACAAATCACCAAGCTGATCCGGGGATGTGTTCAGAAACATAAAATTAAAGAGCCAGGGCACAATGATTGATTGTGGAACTCAGAAGGATAAAATATTCTGTCTGCCTGGCTTAAGAGAAATATATGTTTGATATTACAGGGCACAATGTGCCACTGAAGTTAGCAGTCAGCAAAGTTTCCGAGTGTGTGAAGTGAGAAACCCGTGAAAATGTGTCCTTTTCCATCAATTAGCCTCAAAATACATGGTTGCTTCTGTGAATTCTTGGAAAAAATCTGGAAGTGAGGATGGGCATAGCTTAGCACCCTCTAAAAGCCTTAGCTCCAGGTTAGGTTCTATCTGGGTCTTTTTCTAGGACGTCTGCCCATGAGAATAGCTTATCAATTGAAACAAACAAATTTTCCCATTGAATATGTACCTCTCTAGCCCTAACTGGTGTGGCTCAGTGGATAGAGCGTCGGCCTGCAGACTGAAAGGTCCCAGTTTGATTCGGTCAAGGGCATGTACCTTGGTTGCGGGCACATCCCCAGTAGAGGGTGTGCAAGAGGCAGCTGATCATTGTTTCTCTCTCATCCATGTTTCTAACTCTCTATCTCTCTCTCTTGCACTCTGTAAAAAATTAAAAATTTAAAAAAAATAAAAGAATATGGACCTCTCACCCTTCCTGCCTTTGGGAAGGTAGATGAAATCGGCCCTATTCTGTTTTTCTGAGTCTCCAACCAAAGGGTCTAATTTCTCTAACTTAAGACGCAATCACAGACTTCTGGCTGCAACCATTTGTTTCCGAGAGAAAAAAGAAATTATTATTTTTTTGTTTTTTTCTCCACTTTTTTATTAAGGTATTATATGCGTACATATTTTACCTTTGCCTTCCCCCCACACCCATACATGCTCCCCCCCCCCCAGTGTCTGTGTCCATTGGTTATGCTTATATGCATGCATACAAGTCCTTCAGTTGATCTCTTATCTTCCCCCCAAGTGGAAATGATTTTTACTGCACACGTGGGAGAGGTGAGCCACCAACAGAGCGACCACCCATGCAGCCCAGCCCCAGCCAGACACCAGAAGGGCTGCCTCTTTGCCTGGGTGGGTATCTGGGGCCTGGGCTGAGGGCCATTTCAGATGCCCTATGGCTGCCCTGAGTTCTGACTGGCCTTTGATGAAAAGCATCTTTGTTCAGCTTCATTACTTTCCCATTATCTTTTGGTGAGGCGTGAGAGTCGAGGTCCAAGCAAAACAGGGAGACGATCCCACGTCCTTACATAGCCCAGAATTTATTTATTTATTTATTTATTTATTTATTTATTTTAAATATATTTTATTGATTTTTTACAGAGATGAAGAGAGAGGGATAGAGAGTTGGAAATGTCGACGAGAGAGAATCATCGATCAGCTACCTCTTGCACAGCCCCTCCTGGGGATGTGCCCGCAACCAAGGTACATGCCCTTGACTGGAATCGAATCCGGGACCCTTCAGTCCGCAGGCTGACGCTCTATCCACTGAGCTAAACCGGTTTTGGCTAGCCCAGCTTTTAAAGACCTGAAACGGTCTCCCTGGGCAACAGCCCTTCACCAGCTGGCTCCAGGTGGGAGCCGGGCTTCTCCTTAGATCTAGAGACAGATGCTAACACTGACTTGGGGTAGGCATTCTTCATCCTACACATCATTAGCGGCAACCAGTGGACAACGGTCTTTAAAGCTGGTACACTAGTCACTGTCCCACAATCATGACCTCCACATCTCTTTCAGTTGCCTCTTCAAATACAGCCTCCCCCAGTTGTGACCATCACTGATGCAAAGCCTGGGACAAGACTGCAGGCAGCAAATTAGGGGGCTTGTCACCATGGTGATGCTAGTATGTTACACAGCTTACTTTACAGCTCCAGTTGGAAATGGTATAGAGCAGTGGTCGGCAAACCGAGGCTCTCGAGCCACATGCAGCTCTTTGGCCCCTTGAGTGTGGCTCTTCCACAAAATACCACGGCCTAGGCGAGCCTATTTTGAAGAAGTGGCGTTAGAAGAAGGTTAAGTTTAACAAAATGTGGCTCTCCAAAGAAATGTCAATCGTTGTACTGTTGATATTTGGCTCTGTTGACTAATGAGTTTGCCGGCCAGTAGTATAGAGAGATAGCAAGAGAGAAAGCACTTTGAGAAGAATGAAGGAATTTTGATAACATTTATGTTCAGATGAGCCCCCTCAGACACACACAACTGTCCCCAGGGGGAGTTTCATCATTGCTCCTCTGAACAAGTTTTATTTATTAAAGGTATGTGTTTATTTTAGTACTTTTTTGTTGTTGTTAATCCTCACCTGAGGATTTCCAGAGAGAGTGAAAGGGAGAGGGAGAGACAGAGAGAAACACAGATGTGAGAGAGACAAATCAACTGGTTGATTCCTGAGTCTGCAACTGAGGTAGGTGCCTTTGACCAAAATCGAACCCGGGACCCTTCAGTTCATGGGCAGACACTTTAGGGCTGATTGAACTTTAAAAACATTGTCTCCTTCTGGATATCCCAACATTCATCAAGGTCAACATACTGCAAACACAGCTCATCTTTCTGCCCCTCCATAGCCTGATGCTTTTCCTGCATCCCCCACGTCATCCTATCTAGGGGAGCCACAGGTCACCTGGACTAGGGGCTGGGAGTTATTGCCAATCCTATCATCCTTATCACTTCCACGCGATTACTCACCAGTGAGCTCAGCCAGCCAATCCACAACGATTGGGGAGACTGTCCGAGACTCAGGAGCTTAAACTTACTTTCATTTCACTTTATTAAACAAGCAATGAACAGTGCAAAGGTTACACACAATTCAATACAGGTGTCTTTTCCTTATCCGCAGAGTCGCCCGGCACACAAACCAGAGTGTGGAAAGGAGATAGATGATGTCAGCAGGTCCACTTGCTCCTCCATACATTTTTAAAAATATATATTTTTATTGATTTCAGAAAGGAAGGGGGGGGGGAGAGAGAGAGAGAGAGAGAGAGAGAGAGAGAGAGAGAGAGAGAGAGAGAGAGAGAGAGAAAATGATAGATAATCACTGATAATGATGATAGATAATCACTGATCAGCTGCCTCCTGCACACCCCACACTGGGGATCAAGCCCACAACCCAGGCATGTGCCCTAACCGGGAATCAAATCATGACCTCCTGGTTCATAGGTCAGCGTTCAACCACGGACCCACATTGGCCAGATTCATCTGTTCATTTGTAATGAGCTCACACACTGGCCAGACCAACTAAAATATAATAGCTCTGTAGAAACCAACTCTATCAAACCCAAATCCCTTCTTTAATTGAAACCCATTTATTCTTCTTTTAATCTCAAGAGAAAAAAGGAAATATCTGATATATCTGATAATCTCCTTTCTTTTTAATAAAACAGCCACACTTTTGAAAAATTATAATTCATTGAGTGTCTCATACAATAGCAAAAGAGAGAGAGAGAGAGAGGGAGAGAGAGAGAGAGAGAGAGAGAGAGAGAGAGAGAGAGAGAGAGAGAGAGAGGGAGAGAGATCTCACTATGCCTGGTATTGGCCAGCCTCTTATTATTTATGTATTCTTTCTTTATTGGATTTCTACAGCATCTTTCCCCTGAGGAGCTCAGGGTTTTATGCGACAACTTTTAAGCAGCAAATACTACTTCAGCATAATGAGGCCGCCTTGTCTCCTACAGAAAGAAGGCAGAAGAATATCATGTGCTTAACCAGAAGATGCTTAATCAGTCATCCTCAGCAAGCCACGCGCCCACTTGATCAATACAAAACACCCAAACAGGGTCATTGCAGCCAGAAACAGGGGCAGAACCAGGAGCTGAGCCAGAGTGGAGGGTCCCCCCCCACCACCCCGAAAGGCATCCATTTGTTGCTCCACTCATTCATGCATTCATTGATTGATTCTTGTAAGTGCCCTGACTAGGGATCGAACCCGCAACCTTGGGGTATTGGGACGATGCTCTAACGGACTGAACTACCCGGCCAGGGCCCCTTATTGCTCATCTTGAATCACCACCACAGCCGGGAACATTGCAGATACCAGCACAGGGCCGCTGAGTGAGAGGAACGAGCTTGGCACAGAGCGCATGCTCCATCAATCTTTAATGAGGTAGGTAGGAATGTAAACAAATGTGGGGGCCCATGGGTAATTGGAAAGAACTCCACTGAATGTGTTCCTGGAGTTCTTCTGTAGGGACCATTGCTTATGCAGCAGAGAGCAGTGAGTGGCAGCGGGTTTATTAATGATTGAAAACTGGTTAATGAATTATGACTGCTTAGCATAACAGAGAGGCGAGGAAATTGGAAGAGGGCCTGGTTGATCAGCAGAGTGGTTTAAATGCTAGAAAACAGAACTTAGGAGGAGAAACTAAGTGATTCAGACTAGAGAAGAGTAGGGAAGGATATTATAGCAGGCGAAGGCCAGCTGTGCTTCATTTTAAAATAAATAAATATAAATAAATAAATAAATATATATATATATATATATATATATATATATATATATATATATATTATTTGTATTGATTCAGAGAGGAAGGGAAAGAAATAGAGAAACAGAAGCATCAGTGATGGGAGAGAATCATGGACCAGCTGCCTCCTATACACCCCACACTGAAGATCGAGCCTGCAACCAGGGCATGTGCCCTGAGCGGAAGTCGAACCGTGACCTCCTGGTTCCTGGGTCTATGTTCAATCACTGAGCCACACTGGCTGGGTTGTTCTTCATTTTTAAAGACTAACCCATGTAGTGAAATACAGGAGGTGACGTGTTAAATTCACCGAGGGACTGAGCATTTGTAAACATTTGTGTTATGGGACACTCTCAAATTGAAATGATACTGGAAAATGACAGTTGAAAACAAATCACAGTGCAATTACCTCAGCTGCCTCCTGCACACCTCCCACTGGGGATGTGCCCACAACCAAGGTACACATGCCCTTGACCGGAATCGAACCTGGAACCTTTCAGTCTGCAGGTCAACGCTCTTTCCACTGAGCCAAACCGGTTTCGGCAAGACTGAGCTTTGAAGTCAGATGGCTTGGATTCAAATACTGATTCCAGAGGTTTGCCCTGCATGAATTAGCTTCACCTTCCCCCTCTGTAAGATAAATTTGATGAGACTAATATCTACATATGAAAGCTGTTTTCAGAACGAAGTGAAATCCTCAATGCAAATTACTAATCTCAGTGCCCAGTATACAGTAGGGTATACAGTAGGTGCTCAATCACTATCACTGGGGATGCTAAGTGACACATCTGATGCAGGCACAAAAAGCCCAACCTTCCTCCTTAGGCAGCAAAACAATAAGATTCTGAGTCTCAAACTGGGACACATGCCTTTAATATATTCTTTTAGTATTTCCTTTCTCTTGTCATTCTCAAGCTTTCATTCCGACGCTGTGGTTGGAAGGAAAGACAGTAAAATGTTTGCAGAATCCTGCATCTTTCCCAAGTATTTTAATTTGGGATATTAGCTCTCTGTGGGAGGCCGCTCTTTAAAAACAGATTTTTCAGGAAAGCGTATCTTTTAAATCAAGTTGTTTACATTTCAAATGCAACATGGTAAACATCAAATGTCTTCTCATTATTCCACAGCCTTAGGTTTCATAACTTCAGATTCTTTGAAAGAATGCTGTTTTTCTCTGCACAGCTGCCAAGATGGTCTTAACAGACACATGAGCACCATCTTTTGGCGAAAATGAGTTATAGATTTAATTTTGTTTTCATAATGGCTATCTCTCAATTCCTATTATGGATGTGGCCCCTCTAAAAATGACATTGAAAATGGAGACGAAGCCTGGCTCAGGTAAGTCAGTGGTTGAGCATCAAAGCATGAATTCCCAATCAGGGCACATGCCCAGGCTACAGGCTCCATCCCCAGTAGTAGGTGTGCAGGAGGCAGCCCGATCAATGATTCTCTCTCATCATGGATGTTTCTATCTCTCTCTTTCCCTCTCCCTTCTTCTCAAAAATCAATAAGAATATATATAGATATAGATATAGATAGAGATAGAGATAGAGATAGATAGAGATATATAGAGATACATATAGAGAAAATGGAAAAGAAAGAAATATATATCAATACATTTATATATATATCAATTTAATAAAATGAAAAAGAAAAACAGCAAGTTAAAGAGATAACAATAAAAGAATAAATTCCAAGAGGAAGTTTTCACCATATAATCAAATGCTGCTGCTGATCCCCTGTTGAGTAGTAACTAAAAAGCTATCCAGCCTTAGGTTGGGGTCGGGGTGCTTTGGGTGTCAAAGAAGAGGAAGGTTACCAGAAATGGGGATGAAGGCCAGAAGAGGAGGGTGAGGGCAAATGGAAAGCAACCTCCCATGGAAACATGGCCAACAGCCACACTGGATCTCGTAACAATCCTAACAGGTAGGTTTCATTTTCCCTCCAGCTTTTTCAGACATAACTGACATACAACAGTTGTAAGTTTAAGATCTATAACACAATGATTATATATATATATATATATATATATATATATATATATATATATAGTGAAATTATAACCACAGTAAGGTTAACAAGTCTACCATCTCACATAGTTACAATTTGTGTGTGTGTGTGTGTGTGTGTGTGTTGAGAAAATTTAAGATCTGCTCTCTTAGCAACTTTCAAACATGCGTACAATAAACTGTTAATCACAGTCGCCGTGCTGTACATCACCTCCCCAGAACGTATTCATCTCATAACTGGAAGTTTGTACCCTTTTACCACCTTCACCCAATGAGGCATCTCTTCAGTTCATTTTTTTGTTGTTGTTCTTGTATCTTTTAACATCATCCTTCTCACTGAAAACAAATGGGATTTCATATGCTGGTGACTGTTAGTGTCTAAATGTCTTTGAATCACTTTTGTTTGCTCTCTCTTCAGAACTATGAATTGTTCCGCCTACACCATAAAAAAAAAAAAAAAAAAAAAAAAAAAAAAAACTGTGGTGCTTGGGGCCCTGGCTGGGTAGTCCAGTTGGTTAGAGCATTATCCTGAGACGCCAAGGTTGTGGGTTTGATCCCTGGTCAGGGCGCACACAAGACTCAACCAATGAATGCATAGATCAGTGGAACAACAAATTGATCTCTCTCTCAAATCAATCAATCAAATCAATCAATCAGTCAAAACACACACACACACCAAAGCTCTGATGTTTGGCATTTCCCCCCCCCCCCCCCTCTTTAAACTACCCCGAACCTGCCTAAGTTTTGCTCAAATTCTTTCTCCTCCTAAATTCTGTCCTGGCTGGTCTACTCCATCTTCTCCAAACAATCCTTATCGGTCCCTCTCAGTCCTTGGCATATTGCTCTGTGAGCAAGTGTTCTGCAAGTATCCATTGAGTAAATTATATTTTTCAATCACTCAGGCAATTTAGTACTGAAGAAGCAGGAAAACCATATACTCTGAATCTCTCAAAAAAAAACAATATGTTTCAAGCATTTGAAAGGAGAAAATACAGAGCCCGTAAATAATTGAGGAATGCAAAGGATGACACTTGTCAGAAACTAAACTCGAAGCAAAGTAAAAGGATGCAGGGTCCGAAGAGAAGATTGGGTGCGCCATCACTTCCAACAAGGCATTTAAACATAAGAGGGCTTCCTGTCATCTCTGTAAAAGGAAAAGTGGATCATTTGTTGAAGGCAAAGATGATTCAACTTGCCTGCAACAACATGCGGAGGATTAAAGAACAGCGTGGCGCTCCCCAGACACCAAGGTGACAAGAGACACTGAATAAAAGGAAAAATCAAGATGTGAAATGCAAGCGAGTTCGCAACACATACAAAGAGTAAATGAAAAAAGAAAACAGGAAACCAAGCAGAGGCGAAAACAAATCATTTACGGAAGGGTGAGATAGAAAATAAGGACAATTGTGTGAAGAAGGAAAACGCCCGTTTGTCTCGAGAGGGTAAAGAATGAAAGCAGACTCTCCTGGTGGCAGATTCAAAGGAACTGTCTGAAAGCCGGTGAACTTTCTGGGACAAAAGAACAAGAATATTATTGACAGGTGCGGGGTGGAGGTGGAGAGAAAAGGAAAGTAGCTGAGATACAGGAAGAGGATTAAAGATGACCTTGGAGTTAGTCTCAAAGGTTAAAGCTCCCATCTGTAGGGAGAGAAACACAGTGTGTGTGTGTGTGTGTGTGTGTGTGTGTGTGTGTGTGTGTGTGTTGCCCCAAATAAGAAAGCCTAGTTCCTATGAAGCTCACACCGAAGCACATCTTTTGCATATGGAGCCAGGAAAGACAGGAACTTGTAAAGTACAATAGATGAGCCAGGAACTTGAACCTGCAGGGAAGTCACAGAGACCTCACAATGCACTGGACTCAAAGACGGTGAGAAGATACACACGCCAGAGACAGAGAAACGGCGATCAAGGCCCTAGCTCAGTGGTCAGCAAACCACGGCTTGCGAGCCACATGCAGCTCTTTGGCCCCTTGAGTGTGGCTCTTCCACAAAATACCACGGCCTGGGCGAGTCTATTTGGAAGAAGTGGCGTTAGAAGAAGTTTAAGTTTAAAAAATGTGGCTCTCCAAAGAAATGTCAATCATTGTACTGTTGCTATTTGACTCTGTTGACTAATGAGTTTGCCGACTACTGCCATAGCTGGTTGGTTCAATGGATAGAGCATGGGCCTGCAGACTGAAAGGTCCCGGGTTTGATATCTGGGTTGCAGGCTCCATCCCTTGGCCTGTCCGGGCACGTGGGGGAGGCAACCAATCAACATGTCTCTCTCACACTCCCACAGTGATGTTTCTCTCTGTCTTCACTCGCTTCCACTCTCTTTAGAAATCAATGGAAAAAAATAAATATCCTCGGGTGAGGATCAACAATAGCAATAACAAAAAAGCAATAAAAAGGTAAATAAAGACCTCAGACCCTGTGTCAAAAGCAAGGTACCAAACCACATAGGCCTACTGGGATGGTGGATAGTGGGAGAAATATTATACTTGCTGTGCCCAAGAGTCAAATCCATGGCCTGTGCATTGGACCAGTAAAGCCACATGTACCTGAACTGGGGAAGACAGACATGCCTCTTGCTCTCCCAAAGCAATGAATGCAACAGACACTTGCAGTGAGAGAAGCGAACACAGTGTGGCACTGTGGGAGGTGAAAGGTGTCCAGGGGCCCATCAGACAGCAGTGATAGGAGGACAGAAGACACAGGCATCTGCTGAAACCGGTTTGGCTCAGTGGATAGAGCGTCAGCCTGCAGACTGAAGGGTCCTGGGTTGGATTCTGGTCCAGGGCATGTACCTTAGTTGAGGGCACATCCCCGGTAGGGGGCGTGCAAGAGACAGCTGATAGATGACTCTCTCTCATGGATGTTTCTAATTCTCTATCTCTCTCTCCCTTCTTCTCTGTAAAAAAAAAAAAAAAATCAATTATCTATGGCACGTTGGGGACACATACAACAGACTTGGCCACAGAGGCAGAGAGATGACTCACAGGGGATGGCTCATGGAGATCCCGCAGCTCCTTGCAAGGAAAGAGAAGGCATCTGGGTCATACTGGGAACAGAGGAAACATATGGGGGAGGGGGTGCACCTGGAGTCCACAGGGGTGTTTGTGATGGGAGGCTTGGAGGATGAGTCGGAGGAAATGATGCAGCTGATGTGCCAGGAGCAAGAATGTGATGCTCGTTGGAACACGGGAGGGAAGCTGTATATTCCCGAGCTCCCTGGGGGAGAGGGGGAGGGAGGGAGGTGCGTGGTGCTCACTGACAGAGGTAGACACTGGGAGGGAGGCATGGTTACAGAGGAAGCCTTGAGGAATGCGTCAGGACTGGAAATCATCATTAGAAAGCAAGGGGAAGCTGGCATGCGCGGCGCATTGGTGGCGAGTGTGTGATAGGGACTCTGTCCAGCTGAGTGTTTCCAGGACACAGAAGGAAAGATGAAAGTGATAGCTGCAGGAAACGTAGTTTAAAAACAAAAATCTGCCCAGAAGAAGCTCTGAAAATAAAACTGTGGGATGCACAAGAAGAATGTTTAAAATACCTGCACAACTGGGGCACAAAAGTAGGAGTATTTTCAGGATTTAGGTTTAAGGATTAGCCTTCCCTCTTTAAAAACAACAACAACAATAACAACAACAACAACATATTTTTATTGATTTCAGAGAAGAAGAGAGAGGGAGAGAGAGAGAGAAACATCAATGATGAGAGAGAGTTATGGATCGGCTGCCTCCTGCATGCCCCCTATTGGGGATTGAGCCAGCAACCCAGGCATGTGCCCTGACCAGGAATTGAATCCTGGCCTCCTGGGTCATAGGTCAATGCTCAATCACTGAGCCATGCCAGCTGGGCAGCATAAACTTTTTGTGAAATGCTAGGTGACCTTTTTGTGAAATGCTATGTATTGTCAGCTTATAGCATTTGTTGTTGATACAGCACGGATTAATTGAATAAAATAATCTGGAGTGATGGGTATACACTAAAAATGCAAAGGAATAAAAATACAGAGAACAGATATTAAAAGAAAAATTAAATGATAGAAGCTAATGTATCCTGAGATTTAAAAGAAAATAGCAAAGTCCAATAATTACCTAGTAAATTTATTGGGCCAAAATGGTAATCCATTTATATTTTGACGATGAGTCAAAAAAGTATCTAAAAATTAGGCCCCAAAAGCAGGAACACTGGGTATGAGAAAATGATAGCTAAATACATTGAGGTTCAATGAAATATAATCTCTCTGTGTTATGGGAGAAAAAACAGTGATATACTGCCAAGATAATAGAGAATAGCAAAGTGATTACTGACGTCTTGAATGGGAGAATATAATGCATTCTGCCTACTGTTCCAAATGAAAAAGAATTTTTCTAAGGCAGCAGAAGAAATGAAATGCTTAGAAATTCTGAACCCACAAGGGCAAGCACAGATTCATATTTTATATTATGTCTACGGGTTGGGACTCTTACATATATTATTATTATTATATCTGAGGGATGATAAACTTTAGTTGGCACAAAAAAAGAGAAATGGCAAGTCATCCGTTGTGCGAGAGGAAAAAGACCATACATCTCGGGAATAAGAAGAAGCCAAAGTGATGGTTTCAAACACTGAGAACAGAAAAGAGTTTTTCTGGACTTGAATGGGCTTACTGGAGAATCTGCTGCTGAGAGATAAAGGGAAGAATTTGCCTGTGGGGCCGTAACACTAACACAAGCATTGCTATGGCCTCCTAGAGGGAAGGGTGAGCTACTGGGGAGTCAGAGTCCGCGAAGGATGGTCAGGAAGAAAGAACGGACAATCTCCCATGAAACAGACCCGAGAGAGGGAAACAGAGAGAGTAGGGAAGTTCTGCCCTCGTTCAAACATCAAGCTCACGGGGTGTTGGTGAAAATGTCTGAAAGAAGGCAAGGCATACAGTACACAGAACAATGAAAACACTCGATGGATAAAGGGAGACACTTTGATTTTAAGACACTGCATGAGAAATCCAATGATCAGGGCATGAGAAAGGGGAGAAAAAAGGATATATCCTTCTTTTGGGATCTCCATTGGATAGGAGGAGAGAGAATTTGTAGGCGTGGAAACTCAATGCTTCTTGTGGAAGAAGGAGTACAACTTTCAACAGTGAGTTCTGAGAGCACGTTGGGGAGATGGAAATATAAGTCAACGAAGGAACAAAAGAGTATAAAGGAACATTTAGTATGAAATATAATAGAGTGAAATAGGAAAATAAGTAATGAGTATAGGAAGAGACCTATCGAGCCTAAATGCAAGAATTGTCAAGACCAGGTTTCCTTGGGGGGGATGGGAAATGAGAGCGAATGATGCTGGGCCAAGCCATGATAGGCAGGTAAATAGACAGAAAGCCAGCCAGCCCCAGATAAGTAGCCAGGCTACTGTAAGTGCTAACTGGGGGACCAGGAAGACCTCTCATACTTAATGGAGATTGAGGAAGATGAATATATTGGGACAGGCTCTAGCTGGTTTGGCTCAGTGGATAGAGAGCCCACCTGAGGACTGAAGGATCTCAAGTTCGATTCCGATCAAGGGCACATGCCAAGATTGCAAGCTCGATCTGCAGTAGGGGACAGGAGGCTACCAATCAATGATTCTCTCTCATTATTGATATTTTTTTAAAAATATATTTTATTGATTTTACACAGAGAAGAATTGAAAGGGATAGAGAGTTAGAAACATCAATGAAAGAGAAACATCGACCAGCTGCCTCCTGCACCCCCCCACTGGGGATGTGCCCACAACCAAGGTACATGCCCTTGACCGGAATCGAACCAGGGACCTGTCAGTCCGCAGGCCGACGCTCTATCCACTGAGCCAAACCAGTCCCGGCTCATTATTGATATTTTTATCTCTCTCTCTCCCTCTCCCTTACTCTCTAAAATCAATGAAAATATATTTTTAAATGGGTGCAATTATTATTTCACACCTATGTAAGGAGTAATAGCAGCTAAAGATTCTACAACAAACGCCAGGTACCAGTGGACCAAAAGTTAAAACAAAACTGTTCCATTTTGCTTTGTTTGAACTCCACAACCAACACCCTGTGCAACCGAAGATGGTCCCATCTTACAAATAAGGAAACTGGATTACAGAGAGGTGAAGAGGAGTCCTCAAGGTCATTCAACTGGTGATGGTGAAGCTGGGAAACTCATGTCACATCTCAACGTCAGAGTCCTCGTTCTTATCTATTAATAGTACACTACACTGAGGACCAATTATATGATCATTCCCATACGAAAGCACATATTAGCATGTTTATTACCAAGGAGGCATTAAACAAATCTTTCCTTCTCCTAATAGGCTTAAACAAATTCTAATAGGACCTAAACAACTTACACACACACACACACACACACACACACACACACACTTTTTATTTCCCCTTTCTGTCACTGGATTATTTATAGTAAACAGTAGTTTTCCAGAGAACAATATTGAGGCAGAGATTGGAAAGACAATGAGGGAAAATGCTTTTGGAATGGGTAGGCACCTAAAGTCTCTACCTAGCCCTAGCCGGCTTGGCTCAGTGGATAGAGCATCAGCCTGTGGACTGGCCAAGGGCACATGCCTGGGTTGCGGGCTCGATCCCAAGTTTGGGGGTGTGCAGGAGGTGGCCCATCAATGATTCTCTCTCATCATTGATGTTTTTCTCTCTCCCTCCTTCTCCCTTCCTCTCTGAAATCAATAAAAATATATTTTAAAAAGGAAATACATAAAATCTCTACCTAATGTGAAAAGAGGATATCCCAGTTTCCCCCACCAATCTCCATCAGCTCCCCAAAATACGAAGCTACATTTGGATCCACCGTCATGATACCAAATCCAGCATGTAGACGTGAAGTTAAAATTTCACCGGTGATACTCAGAACAGCAAGAAAACACACACACTTTCGTGCGGGTACACAAAAGTTAAAAACAATATTCGCAACAAAAGTACTCAGCCCTGGAAACAGAATTTAAATGCGGGTGCCCCCAAGGATTTGAAAATGTCACAAATGGAATGCATGCCGACAAGAGATGTCCCTCCCTAAACACATTAAAGGGAAAGACTGTCACCTATAGACACCTAGACAGGATAAGACATCCTGGCGGGGGAGAGAGGAGCAGACACCCCCGGATCCTATGCTAATAAGAGATGAGAAGCTTGAACACGAAGGAGGGGTCTGACTGACCCACATGTCATAAGAGATGACACACGAGAGAGGCCGTGGGGGGAAGTAGATGATTCCTCAGACAAGTTAGGAGGTAAAATACGGAATGTTTTACTATCACGGAGACAGACGTTGCCTTGAGAAGAGCTCTTTGGAGTCTGTTAATGATGCTTCTTTGGTTCCTGTCGAGTTGTGGGGTGGGGCAGAGGAACTATGAGGATGCCTCCTGAGACCTTCCAATCTTACCAGTGTTCCCCCGTTCTTACGAATGCATTTATTAATTCAAAGCAATGTGTTTTTCAAATCTGTTAAGAGCAGCAGTATCATTGTTCTTCCAAGAAGCAATAAACAAAGCCAGAAGTAGGAGAGTTTGCCAGTAGGCTCAGGAAATACAAACAAAGGAATTTTCCAACAACTGAGACTGAGAAAACCCAACCATTGTGGCTTTGAGATGTGGTTGAGCTGCCTCCTCCTTCATCCATGTATCCCATGTTCATTGCAAATAAAGTCATCTTTATAGCTCTACTAGAGGCCCAGTGCATGAAAATTCATGTACTGGAGAGGGGGAGGTCCCTTAGCCCGGCCTACCCACTCTCAAAGTCCAGGAGCCCTTGGGGTGGGAGTCATCTGGCAATCAGGGGAAGGTGGTGCCCCCATCACACCTCTGCTGCTGACACTGCCAGCAGCGCAAGCCTTGGCCAACCCTGGTTACCTACGCCTCAGGCTGGCCTTGGGCAGCTGGGGGGCTGAAGAGACCGAGGGACTCTGGAGGCAGGCACACAGAGCAGTTGGACCCACCTGGGGGCAGTCCTGGCTAGGTTGCTTGCCTGCTGCCCTGGTGGGGCTAAGGGGACTGGGCACCGCCATCTTGTGGCTGTGGGTGCCGCCATCTTTGAGGGTGTGGCAGTCAATTAGCATATTCCCTCCTGATTGGCTGTGGGTGCCACCATCTTTGTGAAGGTGTGATGGTCAATTAGCATATTCCCTCTTTATTAGATAGCATCCCTAGAAGGTATTTGACTCAGATAGACTATGAAGTTAGGACAAAACAAAAGTCCATGAAAGACCACACTAATAATGCTTCCCAGGTAGCATGAACCCTTCAAAATTCTAAGCCCAGATGACTTTCAAAATTGATGTTATTAATCTGCAAAATAATAAAGGGCTGTGTCACAAAATGCTTCCAAGGAAATTTTAAATAAACTCAACTGCTCTAGAAAGCTGGTGAAGAACTGCCACAGACCTGAGGGTTTTTTTTAAGTCCTGCTTGTGCCCAAAATGTGATAAGAAATAATTGCTTGAGAAGATCATATTCACAAAATAACACAGATTTTCAAAGTGTGTTGAAAGGTGCTCGTTAGTATTGAAAGAGGGGAGGGTTTTAATTATCTGTGCCTCTTCTTAGTCTGTGATTGGGGGCAAGGTACCTAACAATTTGGCATCTCAGTTTTTCTTCTATAACATCAGGATCATAATAATTCTTCTATAACATCAGGATCATAATAATACATACATCACAGGGTCTTTATAAGGATTAAGTGAATGGGCCCAGCTGTGGTGGCTCAGTGGTTCAATGTTGACCTATGAACCAGGAAGTCGAAGTTTGATTCTCAGATTGTGGGCTTGATAGGGGGAGTGTAGGAGGCAGCCAATTGATAATTATCTCTCATCATTGGTGTTTCTATCTCTCACTCCCTCTCCCTTGCTCTCTGAAATCCATAAAATTATATATGTATTTTTAAAATCTATAAAGTACTTAGGCTAACACTTGGCATGCACATATTTGATATTGCTATTATTATTATATGACCTATGACAACTACATCCTTAGCTTCTTGCTGGGAGGAGTCAAAACCTAATTAAATGACATTTATTCTTTTTGAAAAATTCAAAATACAAAGATACCATATCTTTCCTATCAAATTACCCAGAATTAAACAACGATGAAAATACTTAATGATGTTAAAGGAATAGTTGAATCAACATCTGTCAGTCTGCAGGTGCACAGCTAAATTATTGATACAGCCTCTTTAGATCCTAATAGATTATTTTGCCATATTTTCATGGGGAAGAATGGAAGAAAATACACCAAATGAAAGCAGTGCCTACTGCTATGCAGCTTGCATTCTGGATGCATCACAGTATTCATACAACAAAGGTTAGAATATAATCCTTAAGCTCGTATGCACATACTTATGACATAAGGTACACATTTAGAGGCAGAAGAGAGACAAACGACATGCTCTAAGGATGTAGCGTTGGAAACGTTGTCCCTAACTCCGTGGTCGGCAAACTGCTGCTCTCGAGCCACATGCGGCTCTTTGGCCCTTGAGTGTGGCTCTCCCACAAAATACCACTGATCAATTGTAGTTTGTGATTGGGGGCAAGGTACCTAGCAATTTGGCACCTCAGTTTCGTCTTCTATAACATCAGGATCATAATAATACATATATCACAGGGCGAGTCTATTTTGAAGAAGTGGCACTAGAAGTTGTTTAAATTGAGAAAATATGGCTCTCCAAAGAAATGTCAATCGTTGTACTGTTGATGTTTGGCTCTGCTGACTGATGAGTTTGCCGACCACTGCTCTAACTGAACGTTTCAGGGGATGGTGGCAGGTGTGCAGGCTGCAGGGTAACTGCCGGGGAATGAAAGCAGGAAAACATGTGGTCACAGGAGAAAAGCACCAGATACAGGACTGGATCCTGCATGATGACCCCACCAGCAAGGCCTACAGGTACCCACTACGTATACCAACGGGCATTCGTAGTCATGTCCCAAGTCAAATAGGAATATCACATGCACCAAGTCAGGTCTTCTGGGGGCCAGTTGTAGAAGAAGAAAAAAATAACATCCAGGCCACATGGCGTTTCATTATTTTTCTTTTCCCTGACAAAAGCTTTAAAATCATAAAATTCCAAATAAAAACCCCACCTACTTACAGGCACCTCAGATTCCTGCTCTCTGGTCAACCAGGAAGACACGGGAAGCTTGGTGAGCGCAGGGCCGATTTATATCCCATTTATTTCTTGAATGACACGGGTTTGCATTGTGCAGGTCGTGCCTAAATCAACTTTCGTGCCAATAACTACAGCCTGCCCTTCCCTTCTCCGTGGTTTCGCATCAGCAGATTCAACCAACTGCAGGTTTTAAAAAAAACAAACAAACAAAGAAAAAACACCCACACAATATATATATATATATATATATATATATATATATATATATATATATATATATATATATATATATATATATATATATATATATATATATATATATATATATATATATATATTTGCATCGCCAGGGGCACATTCCCAGCCCCAAATCCCCAACAGCAAAGCCAAAGAATATTCTATTTGCCTTCCCAACCGCAGATTCAGCCTCAGGACAGGCACCGAAAGTACGACTGCTCTCAGGTTGCAATGGCTTGAATCTGCCGATGCGAATCGCCGACTTGTCTGATCCTGAGGTCACGCCGGGTCGCCTGGCCTGGATCAGTCCAGGGTCATCTGTGTGGTCGCTGTAAGTTGAAAAAAATAAATGTGATTTATTCTTAGGCGGTATCAGGGGTCGCCGTGGGAGTGCTTGTGGCACGAGGGAGCCATGTGGTCGGTGGTTTTGTTTGCAGGATTTTTCCTTTTCCAATCGGACCCTTTCAGGCACGCTCAGAGGTCTCATTTCTCCCCTCTCTTCTCCAGACCGACACCTTTTCCTCTTGTTTTCTTTCTTTCTTTTTTTTTTTTTTTTTTAAATATATTTTATTGATTTTTCACAGAGAGGAAGAAAGAGGGAGAGTTAGAAACATCAATGAGAGAGAATCATCGATCAGCTGCCCCCTGCACACCCCCTACCAGGATGTACCCACAACCAAGGTCCATGCCCTTGACAGGAATCGAACCCGGGACCCTTCAGTCCGCAGGCCGACACTCTAGCCTAGGGGTGTCGAACTCAATCAGAGAAGGGGCCAAAATCTAAAATCCAGCCTAAATCGCGGGCTGAATGGTTTACTGAACAGTCATAAACTGACAATGTCATAAACTGACAGCGGAGTGCAGTGATGACAGCGCGGTGTGGGCCACATTGCAAGGCCTGGCGGGCTGGATTTGGCCCTCGGTCCTTGTGTTTGACACATGTGCGAGTCTAGCCACTGAGCCACACCGATTTCGGCGAGAATTTCCTTTTCTTCGGAAAAGGGTTTCTCAGTGACTGGACGGTGAAACATGTCACCTTGGAGGAAGGTACCACCTTGAGGACAGGGGTCTATGTCCCATGGGATATGGTGGGAATGCCAGGCCTTCCCTTAGTATGAAATGTGTATGGACACGTTCACCCTCCGCCACAGTGGACACTTCCCAGTTTAAAAGGTAGCCACTGTGGCCCGGCCTGCATGGCTCAGTGGCTGAGCATCGACCTATGAACCAGGAGGCTATGGTTCGATTCCCGGTCAAGGGCACATGCCTGGTTTGCGCGCTCCATCCCCAGTAAGGGGGCGTGCAGGAGGCAGCCAGTCAATGATTCTCTCTCATCATTGATGTTTCTATCTCTCCCTCCCTCTGAAATGAATAAAAATACAAAATACCTATAATAATAGAAGCATAATATGCTAATTAGACCGGGTGTCCTTCCAGACATCCTTCCAGACTACCTTCCCGAAGAAGCTGGGCTGCGAGCAAACCCCAGGTCTAAATATATATATATATATATATATATATATATATATATATATATATATTTTTTTTTAAGAAAAGGTAGCCTAAACTGTTTTTGGCTCAGTGGATAGAGCATCAGCCTGCGAACTGAAAGGTGGTCTCCGGTTTGAATCCGGTCAAAGGCATGTACCTTGGTTGTGGGCACATCCCCAGTTGGGAGTGTGCAGGAGGCAGCTGGTCGATGTTTCTCTCTTATCGATGTTTCTAACTATCTCTCTAACACTCCCTTTCTCTCTGTAAAAAATCAATAAAAAGTATATTTAAAAAATACATATTTGTAAAGAAAAGGTAACTATTCTATTTGTGTATGTTTTAAAAAGAAAAGGTAGCTACTCTCTCTCTCTCTCTCTCTCTCTCTCTATATATATATATATATATATATATATATATATGTGTGTGTGTGTGTGTGTGTGTGTGTGTGTGTGTGTATCTTTTAAAAAGAAAAGGTAGCTTCTCTCTCTCTCTATAGATAGATAGATAGATAGATAGATAGATACGTATTTTTTAAAAAGAAAAGGTAGCTCCTCTCTTTCTCTCCACATTGTACAGACGAGGAGCACAAGGTCACTTTGCCTCACACACAGCTTCGTGGGGGCAGAGCCCGGCTTCCCGGGGCAGGCAGGTAGGCTCCATCTGTACCCACCGGGCCATGGGCTCCCACCCGCCCCAGCCCCAGCGGCCCAGGCCCGGCCCAGCCTGCAGGGCCACGTGCCCCTGAGCACTCACTGGCTCCAATTCAATTCCATCTTAAAGTGCTGAGACGAGGTAAAGGTCAGATGAGGAAATGGAAGCTGTGACTGTTTAGGGATGGTTAACACGGCCAAATACATGATAAAACGTTCTGTTATGTCCTCCTCTATGGCTTTTTTTTTTTTTTTTTTTTTTTTTTTTTTTTTTTTTGCACAGCCTGTCATTTTTTTTACATTCCCACGTGACCCTTCAAAGTGTAGGTGTGCAATGTGCGATTCTTCTATCACAAGTCTCTTTTCATCAGCTTCACGTCTGGTTTTTTAAAAGTTGCAAAGAGAGACACGTGCAGAATGTAATATCACGAATGTCCATTTTTCCCCATCATGCCAGATTGGCTATGATTCACGGGTTTTTCTTTCATGGTAGAATTAATAAAACAATGAAGATAAAGTTGCAGTGCCCTTTAGGGAACACACGATTCTTTTTTTTTCTTTTTTTTTTTTCTTCCTTAGCAAGATCTAGTTTTCATTGATCTAAGAGCTGGTGCATTGCCAAGAGAACATCCCCTTCCAGCCAAGATGAATCTTCCCTCGTAACTCACCGCCTACCCTCAGTCACGCGTAGAAAGACGCATGGTGTCTCTGAATCTGTTTTCCCACTGACCTTGCTAAGGTCAGCTTGGAAGGCTGGGTCGCCTTCCAGCATATTCGTTTATAACGGTTTCAGTTTTCCCCATTATCCATTAGGATAACTCAATAGTAATCTCTTTTCAACCCGGCAAATACTTCCACCTGAAATATTATTTATAAGCCTGTATCTCCAGAGCCACATTGCCGAAGCCCTTGAAATTTCCCCTTGTTTTTGTTACAAAAATGTGTTAAGATTTCGAGATTGTTTCCAAAGAAATTCTCCACACAAAACCCAAGAGCCAATGAGTGTGCTTTAAGCCTCAGACCAGTCAACAAAATCCTTCACTCCTATCCGCTGAATGAGCACATCTGTGAGGAGACGAGGCTTAATCTTTTCATCCCCCTTTATATTGTCTGCTTCTGCGAAAAGTTGTTTAAAGTGTATATAACCCTCATGCTTCAATCCACTCCTTTTTTCCCCCCAAAAAAAGAATGCATCAAATATCCCATCCCCTGCATTTTTCTCTGGCTATTTAGCCTCTGAAAACTTTCTCCTGAGTGTGCAACTATTTCTTCACTCACAAAAATAATAGCAGGTCCTCAAATAGTGTAGTTTTGTTCAACCTCACCTTATTATAAGGTTGGTGAGAAGGGAAAAAAAATTCTATTTGTGGTGGGACCACTGTCTGTGTGGAGTTTGCACAGAGGAGCTCTTTGTTGTTGTTTTATTTGTTTGTTTGTGTAATTTTTTTAAAAAATATTTTATTGATTTTTTACAGAGAGGAAAGGGAGAGGGATAGAGAGTTAGAAACAACGATGAGAGAGAATCATCGATCAGCTGCCTCTTGCACACTCGGGGATGTGCCGGCAACCCAGGTACATGCCCTTGACCGGAATCGAACCCGGGACCCTTCAGTCCCCAGGCCGACGCTCATTCCACTGAGCCAAACCGGTTTCGGCTGTTTGTGTAATTTTTATTGACTTTAGAGAGGAGAGGAGAGGAGAGGAAGAGAGAGAGAAACATCAATGATGAGAGAGACTCATTGATCAGCTGCCTCCTGCACACCCCACATTGGGGATCAAGCCCAGGCATGTGCCCTGACCAGGAATCGAACCTTGACCTCCTGGCTCTCAGGTCACTGCTCAACCACTGAGCCAAGCTGGCTGGCCCAAAGAAGCTCTTTGAATCAGAGGAGCCACCAGTCCCTGGGTTTAAATATCAGGCTCTCCTGCTGCCATGCCTGCCCTCTGCTCTCCTCCCTGGAAAGTCTCTTCTACCCTCGGCATAGTCCCCAACAGGAATTACTGCTTAGCTGAAAGGCGAGATTTTGTTTCCGAGTCAGCGATTTGCAGGACACGGTTAAAAAAGCAGCTCTCAGGTTTGCAAATTCCCAAGTTGGGGGAGCAGGACATTCTTGGGGAGATTTCTTTGCTGCCCTACATCCATGTCAATAACCTCATGCAGTCTGACCTTTGCCAGGAGTCCCCCCCAACTACGTGCCTGGATTCTTCCAGAAAGTGTCTCTTCTCCAGGAATCGAACCTTCAAGTCTCGGGTCACCTTCAACAGAAGCCCAAGGGCACAGAGCTGTCGCCTTGGGACTTTTCTGTCCTTTAGCAAAAAAAAGAACTGTTGCCGAGATCGGTTTGGCTCAATGGATAGAGCATGGGCTTGGGGACTGAAGGGTCCCGGGTTCGATTCCAGTCAAGGGCATGTACCTTGGTTGCAGGCACATCCCCAGTAGGGGGTGTGCAAGAGGCAGCTGATCGATGACTCTCTCTCATCGATGTTTCTAGCTCTGTCTCTCTCTCCCTTCCTCTCTGTACAAAATCAATGAAATATATTAAAAAAAAAAAAAAAAAAAAAAGAACTGTTCACCCCACAGTGCTGCTCACACACTCCCATTAAGCTCCATGGCCCCGGGTTACTCACACACATCCCATTCTTAAAGGCTAATGCCTACCATTAGTGGTGAGTCAAGCCCCATTTTTCACTCGATTATGCTTCCTAATGGGTCAACTCCACGGGCCCTTATCTGACTCTGCTCACGAGCCCTTTCTAATTTATCTCCATTTTTTCTGGAACTGAAAACTCGGCCCTAAGTTTTATGCCAAATATCTGTGCAGCCCTATGAAAGGAAACTCGCTCCGTGCAAGTATAAAATACCTTTGCAGGTTGAGTTTGTTTTCTGTAATTCTGATACACATTTAGTTTTGTGCATCCCTTAGGATTTTTTTTTAAATATATATTTTATTGATTTTTTTTTTTACAGAGAGAAGGGAGATGGATAGAGATAGAAACATTGATGAGACAGAAACATCGATCAGCTGCCTCCTACACACCCCCACTGGGGATGTGCCCACAATCAAGGTACATGCCCTTGACAGGAATCAACCCAGGACCTTTCAGTCCGCAGGCTGACACTCTATCCACTGAGCTAAACCGGTTTTGGCTGTTTGTTTGTTTTTTTGTACTGACTAGAGAATATGCCTGTTGAGGTCCATGATGAAAAGGTCTGACATGTATGTATGTATGTATGTATCTATGTATGTGAGTAATGAATGACTCCTGTATGAAGAAATCATCCTTGTAAATCTCAATGACTCAAAATTAAAGGAAGTTACCCATTATGGCTAATAAAAATACACTGAATATTTATTGCATTCGCAATCCTAGGCTGGGCAAAGTGTAAAGAAGATACATTCACAGCATTTATTCTCTTTTAAGTTAACATCTCTCCAGCTTTTTCCTAAGGAGACCCTGTGCTTTCCCAGCTGCCAAGAATTCTCTAAATTTATCCAGCCTCCCAGAAGAGTCTCATTTTCTGGACTCAGCTCTTCCCTGGAACTCAGCAAACCAAAACAATTACCTCAGACCTCACGCCTACTGGAGTGGGTGTCAGAAAGCCTGTTTCCTGGGGCCGTGGGGGACAGTGGGAGACCTGGCTCCTCGGGGGTGACTCTGGCCAAAGGTACTTGGGGGTCCTTTATAATGAGGAGAAACCCCACTGTCCATCGCCTGCCTCCTACAGAGACCAGGAGCAAAGCAAAGAAGACAAACATCCCCTCTATGCTCAACATGTCTTTTTAGGTTAGTTCTTTTGTTCATTTAAAATATACCGGAGTTGTGTTTTATTTCGATGGCATTCGAATAAAAATGTTCCAATTATAGGAACATACACACTGATGTTCTGGCCACTACAACTTCCTAGCAATGAATATACAGGAAGACATTTCCTTCCCTGCGAGATGAACAGGCCAGAGGCCCATATTTCATTTTGAGCAAAACTCGATTTATCTCAGAGGACATGACAGGTTTCTCCATACTTCTATTCTGTAGAAAGTAAGTGCGGGACTCTTCTGTAAATTCTCCTTCAGATTCTCAGTAGATCAATGAAGATCAAAGTAGAGAGAATTTGGAAAATCCTTGCCTGGCATTGAAGTCATGTTTCAGGAAAGGGTAAAAATAGACAATGTGAGGTTTTACCAAAAAAGTAACTTTAAAAAAAAATGCAGAGTGGTGAATACAGACTCTGTGTAATATGTTAAGATCATGGAACCAGCTCGGTTGGCGAGGCTTACTGGTTGAGCATCGATCTATGGACCAGGAGGTCACAGTTTGATTCCCGATCAGGGCACATGCCGAGGTTGTGGACTCAATCTCCAGTAGGGGGCGTGCAGGAGGCAGCTGATGTATTAATGGTTCTCATCATTGATGCTTCTTTCTCCCTCCCCCTTCCTCTCTGAAATCAATAAAAAAAAAAAAAAAATGTTGCAAGGAAGACAGGAAAGAAGAGAGGGAGGGAAGACGAACAAGGAATCAGAAAAGAACTAAATTGCAGACACAGATTTGACAGTTCTACCCTGCAGGACCCTGGAGCTCCGTTTCTTCCTTTATATTACAGGGACAGTGGAAGCTCCGAACGCATTAGCCTTCTGGATCAGAAATCAAGGACAAGTCGGATGCACTAAAACATCACTCTTCTTAAAAGTCATTCAAGAGCTGAGGCTGCAAAGAATCCAAAGTCCACTACTGGCACATTCTAGAAAGTGATAAGCCTTCCTGGGCAGACATCTCACTGTGTTTAATAACTTCCTGCAGGCTAACCAGTCAGGTGACAATGACCAGGGTCCCCAGTCACAGAAAGCTCTGCCCACCTGCTGTGCCTTTCCTGCAGATACCAAGTGTAAGGGGCAGTGTGCCAGAGGCTGAGCGAGGCCACAAGAGATGTTTCCTGCTCAGAAATGGAGGCCTTGTTGGACTGCAGGGCAAAACTCTGCTGCCAAACACTGACACCGATCATACAAAGAAATGAAGTCCTAGTTGAATAGCCCTCGTGAGCATGGACACTGAAACCTCTAAGGAAATCAGCAAATTCAATCCAGCAACTTGTAAACAGGATAACCTCCAAGTATTGTATATCTCAGAAATGCAGGTGCTGTTTTAAGATATGTGTCATGTATGTTAATGCATGTCATGCCATATTAACACATAACAATAATATGTTGACAAAATAAAGGAGATAAATCATATGAATATTTCAAGATATGTGTTAAAATCACTGACAGTATTCATTCCAGATTGTTTTTTAAATCAGATATACAAGAAGAGAATGGAAATTCAGTCTATTATGTCAAAGGCATCTATGAAAAGCCTATAGGTAACTTTACACTTAGCAGCCAATATAGATGTACGTAGTATTTAATACATAATCTATGTTAGCAATATAGAAAATAATCATGTTTCAATATGCTAGCAACAAATAATAGGAAAATTAAATCTAATAATGTATATAATTCACCATACCATTAAAAAATCACTGAAATCTTGACAAAACACTGAGAGAAATTGAACAAGACAAATAAATAGACATATTCAGTGCTTATGTATTAGAGAATATTATACATTAAGGCATTCATTCTTTGCCAAAGTTGGCTATAGAATAACTAATAACACAATCAAAATATCATCATGATTTCTATAGAACATGACAAGTTGTTTCCACAATTTATATGAAAATCCAAAGGATCTAGAATCACAGGAGCAATTTGGTAAAACAAGAACAGAGTCAAGTCCTAACAGAAACGTTTGGGATCAAGATTCGCAACCCCAGAAGGGTCGTCCCTTGCGATTCTGTTTCTTCCTACACCAGCAATAAGAGTCCTGACAACATAGGAGTTACAACGGTGTCTTCCCAAAGAGACCTCTGAGCTTGCCGTCAGGCCTGGCACCCTGTATCTGGGCCCGGACACCTTCACTTTGCTCCTTGGATCCACGCAGGACAAGTCCACGCAGGACAGCTCACAGCCAGCCTGGGAAATTGGGTCTGGACCAGAAAGAGGAGCTGGGAGAGTGAAAAGGCCCCATCTAGATTGCTGATGGTTCAGGGTTTGGTCTCTCCACTGAGCACAGCTGGGGAAATTGTGCCTTTTGTTTGTTTGTCGTTTGTTTTGTTTTGTTTTGGTGAACATTTGTATGGCAGTCCTCCTCCCCAGTGAGCTATATGCAGCTTTTCTATTTGGGACCTGGGTGACTTGTACAAATTCCTAGTGTAAATCCAATCCCCTCATTTATTTTCTTTAATAAATCAAGAAAAGTGAACATTTGTAGATGTTCATCCTGAAAACACTTGATCCAAATCGGCCTGGAGATTTTATTTATTTAAATGTCGTGTGATTGGCTGCTATTCTGAAACGCATCCAACTGAGATGACTTGTTAGAAAGAACGATGCTGAGAAAAAGTATTGGAGAAATCACAGCGCTTCTTCTCTCACACGGATCATTCCACGCGGAATGATCTAGGAAGAAAAAACAACAACAAAGGGCTCCGAATGAAGTTCTGTGGGAAAAGAAGTGACAGAAATAGAAACGATACACTTCTTAATCTCTGATCATAATCGAGGAGCGAACACACGTGAGATGCTAGCGCAGGTCCCTTCACAAAGGCCTAGGGCTAAATGGAACGTGGAGCTTTTAAAAAAAATAATAAAATACTCATTAATATCGCACTTGGGGAAGTGCTTAATTATCACCTCTCGCAGATTTGGGAGACTCTGTGTAGCTCCGTGAATAATGATCCTAAGCTGCTATTTGAAGAAGGGACTTGCATGTCGGGCCCAAAGTCCCATCACGGATTGCACTATTCATTTCGCAGAAACAACTAATTCATCACTTGCTTCTACCTTCCCCTGGAGCTCGCTTCTCAGGGCAGGAGGAAGAAAAGACAGAGCAGGAATAGATGCAGCAGGGAAAACAATGACAGCTCCAACAGTCAACAAGGAAGAGGTTATACTGAGAGGCAGGCAGTAGCTGCCTGCATTTGAACACTCCTTAGCCTGGCACGGAGGAAATGGGAGTTTTCTCCAAGTTCCCTGTGACCTTGAGCAACAAGTTGTACTTTTTATTTTTTTTTAACCCGGATTCCCATGTGCAAAAATAAGTAAATTGATAATAACTGCCCTCGCTATCTAGGTCTGAGGCAGGGGGAAACGCCCAAGGCAAAGGATGCATCGAAAAGTGTTTTGAAAAATGCGAAGCGCTGTCAGGTGTGAGGTGTGATTAAGGCATACATTCCCAAGGCAGAGTTGCTGAGTATGTTGTAGAGAGGGGTCAGAGGCCAGCAATGCCTGCCCACGTTCCCGGTGAGGATGTAATTGCTGCTGTTTCTTGCAGGGGCTTTCTCTTAACCCTTAGGGAGGGGGGCGGAGAGGTTCGGTTTGAAGGCTGCAACATGGCAACTAGCTGAGAAGTTCTCTGTCTCACTTCCTTTCAGGCTTAAAACAATCAGAGGAGTAAGTGCCCCTGACCTTCCTCGGTTGCCAAGGAACTCAATACAGAGAAAGGTAAGTGACTCACAAAAGAAATTCAAAGAATGAGAATCCTGGAGAATGAAAGGCTTTGATTAGGAAACCTTACCATTCATGGGCATGTACCTGAAGACACTGGTATTTCTAATAAGTGCATGTTATATTTCTGCATGGATGTGTAACTTGGATATCAGCTCTCTGGCTGTATCTCGAATCTTTCGGCATAACGAAGGATCAGCTTTTCAGTAATATTTAAATCCAAATAGCTCATAAAACTACCTTAAACATAGTGAGGCCTGGGAGCTTATGTTTTCCTCTTCCTTTCATACTCAGATTCCCTTTTTGTCAAAATCCTCTAGCTCTGTTCTGTGCCTTGCTCTGTCCCCTACTGGTTTGGTCCCTTCAACCCCCAAAATGGTACTATTACCACCTCCACACAATTTGGGTCTCAACCGGAAAATAATAAAACTGAGTGACTTTACAGCAGATAGATTCAAAAGCTATACAGTACCCCTCCCCTCCCCCCCCTTATCTGCAGAGGATATGTCCCAAGATCCCCTCCGTGGATGCCTGAAACCACAGATAGTACTGAAACCGTATATGTTCTATGCTTTTCTTATACATACATACCTATGATAAAGTTTCATTTATGATTTGGATACATTAAGAGATTGGCAATAACTAACAATGAGCTAGAAAAAGTATAACAGTGCACTGTAATAAAAGTTATGTGAATGTGATCTCTCCCTCCCAGTATCTATTGTCCTGTATGCACTCTTGTTGGAATGATGTGAGATGATAACAGGGCCTTATTAAATTGAGAACTTACGCCTTTTCATTAAAGGGAATTCTTTATGGCTTCACTTTGGCACTTTCTGAAACTGCCAGCTTCACTACTCCTGAGCCTGGGACCTTTATTAGGTAAACTAGGAGCCTGTTGCAGGAAGATTCCTGCAAGTGGCCACCGATGCCTCAGGCCACCATTGCTGCCACCCACCCCACCCACTCACCCTGCCCTGCCTGTGCTTTCCCTCTGGCAGCTGCCTTGCTTTCTGCTTTCCCTCCCTCTTCCTTCTATGCTGTCTTCAGTCTTCAGTCTTCACTCCTCCCTCCCTCAGCATATGCAAAT
Organism: Pipistrellus hanaki; assembly: GCF_964339955.1. Classification (NCBI taxonomy): domain Eukaryota; kingdom Metazoa; phylum Chordata; class Mammalia; order Chiroptera; family Vespertilionidae; genus Pipistrellus; species Pipistrellus hanaki. The sequence goes on along the minus strand of NC_140522.1, from coordinate 7,839,280 downwards.
TAACCACCATCTTTGTTGGGTTCATTTGCATACTCGCTCTGATTGGCTGTGGGTGTAGCGAAGGTACGGTCAATTAGCATTTTTCTCTTTTATTAGTGTAGATAAGGGTCGTGACCACAAGCACTGCTCTGCTTAGAGGCCACAGTTGATCTGATAACAGAGAGGAGGCAGCTAGTGAATGACTCACTGGGGGAGAGAATGTACAGTGTGGAGGTGCTGGGCCAAGGGGTGGTCCCAGTCCCAAGCTTCAGGGTTCTCGCCACTGAATAGACTTGACCAGGAGTACCTGCGCCATCTCCCTACAGTGCTTTGGGGGTAAAATGTCAGTAAAACGTAAAAGTAACTGAAGAAGTACCGTTCCTTCTAGTAAGAAAAGTTATTACTTCCTGCCTAAATTGGGTTACATTGTAGATCTACTTTTTTTTTTTTTCTCTTCCTTTCTTCCTTTCTTTCTTTTTTTGTGACATTCCCCCCCTTCTATTTTTGGAATTAAGTCAGGATGAGCACTCTTTCCGGCCTGAAGCAAGTTACATTTCTCTGGTCAACAGTGCCATCTGGTGGGCACCTAAGAAAAATCTCTGCAGTTAATAATGCAAAGGTCTAGGATTCCTAAAAACCTTCAAAAAAGCATCACACAGCAAGTGCAGGTAAAACATTATAGAGGGAACTCACTCGCCATGGTGTGGGAGATCAAGGACACAGAAAGGGAATTATTAAAGAACGTTTGGCAGTGGTCAAGACTCCTTCCCCGTAGCTAGGAACCAGCCAAGGAAGTCATTACCTAGTTAGTACATCCTCACCACCTCTCTGGTAGCTCCCTCATTCCTAAGTCAATATGTGTAATTTGTGGAATAAATTAATGAAAAGCACATCTTCTCCCTTTCTGTCCCTTTACTCTTGCCACTATTGAAAGCAGACAGCCAAAAAAGGGGCAGCTTTGGGGAAGAAACACACACACACACACAAAACAAAACAAAACAAAACAAAACAAAACAAAAACAGCAACAGCCGGGACCGGTTTGGTTCAGTGGATAGAGCGTCGGCCTGCGGACTGAAAGGTCCCGGGTTCGATTCCGGTCAAGGGCATGTACCTTGGTTGCGGGCACGTCCCCGGTAGGGGGTGTGCAGGAGGTAGCTGATCGATGATTCTCTCTCATCGATGTTTCTAACTCTCTATCCCTCTCTCTTCCTCTCTGTGAAAAATCAATAAAATATATTAAAAAAAACAAAACAAAAAAAAAAACAGAACAGCAACAATAATCACACAAAGAAATCTCTGTAGGATCCAGTTTTGAGTTTCAAAAATTCTAAACTCTTGCCCTAACTGGTTTGGCTCAGTGGATAGAGCATCGGCCTGCAGACTCAAGGGTCCCAGGTTCGATTCCAGTCAAGGGCATGTGCCGTGGTTGCAGGTACATCCCCAGTAGGGGGAGTGCAGGAGGCAGCTGATCAATGTTTCTCTCTCATCGATGTTTCTAACTCTGTATCCTTCTCCCTTCCTCTCTGTAAAAAAAAATCAATAAAATATATTTTTCAAAGAATAGGAACCTAGTCATCCTGCAAAAATAATTGGATGCTTTCGGTGCATTTAGGTTTATGCTCTGAGGTGCAAATCTGCTGTGGGGTGAGGAGAAGAGTCCCGGGGGGGTCACATGACCATCTGCTGGCACACGTGGGTCCAGGCAGAATGGGCAGGTGCTGGGACGTCCCCTCGCTCCTCTGATGGAGAAGCACTGACTTGTCGGATTCCTCCGCAGCGTGGTTTTCCAACACCACGTGCAGGTGTCACTTCCCATTAGAGGAGAGACGCAGTGCAACCCTGGTCCACTCATTTCTCATGCTTGAACTAGAAATTATCTTTAGCCGCATGCCACCGTCACTACGTACATCCTAATTTATCTCAACACACGCACCTTTGGGTTGTGTTGTCACCAGACGTAGGAGTTCTGCATTTTTAATGAGGGGCTAAGCTAGTTATTACTTTGATGTCGAAATTCTCCTCTGACAAGTTGCTTTATTTTTCTCACAGGGCTGTTGTCTAGTGAGAAAAAAAAAACAATATTTTAATTTTTTTTTTCTTATTTTTAGACTGTTATAAAATCTTCTCGCTGGCTTTACTTTGATTTGTTACTGTGGGTTTTTTCCCCCCCTAATTAATTTTTGACACAACTGAGGATATTTTTTTCTAAGTAAAACGTTTTAAACTTATTATTATTTTTTAAAAAAATACATTTTATTGAGTTTTTACAGAGAGGAAGGGAGAGAGATAGAGAGCTAGAAACATCAAAGAGAGAGAAACATCGACCAGCTGCCTCTTGCACACCCCCTACTGGGGATGTGCCCGCAACCAAGGTACATGCCCTTGACCGGAATCGAACCTGGGACCTTTCAGTCCCCAGACCGAAGCTCCACCACTGAGCCAAACCGGTTTCGGCTTAAACTTATTTTTTAAAATATCCTTGGTAGGGGCTAGATGAAAGGAGGATGTGGGGAGGGATGGAAATGGGAGACATCTGTAATACTGTCAACAATAAAAATATATATACTAAATATAAATCTCCTTTCACTAACTCAGAGACATTCGCCCTGAATGCATATTTCATTGATGGGTAAGGCCAAGAAACATATGAAAACGTGCTCAAAGTCACTAATTATCCGAGAGATGCAAATTAAAAGGACAATGGGGTACCATCTCATACCTGTCAGAATGGCCATCATCAACAAATCAATAAACGACAAATGTTGGCAAGATTGCGGAGAAAAGGGAACCCTCATGCACTGCTGGTGGGAATGCAGATTGGTGCAGCCACTGTGGAGAACAGTGTGGAGTTTCCTCAAAAAACTAAAAATGGAACTCTCATTTGACCCAGTAATATCACTTCTAGGACTATATATCCCAAGAAACCAGAAACATCAATCAGAAAGGGTATATGCACCTCTATGTTCATAGCAGCACAATTGACCATAGCTAAGATTTGGAAACAGCCTAAGTGCCCGTCAGCAGATGAGTGGATTAAAAAGCTGTGGTACGTCCACACAACGGAATACTACTCTGCGCTAAAAAAAGAAGGAATTCCTACCATTTGCAACAACATGGATGGAACTGGAGAGCATTATGCTAAGTGAAATAAGCCAGTCAGAGAAAGATAAATATCACATGATCTTACTCATCTATAGGAAATAATGAGCAACATAAACTAATGATCAAAAACAGATCCAGAGACAGGGAAGCATCGATCAGACTGTCAAACCTCAGAGGGAAGGTAGAAGTGGATAGGGATAGGGGGAAGAGATCAACCAAAGGACTTGTATGCATGCATATAAACTTAAACAGTGGACACAGACAACAGAGGGGTGAGGGCATGAGTTGGAGGTGATTGGGGAAGGTAATGGGGAGGGGGGGTGAGGACAAATATGTAATACCTTAACCAATAAAGAAGTTAAAATTTTTAAAAAAGAAACAAAAAAAACTTGTTAATTCTACAGTTGGCAAACTTTTATTTATTTATGAGATTGAACATCTCATGTATTTATTGTATATTTTTCTTTTCTCAATCGCCAGCTCATGTTATTTGCCCATATCTTTGTTGGTAGAATCTACTTTCCTTTTGATTTATGAGCTCATTATGTCTACGCTGTGAAATTCTTCCAACTCATTAGTTGTTTTGCTTTTTCATTTTAAGTGGTGTGGCGCTTTGTTGTGGCGTTTGGAAAGTTGCTAAACTGTTTTGCCGACCTGTTAAGGGCTCTGGCCAGATGGTGCTGCTGTCTTAAGACAGCAAGGACCATCAGATAGGAAAAAGCTGAGCCATACCTTTGTTGTTGTGATTAGAAAACAAACTCACCCAAACAAGAAGAATATTTTCTAAATTACTCCCTAAGAGCAGAACAAATATTCCATTTTTATTTTAGTAATAAGTATCTCAATACACAGCAATGCTCTGTCACCTCCCCCACACAAGTTATATATTCTTTTATACATTGTATTTCTGGTATTTCCTCAGCTTAATTTACGACCCTTAACGTATGATTAAGGAAGCCTGGTGAACACTAACCCTGGGGCTTTCTTTGCCACTCTTGCTGAGAGGATCTTAATTAGGTATTGGACTTATCCGGGTACCATTGGGGAGTTGAACTGCCTTCCGTTAATGAGCTCGGAGTGACCTGGACAGTGGGGAGGTCCCAGCAGCTACTGTGTGTCCTTATTCTCTATCCACAAAAGACACTCCACCTCCCTACAATCCGGTCACCACTCCCCACAAGCGTCTCAGCAGTTCTCAGGACTGGCTATAAATGATTCATGGAGTGTGTAGAGATCTTCCTGATCTCCATATTCCATTACCAGAAATTCCGATTTAATGGATCGAAAGTGGGTCCCCAGCAGCGGTGTGTTTAAAAAAGCTCTCCAGGATGGACATGCAAATGTTCAGAGTGAAGAACCATATTTTAATGTTAACTCATTTCCCCCTGACCCCTGACCTGTTATCCATGGGCAATATACAGGAGTGGGCAACAGTAGGTTTACAGTTGCCTTGTGACATTTTTTTGAGTTAATAAAGTTATTGTAAGTTATTGTAATAATCATAACCTGCATGTCTTTTTCCATACAAACAACTGTAAGCCTGTTTTTTGCTCACTCCTGTATATTATCCTCTACAATGGACCTGTTCATTATAAAAAGATTTTAGCCTGGCCAGTGTGGCTCAATGGTTGAACCTCAGCCCAGGAACCAAAAGGTCACTGGATGGATTCCTGGTCTGGGAACACAACTGGGTTGTAGGCTTCATCCCCAGTAGTGGATGTGTGGGAGGCAGCCGACCAATGTTTCTCTCTCATTCACGTTTCTCTCTACCTCTCTTCCTTTCTCTTTCTCTAAAATCAATTAAAAAACCATTTTTAGAAAAGAAAATCATGAGTTAGCTTGCTCAGTCTACTTTAAAAAATGTTCAAGTTGGTCCAAAGGTTGTGGGTTATTGTTAAGCTGATTAACATAAAAAATGTTCAATTATTTTTGCATTGGTTTATACATAAAATGGAAAGAAAAAAAAAGCTTATAATGACTACACAAACAGTTTCCCCTCAGTATCCAAGTCAGATCACTGGACTTGATTAACGTAGAATCTTTTATTCACTGTAGGAGAAGAGTACCAACAAGGAGAATGCATGGGAGACCGTCTCAGAGCCTGCAAACCACAGGTATTGTGGCTCAGCATCCTTCAATATTTATCTCAGAAGTAAATCCTAAATGTCAGGTCTTCGCCAGTCCCTTGCCATTCACTTAACATGACAGTTCATGTCTGGTTATCACGGGCTACTTCATTATTTGACCATGTTTCATGTCGTAATGAGTTGAAAACATAGAGCTTAAAAATATAGTTTTCCTAGTTTGTGATGCTTAAATGAAATCTGCCTGAATTTCGTTTGACATTTTTGACACTTGGCTTAAGTGATCATTTTTTTCAGTGACTTGAGAATTCTAAATTAAGAAATTATAGTTTTCTGTTTTAAAAGCATAAAAAGCATTGCCTCCTCTGAAGAGATAGGCAATCTTATCTATCTATAATAAGTAAGATTATTTTTCTCAATGATCATGATAGGTGACCTATATCAATCAGCACATTATTGATTCTAACATTTGAGCTTGTTGTAATCTTTCACAATGAAGCAAGATGTGAATTAACAGAGGTTTTCATTTATGTTTAAGAGAATGTTAGCATTTTAAAGAGTTTTTTGTCTAGAAAAACAATATCACTGTTAAAATTACTTTTAAAGAAAAAAAAAAGATGAGTTCAAATCAGCTCTTAAGTAATATATAACTTTGAGAAATGTGACATTTAGCCGAAACTGGTTTGGCTCAGTGGTAGAGCATCGGTCTGCGGACTGAAAGGTCCCGGGTTCGATTCCAGTCAAGGGCATGTACCTTGGTTGCGGGCACATCCCCGGTAGGGGGTGTGCAAGAGGCAGCTGGTCAATGTTTCTCTCTCATTGACGTTTCTAGCTCTCTATCCCTCTCTCCTCCTCTGTAAAAAATCAATAAAATATATTTTTTTAAAAAGAAAGAAATGTAACATTTATAATTATTGATAAAATGATTCATTTCTCATATCCCCTATCACTAAAAATATTTGTTGTACCAAAGTGCTCAAATCTAAATTCATCGTGTGGGTGCCTTATTGCTGATACAACCACTAATAGCCTATTGAAACGGGACCTTAATAACTACACTTGCAATTTTAGGTTGTATTAAACTACTTGTGTAATTGTGAGTTAATGGCAATAGACATTATGTTATTACTAAACATAAGCCAAAAGTAAGGGCTCTTCAGTTCTTGAGCCAAAATCTACCCTCCAGTGAATTTAATGCAGTTTATTGGGCAAGTTCCAAGATTTTCACACAGTACTTTTTTAAAAGCTTAATTTTAAATGGATTTCAATGGTGGAAATTCTTTCTTATAAGGATGGGTTAGGCATGTCCTTATAGGAAAGAGCGGTGCCGGCGTGTTTGCCTGTCTATGAGGTGTGTCTCCATGAATTTTAGTAAAAGTTTCTGAGTCCCTCTCGGCCTTGACATGTCTCTCTTTGTGGAATACGTGTGCATTTGTTAATGAACTAGAGGCCCGTTGCAGGAAGATTCCTGCAAGAACAGAGCTTCCCTCCTGCCACTGCCACCTCTCCCGCCCCACGGCGCTTTCCCTGCATGCACCTCTGGCCCCCACACCCCACCTCAGGCTTTTCCTCCCGCCAGCCACCTCTGCCCCTCCATCCCTCAGCACTTTCCTGCCACCCTTGAGGCTGCTGCTGTGGGCCGCCAACCACCACCAGCCACAGCTGCCTTGCTTTCCGCTTTCCCTGCCTCTTCTTTCTATGCCGTCTTCAGTCTTCCCTCCACCCTCCCTCAGCGTATGCAAATCAACCGCCATCTTTGTTGGGTTAATTTGCATACTCACTCTGATTGGCTGTGGGCGGAGCGAAGGTACGGTCAATTAGCATTTTTCTCTTTTATGAGTGTAGATAGCCCACTTCAATTCTAAAACTGCCTACAGTGAGTCCTTCTGCATTCGTGCATATGGTCTGTATGGCTGAGTGTATGGGGGTTTGGGGCATCTATACGTTTACCTGTCCCAAATAAGACATACCTCTGTTCGTCTTAGTCCACATTTCTCTAGGTCTCTCTGTGTCTTTCTGAGTTAAACAACTTATTTTTACTCATCCTAAATGTATGCCTCATCCCATTCCAAAGAGCGGTTGAGGGAGCTAGCTGCATTACCCAGTATGCACAACTATGTGTACCATGCATGCCTCTACCTCTGTTTCTCCGCCCTCATCTTTCCCCCCTTTTCCTGCCTCATTCCAGGACACCAATAACCCTCTATTTAACCATCTGTTCTTCTTTTTATAACCATCATTAAAAACCATCTAATTGCTCATCATGTGAACTTCCATGTCATCTTATCATGGGTTCTGCCATCTGTTTCCAAAACTTTGACTATCCTTTCAGGAACTGTGGGTTGTTTAGCACCCCCACTGAGTCTCAAATATACATAACAAAACTCTGCAGAAGAATGCTTTGAAACTTCAGACCACGCCTCTGTCCAGCCAAGGCACATGCAGCCTTTTAAAAAATCAATATTCGTGATGCTCAACCTTCCGATTCAATTTGCACTATAACAATTTGTGCATATTTTTCTTTGTTGAATCTTTAAAACCGACAGCCCCTACTCAGCCTACCAATGGTCCCATTGGCCCTAATCAGGCCAGTTAGCCAGCCCCAACCCATGCACAGATTTGTGCACCAGGCCTCTAGTATTATTATAATTGTTCCATTTTATAATTAGTCATTATTAATCTCTTACAGTGCCCAGTGAACAAATGAAGGTTTATCATAGGCATGTACGTATATGAAAAAACATAGCATGTATAAGGTTCAGCACTACCTTCTATTTCAGGCACACATTGGGCATCTTGGAACGTATCCTTTGTGGGTATGGAGGGACTTCTCTATCCCATTTTTTAGGAGCTTTAATATATGTAGTTATCCCTGATACAGTTCCAGAGTCTAAGAATTATTTCATGCTTCATTATTGTACTCTTTTAAAGGCCCTATTCCAGTGGTCGGCAAACTCATTGGTCAACGGAGCCAAATATCAACAGTACAATGATTGAAATTTCTTTTAAGAGCCAATTTTTTTTAAACTTAAACTTCTTCTAATGCCACTTCTTCAAAATAGACTCGCCCAGGCCGTGGTATTTTGTTGAAGAGCCACACTCAAAGGGCCAAAGAGCCGCATGTGGTTTGCGAGCCGCAGCTTGCTAACCATGGCCCTATTCAACACCTTCTCTCCTGCCCTAGTATTCCTAGCTTCCAAATAATTATAGATCACTGTGCTCTCAGAACTCACCGAAAGGAACTGCTTAGCTCTGAGCTAATGTCCTCCAGTGGTTATAGGTAAATCACCTTCTTTGTTCATTCACTTTGAGTGAATTTAGAAAACGATGACTTCTGCCTAAACCGGTGTTGCTCAGTGGATTGAGAGTCAGCCTGCAGACTGAAAGATCCCAGGTTCAATTCCGGTCAAGGGCATGTACAGTAGGGGGTGTGCAGGAGGCAGCTGATGGATGTTTCTCTCTCATCGATGTTTCTAACTATCTTTCTCCCTTCCTCTCTGTAAAAAATCAATAAAATATATCTAAAAGAAAGAAAGAAAGAAAGAAAGAAAGGAAGGAAGGAAGGAAGGAAGGAAGGAAGGAAGGAAGGAAGGAAGGAAGGAAGAGAAAGAAAGATGAATTCACCTAAATTTAGGTCCTAAAACATGAAAACGAAGGAAAGAATCTGACACACCTGATGGGCCAAACATCTGTCTTTCTATCTCCGTCTCTTTGCTTTGGTAAAACTGAGGAGGGATTCACACCACCCGTGACCCTGGGCCTGTCACACAATGAAGGAGGACTTCCCTTTCATCAGTCAACTCTCGAAAGACGTGTAGGTACTGTCACGGCAGTGACGTGGACCCTCTTTGACATGTAATCTCTTTGGTCCCCTAAGGATCACGCAGAAATCTCCTTGCCAACAGGACAGCTGCAGGTTCAAAGTGACACCGTCCCACTTCCTGTGGTCACAGCGGGGGCTCTCGCAGAAGCTGTCAGAGTGGCCAGATGTCAGGGCAGTTGTAGGAGTTCCCCCTGCTGCCCTGCTCCCTTCCACTCTAGTTTCCAAGCACAGGGTTGCGTCAGCAACTCCCATCACTCCTGAGATAATCAGCTTGAGGTTCTCCTTTGCTCTTTTTGATTTCCTACTCATCAGAATGACAAAGCCCGCCCCAGCAGGTTTGGCTCAGTGGATGGAGCATTGGCCTACGGACTGAAGGGTCCGAGGTTTGATTCCCGTCAAGGGCACACGCCTGAGTTGCAGGCTCGATCCTCATTGGGGGGCGTGCAGGAGGCAGCCGACCAATAATTCTCTCTCATCATTGATATTTCTACCTCTCCCTTCCTTCCTCTCTGAAATCAATGAAGAATATATTAAAAAATAATCAGCCCTAACCGGTTTAGCTCAGTGGATTGAGCTTGGGCCTGTGGACTAAAAGGTCCCAGGTTCAATTCAGGTTAAAGGCATGTACCTTGGTTGTGGGCCCATCCCCAGTAGGAGGTGTGCAGGAGGCAGCTGATCGATGTTTCTTTCTCATCGATGTTTCTAACTCTATCCCTCTCCCTTCCTCTCTGTAAAAAAGCAATGAAATATATTAATAATAATAATAAAAAGTAAAAAATAAAAAGACTGTCCCTCATAAAATGTATCAACAAAACCCCGAATGATAAAATCGTAGGTAACTGGATCACTACTCTGATATTTTGATAGCTTGGACCTAAACATCATTGAGTACTTTTAATGTTTCACATAGATATACTAGTTTCCCTTAAAAAAAAAAATTTAAAAAAATGAACTTTTAAATTTAAAAGTATGGGAAATAATTGTCTGGTTAGGACCTCACTTCAATATCTATAAAACTTATCTCCTTGTAAACATTTGCATTGCTAATAAATTCCCTACTTAAAACGCAAATTTAATATATAAAGGTAAGATGTTCCCGCTGAAAAATAATTTCCTAATGAGCGACGAAGTCATACAAGCCATTTAGCAGAGCCATTATGGTTATTACTAATAAAATTGGCCTCTCATTTAAATATGGAGACGCCGCAATGCTTCCAATACCAATTATCCATTATCCCCAAATTACATATTGAAACTTGGGGGAATTATGCCAGGATGTAATCAGGAGGAATCAGGAGGTGAGCAATTTTCAGAGCTCCATTTAATTCAACATCTTTTTTAACTGTTATCTTCCAAGATTATAATTACATTCAGCGATTGGTTTGATTGAAGGGGAGAAAAATCATGTTGCTCCATTAGCCACCATTTCCCGTACTTGTTGAATGGCGCTGCGAATGACCCCGTTTGTCAGGAGGAGCCCCCGGGATATGTCTCCATTTCTCCTGGAAGGAATATAGAGTCTTTCCTGAGCTCGGGGTCATGGGGTGCATATGGTTCCCCCCTCTGTTTCATAGCATATTGGTTGATCAGAAAGATGGTGGGGAAAAGAATGGCATTTCTAACATGGTCCCTTCCAATCTCAGTGACATTGGGCAACATTCGTAGCTGATGTTGCTTCATTACGTCTCCTAACAAGAAGGATGAACTGTCTTTGTGGAACCGCTGGGAGAACTACTAAGTAGATATTCCCACAGAGGGAGGAGAAAGATAGGTTTACAGCGGTTCATATGGAAAATAATGCAATCAATAATTCAAAAGTGAACTCTGGGTTTCACCTACTCACAACTGTAAACCTACCCGTATTTGCCACAACCCGTATTTATGTGTGTGTGTGTGTGTGTGTGTGTGTGTAGATATATACACATGCCCCATATAAAAAATACACGAGTGTGATACATAGTGTTGGGAGATAGCCCTCCGTGGGCCTGTCACCTTTTTATGCACCCTGTGACAAATTTGATCCCAGACTATCTTTTCAAGAGTGTTTGGAGAGCAAGCAGCCTTGAACAAGAGACAGTTTCCCTTGGGGCGGAGGGCACATTTGTCTTCTGATGAGCATCATAAAGATGCTGCCTCCCTTTGGGGGAGGGACAGATGGTTTGCTGACAGCCCCTTTTCAATGTGGGGAGTCTCCAGGCTCAGTGTGACACACACAGAGAATACAGCATCCACCAGCTCCGTTCAATGTCACCTCTTCCATGGACCTGGAGGGGAGAAGGGGGGCTGGGAGCCCAGGAGAACGTGCCACTCAGCTCACTGGCCATGCCGTGAGGAATGACGGCCTCGGGCTCTCCCCCAGCAGTCTTGTGTGTTCTGTCTGCATCTCTGCAACACTGACAGACTCACTGGTTTGCCTGTAAGGAGGGTGACATGTAGCCCCTTTGCAGTTCTTGGCACCTAACATGAACTTGGGAGTTCACACAGGAAGGTCTTATTTCAAGGCCATCTGAAACATAATTTTTAAAAATATATATTTTTTATTGATTTCAGAGAGGAAGAGAGAGAGGGAGAGACGGAGGGATGGGGATTGAGCCCACAGCCCAGCACGAGCCCTGACAGGGAATGGATCCGGGACCTCCTGGTTCATAGGTCGAGACTCAACCACCGAGCTACACCAGCCGGTGATTTTTAAAATACTGGCTTGGGTTTGGAGCAATAGTAACACTGCATGGCAGATTCTAGACAGAAGTTACAAGAATTCAAACTTAGAAAGTTTCATTATTTCTCCTTAATATCGGTGGCACTAGGCTAGGGTGTGGACGTCTGATGTAATGGTTTTTATTCTGACAGGAATATCCCTGTCTCACCACACAACCCATTGGTTTTTCCACTTGTTTTCCATCCTGGGACTGGAACGGAGGAGCTAGCAAACACGTACTGATCCCTGCTGTTCTAGGGAAGAAATGTATCTTTCCCCCAACAGTGTTACTGCTATTTCTGGGGGGAAAGGAATAGCAGCCAGATCCCCCCCCCCTGCCCCCACTTCATCCAGCCTACACCCAGGCCACAAAATAGATAAGAAAAGCTTCCAATACAAAGTAAAACCGGAGTGGGGAGTTAGAGCATGAGGGAAAAAAAACATTAGAGCCAATCAAATATGGCCTCCGGTGCTGACTTTTATAGTTACTCCCTACTGGGGAGGATGAAATCTAAATATCAGTAAGTTCAGTGAGGATTTCTGTCAAATGGAGTTTCCACATATTATACGATGTGGTAACTTCTCTATGGAGCTACAAAAACAAAAGGACAGTGCTAGTTATTCAGAGTTAGAAGGGGGAAAGACATAGGTATTAAGAACTGCAGTTAGCACTTGTGTTACAAGCTTTCCCACATGCTCAGGTACCTCTTTATAGGTTATGATTATTTTATTTGTAAAAAGCATTTCAAAGGAAGTGCTTGTATAAAGGGACATATAACTCAACTGTGTTAAGCTGCTCTAAGGCTCTGTTTCCATTTTAAGGGGTATTAAATACAGCATAAGGTCCCCTTTTTTTCTAATAAACTCAACTATTAACTATTAACAACCCCAAACAAAAGATTCATTTGGTCTTTATAAATTTTGGAAACTCTTAAGCTCCAATTCCATGTACTTTTATGAAAGGCTGCCACCTGGTGGACACTTTTGCAAAGGCAGCTTCTAGCTCAATCCCTGATGGATGAGAGGTTTAAAATAGTTGTTGCTGATCCACCTTAACAATTATATTTTAAACTAGTGGCCCAGTGCACGAAATTTGTGCACTTGCGGGGGAGGGGGGGGGGGGTCCTCCAGCCTGGCCTGTGCCCTGTCACAGTGTGGGAGCCCCACGATCCATCTCCCCAAAGATATAGGCCCTGCCCACCCATCCGGTGCTCCTCGATGGATTACCCCAAAGAGGTAGGCCAGAGCCAGGGGTCCCACCTCCATTCCATAAAGAGCCACGGGATCCCCAGGCCTTGCTATGTGGAGGCCTTTGCTGGGCCACAGGCTGCCTGGTGATGGATTGTGATGGCGTGACACAAGTCCCCAATGCTGCGAGTCTCACCCACCCACACCTGCTTTGCATAGAGCATGCTGATAGGTTGTTATACATGAGAGCAGCCTGACCATTTGCATATTATCCTTTTATTCCTACAGATGGCAACCTATTAACCCAGTAGCCAGTGAAAGGCAAAGTGGTAGAAATTTTAGCCTTAAAATTCAAATGGAAAAGAACTCTGTGATCCTAAATGTTTATGTAGTTTACAGTCTGCTAAGCTGTTCAGCCTTAACAATTCTATTGTAAAGGAAAATGTCTAATTAAGTGCAATCTGTGTGTCAGTTTCCTTATTCATAAAATCCACATGTTATCAATAGCGTCCTGTGAGCCAATATAAACAGCTCTCAGAACAGCAGTCAGGACAGAATTCAGTTGTCACTGGTCTTGTTATTAGTTTGATGATTTTTAACTGGCTGAGACAGTCCCTCCTAGGTCGTTAACAGAATTGCTTGTTACTTAGTTATAAAATAAGTCAGGGGATGCCACGTACAGCAAGGAGAGTATAGTCATTAATATCACAGTAACTATGTCTGGTGAGAGGTTATTAGGGGGTTTAATCTGGTGACCCCATCGTCAGGTAGATAAATGCTGAGTCACCATCCTGTACACCTGACACTCATATCCTATTGTATGTCAACTCTAATAAATGGATATATAAATAAGAATTACATCTTGCCGAAACCGGTTTGGCTCAGTGGATAGAGCAGGGGTCTTCAAACTACGGCCCGCGGGCCACATGCGGCCTGCAGAGGAGTCTGATCCTGCCTGCCAGGTTTTTTGGGCAGTGAGCGCAGCCGAGGTGTTACAGTAGGAATTAGTAGTTCATATAGTCCGGCCCTCCAGCTCTCTGAGGGACCGTGATCTGGCCCCCACTTTAAAAAGTTTGAAGACCCCTGGGATAGAGCGTCAGCCTGCAGACTGAAAGGTCCCTGGTTCAATTCCCCTCAAGGGCATGTGCCTTGGTTGCGGGCACATCCCCAGTAGGGGGTGTGCAGGAGGCAGCTGATCGATGATTCTCTCTCATCGATGTTTGTAACTCTCTATCCCTCTCCCTTCCTCTCTGTGAAAAATCAATAAAATACATATATATATATATATATATATATATATATATATATATATATATAAAAGAATTACATCTTGGCACGATCTTCTCTTACTAAAACTATCAATGCATCAGTAGGGTACACAGAACTGATTTTCAAGGGGAAAGTTAGCGTGAAATGGAAGGTAATACAACCTCAGAAAGTGTCTGAAATCGCTTTGTCTATCATGAGCAGCCGAGAGAGTGTGAGTCACATAAATCCACTGCCTGCCTAGTCCACTTTCCAGTAGAACTTATTTTTTCAAACCATTAAAAATTTTTGCAGGCAGAAGCCCCAAAGGCAGGACATATATCCCTCCAAATACCTCCCCACCCACTTGCTGAAATCTGAAATCACTTCAGCAGAAAAAAACACACAAAACCTTATGTTTCTATAAATTATAAGTATCCTGAAAAAGGCAAACTATGAACCGACAAGGATACTAAGTTTTAAGCGACTAACACTAGCTTCTTTGTGTGTTCACATATTTTGAGGGATAAAGAACAACAGTAAAAGGGCCCTGGGGCTGTGGTCGGCAAATCTCGGCTCTCGAGCCACATGCAGCTCTTTGGCCCCTTGAGTGTGGCTCTTCCACAAAATACCACGGCCTATTTTGAGAGTCTGTTTTGAAGAAGTGGCATTGGAAGAAGTTTAAGTTTATTATTATTTTTTAAATATATTTTATTGATTTTTTTTTTTTTTACAGAGAGGAAGAGAGAAGGATAGAGAGATAGAAACATCAATGAGAGAGAAACATCGATCAGCTGCCTCTTGCACACCCCCCACTGGAGATGTGCCCACAACCAAGATACATGCCCCTGACTGGAATCGAACCTGGGACCTTTCAGTCCCCAGGCCGACCCTCTATCCACTGAGCCAAACCGGTTTCGGCAGAAGTTTAAGTTTAAAAAATGTGGCTCTCCAAAGAAATTTCAGTGGTTGTACTGCTGATATTTGGCTCTGTGGACTAATGAGTTTGCCGACCACTGAGCTAGGGGTTACTGGAGGGAGATGCCAGTGGGCAAGATGGTAAAGATGCGGGAGGGAAAGCCAAAATGGAGAAAATGGCAATAGGTAAATGTCACTTAGTGCCCATTTTTTCTCCAAGCCCTATTAGCCTCTGAGATAAACACCGGCTCCCATTCATCAGTTGGAAAACATACACAGGGTACGCTATGTGGTCAAGACCTTGAATTATGATTCAGAACACTGGACTTAAAGGCCTGTTCTGCTATCAGCCTGGTCTGTGAGCTTGAGGGCAGATTCTTTTTTTCCCCACCCCCTCATCTGTAAAGTAGGTTAATAATACCAACACTGCACAGGGTTGTTTAAAAGGATTCAAACAAATAAATACATAAAGCGCCTAGAAAAGTTTCTCATTTACAGTAACCATTTGATAAGGGTCAGCTAGTTACTATTGTCATCCTTAGTTAACACCAGAGTAAGTATTTAGAGATTATTATTTCTACTTTGTAAGCATAACTGATGAATTAAAGGCACAGCTTCTCATAGGTAGCTTTTCTCTAGCTCAGTGGTTGGCAAACTCACCCGTCAACAGAGCCAAATATCAACAGCACAACGATTGACATTTCTTTGGAGAGCCAATTTTTTTAAAACTTAACCTTCTTCTAACGCCACTTCTTCAACATAGACTCGCCCAGGCCGTGGTCTTTTGTGGAAGAGCCACACTCAAGGGGCCAAAGAGCCGCATGGGGCTCTAGGTATTTCTTTTGGTCTCACTAAATAAAATAGTACTAGCCAAAACCGGTTTGGCTCAATGGATAGAGCATCGGCTTGGGGACTGAAAGGTCCCGGGTTCGATTCCGGTCAAGGGCATGTACCTTGGTTGCGGGCACATTTCCAGTAGGGGGTGTGCAAGAGGCAGCTGATTGATAACTCTCTCTCATCGATATTTCTAACTCTCTATCTCTCTCCCTTCCTCTCTGTACAAAAATCAATAAAATATATTTAATAAATAAATAAATAAATAAATAAATAAATAAATAAAATAGTACTAGTGAAAATAGTCACTAAATAAAAAACGTATTGTGGTGTGTTTTTTTTTTTTTTTTTTTTTTTTTTTTGTGTGTGTGTGTGTGTGTTTAATATTGTTTCTATTGCCTGCCAAGGTTACGTCAACTACACTTAGAAGCTGTTTACTGATCAGAAAGATGCTAATTTAATCACAGATTGCTCTGAAGCTAGAAAATAAACAATGACACCATGTCACTAGGCATTTGAAAAAATATTTAATGGGGTTTACATGTATTGACACAGGAGGCACTGAAGAGGAAAACTTATCTTTTCTAGGTGAGGTTATTTATAATGTCCCTCTGTAATTTGGCTAATGTGAACGGCGAGCCTGCAATTCAATTTTGTCCTGCTTGCATCATTCATTCTGACATTATTGAATGTTGGAGGAAAATATGAAAATGAATCACCTGCAGAATGAATTCAGAGGCACCCAATTTAGAAGTGAAAGGGACCTTGGAAATCATGTACGGTATACTTCAACCCAGAGAAGTCGAGACGCTACATACATGTCCAGGAAGAGGAAATAGTACTTACATAAGATGCTATCTTTTTTTTAAAAAAATATATTTTATTGATTTCTTACAGAGAGGAAGAGAGAGGAATAGAGAGTTAGAAACATTAATGAGAGAGAATCATTGATCAGCTGCCTCTTACACACCCCCTACTGGGGATATGCCTGCAACCAAGGTACATGCCCTTGACCGGAATTGAACCCGGGACCCTTCAGTCCGCAGGCCAACGCTCTATCCACTGAGCCAAACCAGTTTCACAAGATACTGTTTTTATCCACCCAACCCTATGCCTGGGAGGTCCTTGGGAAGTGTATTGCAGGAGGCAAAAGTCCCTCTTGGGATTCTCTTCTACAGTAAAAAGAACCTCACAACACACTGCATGGGACCTTGCTCTGCTGCTACTCAGATGTTACCTCTTTTTTAAAAAACATGGGTTTTTAAATTAATTTCAGAGAGGAAGAGAGAGAGAAACATCAATGATGAGAGAGGATCATTGATTGGCTGCCTCCTGTATGCCACTTCCCCCCTCCCCCCCACTCCCCGCACCCCCCCAGGGAATTGAGCACAGTCAAGGGCACATGCCCTGACCAGGAATCAACCAGGAATCAACCACTGAACTACACCAGTTGGGCAGATGGTACCTTTTACAGATTTCTTTCTTGACCCCCTACTCTCTAAAATCAGCCACTGACAGCACCATAGCAATTCCATATTATCTTCCACCTTGTAACCTGCTTTTTATTTATGATATAAAACGATGGTTGTTGTTATTGGAGATTGGTTGACACAAATCAGTTTATTTCCTGTCACCCCCAGCAGTAAACCTCAGGAAGGTGGGGGCTTCATTTCTCTTGTTCACATCACACACACACACACACACACACACACACACACACTCCAAGGACAATGCTTGGCATACTTTAGATCAGGGATGAGGAACCTTTTTCTTTGGATATTTATCACATCATTCACAGTCCATACAAAATTATCCACTAAACATTAGCCTGCTGTACATGGTCAAATGTTTCATTAACTCACCCTCAGTGCCTTGGCAGGGCCAGACCAAATGATTTCACGCGCTTCATATGGCCCGAGGGCCAGACGTTCCCCATCCCCCTGCTTGAGATGATCAGATACTAAAGCCACCTTGGTCTGCATCCTACAGGGCAGTATACCACCTGCGTAGACCTCAGAGCCCAGCCCTGAGAGCTCACACGTGGAATGCAGGAGTGGGAGGGAGTCTCTGGGTCCAGAGTTACAGGAGATGACGTGGTCCAGGGCTGTCTGTGGCCAGCTCTTCACCAGCTGGAGGGAGGACATGAGGAAGGTTCCTTGTAAAGACAAACATGGGGAGATGAGGAGGAGAAAGGTGTGGATATGCTGTTTCACAGGTAGGATAGACACATTTCTACCGCTACCCTCTTGGGTTTTCAGCCGGCCCTCTTTAACAGAAGGCCAGATTGTAACGAGAGTGATGCAGGCCGAAACCGGTTTGGCTCAGTGGATAGAGCGTCGGCCTGCAGTCTGAAAGGTCCCAGGTTCGATTCCAGTCAAGGGCATGTACCTTGGTTGCGGGCACAGGCATGTCCCCAGTTGGGAGTGTGCAGGAGGCAGCTGATCAATGTTTCTCTCTCATCGATGTTTCTCTCTATCCCTCTCCCTTCCTCTCTGTAAAAAACCAATAAAATGAAAAAAAGAGTGAAGCAGGCAGTTGACTAACGTGTTCAGTGCACATCACTAGGGAGAACTGTTCAACAAAAAGCAACTCGACATAGCAGCTTGGATTTCAGCTTAGGCAGCATCTTCAACTCAGAACAACGGGTACATTTTAGAGAAACAACGAGACAAAGCACAGAAGTGTTAGGCTCCCAAGGATGGCTAAAATGCCCAAAGGTAAATATATTGGAGACAGAATGGAGCAAGGTTTGTTTGCAGATTCTTCTGTAAGGGTCTCTGGGCTGGTAAGAGAGACTCCAGAAAAAGGAGAATTTATTTCCTGCCTTTTTGCAGAAAATGGGGGGGGGGGGGGCTTTTTCTGAGTTAGCAGCTAAATTGCCTTCAGCTCAAAATAATTTATATGTCAAAGAGGCACCCTTGGTCATGGCATGTTTTGGTTTCCTTCACATATCTCTGATCCTCTGAGCCCACCTAACCTGGAACTAAATTCATTCCCAGGCGTACAAGCCCTAACATTCATGTCTTTATCTAAATTCTGTCATTTGCAACAGAAAGAGTTTTAATTTTGGAGATCACAACGAGAACCATTGTGATGTCTCAGCCTGGTTTGTGTTCTTACTGTGATATTTGGTTGATGTAGCTTTTTGGATTTCTCTTGATTGTCTTCAGGTCTTTTTTTTATTTTTTTATTTTTTATTACAAGGGAACAATATCAAGAGAAGGAGCACTTATTAATGACCAGAACGACTTATTTATTATTACTGAGGCAATGTCTGGAAGAATCAATTTATTGTAAATGCTTCCCGCAAGTTTGCAGGTTTTAGGCAATTAACAAAAGCCGCTATAGTTCAGACAAAAAGGGCATGCATTGCCTTGCCAATAACTCATTTTGATAAATTTGGCCCAAGTTGCTTGAATTGTGTGAGAAGTGTGAGTTTAAAACTGTGGAGTAGCACAGGAACTATTTCCCATGACTCATGATATGGAAGCTGACACAATATAGCATAAAGGAGGCGGCCAGGGCAAATTGAAGAGAGACAGATGTTTGGGGGTTGGGTTCTTCCTATTTAAACCGGATCCTTTAAATCTTGGGAAAACAAACAGTACATCTTGCAGGAACTACCATGATATTATTTCTTATTTAAATCACAGAGTTAGGAAGTACTTTCTCAAAATTCCATGTATAATACAATTGTACAGATTTCTTGGTCCACAGACTTTCTACTAAATTAAGTATAATAAAGGTGGCACTTTTTTTTTTTTTTTTAAGTGGTCCTCATTGCAGACGACAATTCTGGTTTAAAATCTTAGTGAAACGATGTACCCCAAGTTACTCTGCCTTCTTTTTAGTAAGATGACTACCACACTAAGACTCTCAGATGTCTGGGCAAATATGTTAGGAAAATGTGGCACCCCCAAAATAATTAAATTTGTTAATATATCTTCTAAGAGTGTGAGAGAACCAAGGTCCTCTTAAATGATACACAGGGAAGAATATCAATTATAGGGGAATGTTTGTATGTTTTGTTCTCTTGCAGGGACCTAATAGAAATCAGTAGGTCTCAACCTTTTTAATTTTTAATTTTATTTTTTTTAAATATATTTTATTGATTTTTTTACAGAGAGGAAGGGAGAGGGATAGATAGTTAGAAACATTGATGAGAGAGAAACGTCAACCAGCTGCCTCCTGCACACCCCCTACTGGGGATGTGCCCGCAACCAAGGTACATGCCCTTGACCAGAATCGAACCTAGGACCGTTCAGGCTGACGCTCTATCCACTGAGCCAAACCGGTTTCAGTGGTTCTCAACCTTTTTAATGCGGCAACCCTTTAATACAGTTCCTCATGTTGTGGTGACCCCAACACATGAGCAGCTAATTAAAGGTTGAGAACCAACTAGATCATGGGGCAGAATGTTACAATTTGAACACTTGAGGAATGATGCTGAATCCTTCCCTTTTCTTTCCCAACCCTGTGATGATAGGAGGGGACTTGGCTTTATTGTCTTCAAAGCACTTTTATATAAGGACGTATTAGCCTTTAATGAAAATCCAATATATATTGACTAATGGTCAGGAGAGGCTTTTACTCATTAATAATAGACGGTATTTCCAAGTACTCTACCGCATAGATTAATCAATACCATCATCAGAGAAACCCTTCCAAAGCAGAAATGGTATTGTTGTCAGCCAAACTAGTCGTAAGTTTTCGTTGTTTCCTTTTGGTACCCAGTTCTGTATAAATAGAACCACATGCTTATATCTGGTGGTACTGAAGGTTTCAAACTTTGTGCGATGCCCCAGTCTACCCTATTTCAATAACTAGCCCATGTTCTCCTTTCTCATCTAAGGTGGCACCACATCGCAGGCTGATAGAAAGACAAACAGCCCCGCCCTGGAAGTTGCCCCTGGACCAGGTGAGAGAAAGACGTTGCGTGTTACTTCTGTCTGTGGTGAAGGAAAGGTTAAGTCAGTGGTGCGCGGTAGCTAAATAGCCATCTCAGATGTGATGAGAGAACATTGAGCTTATTTAATTTAAGGATGAGGGGATGGGAGATGGGGCTATCCAAAGGGATGGGCTGCCCTAACCGGTTTGGCTCAGTGGCTAGAGCGTCAGACTGCGGACTGAAGGGTCCCAGGTTCGATTCCGATCAAGGGCATGTTCCTTGGTTGCGGGCACATCCCCAGTGGGGGGTGTGCAGGAAGCAGCTGATCGATGTTTCTCATTGGTGTTTCTAACTCTCCCTCTCCCTACCTCTCTGTAAAAAGATAAAATAAAAATTAAAAAAATCAATAAAATATATATTAAAAACAAACAAACAAACAAAGGGAAGGGCTACAGAGAGGAAAAGGGGCCCGGACGAGCTGCCGCTGCCCACTGCTCCCCTGGTTGTAAGTCTTCTGGGGTCCCCGAGAGGTTCGGGGACATGACAGGTGCTGTGGGGGAAGGGAAGGAGAAAGGGATGGGTGGATGGGTGGGCATGCTCCTCGGAGGGAGGCAGGCATCATTAAAATACACTCCTTTGTCCTGAGTGTGGTTCTCTCCTTCCTGCAGGTGGAAACTTTAGAGTCTCCGTAGATTATTCATCAGCTTTCCAGGCGTGCCCTTTCAGGTCGTGGTCTCCATTGACGGGCCGGGCCCAGGGCAGGTCATTAGTCCATGCAGCTGGTCCCAAGGCAGCCCCAGCGCCTCCCACTTGTTGGTTTTTGCTGCTCTTCTGGGTCTGGAGCTGAAATACAGCTGAGGCCTGGGTGTCATCCTTAGGGAGGAAAAGGTCAGGGGCCCAAACTGCAGGGCCAGCGATATGCCAAGGCGGGGGTAGGGTGCCCTGATGAGCCTCCGTACCTGGCCCATGGTCCTTGCTTTCGGGGGGGCCTAAAATAAGGTGACCAGACGTCCCGCTTTTGGCAGGACAGTCCAGATACTTAGCAATTTGTCCCGCCATCTCAGATGTGATGAAAGAACATTGAGTTTATTTAATTTAAGGGGATGGGAGATGGGACTATCCAAAGGGAAGGATAACTTTTTTATTTTATTTTTATTATTGATTTTTTACAGAGAGGAAGAGAGAGGGATAGAGAGTTTGAAACATGGATGAGAGAGAATCATTGATCAGCTGCCTCTTGCACACTCCCTACTGGGGATGTGCCTGCAACCAAGGTACATGCCCTTGACCGGTTTCGAACCAGGGACCTTCCAGTCCAAAGGCCGATGCTCTATCCACTGAGCCAAACCGGTTTCGGCAGGAAGGACAACTTTTTTAAAACGCAGTGGGAAGCCGGACAAATTGTTGAAAATCGGGACTGTCCCACCAAAAGCAGGACGTCTGGTCACTTTAGCCTAACAGTGACAACGTGGGGAAAAGTCCTGCCTAAGAATGTGATTGGAGGTGTTGAGAATTTTAATTTCAAAGCTCCTGCCAGTTATTTGTCTAAAGGCCATATAGCTCCGTTCTTTGGAAACCTATCATGCGTAATGGGTCTGCAGTATTAAGCATGGATAGACACTGACCATGGCCTCGCTGACAAACTTTCTAAAACAGTCCTGGTAAGCAAATACTTTAGGCTCAGAAGGTTTCCATCCTGACCACTCACCTCTCACTGTCATGCAGAAAGCAGCCCTAGCACCTGCGTGTGTCTGTCCCAATACAAGTTTATGTTCCCATCAAACTTTTACAAAGGCGGTGGGCCAGATTGGGCCTGGGGGCCATATGTACCAGTGACTGGTCTAGAAATAAGAAGAGAAAGAAGGGAGGATGGACAGTAGCTCTGCTTAATAATGCCGAGTGGATCTCTCTTGTGCATCTGAAGCCCCTTAGCAGGTCACAGTATCATATGATGAGTATCCCTACTGAGAGTTACTTGCTTTACTTTAGGCGGCATGGGGGTGAAGAAGGAGAGATATTAGCGGAAGGAAGTTCAGCGAAGCATCGTTGGAGAAGCGAGGGGAGGCTTAAGGGGTCCAGCAAGGGATGGTAACACTGCAGGAGGGCTGGGAACTCCAGAAAGCAGTCATCCCTTCATTAGAAGAGGGTCTGTAGGAGCAGATCGGCATTAGATGCTGGAAGAGGGGACACGTGGGGTGGCCGTTGAAGAACACAGGCGCTTGGGGAGCAATGGAGAAACAGGGTCAATACATGCCCCGTCTCCCTGTCCCAACTCTTGCTGGGGCCTCCCCCTGGCTGGCACCAATTGGAAGACAGAGGACAGGATGCCCAGGGAGGGGATGCAGTCCCTAGCGACCAGTTTCCCAGGCACAGAGGAGGATGTAAGTGAGGAGAGGGAGACAGCTGGGTTACGCTCAGACCGGCCACAGGTGACTGTGGCATTGCAGGGTGCCCGAGATAGCATGCATTGCTTTTGAGTTAAGGCATCATTAAAATACAAGGCACTGCTCTTGTTTAAAGTGTGCCACTTGGTAAGTTTGGGCATGCACATACATCCTGAAAACCATCGCCACAGTTAAGATAACGAACTGAAAAGTTTCCTGCTGCCCCATCGAAATTCCCTTCACACTTTGCCACCTCTCACCTACAGAAAACCGACCCCCCCCCCCCCCCCCAATCTGCTTTCTGTGACTAAGGCCTGGGTTACATTTGCTAGAATTTTATATAAAGAGAATTACACATATATGTTTTTAAAAAAATACATTTTTATTGATTTCAGAGCAGAAGGGAGAGGGAGAGAGAGAGAGAAACATCAATGATGAGAGAGAATCATTGATTGGTTGCCTCTAACACACCCCTTACTGGGGATCCAGCTGAAACCGGGGCATGTGAATGACCAGGAATTGAACTGTGACTTCCTGGTTCATAGGTTGATGCTCAACCACTAAGCTAGGCTGTTTGGGCCTCACTATATACTTTTGTTGCCTGTCTGGCTGCTTACACTTAGCATAATTACTTTGATACTCTTCCAAATTCTTGTGAATAGACGTAATTCATTCCTTTTATGGCCGAGAAGGGTTCCACTGTAAGGGACACATTTGTTTATTCATTCACCTGATGGTGAGCACTTGGGTTGTGTCTGCTTCTCCACTTTAACAAAGAAAGCTGCTGTAAACGTGTGTGAACGTTTTTATAGGGACGTACAGTGGGTTGAATGGCAGTCCCCAAAGATACATCCAAGCGCTTATCTCTGCAACCTGTGAATGCGACCTTATTTGGAAGTATTAGACATTTGGAAGGTGCAGTTAAGTTGGGGATATATGTGTGTGTGTGTATATATATATATATATATATATATATATATATATATTATTGATTTTTTACAGAGAGGAGGAGAGAGGGATAGAGATTTTAGAAACATCGATGAGAGAGAATCATAGATCAGCTGCCTCCTGCACACGCCCCACTGGAGACGTGCTTGCAACCAAAGTTCATGCCCCTGACCGGAATCGAACCTGGGACCCTTAGTCCACAGGCCAACACTCTATCCACTGAGCCAAACCGGTTTCGGCTAAGTTCGGGATCTTGATATGAGATCATCATGGACGCGGGGTGGACCCTACTGTCCGGGGCCGGGTGTCCTTGAGGAAAGGACGATTTGATACACAGAGACGGACGAGGCCACCTGAAGACTGAGTTGGAGAGTCCAGTGATGAGCCTATAAGCTGAGGGTGAAGGTCATCTCAGCGTGAGGAAGGAGCCATGTCATTAAGACAGCGTCACATCCCACACGTGTGTGCCACGGAGAGCTGAGCTTAAAACGCCCGTTTTCAGAAGAGAAAACAACTGCAAGAAGACGACAAATCCACGATTATAGACAGATGTTTCCATCAATACCCCTCTTACGGTAACTGCTGAACAAGTAGATGGAAAAAAAATCCCTAAAGATCCAAGCTCCCAGGGCATCTGCCTAGAATGGAAGGCATTCTGGGCCTTCCCATAGGCCTTATTGCATTTTTAAAAACCAGGCTAGCTGGGACCGGTTCGGCTCAGTGGATAGAGTGTAGGCCTGCGGACTGAAGGGTCCCAGGTTCGATTCCAGTCAAGGGCATGTACCGTGGTTGCGGGCACATCCCCAGTGGGGGGGGGTGTGCAAGAGGCAGCTGGTCGATGTTTCTCTCTCATCGACATTTCTAACTCTCTGTCCCTCTCAATTCCTCTCTGTGTAAAATCAATAAAATATATTAAAAAAATAAATAAATAAATAAAAACCAGGCTCTATGGATTATGCTCTCTGCCCACCATGCCTAGGGGTATGAGGTTTGGTTCTGTCTTTTTAATTCCCTGCTTAACCTAAAAACCCTGCCTGGGAGAGAAGGAAGAGGACTGTAAGCAAGGCACCTGGTCCCAATCTTTCTAACAAGCCCCCCCTCCCCCAACTCCACCTCCCACCTCCCACTGCCCCCTTCCAGCCAGTTTAAACCTCGACACGCCCATCAGGCCTCACACGTGTGGGCCCTTCAATGCTGCCCCTTAAAACCCGCCCCAGCTCACCCACCAGAGGCGGCCGTGGGGCCTCACCTCGCTGCTCCTGGCACCTAAAGCTCCTCTTTCCCCCCCAAAGCCCAGCCTGCACCCTAGACCTGGCCTCCCGGCTCGGGGGACCCGGAACCCAGTTCGGGAAGGTGACCTGAGCCCGGGTGAGGCTGCGCAGGTGGAAAAGCCCCCCATTCCCAGCGCAGAGGCGCCGTTTGCTTTCGGGCTGGACATTTCCTCGCCTCCCCTCCCAGGTGCACGTTAGCGAGTCTGCCTTCCCCTCCAAGGCAGAAGCCCTGGGGGCCCCGCTCCCCGCGCTGCAAAGCCTCCCGGCGGCGGGGGACGAGGGGGAGGAATCCGCCGGGAGGAGGACTTAGCCCCACGGCCCGCCCAGCTCCGCCCCGGTCTCTCCTTCCAGCCCTCGTGGCGGCGGCGGCGGCGGCGGCGGCGCTGCGCGCGGAGGAAGTTTGTCCCCAGCGGCGCCCCCTCCTCCCGCGGCGGCGGCGTCCGCGTCCGTGGCGGCGGCGGCGGCGGCGGCGGCAGCCCAGCGCCCCGACCAGGCCCCGCCGGCCCGGCGGCCCAGAGGCCCCGAGGCTTGAGGCCGGGCCGCCGGCGCCCGGGGGAGGCGGGCGAGGCCGGGGCCCTGCAGCCGCCGCCCGGCCCCGCGCGGGGAGGAGCGGCCGGAGATGGCGGGCGGGCCCTGCGGCGGCGGCCCCGCGGCGGCCGGCGGCGGCGAGATCGTGCAGCTCAACGTCGGCGGCACCAGGTGGGGGGGGCGCCCGATGGGGGGGTGGGGGCGCCCGGTGGGGGGGGGGCGGTGGGAGGGTGGGGGCGCCCGGTGGGGGGGGGGGCGCCCGGTGGGAGGGTGGGGGCGCCCGGGGGGTGAGGGCGCCCTGTGGGAGGGTGGGGGCGCCCGGTGGGAGGGTGGGGGCGCCCGGGGGGTAGGATGGGGGGCGCCCAGTGGGGAGTGGGGGGGTGGGGGGAGCGCCCGGTCGGGGTGGGGGGCCTCCCGGTGGGTGGGTGGGGCGCCCAGTGGGGGGTGGGGGGCGCCCGGCGGGTGGGGGGGCGCCCATGGGGGGTGGGGGCGCCCGGTTGGGCAGCTGCCAGGCGGGGAGGCTTCCTCGGGGGCGGAGAGTGAGGGGCGCGGGCCCGCGGGGCCTCCTGGCGGGAGAGGCGGGCGGGTCTGGACCCGGTGACACCGGGACTGGACGGGCTGTGGGGCCCCCCGGAATGCTGCTGCCACCCCGGCATGCCCCCCTTCGGGTCCCCTTCTGCCCCTCCTGCCCCGTCTTCCTCCTCCTTCTCTACCCTCCAGCCCCCTCTGCCCCTCCTGTCCCCCTCTGCCCCTCCTGTCTCCCTCTGTCCCCTCCTCTCCTGCCCCCCTCTGTCCCTGTCTGCCCTCTCCCCCTCCTGCTCCCTGCTGCCTTCTCTCCTGCCCCCCTCTGTCTCTATCCTCCTCCTCTCTACCCTCCAGCCCCCTCTGCCCCTCCTGTCCCCCTCTGTCCCCTCCTCTCCTGTCCCCCCCTCTGTCCCTGTCCTCCCTCTCCCCCTCCTGCTCCCTGCTGCCTTCTCTCCTGCCCCCCTCTGTCTCTGTCCTCCTCCTACCTCTCTACCCTCCTGCCCCCCCCCTCCTGCCCCCCCCTGCCCCCTCCTGCGGCACTGGCCTCAGCCTGTCCTGAAGCCTGGCTGGGGCTTGGCTGCTGCAGGTGAGCCAGCCTCCCTCCCTGGGCCCCTGGGAGAGGCCCTGTGCTCCCTGCCGCCCGGTGAGGGCTGCTGGGCGCAGGCCTGGGTGCAGGCCATGCACATCTGCAGGCCCTTGTTGTTGCTCTTTTCTCCGCGCTGGCTCTGCGGGGTGAGTGACTTGCACCAGAAACCTCCCTTTGCAGAGTTGGCACCCGATGTGGGGTGTGGGGTGTGGGGTGTGGGGCGCCCTAATGGCAAACAGAGGCACAGCTGTGCCCTGTCTCTGGCCGGCCGCTCCCCTCCTCTGCCTTTTACTGAGCTTGTTGGGGGAAAACATCCCATTTTCTGGTGTGAATTGGTCATGGCTTATGAGTCAGTGCTCAGAAATGGGCATCTGCCAACTGTTGAAGGCGCCAGGAGCGGAGGCCTGGAGCTTTAGGGCTGGCAGAGTGTGTGGGAATGTGGTGTGTTTTGCCGCGCTGGAATAGCTAAGACTTTTAAATAACGTTTTTTTAAAATGCAAAATGGAAACTGTAAGCCATAGTGGTCAGAATGTACAGTGTTTTAAAGCTAAACATTTGATTGGTTTTTTTAAGTGCACTAGAGCACATGTGTCAAACACACGGCCCGCGGGCCAAATCCAGCCCGCCAGGCCTTGCAATGTGGCCCGCACCGCGCTGTCATCACTGCACTCCGCTGTCAGTTTATGACATTGTCAGTTTATGACTGTTCAGTAAACCATTCGGCCCGCGATTTAGGCTGGATTTTAGATTTTGGCCCCTTCTCTGATTGAGTTCGACACCCCTAGGCTAGAGAATTGAGCACAAGAAACAGTAGGTCTTCATTCGTTCTCTGCTCTCTATCCCTTTCCCCCCCAAACTCAAAAAAACAAACAAACAAACAAAAAAAAACTGTTTCGTAGTTAAGAAATTATCACATTGTCAGGCTATATAGATCCCAGTCCTAAGGAAAGATTTGCCCGCCAGTGTAAGAAATGGATACTTTGCTGAAATCAGTGAACATTGTGCAGGCTGGGAAACAGCCATGCACTCTGCAGCATTTTAGAGTGAGGAGGGATCTTGTGCAAAACACAGGTTAGCACCCTCACGGAAGTCATGCATGGGTAAAGGAAAACCCCGCTGCGACTGTCCCCCCACTGTGATCGTCCAAAAGTGGAGACTGAGGCTGGCACACAGTTGGCTCTGGAGCCAGGGTAGAGCTCAGAAGCACGTGCCACAGGAAAGGCCAGATTTACTTGTTAATTTCAAGATAAACGCAATGAAATGATGGACTGATTTTTAAATGATGAATTTAACTTTGGGGGGGATTTGGAAAGAGAAGACGAGATTTCATTCAGCATGGTTGTTATTTTAAGAAACACACACACAAAAAAACAAATTGAAAGAAACCCAGTGTGACTCAATTTGTGATGAATTCCATTAGAATGAGGAGGGCTGGAGGCCTCCCCGGGGCGGTCTGGGCTGGCCCCTCGGGGATGGGTGGTCAGAGAGCTTTGGGGTGACAGTGGGGTTCCAGTGCCCAAGCCTCACCTCTTAACTCGCCCAGCACCCCTGGGCGGATTACCTCTCAGTGCTCGGACCCCTAACATGTAAAGCGACCATACCAGTGCCCACCGCACAGGATCGCTAAAGAAATGTGAAGTAATAAACGGGAAACAAAGGGTTATTGGTGTTGCCAATAGTAACATCACACATGAAATCATTTGTAGGTTGTGTCCAGTTTAACTTAGTGGGAGGCAAGTAGCACTCGTATAAATGGACATGCTAATACCTTTAGTAATGCTTTTGTTGGGACCGGATTGCATGCGACCCCTGCTTGGAAAGCACTTCCATGTATGTTGCAGAGAGATGAGCTTGTCATGTAATTTAAGTGTCGTGGTTTTCATGCAGTCATATTTGGAACTAGCTTTAGAGCTAGGTGGGTTTTTCTCCCTCCTAACTCTTGTTTAGTAAAAAAAAAAAACCACACAAACATTTCTCTTTGTCCAGAAATTCCGGCTTACTAAACCCACCCCAGCCTGCTGATTTGAAGTGAAATTGTGAATATGCCTTTAAGCAGACCCTTGCAATTTTCTAAGTGACACAGAATTTGAGTTAGCTGGCAGGCATTTTGCTGAGCAAGCAGCAGTGAATGCGAAAGGTCACGGACCCTCATGTGGAATTAATTTGAGGGCCTTCAAAACAGAGTGGCTTGCTAGTGCTGAGGACCCCTGTACTGTTGACTGGGTTTGCTTTTATTTTTTTGACCAAGTCAGTTTCCTGTGACTAGCAGGAGTATGCTTCTCATTGTCTCCTAAGAGTCTGCTAAGAAAATGCGGGAACGTTTGCCGCGTTTTCTTGAATAAACCGATTGGTTCCTTCCTTAGATCTGAGCGGGCACAGGAGCGGCTTTACAGGTTCTGTAAGGCTGGCAGGTGCTGCAGGATGACAGTGGAGGTCTCTGTGAGGGCACGGGATGATGTGGGCAGAGAGAGAAAAAGTGCATGTGTCGTTCATTGTGATGAGTTTTAAAATGAAAAGACTCAGGTAATGGGGCTGGGCTGGATGAGCCCTAGATTCGTTCTCGGTTATGAGACTTGACATCAGTTCCTGATCTTCCAGGCTGTGCTGGGGTAAAGTCCTGGGCTGGAGAAAAGTCCCCTATATGGGTGGTAATAAACAGCTCGGTCAAATGTCACTTAATCTCAAAACAATGGTATGTTTACTGAGTGATTTTTTTAAAACATGAATATGACAATTGCAATAGCCTACGACTGCAAATAAAGTGTTAACTGCATAATGTACAATGGGGTACTGTGAGCTCAAATGATAACATAGGATAGACCAGTGGTCAGCAAACTGCGGCTCGAGAGCCGAGGTTTGCTTCTCTGTTAACTAATGAGTTTGCCGATCACTAGATAGGGGCTAAATCACAAGGAAGGAACAACAACAGCTGTAATTACTGGAATTCGAGATAGACTATTTGGAAATCGATTAAAGAAAAGGTAAAATCTTAAGGGTATTAAGAAAGATGGATGTACCATGAGCTAATAAAGCCAAACAAAATGTTTTTAGGAGAAAGAAAAAAAGATGGGTGGGACTTGGGTTATTGGGCATGACAAGGGCTATTGAGCTAGGATAAATTTAAAAAACAACAACACTGAAATGGTAGTGGGCATGAATTTTGGTGTATTGAGTACTCTATTAGAGGGGAACACCTTTGTGTTGGAGAGAGCTGGAGATAATTTTGAGTGCTATGTTGAAGTTAGACTGTTGATTCTTCGGCAGATGGGCATGCTGGGAAGTCTTGTTTAGGGAAGCATTATGTCAGCTGTTAGATTTTATGAAGAGCTTTTTGAATGATCTTAATTCTGAATTGAAATGAATATTAAAATAGTAAGAGTGACGAATGTAATTGTTTTGGCTATAGCTTTGCAACAATGTGTAAACCATTGGCTAGCATATTAGAGCAAGTTAACTAATACTGGATTTCAAATTGTGTGCTCATTTGTAATACCAGATAACTTTCAATTGCAGATTTAGTACCTCAAAACAGACTCTTATGTGGATTCCAGATTCCTTTTTTTCCAGGTATTTCAAATAATTCTTCATTACTGTTCTTAATATATTTAATATCTATTAAAATAGTAAGAATTTTCTCTTGTTTTTTGAAAGTAGAGATTACTTTCTTTAATGTTTTTTAAAATATTTATTTTTTTACTAATATATCTTTATTGTTCAGATTATTACAGTTGCTCCTCCCCACCATAGCTCCCCTCCACCCAGTTCCCACCCTCCTTCTTCCCCCACCCCCACTGTCCTCATCCATAGGTGTACGATTTTTGTCCAGTCTCTTCCCACACCCCCCACACCTCTTTCCCCTGAGAATTGTCAGTCTTCTTCCTTTCTATGCCTTTGATTCTATTATATTCACCAGTTTATTCTGTTCATCAGACTTTTTATTGACTTGATTTTTAGATTCATATTGATAGAAATGTAATTGTTGTCACTTTGTTGTTCATAGTTTTTGTCTTTACCTTTTTCTTCTTCTTCCTCTTCTTAAAGAATACCCTTCAGCATTTCATATAATACTGGTTTGGCGGTGATGAACTCCTTTAGCTTTTTCTTATCTGTGAAGCTTTTTATCTCACCTTCAATTCTAAATGATAGCTTTGTTGGGTAGAGTAATCTTGGTTGTAGGTTCTTGCTATTCAGTAATTTTGAATATTTCTTGCAGCTCCCTGCTTGATATCTGTATATTATTCTTTATTTCAGTCAGTGTATGCTTAATTTCTAGTTGGTCCTTTTTCATATCCTCGAGGGTCTCACTAAATTTATTGATGGTTCTTGGAAGTTTCTTGAGTAACCTTATAACTGTGCTTTTGAAGTCTATATCCAGTCATTTGCTTTCCTCCATTTCTTTCATTTCTTCGTCTCTGCATTTTGGCTGCTTCCCTGTGTTGATAGCATGGCTTTGTGTGCTAGGAGTCCTATAGGGCCCAGTGGCTCAGCCTCCCTAATTACCTGAAGTGGACTCCTTTGTGGGCTGGGTGCACAGTTTTGTTGTAGTTAAGCCTTGATTATTGTTGATATCACTGGGAGGAATTGACCTCTAGGCCAATTGGCTATGAGGATCAGTTGTGTCTCTGATGGGAGAACTTCTGTGTTGGAGACATCCTTATGGAGCAAGACTTGCTTCAGTGGGGCTTTGGCGCTGACCGAGACTGTCCTTTAAATGTGTGTCTTATGGATCTGAAGAGTTGTAGTCTGGATGGTCTCTCAGACCACTGGGTACATTGGCTCTTGGATCTCCAAGGAGAGAGGCCACCAGCAGGAGCTACAGAGAGATCTTCTCTTTGGGTTTGGAGGTGCCCAGATTGGGCCCAGCTGTGAAGTGAGGCAAGCTTCCGTGGGGCCTTGGGCCTTCTTTTGGAGGCTCTGGGCCTCTCTGACCCAGCTGCAGTTTAAGTAATTTTATTTTATTTTTTATTTTTTTATTTTTTTATTAAGGTATTGTATGTGTACATATCTTACCATTGCCCCCCCCCCCCCCCC
This sequence comes from Pipistrellus hanaki, assembly GCF_964339955.1. NCBI lineage: Eukaryota > Metazoa > Chordata > Mammalia > Chiroptera > Vespertilionidae > Pipistrellus > Pipistrellus hanaki. Next base: position 7,807,247 of record NC_140522.1, on the reverse strand, counting down.
CTACTCCCACACATGCCCTCACCCCCTAGAGTTTTGCGTTCATTGGTTATGCTTATATGCATGCATATAAGTCCTTTGGTTGATCTCTTATCTCCCCCATATCTCCCTACCCTTCCCTCTGTAATTTGTTTGTTGCTTTACTATCTCTGTATCTAAAAGTTCATCAGTTTATAATGTTCTTTATTATCCATAAATGAGTGAGATCATGTGTTGAGATCATTGACTGGCTTATTTCACTCAGCATAATGTTCTCCAATTCCATCCAGGTTGCTGTAAATGGTAAGAATTCCTTCTTTTATATGGCAGCATAGTATTTCATTGTGAAGATGTACCATAGTTTTCTGATACAATCATTTGCTGATGGGCACCTAGGCTGTTTCCAAATCTTAGGTATTTAAGTTGTGTTGCTATGAACATAGGGGTGCATATATCCTTTTTGATTGGTGTTTCTAGTTTCTTGGGATATATTCCTAGGAGTGGGATTACTGGGTCAAATGGGAGTTCCATTTTCAGTTTTTTGAGGAAACTCCATACTGTTCTCCATAGTGGCTGCAGCAGCCTGCATTCCCACCAACAGTGCACTAGGGTTCCTTTTTCTCTGCATCCTTGCCAATACTTGTCATTTGTTGATTTGTTGATGATAGCCATTCTGACTGGTGTAAGATGGTACCACAATATGGTTTTGATTTGCATCTCTCAGATAATTAGTGACTTTTCAGCATGTTTTCATGTGTCTCTTGGCCTTCCTTCCATCTTTTGAAAAGATTCTATTTAAGTCCATTGCCCATTTTTTAATTGGATCATTTATCTTCCTTTAATTAGGTTGTATAAGCTGTCTATAGATATTGGAGATTAAACCTTTATCAGTGATAACATTTGCAAATATGTTCTCCCATACAGTGGGCTCTCCTGTTGTTTTGTTGATGGTTTCTTTTGCTGTGCAAAAGCTTTTTATTTTGACATAGTCCCATTTGTTTATTTTCTCCTTAGCTTACATTGCCCTAGGGGCAGTATTAGTGAAGTAGTTCTTTCAGCATATGTCTGAGATTTGCTGCCTGTGGATGCCTCTAGTATGTTATGGTTTCCCTTCTTATGTTTAAGTCCTGTATCCATTTTGAGTTTATTTTGGTGTATGGTGTAAGTTGTGGTCTAGTTTCATTTTTTGGCATGTGTCTGCAAATTTTCCCAACACCATTTATTGAAGAGACTGTCTTGACTCCATTGTATGTTCATGCCTCCTTTGTCAAATATTAATTGAGTATAGTAGTTTGGATCGATATCCAGATTCTCTATTCCATTGATCTATATGTCTGTTCTTATGCCAGTACCAGGCTGTTTTGAGAACAGTGGCTTTCTAATACAGCTTGAAATCTGGTATTGAGATCCCTCCTACTTTATTCTTCTTTCTCAGGATTGCTGTGGCTATCTGGGGTCTTTTTTTTATTCTAGATGAATATTTGGAGACTTCTTTCTAGGTATGTGAAATATGCAGTTGGTATTTTAATGGGGAATGCATTGAACCCTATAGATTGCTTTGGGGAGTATGGACATTTTAATGATGTTGAGTCTACCTATCCACAAACATAGTATGTTCTTAGATCTGTTTACATCTTCCTCTATCTCTTTTTTCAGTGTCCTGTAATTTTCCGAATATAGGTCTTTTACCTCCTTAGTTAAGTTTATTTCTAGGTATCTTAATTTTCTTGGTGTGATGGTAAATGGGATTCCTTTTTTAGTCTCTGTTTCTGTAAGTTCACTATTGGTGTAGAGAAAGGCCATACATTTCTTGGTGTTAATTTTGTATCCTGCTACATTGTTGAATTCATTTATTAAGTCTATTAGTTTTTTTTATGGAGTCTTTTGGGTTTTTTATGTACAATATCATGTCATCTGCAAATAAGGACAACTTCTTTTCTTGTCTAATTGCAATGGCTAATACTTTCAATACTATGTCAAACAGGAGTGGTGAGAGTGGGCATCCCTGTCTTGTTTCTGTTCTTAGGGGAAATGGTTTTAGTTTTTGCCCATTGAGTATGATGTTTGCTGTGGGTTTATCAAATATAGCTTTTACTATGTTGAGGTATGTTCCTTCTATTCCCACCTGTTGAGAGCTTTTATCAGGAAAGGGTGTTGGATTTTATCAAATGCTTTTTCTGCATCAATTGATATGACTATGTGATTTTTATCTCAATTTGTTTATGTGATGTATCACGTTTATTGATTTGCGGATATTGTACCATCCTTGCATTCCTGGAATAAATCTTACTTGTTTATGGTCCTACTTGTTTATGGTGTATGATCTTTCTGATGTACTGCTGGAGCTGTTTTGCTAGAATTTTGTTGAGGAATATTGGCCTGTAATTCTCTTTCATTGTGTTGTCTTTATCTGGTTTTGGTATTATCCTGCTACATTGCTGAATTCATTTATTAAGGGTGATGCTGGCTTCATAGAATGAGCTTGGAAGTGTTCCTTCCTCTTGATTTTTTTAGAATAGTCTGAGGACTATAGGTTTGAGTTCTTCCATAGATTTTGGATTGTTGTGTTTTCTTATCCAATCCATTACCCTGTGTCTTTTGACTGGAGCATTTAATCCATTTACATTTAAAGTTATTATTGATAGGTACTTATTTGTTGCCATTTTTATTCTGTACCCCTGTATTCCTTCTTCGCTTCCTATTTTTCTTTTTTCTTTTCTTTCTTTTCTTTTCTTTTCTTTTCTTTCTTTCTTTCTTTCTTTCTTTCTTTCTTTCTTTCTCTTTCTTTCTTTCTCTTTCTTTCTTTCTTTCTTTCTTTCCTTTCTTTCCTTTCTTTCCTTTCTTTCCTTTCTTTCCTTTCTTTCTTTTCATTTATTTTTTGCATCAGACCCTTTAGCATTTCTTGCATTGCTGGTTTGGCTGTGATAAATTCCCTTAGTCTTTTTTTTTTTTTTTTTTTTTTTTTTTGTCTGTGAAGCTCCTGATTTCACCTTCAACTTTGATTGATAGCCTTGCTGGGTACAGTATTCTTGGATTCAGACCTTTCCTTTGCATGACTTTGTATATTTCATTCCATTCCCTTCTGGCCTGATGAGTTTCTGTTGAGAAATCTGTTGCTAGTGTGATAGGAGCTACTTTGTATGTAACTTTCTGTCTCTCTCTGGCTGCTTTTAAGATTCTTACTTTGTTGGTGGTGTTTGCCAATTTAATTATAATGTGCTTTGGCGTCAGTCTTTTGGGGTTCATTTTGGTTGGGACTCTGTAAGCTTCTTGGATTTGTGTGGGTTTTTTTCTTCCCTATATCAGGAAAGTTTTCTGTCATTATTTCTTCAAACAGTTTTTCTATTTCTTGCTCAGTTTCCTTTCCTTCTGGGTCCCCTATTATGCGAATATTGTTTTGTTTTGTATTGTCCCAAAGTTCCCTTAGGCTCTCCTGTTGCTTTTTAATTTTTTTTTTTTTTCTAGAAGCTGCTTTAATTGGGTATTTTTTTCCATCTTGTCTTCTAGTTCATTGATGTGGTCCTCTGCGTCTTCTAATCTGCTCTTGATGCTTTCTATTGAGTTCTTTACAGTAGCTATGTCATTTTTCATTTATTTTTGTCTCTTCTGCATTTACTTTTGGTTCTTACTCATATTGTCAAATTTGTCTTCCATTCTTTTCAGCCACCTTATGACCATTTCTCCGAATTCTTGTTCTGATAGGTTGCTTGTCTCTAATTCATTTACTTCCTTTTCTGGTGATGGCCTGCTTTTCTTTCATAATTGGGCTGTTTCTTTGTCTCCCCATGGTCTCTCTTCTCACAATGTCTGGTTGTGTAGTTATCTCCTTATCCCCAGTGAAATCTGACCTTTCTGTGGTGGAGTGAAGAGCTCCCTTGAATCCGTGTGTTTGCGCCAATTGGGGACGCATAGCTGATATAGGTTGCCACAGTTGTGGGTTTCCAGGCATTGGATAAGATCCACTTTCCCTTGCAAGATGGCGCAGTTTTCCGCCTGAGCCCGTAGCTCTGGTAGAGGTCTCAGCCGCAGTGCGGGCTGTTCGGTCAAGGAACCCCGTCTAGCAGTCCCCCACCTTCACTTAGAGTTTTGCTATCCCTTAGCTTGCCAACAAACACTCCTGAGTGACCCTCAGCTGCTCCTTCTATCTGCTCCGGGACAAGGCTCGGAACGCATCTGTCTATTCTGCTGCCATTTTCCCCTCCAGTCTGAATTTATGTTTAAACTTTGGTCTGCCATTTGAGGGGAAACAACAAAAAACTTCACACAACTGTTTCTTCACCAGTAAACTCAGTTGTAGCCCATCTTTTTCCTGCTCTAAGCTGTTTGAGCTTGTTTTGTTGTGGTCACAGTTCCTGTAGGTCAGGAGTCCAGGTGTGGGGTAGTGAGATCCTCTGGCCCAGAGTCTCTGAGGAGGCTGCAGCACGGTGTTGGCCAGGGCTGTGGTTATCTCAGGACTCCAGGAGGGATGGACCCACTTCCAGTCCCGCTCAGGTGGCTGTTGGTGGGCTTTAGGCCCCCCACACAGGCTGTAGATCAGCGATATCTGCCTTTGTTAGGTAATTTTAGATTGCAAAGGGGCAGGCGATTCATGTGCAAAAGCCTCTGCACACAAATTGGGTGGGACAAGGTCTCAGGGAATCCCCAGGGTGGAGCAAACAGCAATTGCTGACCTTCAGCCCTGCCTGGAAGAGGTCCTGTGTCTGTGTCCCATGGCACCCTGCAGGAACAATGATCACTGCAAGAACCTGAGAAGAAAGCTGCCCTCGAGTTACACTCGATGCCAGACATTCCAGTTTCTCCCCCAGAGTCTCCCCTGGAACTGGAGCTCAGAGCAGTCGGGAGTTTGTGTCTCCCTCCCGATTGAAAAGACAGAAAAGACAGCCGCATACTCAGTTGCCAGCCCTTTTCACATGTGCCTCCCTACCTCTGCACTTCACTTCCGCACCCACTCTGAGTCTCTTTCCTTCTAGTTGTAGAATTTCCTTTTCTCTTTCCTTCTAGTTGAACTTCCACTCAGCCAGCCTTCCCGTGGTTCTGGATGATACCTGTTTTATCTTTTAGTTATAGTTTTGAAGTGGTTGTGCGAGGCAGCAAGTTCAGGTGTTTACCTAAGCTGCCATTTTGGTTTCGCCTCATAACAATTTTTTTAATATTCTTTTCTGAAATAAAAATTCTTAACTTTTAAAATATAATTTTTTCTTTTTTCATTTGAATAGTTTCCGTAACTGCAAAAAATATTTTTTTGTTTTATTTTGCGTTGAAGATGGCTCATTAACATTTGATAAAGAATTAAGACATTTATTCATACTCAGATTTTAAAAACTAACTAGCTTATTGTTGTGACTTCTAGCTTGCTGAGCGGGAGAATTTCAACACTTAGAGATGAAACTGGTGCTGTAAGTATAATATGCAGTGTATCCAAAATAAATTAATCTTTATGTTTGATCCTTATTGTATAGTGACTCTTAGAAAGCTAATATGTTAATAAGCACTAAATGAAAGTGACATGTATCTACTTAAAAGTTTCTTATTTTTTTTCATGCATAGAGTATTTTTATCTATATGTATAGAACTCAAAATAGTATATACTACCTACATATAACAATTCATTGTTCATGATTAGAGAAATTGTTGGATATGAGTTTGCATTGTCAATAGAGTACTTTTAGTCAGTAATTAAAACATTTACAGTAAATAGAGTGAAGTAAATATTTCGATACTGAATTAGAATGGTGTAAATTGCAAATAGCAAAGTTCTATAATTTTTTATTTTGGAAAATAACCTTATGGATTTGTACAGCAATGGTGGAATGAGGGAAGTAACAAACTGTTACGTTTCAGTACAAAAGAAGTGGGCTTATGCATTAACCAAGCAGTGACTGTACAGCAGCACGTACAGTAAATGTCTCCTCCCCAAAACAGAAGGGCTTTTTTTGGGGGTGGGGGGGGGGCAGCCGGGTGGCCACAGGTGTTTGTCTGCTTTGGTGATATTTGCAGGTGAAATAATGCAGCGAAAGCAGGCTTGCCTATTTGAGTTTATAAGAAAGATATCAGTAATAAGATCTCCACAGATCTGTTGTGTTTCTTCAACTTCTCATGGGTTCTAATAGAAGAAAAGCAAAAGTTTGTGAAGGTAGAAGAACTTCATTCATTGATATGCAGAATTGACCATGGAAAAGAGTTTTGTTACCATTCCCCTAATTAACTTACATAAGCTTTAAAAGATGTTCAGTTTTATGGTTAGAGGTTTTGTTATTGATTCAAAATAGTGTTGGTACATGTACCTGTGGAGTTATCAATAATGTATTTCATACAAGTTCATTATTTCAACGTTTTCCATGTAAGTCGCAAGTTACGTAAGTCATAATCAATGTCACCAGTAATTAATATAAGAAAGTATTACTTATGTTTAATATTTTCAAAGTTTTCATTGGATTCTAGAATATTTCAGGTTAAAATGTTCTCTCAGGTGTTAATGTTTACCAAAAATCTCAAAGTAAATGAGAGAACTGGCTTATTAGATACCACTTTCCTACATATTAAAATACATAATCTAACAATGGCTTTTTTGGAGGAGGAAAGACACTGCCAGATTAAATGTATTCCAGTTAAATATAATACTTCAGTAGTTCGGTCTTTGTTCCCTAAGATCTATAGACATTGAAGTTAGAAGTTGCAGTTATACTTGGAGCATCATTTCAGATGTTTATTAAAACAGTTCATCATTTGCAGATATTTATTGATAGAGATCCGGCAGCATTCGCACCCATTTTAAATTTTCTTCGGACAAAAGAATTAGACTTAAGGTAAGAAGTGCATCCTTTTAAATTCTTATTGATGGGTATTTTTTGGGTATATTTTATGAAGACAAAGTTTCATTTTTACAGTACTATTTCGTTTGAAAGTTTTCTCAGCAATAAACTCGTAGGTAGAGGCCTCTGCCATCCTGCCTCCAGCCTGCCACTAGCAGCCTCCTGGCCAGTTTCCCCCACTTCATTCTTGTGTCCCTACCATTTATTTCCCACACTGTCTTCTACAAATACCAATCTGATCTGGTTACCACACTCCTGAAAATGCCTGTTGTATGTTACTGGGTTTGTGGTTAAGGATTTTGGCATTTTATACTGTTTCTTAAAGCTCTCTCTAACCCCTGCTTAATTTCTCCTGCTTTAACACTTGCAACCTTTCATCCTGACTTCTTCCCTGGTCTCTGTCGTATCCACCTAATACAGGTAATCATAACAATCATACACTTTCTTTGGAGTCTGTCTTCCACTAGACTTAAATTCTGAAAAGGTGAGCACTGCTCACTCTATATCCCAGGTTCTAGTTATTTGATGTGTAGTTATAAGTTCAGAGTTTCAGTACGTGGGGGAGAGGAGATTGTGGATAAATGAAGGATCATTTAAACTATTTTAACTTTGCCAGGGTCAGGATTCTTACCAGGGAGCTACTATTTCATTTGTATTTACTGTTCTTCTATTTCCTAAACTAGAGGCCAGGTGCACGAAATTCAGGCATGAGGTGGGGGGGATGTCCCTCAGCCCAGCCTGCACCCTCTCCAGTCCGGGATCCCTCTCACAATCCAGAACTGCTGGTTCCCACCTGCTCTCCTGCCTCTGCCTCATTGACCCTAACCGCTTCTGCCTGCCAGCCTGATCACCCGCTAACCACTTCCCTCCCAGCCTGATCGATGCCTAACTGCTCAGAGCCAGCCCAAAGCCCCTAACTGCCCTGCTCTGCTGGCCTGGTCACCCCTAACTGCCCTCTCATGCTGGCCTGGTCACTCCAACTGCCCTGCTCTGCTCGCCTGGTCCCTCCCTAACTGCCCTCCCCTGCTGGCCTTGTTCCCCTAACTGCCCTCCCTGCAGGCCTGGTGTCCTTCCCTCCCCCCTCCCCAACTGTACTCCCCTGCAGGCCTGGTCCCCCCCAACTATCCTCCCTTCCTATCTTGGTCCCCCCCCAACTGCCCTCTTCTGCCAGCTGGTCACCCCTGACTGCTGCCTGGTCTCCCCCCCACCACCCCCAGCTGCCGTCCCCTGCAGGCCTAGTCCCTCCCAACTGCCCTCCCCTGCAGGCCCTCCCTTCTGCCAGCCGGTCACCACCTCTGCTTGCCTGGTCTCCCCACCCCCCCCAACTGCTATCCCCTGCAGGCCTAGTCCCTCCCAACTGCCCTCCCCTGCTGACCTGGCCCCCCTCAACTGCCCTCCTCTTCTGGCCTGCTCACTCCTAACTGCCCACAATTGCTCTCCCCTGCAAGCCATCTTGTGTCCACATGGGGGTGACCATTTTGTGTCTTGGAATAATGGTCAATTTGCATATTACCTCTCTTATTAGATAGGATTCTTAGTGAACAATCAGTAAGAATGTATTAATATTTTATAGTTGCAGCTTTTAAATTCCCAGCTGTTTGCTTGAGCTGCTTTTATCTGATTTTGCTTACATTCACTAGACTATGAGCTCCTTGAAGGCAAGGACTCTGCTCTGTCTGGTCAGCTCCTGCTGTGCTCCCAGCGTTAAAGCTGCTCAGTAAACACTTATGGAATGAATAAAAGATTGTTGGGTCTGTTTGTTTGGTGGTTGGCCTGGCATTGGGTGGAAGTGGGAAGTATATTACTAAGTACTTATTTCTTTATAAAAGTAAAATTAGTTTGACCCATAGTACTTGATTGATTAAAGAAGCCTAACCTCATTGCTAGTCAGTGTCCTTGTGACTACTCCACAACCAGATAACCCATGAGAGAGAGAATTGGTTTAAATATCTGTATTACCCACTGCTTTTCTGTAAATTAATGCCTTTTTTATTTTCATACTACTGTACGGTACCATCATCATCCGGCTGCCTTTCTTTCCCTACTTTCTATTTTGCTTGTGTGTTTTTTTTGTTTCTGATGAGGTCATTTATCTGAATTTATTCATTCAATGGATAGTTATTGCATAATAGTTATGTACAAGTGCTGTGCTGGGCGTGTGCAAGGCACACGAAAATAGATTCAAAATAGATCCTGCCTAGGGAGCTTACAGTATAATCGGGGAGGTTAAGTATGTATAGAAATGATTGTCATAAAAAGTTACAGTCCATTAGTGCCATCCAAGAAGGATGCGGTACTTGGTAAGAGAATGTTTTTGTTGGTGTGCAGTTTTTTTTTATTTAGACTCTTTCAAATCCTGAAGGATATTAGAAGAAAGGAAACAGAAAAGCCTAGTGGGTCTGTTCACACTAAGCACCTACGACTTTCCCTTTAGCTTCAGATGCTAATCCGAGTTGCCCTGTCGGAGGACTCATGTCCTTTGTTTCTTTGTAGGGGCGTGAGCATTAACGTTCTCCGGCACGAAGCCGAGTTTTATGGAATCACCCCGCTAGGTATGTGTTCTAATGTTCCTCCTTGTGGTTTGACCCTTTGTGCCCAAAGCTGCCCAATACAGTGTGTCTCACGCCTATTGGACAGCGGAGAGCCGCTCAGTCTGCTGCCTCTGACCCTGTGCTCTGCCTTCCAGTGAGGAGGCTCCTGCTGTGCGAGGAGCTGGAGCGCTCGTCCTGCGGCAGCGTCCTGTTCCACGGGTACCTGCCCCCGCCAGGTACTGCTCTGCTCGGGCCTTCAGGGTGCTGGTTCCCACGAAGCAGGTGTAGTTACACACGTGTCTGAACGGGGAGGAGGAGGACCTACCATAGTCTTTGATTCTTTCTTACCTATGAATCTGCTGGAAACGGTGAGAACTTGAATTGTGATAGAAGTTAAGTCAGCACACGTTCAGGCAGGTATGTGCCAGGGTGTGTTGGTTCTGGCCACACAGGCTTGATGGCCACCACTCAGCTCTATGGACATGACCCATGACCGCTGCGTACAACTTCACTTGTATAAACAGCCATCGGTGGGCTGGGCCGGTCCCTCTTCTGCCCACCCCGATGCTAGATCCCTGGCAGCCAGTCTCCTTTAAGAGCCCGGGAGGCCTGCACAGGGGTGTCAGGTGCAAGACAGGCAGGTGTGCTGCATGTCCCTCCACCCCCTTCAGGTAGGAGAGTTCTGCCTCTGGCCGGTTCCTTCCAGTCGGCTCCCTGCCGAATAGAGACGGTGAACGACGGGCAGTCAGCTCCAGAGCAGCTTGAAGCTGTGCGTGGGACCTCGTACCCAGTAACTGCATTGGAAGCACTGGGGTAGACTGAGTTAGTGCTGGATTCCACTACCCTAGAGCTAGAGAGCAGTGTAATGTGATAAAGCTTAGTCTCATTTCTATATACCATCTGTTGAAAGTTTTATTTTTTTTAATCGTGATTATATTGTAATACATTGCTGTATCGGAAGATATATGTTGACTATAATGAACTGCATGCTTTTATGTCAGGCATAATGCGAAATTTTAAATTGTTTCGTAGGTATTCCTAGTCGTAAAATAAACAACACAGCCCGGTCCTCGGCCGATGCCAGGAGTGGGCTGAACTCTGCGGAAGGGGAGGCCCGGGGTGGTGGCGCCCAGCCCGTCCTCTCCACCTCTAGCGAGGAGACTGCCCGGCTGGGTAAGCATGACGACGCAGGTAGACAGAGACCATGCATGTGCTTATTCTAGCTGACACATACTGAGGATTATAAACATTTATACAGGTGTACTTCTTTCCTCACCTCGCTTTTTAATTCAGATTTTTCATATCTTAAACTGTAATTTAGCATGCAGTTTTTGTAGAAAAAGTATCCAAGTCCTGTTTGCAGAGGTTGACAGACTTTGTATGTGAAGGGCCAGGTAGTACATATCTCAGGCTTCCTGGCCTCCCGTGCTCTGTTGGAGCCACAGCTCTGCCGGGGTGGCATGGAGGAGCCACAGGTGATGTGTAAACACGCGTGCACGGCTGTGCTCCCCCAAAACTGTCAGGACAGGCAGAGGACTGGACGGGGCGGGGGAGAAGAGGGGGAGGCCTGTGCTGCAGCTAAAATGTTTTCTAAATCAGCAGGATTTCCCGTGGACCCACGCAAGGTGCTGATCGTGGCTGGCCACCACAACTGGATCGTGGCTGCCTACGCCCACTTCGCCGTCTGCTACAGGTACCGTGCGGGTCCTCGTGGCTAAGGCTGCTTTTAATTTGGGGGATAGTTTCAGTGATTGTGATTTTATATGCGTAGGTGGAAGAGCTGTTTCTTCCAGCTGTCAAATTTTCCCTATTCTCCTCACTTCTGTATCTCTGTTAGATTTATTGATAGTTTGCTTTTATTGCTTTTATTTTCATAGCTAAGTTGGTCAGCACTGCTGGTGGCCTTCTGTATCTTAGATATTTCCCAGGCAATACAAAGTTACTTCTTCTTGCTTCTTGGACATCTAGCTTCTGAGCCACTTAACTATTGTGGTAAACAACCCAGAGGGATTATGACCGAGCCTCGGGGTTTTCTGTCTGCGGTATTTCAGTCTCTTGTGCTTCCAGTAGCGAGCGGTAAGGCTCCACATTGGTCATGACAAGCACCTGGTTGGCAGTGAGGTGGTGACACAGGACAGTCGTGGGCAGAAGTGATGTCTTTTAACGTGTGCGGTGCGTGAGACTTGCAGAGGGCGCTTGGCTTTTACTAATATTTGCTTTCTCAGAAACTAAAAGGAGTGAGGAAGAATGTAGACCAGTGGATTTTAGTTGGAGAAAGGATAGGTTCTTAGTATAAAATCATGATTGCAATGAGAAATATTGATGACAGAGAATGGTATAGAAGCCCAAAATGGTTGGGACATGGTAGCTTAGACCAGCAGTCGCCACCAGTGGTCCAAGGACCACTGGGAGGTCTGTGAGGTCTGAAAGGTTGGCAACCACTGGCTTAAACTATGATACCATTTAATCTAATGGCTAAAAAAATCAAAGAATATGTATTTTGTTACTATTATGTTTAAGAGGAAATAGCCACAATAGACTAAAAATAAATTAGAAAGTCTTCTACTACAGATATATTTTAAAGAATCCTTGATGTATTTTTTTAAAATCTCAGTTTGTGGTAGGTTTGCCATATTTGGTAAAAAAAAAAAAAAAAAAAAAAAAAAAAAAAGACTTTTATATCAGTAGCCACCACCTTTTATTTTCATTGCAATAGAGGTTTGGTGGAAATTTTCCATTTTGAGAGCATTTTGTTATTTTTCACTTTAATTGAATAACATGGAAGTGATTTTGTAGATGATTTCCTTGGGGATGACTTTTATGGGGAGCAAGAATGATCAGAAAGAAAAATTAAATTTGGGGGAGTGCTATTTGAACCTGTTGGCATGCAGATCTGACTTGAGCAGACCATTGCATTTGTTGAGTGGCGGGTGCATGTCTGTGCTGATGAGGGGTCCAGGAGAGCTGTGAGCGGGCGTGCCCGGTGCCCTCTGTATTGCACAGCCGCTCCAGGTGCCTGCCTGCCTGATGGACACGGTGCTGCGCAGTCACTCCCTCCCTGAGTGGTATTTCCCGCTCTTTGATTTTGACCGCAGCCTTCCTGTGCCTTCACGAGTGTCCGTGGTGTCAGAGCCCAAGCAGAATCACAGAGGAAAAGAACTGAGGGTCCAGTGACTTCCTTAACTTAGCACAGTGGCAATAAGTTTTCCAAAAGAAGATACTTACATTAAGAGGGTAATTTCCCCACTGCTCTCTCTACCAATATATTCACACCTGAAAAGAAATGACAGTGCACAGTGCGCCCTGGCTAGTCTCCGCCTGGCTCACGCTTTTCTGCGTTGCTCGGCTGCACTCCTGTTTCCTTTCCTTGCTGGTGTAGAGCAGGCACCTGGACGAGTGCAGAGGAGCTGTCTCACTCCCCTCCACAGAGCCTCACGTCACACTAGAGAACTCGATCTTTGTGGGACTGACTTCTTGCATGTGGTGTGAGATTTAGGAGACTATTTCCTTCCACGTGGGCAGGTGCTTATGTTTTGATGGTTATAGAAATCATCCTTTCCCCCTTAAACATGAAAGCTTTTATTTTGCTACACACACACACACAGATCTAATTTTAGACTCTTAAGATCTTCTTACATGCTGTGTCTTCCCATACAGTGTAGGTCAGTGTGTTATAATAAGCTCCAGACTCATGGGCCTGGCTCCCGTGTGCTTTGTGAGACTCCGTGGAAGGCAGCCACGCTCCTGCATGGAGTCCTGGCTGCCAGGTGTCGGCTCACCGGAGCAGGAAGCAGGTGGGCACCAGGTACCAGAGCTCACTCAGCATTTTACATTTTAAATTCCGCATTACTTGTGCGGAGTTATAGAGCAAATGTGTTTTCTTTGTACTAAATTTTGTAACTTACAACATTGGATTAAGTTCTGTGGTTGCTATAATTGTTTTCAAATATGCTATCTTGATAATTGTTTTTTTTTTTTTTTTTTTTTTTTTTTTGGCCATCTCCTTATTTTGTAATACCCTAATTTCTATAGAGAAAAAGAACTTAGAGGTATGGACCCCAAAGAAGACTAGATTGCATATACAGGTGTCCCCCAAAAATGTATGCACACTTTAACAGCTGATAGCTCAGTTTTTTGTTAATATATTTTATTGATTTTGTACAGAGAGGAAGGGAGAGAGATAGAGAGTTAGAAACATCGATGAGAGAGAGTCATCGATCAGCCGCCTCTTGCACACCCCCTACTGGGGGTATGCCCGCAACCAAGGTACATGCCCTTGACCGGAATCGAACCCGGGACCCTTCAGTCCCCAAGCCGAAGCTCTATCCCTTGAGCCAAACCGGTTTCGGCTGATAGCTCAGTTGATGTTTCTTTTCAGCTTGAACCCATTGGAATTGATAAATTAATAATTAATAATTATGCCAAAGTGGGTATACATTTTTGGGGACCCCCCATAGTGTTATTTCTGTTCCTAATGATCACAGCATCCCATCACTCACCTCGTTGCATCACTTGTGCCTCCTCCACTGAACAGTGAGTCACTAAGAACATCAACATTTGATTTCTCAATGGGTGTCAGTTTTCCGAGTTTATTAGATAATCGCTTCCATTTGTTTACCTTAACACAGGGATCCCATCTGGTGGCTGAATAGGGTAATTGCAGATCATTCAGTGCTTAGGAAAATTTGAAACATTTCTCTATTGCTTTGAAGTAAATTAAGGCAATCTTAATTCTTGAAATTAATAAGAAGTGTCTTTCTTTGTGTGAGTTATAGTTGTGTTATTCCAGCATGCATTTTTTAAAAATGTTTTTATTGATTTTAGAAAAAGGAAGGGAGAGGGACAGAGAGATGGAAACATCAGTCATGAGAGAGCATCATTGATCAGCTGCCTCCTGCCAACTCCCTACTGGGGATCGAGCCAGGCATGTGTCCTGACCAAACAGGTGACCTCCTGGTTCCTGGCTCATGGTTCAACCCCTGTGCCACACCAGCCGGGCTAGCATACATTGTAAAACAGAAATGGAATGAGTTGATTTCATTTGGGTCCTTTGGAGAGCTAGAAACCACACCGAGTGTGTGTCCGAAAGACTGAAGATGGAGGGAAATTAATAAAAGCTTACAGGTGTTACCAGAAATTAAATACTAAGGAAGGCATTAAGTATATATTTGATCAACTACAAATCTGAATCCTGGTAAGCCTTTATGTCCGGGGAGTATATAGGCCTGTAAGATTTTTCACATATCTAAGTGCCTGAGTTTGACCTTTGTTTTTGTTTTTTGTTTTCTTCTGATTTTTTGAAAAATATTTTATTGATTTTCCACAGAGAGGAAGAGAGAGGGATAGAGAGCTAGAAACATAGATGAGAGAGAATCATCGATCAGCTGCCTCCTACACACCCCTCACTGGGGATGTGCCCACAACCAAGATACATGCCCTTGACAGGAATCGAACCTGGGACCTTTCAGTTCTCAGGCCGACGCTCTATCCACTGAGCAAAACCGGTTTTGGCTGAGTTTGACCTTTGGACGAATGTGTTAGGTTGTACATAAAGGAACATTTTTTTCTTGTTCTGTTTATACTCTAGGCAAAGCAAAGAGGCTTTATAGTTTAGTTTCATCTCTTTAATGTAACTTTAAAGATAGGTAGGTATTCTGTGGTTAAAGTCGAGTCACCCATTGCCAGGATTGCACAGCTGTGCAGGGTCTAGATGGGGGAAGGCTGACTGTACAGCCACACAGAGTGTGTGTCCGAAAGACTAAAGATGGTGAGAAATTACTAAAAGCTTACAGGTGTTACCAGAAATTAAATACTAAGGAAGGCATTAAGTATATATTTGATCAACTACAAATCTGAATCCTGGTAAGCCTTTATGTCTGGGGAGTATATAGGCCTGTAAGATTTTTCACTTGGGATGAAACCTTTAAAATCCAGTCCTGAGAAAGGTTTCCAGGCTTCGAGGTTTCTGCTTTTGATGGTGCCGAGGTATTGGAGTGCTGCTACCACATCACTCCTCATCTTAGTGGCCTGGGGAGACGGTCCTCTCAGTAAGAAAAGGAATGGACTGAGTGTGTAGTCTCAGTTAAAATAATAGCTGAGTGATTAATAACTGAAAGGGGTAATAATATCCTAAATTCTGACTTTTGTGGACCATACCTACCCATAAATAATGATAGTAGCACTTTTTTGTGGAGAAAAGTGAAAGGTTCAGTTTAAGTTGCTATTGCTTTTTTTTTTTTTTTTTTTTAACAGCTTTCCTAAATTATTCTTGGCCGAAATATAGAGCTCTAATCTCTAATCTCTTTTTAGTGGTTTAGATTTTTTATGTATGCAAGCATAAGGTATTTCAGAAATACTTTCCTGGATTTGTAAATGGTATACACCAACAACATTTTATATATAGTATATATTTTTAAAATATATTTTTATTGATTTTTCACAGAGAGGAAGAGAGAGGGATAGAGTTAGAAACATTGATGCGAGAGAATCATCGATCAGCTGCCTCTTGCACACCCCCTACTGGGGATGTGCCCGCAACCAAGGTACATGCCCTTGACAGGAATCGAACCCGGGACCTTTCAGTCCGCGGGCCGACGCTCTATCCACTGAGCCAAACCGGTCCCGGCAACATTTTATATTTAACGGGAAGGTCGGTGGTGAGCTGTGAATGGTGTGCTTTGTGGCGCTGTCTGCAGGGTTGCTGCTGAGTCACGTGTGCCCGTTCTCACTTGACAGGATCAAAGAGTCCTCGGGGTGGCAGCAGGTGTTCACCAGCCCGTACTTGGATTGGACAGTTGAACGAGTTGCTCTAAATGCGAAGGTGGTCGGCGGTCCCCATGGAGACAGAGACAAAATGGTTGCCGTGGCCTCGGAGAGCAGCATCATCCTCTGGAGCATCCAGGACGGCGGGAGCGGAACGGAAATCGGTGGGCAGAGCCGTGTTGCTGGTGTGTGTGATGTTATGAAGCTCAGCAGGTTGCCCGTGAATAGCAAACCTGATGGTGGTCACAGGACCCCTTGGTGGGAGAGATGATCTTTAAATAGGGGAGAAGTGACATTTTAGTAGGTTCCAGTATAAAAGTCCCGCAGACTTTCTGGCCTTTAAAGAGTTTTTCACGTTTGTTTAAAATATTTACTTTAAACTCGGCACATTTGCTCTCAATGGACCCACGCCTGGCAAAACATTTGTTGCATAAGACACAAGGCAAGTTACACCTATAAAGTTGAAAGAAAGGTAAAGTTTATTTTTAAACTTTTCCCACAGGTGGCCCAGTTTCTGTAAAGCCCCCCTTTTGTGAGTGAGAACGGATGGGGCTGTTTGTGGGCATCTTCTAGCTTAGATGGTGCAGGCTGAGCTGAGCGGCAGCTGCTGCTTGCCCTTGAAGCCAGGGATCCATCTCTAAATAGAAGGAAAACACGACATTTTATTTTAGATATAAGCAGTTTCAGGTAAAGTCTTAGTAACTGTGAAAGGTCTTCAGAACAGGTTGAAAAGGAATATTGCAAAACAGCAATGTATCATCGTTTCGTGTGTTTCTCTGTGTGGTGGGGAGGGAAACCTGGATTTCAACACAGAAATATACTGGACAGGGTCTTTTTTAAGACCCCTGAAGGTTTCTCACAGTTAAGTACAGCGATGGAAAGACAAGACGGAAACTGCTAGTAGGACTAGTTAAAGTAAACTGAGTTAGTCTTGGGGAACTTAGGTTGGTTACCCCATAACCCTACCACCCAGAGAGTTCTAGAAAACCTAAGACCTTATCACACGTCACGTAGTCTGGACTCGGTACTCTCCTAAGATAATGAGTGAAAAAGGGAAAAATGATACAGAAAAGGAGTTGGGTGTGGTGTTTTATTTTTCTTTTCAGATTGCTCTGTTACAGACCAGTGAGGGAGGGAGAGGTTTGCCTTGTGCTTGCACAGGCTAGTAGGTAGGCAGCTGTGTTGTGAGACGCTACATAGTAACGGTACATGCTCTGGGGGAGAGATTGGCTGCCACAGACATTCTCTGGGACCTGACAGCAGCGCCCAGTGATGGCGAGGCTGGTGTGGCCATCAGGGGCTGCCCTCCCTCGTGTAACTGTGTGAGCGTGGCGTGCTGCCGGCCCTCTCTCACCCACAGGCCCTCAGGACGGTCCTTGTCATTGCTGCTCCTGCCGCCGTCCCTGCGGAGGGCGGTCAGGGTGCGGGGCCTGAGCAGCAGTGACACGTTCCATTTCTCCATCATTCAGAGTGTCCTCCTTCATTTCCCAGGCCCTCGTCTCCTCTAGAGTAACCCACGTTCGCTGGTTTTCCTGGTTTGGTTCTGCCTCTTGCTGAGCCCATGGTCTGCAGGTAGTCAGCTTCGCATGCTCTCCACAATTGTTTGGCATCAAAATGAAAGTCCTGTTCCGTAAGAGTTCTCGAAAATTGCAGGTGAAATAGCAGTGCCTTTTCTTTCTTTTTGTTATTCCTGAGAGAGGCCTGGCTTTTTTAAGATCCCTGAAGGTTTCTCACAGTTAAGTGATTGCTGCTGGTCTTGTCTGTGTGCAGTGCAGGTTTGCACAGAACGAGGAATACCCGCTACAGGTGTAAAGTACAAAAGAAATCACTTCTCTCTTCCGGCTTACGGTTTTAATACATGCTGCAATTGCATTTAATTTGTTTCTCTTCGATGCCATTTTTTTCTAAGCTAGATGCTGAGAAAATTGTTCATGTAGTCACATAATAGGTACTTTTAAAAAAAGTAAAAAACTGATACCCGAAACAGCTTAAAATCCACATTCAACAAATAGGTGAGGTATTTTCCCATCATTTTAAGATAAAAAGACAGTTTTCATAAAATATTTTTCAAATAATTAAGGTAAAATACTACTTGTATCAAAATTGGATTGTAACATTTTGAAGGTGAACTAGACACCAAGACCTTTAGCTGCAGCTGCTTTAGAGATGAGACAGCAAGAACCGGACAGGCGGCTGGAGCAGCTCCTGCTGGGGAGACGCTGTGTGGCCGCGAGCGCCACCCCCAGGGGAGCCCGGGCTTCTCTGCATCAGATGTCATGCTCCTGCTCTTAATGTAGAGTGTTGGCTCCTTCCAGTCTCCTCACTACCCCGCCCCCCTTGTCACCCTCCCCTCCTCCCCACACCCCTTTCCTCAGATGCCCTGGGCCTCCCATGCCGGCCCAGGTGATGAGCTCCTGTTCACCTTTTTAAAAACCCACTCTCACGCCTTCTTCCCTAAGAAGAAACATTCTCAACCCCTTCCTATCCCTTTGGCCTCTCGGGGTAGTTTATTCCTGTGTGTCTGGTGTTACTGTTACCTGTGCTATAATGGGCTGGTGGAATCTTTCCTCTATCGCACCGTAAGCTCCCGGTGATACTCTGGCTTGTGTTGTCAGTCCGTGGCCTAGAATCGTGCCTTTTGACTAAATTCCGCTGAGATCTACCTGCTGGGAAACCGGGGGTTCAGACAAGCGGGCGAAGGCCTGGGGTCTGAGTGCTGAACGACCCCTTGCTCCTTTGCTTGTCTCCCCCCTTCCTTTTTATTTTATTTCTTTATTCTTTTTTATTTTTATTTTTTTTTGCTTATTTCCAGGTGTCTAGATCATTGAGGCTTCCCAAGTCTGTGTTCCTCAGACCAGTGGTTCCCAGACATCTGGTCCATGAGCCGCAGCTAACCCTCCCTGGGTTTTAGAGCAGCGCAGTGGCTCTCTGATTGGGGGAGCAGGAGCCGGTTAGCTTATTTTGTTCGGAAAGATAACTAGGTGCGGGCACCACAGCCGCCGATGACAGGACGCCCTATCCGAGTGCGAGGACCAGGGGGCAGACGTCTGCCTGCTTTGGGAGTGTATAAGCTTATTTCTGGTTCCCTAAGTATTAGTACCTGGTTTGTAGAAATGAGACTAGGTTAAAAGCAGTCACCGCTAACGTGTTTTTAAGGTTTGGGTTCCACTGATGACTGATCAGCCTCTATTTCTTATTCTCTCAGGCGTGTTCAGCCTCGGCGTGCCCGTGGACGCGCTCTTCTTCATCGGGAACCAGCTGGTGGCCACGAGCCACACGGGGAAGGTGGGCGTGTGGAACGCCGTCACTCAGCACTGGCAGGTGAGCCCCCCGGGAGCAGCGGCCGCCACCAGCGGCTGCTGACTGTGGGGTTCCTTTTGTCTGTTTGATTCTGCAGAATGAGTGAATATATGCATTGGCACATTTGCTTCTGGATGAAATTTGACTGTTTTTATTTAGAATTTGAAGTCACTCTGCAAAGTTTTGAAGCTGCGATCTGCCCTTATTTCCTTGACGTGGTTTGAGTTACAACGTTTAGCTCTTTAGTCTGAGAGCTTATTTGCCGTAATGCCAATTCCTAGGAAGCAGGTGAAGTCTGCAGGGGGCAGAGGGAAAGCACAGGAGCTGCCTTTTCACAGGAAGAATGGTTATCGAGGGAAGAAGTACTGTCCAAGTTGGTAGATCTGTGCTCTGGCCTCAGTGTGTCCCTCACAGGGACCGAGCAGGCCATTGATGGCTGCGTGCCCTGCTCAGACCTGGCCTTCCAGCCCTCAGTGCGGTGGCCCCAGAACCATGTGCACCAAGAGAATCATCCCACATTCTGAAAGGAAAGTGCCCTGTGGAAATTCCGTTTTAAAAGCTTTAAAGGGAATCACACACGTGATTCTTCACCATTCCCTGTGCAGGGTGTGTGCGCGCGCGTGTGTGCGTACAGAACGTCCATTTCTAAGCCCCACTTACAGTGAATATTGGTAGTGTTTTATTAAAAGAATTCTGAGAAAACGGAGCAGAGAATAAAGTGTAACTAATATCTGACATCTGATGACCATCTCGCCCCTCAGGTTCAGGATGTCGTCCCTATAACGAGCTACGACACCGCCGGGTCGTTCCTCCTGCTCGGGTGCAACAACGGGTCCATCTATTACATCGGTGAGTGAGCACGTCACCGTCTTTACCTTCAGTGCGCGCGCTCTTGGCCTCAGGGTGACGGGAGCGTTGTTTTGCAGACATGCAGAAGTTCCCTCTGCGGATGAAGGACAACGATCTCCTCGTCACCGAACTCTACCACGACCCTTCCAACGACGCCATCACCGCGCTGAGCGTGTACCTCACACCCAAGACAAGTCAGTGCCCGCAGCTCCCGTGCTCGCTTCCCGAATGGCAGAGCTGAGGGTGTCACGTCTGTATGCAGAGCACACGTGTGTTCATGCAAACGACAGACAGGGCCCAGGCAGGCAGCCCCGGGTGCGACATTGCACTGCCTCCCCCGAATCATTACAGCGTCAACCGGAGTGACCAAACACGTCACTTCGACCTTCCCATTGCAGTAGCTGGCTCTGTTGTGAAATCAGGAGCCTTTCTATTTTTTAACCAAAAGCAGGAGCTCTTAGACTGTTCATCTTTATTGGACAGAGATGAGCTCGTTTCCTTTGCAAATCTCAAATTTCAGTTGTGGGAAGACATTTTACTTGGAAGTTCAGGGTAATTTTCATTGCCTTTCAAAGGCCTCTGCAATGGAATTAACAAGCTCTGTCAATTGGGAAGTTGTTCTTATATTCCGGGGTGAACAGTAAACATACACGGGAACTTTAATCGGTAATGACAGGAAGTGTAGGAAGGTTAATGTGCACGGTGATAGCGATAGGTTTGAGGGTTACTGATAAAATGTCACTTTATGGAAATCTCTGAAGGAAATCATTCCTTGGTCTGAAAAAAACCAAGTTCTAGTGCCCACAGGGGGTTTGGACTGAGACTGAGGCGAGTTTATACCGGGCCCAGCGAGCCGGCAGGCTCTCTCCGTTAATGGCTCCCGGCTGCCTCTGGCGGCGCTGGCCATAACGGACAGTGTGGTGCACAGGCTCTGGCCATAACGGACAGTGTGGCGCACAGGGTGGAATGCTGGCTGCCCGGCCTCTCACAGCGAGCTGCCCTCTGCAGAGCGAGCTCAGCTCCTTTGTCTGAATTGGAGGCTGCGCTGCTGCTGCTGCAGAGGCAGGAGCCGCCGGCCGGCCAGGGGAAGAGCTCTCCGGCCCGGCTTCAGGAATGGGGGAACCGGGTGAGGCGCCGGCAGAGCCCGGAGGCTCCCTGTCTGAGGCTCTTGAAGAGGCCCCTGACCCCGTCCTCCTCCAGCTCTGGGGGGGGCCGGGAGCTTGTTAGAAACGGAGCCACAGGTGGCCTGACGGGAGGAGCTGGACAAGGTTAGTGACAGTGCGGCACATGCGCTGTAAGCCAGTGGGGGTGTGTGTGTCCAGGGAGAAGGGCTTGGAAACTGAAGTAGGAGGGTCTAGTACTCCACTTGACTCCTCCAGGAACATTCTGTAGTGGAGCCACGTGAACGTAAGAGATGGTCATGCTGGGCTGGAAGGATCACGGACGATGGCGTTGGAAATACTGGGGGTGGCGGTGGTGATCTCAGCACTTGAATCTGCTTTGTTGCTCAGTAAATGTTTATAGACCTATTCTGTCTCGGGCACTCTACAGGCTGACCTAGACAAGAAGATGAGGCATCTGTCCAGGGAGGAGAGGAGGGTAGACGGGAATAGATGATCAGTGTGTGACAGCTGCTGTGAGAACCTCACACAGTGCAGGGAGTGGGGTGAGGCGCAGAGAGTCCCCGGTTCCCGAGCCGAGCTGTGGGGCACTGGGTCAGCTCTGCCTCCCACCTCCCAGGGGGGCTCTGAGAGGGCAGCTTTCTCCATGTTTATTGTGGCCTGATGTCCCCCTCGCCTGTGCCAGGTGTCAGCGGGAACTGGATTGAGATCGCCTACGGTACCAGCGCGGGGGCCGTGCGGGTGATCGTGCAGCACCCCGAGACCGTGGGCTCGGGCCCGCAGCTCTTCCAGACCTTCACCGTGCACCGCAGCCCCGTGACCAAGATCATGCTGTCTGAGAAGCACCTCGTGTCAGGTAGGGAGGCTCGGCGCGCACGGAACGCGTGCCTCTGGGAGACCATCAAAGCAGCCTTTTCTACATTCCTGGGCATATTTTTGCCTTCAGTACAAAATATCTTTTAAAAATATGCATTTATTTAAAAATTTTTAAAAATATATATTTTATTGATTTCTTTGCAGAGAGGGAGAGGGATAGAAACATCTATCAGCTGCCTCCTGCACACCTTGTACTGGGGATGTGCCCGCAACCAAGGTACCTGCTCTCGAACCTGGGACTTTTTATTCCGCAGGCCGATGCTCTATCCACTGAGCCACACCGGTTAGGGTTCTTTAAAACTTTAATGCCAGGTGAAGAACTTGCATCACTGCACTCAGTGAGAAGCCTGCAGGGCCGGAGCCAGATCCGGAACCAAGCCCACAGGTCTCCTCCTGGAGACGGCACCTTGTGTGCAAAGAACTCTGCTTCTGCAGCAGAACTGTCACCTCTACTAGAGGGAGGCGGGGTCAGGCCGTTTGCTCCTGTGAGAATCACTGTTCAGCAGGGTTCTTTTTACAGGACAGTGCTTAGGAATCGCAGTAGTAATTGCTGCTATTTTGATGGAGATGATATGGTAACATGTGCCACACTACATAGTAAAACTTGCATTTTAATTCCATTTCATGTTGGTTTGAAATGTAAGTAAATTTGTCAAGAAAAATGTCCAGCCGGAACCGGTTTGGCTCAGTGGTAGAGTATCTGTCTTTGGACTGAAAGGTCCCGGGTTCGATTCTGGTTAAAGGCATGTACCTTGGCTGCGGGCACATCCCCAGTGGGGGGTGTGCAGGAGGCAGCTGGTCGATGTTTCTCTCTCATCGACGTTTCTGGCTCTCTCTCTCTCCCTTCTTCTCTGTAAAAAAATCAATAAAATATATTTAAAAAAAAACAAAAAAAACAAAAAAAAAACTGTCCAGTTTAAGCCACAAATCTGGAATACTTTGTGTGTGAAATGCTCAGTATGTTACTCTGCCACCTGGTGGACATCAATGTAAGTGTAAAAATGTGTATATAAATGTAATGACTTTCTTTTTCCCAGTGTTTGTTTTCATGTCTTCATAGTTTTTTAATTAACAAAATTGCCATAGTTGCTCATTTGAACCAAATAACATTTGCCATAATTTTAAAGATATTTAAAATTTTCTGAATCCTTGGGTCAATATTGAAATCAGGCTATTTCCCATGAAGCAACAGCCTAGAACTAAATGTCTTTTTTTTTTTTTTTTTTTTTTTTTTTTTAACAGAAAGCTGGTATACTGAGAATTTTGTTACCTAAATAATATTTGTACATTTTTTTTATTTCTATTGCAATTAGCCAAAATTAAATTTCTTTCTAAAGTTTTGTTTTAAAATGTGCAACTATGGAATTTTACCAGTGCAACTATGGAATTTTACCAGTAAGAAATGTTGCATGTCTACAGTTAATTTCAGATGTTTTCCTAGTATTTACTGAGGAGTTCATAGCTTATTGGTAACAAGTTTCTAGAATCATGTCAAATTAGTATAAGTTTTTATTAAGGTATGCCACAAAATTTACATTAATGATACTTTTTTTTGCTTGTATTTTTAATTTATGTGTTTAGACTAAAGGGAGAAAAAAGAGGCTACTTGTAAGAATTATCTCTGTCATATAAATATTAAGTGGGTATATACTAAGTAAATGAAGTTAAAATAAATACATACTCTTATCAAATAATATAACAATAACTCTCAGCTTTATAGGAAATCTTATTTTAGTTTTCCTCATGTAACTGTCAGTGGGCAAAAAACCACTGGTTCCTAATAGCTTTTGACAAATGTCCTTTGTGACGATACATGTCCAGTCGCTCCTGGTCTAGGTTAATATTTGAGTAACAGAAGGAGAAAATTTCTCGTTTAAAAAAATAAACTAGGCAACTTGTTTACTATCTTTTCTCTTACAAACACTTTCCTTTAACCTTTTCTACTCTAGAGGGTACTTTCATAAGGCTCCATAGATTTACTTACATACCTTACATGTGCAGACAGGTACACCATATTCTTTTAGCTCTCACTGTTGCTGGTTAATTAAAAATTTAGTATAATTTTAGGATAAAGATGCCATTTGCCACTCCAGAGATGTGCTAGGACCTATTGAATGGTCACAGTGAAAGCCAGTGTGTTTATAAAAGCGTTTTGTGGCGCTCTTACAGATCCCCATGTAACAGCTCTGCTGTCCGCTTCCCTCCTAGTCTGTGCAGATAACAACCACGTGCGGACGTGGACGGTGACACGGTTCAGAGGCATGATCTCCACTCAGCCCGGGTCCACACCGCTCGCCTCCTTCAAGATCCTGTCTCTGGAGGAGACGGAGAGTCCCGGCAGCTACACCTCTGCCAACGACATCGGTGAGTGAGCTGGTGTGGGGTTTCCCACCCCGTGTGGGCGGGGCAGAGTGAACAAGAGTAAAACCTGGGAGTGAGTTTTAAAAGCTTTTCATTTTAATTATGAAATTTTCATTTTAATTATGAAATTCATTTAAAACAAATCTAGCACATATCTCCAAATGCTAACCATTTTTGTTTATAATTAAAATCCAGGATGGTTATGCGAATTGGAACATTTTATCTAATAAATAATTGTTCATCTCAAATTGTTCATCTCATTGTATGATTCACATCATATACTTTTGTGAATATTTTAGCTATTGAGTATGATGGGGTAAGAATTATTAAAATGTTACGTTTAAGTTTTTTATGAAAACACTTTTAAGAATCTTTCCAAAATGGATGCTGAGTCAATGACTTGCCTTGCCAAGTGTAACCAAGTGAAGATAATTGAATCTTTCATTAGATAAGAAAACTTGGTAGGGTGCAGGCTTCTGATTCACTAAATTCTATTGAATGAGGTTGCACTTTATTTCTAAGACTGCATGTTGGCTTTCCAAACTTTCCAAAGTACAGTCAGTGCATAAAAGGAGCTGAGCACATTCTCAGAGGGAGTGCGTAAAGGGGGCTTATGCGTCCCCAGGTTTCCCACGGGCTCGGACCATGGATGCTCCTGAGCTTATTCCTTCCATCAGCTTTAACAGCCTCCTGCAAAACAAGCAGATTTGAATTATGTATTTCTTAAATTTTTTCATGCAAGTTGAAGTCCTCGCATCATTGCATTTTGTCTGTCTGGCGTGGAATGAAGGCCACATTGACAGGCATGAAAATCCTTCCCCCCGCAGTATTAATGTTAAATGAAACTATTTAAACTTGAACTTTTTTTGCATCGTCTGATCAAGGGCCCTTTGGAGAGCGAGATGACCAGCAGGTGTTCATCCAGAAAGTGGTCCCCATCACCAACAAGCTGTTTGTCCGGCTCTCCTCCACCGGGAAGAGGTGAGCTGGCTGCGCCGTAGACCACACACAGCGCATTGCACCATGGGTCAGAGTGCGGGCAGAGACACACGGCCGAGAGGATCTGTCCGCTGCCTCATCTGGCTTTAGCTGGAATGAGGACAGGACACTGAGTGCTGGATCTCTGGGAACACTTAAGATCTCCTCAGGCTGGACAGTTAGGAAGGACTAGTGACAGCGGAGCAAACACAGCACAGGAGTGGGGCGGCGGGAGCTGACCTGAGGGCCAGTCCTGGCTCTTCCTCACCAGCTGCTGACACTCACCCTCAGTTCCTTGGTTCTCTGAGCCCCCGTTTCTCCATAAAAGAAGGTCCCTACCTTGTAGGAGGGCGTAGGACCAAATGAGCATAAGCATCTGGTGTAGCCCTGACTAGTGCAGACGCCGAGTAGAAGTTAGTTTCCTCCGTCTTGTCCATTTGACTGTTTTAAAAACGTTATCACCTCAGACACATTGAGTATAACATTTCTCTTCTTTAAAAACATACAACTTTTTTTGCATGTCAGAATTCCTTAGAACTTTTTAAGGAAGTTATGGATACTCATGGATACTCTATTAATGTTACTGTTTTTATTAATTCTCAGTTATTTTTTTACCAAAGTTCATTGCATGAATTGATTCTGGAAAATTTTATGTACTAAAGAAAATGCATTAGGAGCCTATAAGGTAAAAATGAAATTATACCTTGAGAAATGTTATAAATCACTCAGTGTTCCGTGCAGATTGGAAGAAGCTGCCAAACGTTTATTAAAACTGCAACGGTAGTATTTCATCTTGTTCCGTTCTAACCTCCTCCCTCTCTTTAGCTCACACAGTAGTGTGTTGTACCAACTACAGTTTATACCTGTGAACTTGACGATTCCAGAGGAAAAGCTAGATTTATAAAAATAAGCAGACATAGAACAGCAGCCCCTTATGCAGCTCATGTGAAGCCTTTTGCTTACAGACAGCTCAGGCCCCGAGAGGTCAGAGTATAGTCCTCTCCACAGGCTGTACATTTCTCGTCTCAGATTTGTATGATTTACGCATAACATACCTTTTAAGTGACTTCTCAACATCTTTTCTAATGAATGTCCATAGCTTCCTTTGAAAGAACTGCTCCATTCTTCCCAAGGCTCTTTCAACATTGACTTATTATTTGCCTGGTTTCAATTACTTAGTGCATTATTTTATAAGAACCTTTTCATTAGACTAAAGGAACAGTGTACCTTTGATTCCTGTTACTTGCCTTGACCCCTTCACATCTGTTCATGCCTGTGGGGTGTTCAGCTCTGAGGGTAATTGGGATTTTGGAGTTACTTCCTGTGCAGTGCCGTCCGGCCGTGGCTGACGGCTGGGCGCCGTCTCTTCCAGGATCTGTGAGATCCAGGCCGTGGACTGCACCACCATCTCCGCCTTCACCGTGCGGGAGTGCGAAGGCTCCAGCAGGATGGGCTCGCGGCCCCGGCGCTACCTCTTCACCGGCCACACCAACGGCAGCATCCAGATGTGGGACCTGACCACCGCCATGGACATGGTCAGCAAGAGCGAGGACAGGGGTAGGTGTGGGGACAGGGTGCGGGGCGGGCGCAGGCCCCGGTGTGACGCGTGTGTGTTGTAACGCGTGTGCGTGTGTGTGTGTGTGCTCCCGCAGATGCAGGCGGCCCCACGGAGGAGGAGCTGCTGAAGCTGCTGGACCAGTGCGACCTGAGCGCGTCCCGCTGCGCCACGCCCAGCATCAGCCCGGCCGCCTCGGTGGTGCAGCACAGCCGGCTCCGCGAGGCCGGCTCCAGGTGGGACTGTCCACAGGCTGCCCGCTTCCCACCGCACTGCCGTCACAAAATACTTTCCCACTGAGTGTCTCCAGGGCACGCAGCTGGATCTTTCACAGGGAGGACATTTTTATCCCTCACCTCACTGTGTGAATTTCTGCTCATTTGGGTCCCGTTTTGAGATTGAGAATCGTTCAAAGGAAATCAGAAAAGTCATCTGTGACCATGGATAGTATGTGGCATTTTTGTTCCCGAGGGACACAGTGATCGCATTGTCTTGTCTGACCTTCAGACACCATGTAACTTACTCTGCTGAGGTGTGACTGACACACAGCAGTTACTGGTGTACAACATAACGATTCGGAATTTGCACGCATTATGTACTTTTAAGACAATGGCATAGTTTATCTTTTTAATGTTTTTTTAATGTTTTTTTAAAAATCCAAATCTAAACTCAAGGCTTGATGCTGGTTCTACCGTGGTTTTAAAGCCCTTTCCCCAGCTTTTTCAGCCATCCACAGATTGAGCTACAAACACAGTCCCGAGGCTGTGAGTACAGCATAGGGAAGGCGGGGAACCTCGTTGCTCGAGCTTGATTTGTGCCAGGAGGCTGATGGAAAGCGAGTCTTCGATTTACATTATTTCTAATGGGGAGAAATAATGTAAATCGAAATCTTATCCATTCCAGACCCCCCAAGTGATGCTGTTTTAATCTTTCTTTTATATAGTACACGTCTGTTGTACTGTTTAATCTATAAACAAGCACTTTAAAAGAAAAAGGTCATGAAAATTTAACAATAAGCAGCAATGAAAGCAAAAGCACAAATACCCACAGCACAATAAACTGCTAAAATGTGCATTTGTGCGTTCTCTCCTGTCACCTGAGAGGCTGATCCTACAGGTGTCAGCATGGCAGGGCTGTCAGGGAGAAGCGAACTGTTCAAGATGGGAGACGTTCGAGAAACGAGGTTCCACTGTGTAGTCAGTACAGTAATAACCTCACCTTGCCAGATGGTCCATCACACAAATGTCTGATCACGCTGGTGTCCACCTGCAGCTAATAAATGTCTTATGCCCCTGTCATTGGAGACAGAATCCCGCTTCACTGACTACACCTGCGATATTTGCATGGGTAGTTCATACACACGTAACTTTAAAGCACTTAAATGTGCTTTTACAGACAGAAGTAAGAACGTGTCTACATGTTTAGGTAACACGTGTGTGCACTGCGGTCTCATTCCTGAGACGTGCCCTGACCTGCGATTTGATTTCTAACCCTTCCAGCCTCCAGCTGCAGCACCACGAGGCCATCCCCGAGGCCGCCACCTACAGCTCCGTGCGGCCGTACCGGGAGAGCCCCCTGCTGGCCCGGGCGCGGCGCACCGAGAGCTTCCACAGCTACCGCGACTTCCAGAGCCTGCACCTGCACCGCAGCCTGGAGCGCGCCGGGCCCGAGGACGCCGGCCCCGGGCCCAGCCAGGCCGAGGCGAAGCGGGCGGCGGGGGGCTGCGCGGGGCCCGAGGCCTCGGCCCCCGGAGCCGAGGCGCGAGGAGCGAGGGAGGCGGATACACACGGAGCAGCCGAGGCCGGCCCGGAGGCCAAGAGGAGGGCGCCCGAGGACGACGGCGACCGAGGGGAGCCCCGCAGGAAAGGCGGGTTCGACGGGGGCGGCTTCCTGGGCAGGAAGAAGGGGCCCCACCTGGCCTCCTCGCCCAGCACCTCCGACGGAGGCACCGACTCGCCTGGCACCGCGTCCCCGTCCCCCACCAAGACCACGCCGTCCCCCCGGCACAAGAAGAGCGACTCCTCGGGGCAGGAGTACAGCCTGTGAGGCCTGCAGGGGGTGGTCCGCGGGGAGCAGGGGGCGCTCGGGTGTCTGACAGCAGGCGCGGGCCACCAGCCCGAACGTGGGCCTCTGTGTGGGGTCGGACACCCAGCGCCCGAGGCAGGACCGGACCAATGAGTCTAACTCCTGGGTCCAGTACACTAGCTTCCACACCAAAACTCTACACCAACGTGGACTTCTCTCCCAACCTTCCTAACACAATGAGATGGAGTAACCAGAAAAAAACAGAGCTCTCGTGACCTTTCTGAACAAGTACGTTCAGTTGGTAATCTGTAAAGCTAGTCCAGGGAGCTCAGAAACACATGTCGTAACTCCCCCACCTCAACCGGAGGGGAACACCCCTGAGAACATGGGGACCGACCGACCACATTCCTCCCGTAGGCTCCGCCTGAGCCTGCCTCGCTGGTTATCTGAAGTCACACACTTCTCAGTCATGGACCTTAGTCTCTCACCCTAATTGTGGTTGCACAGTGTTTACCGATACTTAACGAGGTGCTATGTTTGTGGAGAAATGCCGTGTCATTCACAACACTATTGATGCTGAGGGTACTTGTCAGTGTAGGTCATCTCCTGAGTTTCATTGTTGGTCTCAAACCTTAGCATGTATCACCAGTAAATGCCCAAAGCCCACTTACACTTATTTACAGTGGGCGCAGCTGTCTGTGTGTGAACAGGTGGAATAGTGGAACAGTAAGGACAAAGCTCTGAGTGCCCAGAAGGGAACACTACCCAGGGTAGGCTGCCTCGTGTAGGAGCCACCGTGTTAACATAAACAATCAAATCAGGCCGCGGCCATTTAGTTAACCAGTTAATGGCCATGCATCCGAAATGGAACCGTCCCCATTTCTTCCAGATGCGCTGGAATGTTTAGAATTTAAGTCGCCATGATTATCTTTACAACCAGAGGTGTCACTAACAGTCTGATTTTAAAACTGGGAGACCGGAGTGGGTACGCTAGGTTTGTGGCTGTAGACGCCTGTGGATGCTGAGGAAACTACAAGGTCTGGGCTGCTGCAAAAATGTTCCTTTGAATATATTTTAAATTGTTAAAAAAAGATAATGTTTTGTATTTTTGTTCCATGTGATTGGAATGACTTTTAAGTATCTGCAAATACGGTAATTGTGAAGCATTAAGCATTTACTGGTGAAAAATGTATATATTCCCATTCCAGGAAATAAGTAAGTGAGTAAAACTGAATAAATGCTTTCAAGTTTACCATATCGCCAGTGGTTTCATGACCGTTGTCCTGTATTTATTTTTAAGTCCAATAAAAAGGAGGAAGACTATCTGTGTTCTCAGTGGTTTTAGGAACCTGTGTAAAGTGCACCTACATGCGTCTGTCCCTGTCTTCCCGTACCAAAGGGCGGGAGAACCAGTATGTATGAGAGGAACTTACGGAGCCAGCGAGGAAAGATGGCAGGCGACGCACAAGTTCGCTGTCGCTAAGGTTGTCATTGTCTGTCCCATCTTTCTCATCGTCACATACAAGTTGGGTGGGAGAGTGAGAAAATGTAAGAAATTGAGTATTGAACACAGCCTTTTCCAAGAGTGAAAGGCTACTGGGAGCAGACACGTCCCTCTAACTGGGACGCTGTGTCAGGTGTGGGAAGGTCCCTGAACAGTGTACCCGAGTACACACCCTCCCTGAGCGTGCGACCTCTGGTGACCCCGCCAGGCCTGTGCCCACGAGAACAGCTGTCCTCACAGGGTTGGACCCGCAGGGACATGCTCTGAGACTACTGACTCCTCTTCACCTGCGCTCTCCGTCAGAGCCGGGTGAGAGGTGTGGTTTGCATGTGCATGGTGCCCTCGGTTTCAGACCACAGCCTCTCCTGGGTAACCCGTCATCACTGCGTTGATGGGTGAGAGAATGACAAGCAGCGGTTCCTCGTGTGTGAGGTGTGAGACGGCGCGGGAAGGGGCGTGCAGCCCGCCTCCCATGTCACTCACGGTTTGCGGTGCCGGCTACAGCTGGGTGTCGGTGAAGGTGGTGTGCTCCTTGGTCACGGAGCTGAAGCCCTTGATGGCGTCCATCAGGTCCTCCTCGTCCAGGTACTGCAAAGGAAGCCACCGCGTTAGGCCCTCAGCAGCACGTCTCGTTTCTCACGGGCTAACCCCCTACGCTCCACACTCAAACCTTAAACTCACGGAAGCATCACGTCACTCGCACAGACGAAACCATGTGCATCATGGACGCTCCCATTGTGCCAAACTTAACATCTTTCTAATTTCTAAGCCTTAAGTTTTCTGGTCTGCAAAGCGGAAACAATATACAAAAATGGGGTGGGCAGTAAGAAAGTGTTAAAAATGGAGTACTTACACAGCCTTTATATAGAAATACACACAAGATTTAGTTCAAAATGCAAGTGTGAGAGCTAGTATGCAAGCTCTATGCCCTGTGGTCCCCACTCACTGCCTCTGTGTGTACTAAGTAGGTTCAGGAATATCAATCCTGAGGAAAGTGCGCCACCTACTGGCGTCTTCAGAGCAGTCACAGCATGCCCCCTGCTCCTAGCACTGGACAGCAGGCCCAAATGGCTCCTTGTGGGACAGGGGAAAATGGCTCTGCAGTCACGTGATGTTTTGGGTCCCAGTGCATGAAAAAATGACTGCCCTCGGGCGAGGACCCCCAGCACCTGAGCCCCGCGGTGTGCACTGAGCCACAAGGACGCTATTGTGCACACCCACCTGACGTGATCTGTGAACAGCTCAGTGACTCCTGCCACTTAGAAACTTTAGATCTGAGATGGGACCGTGGCACTGTGTCCTGTGAACATCAAGGAAATCCTTGATTTAAAAAGCCTATCACATGCCCAGCCGGCATGGCTCAGTGATTGATCAGCATTGACCTATGAACCAGGAGGTGTCATAGTTTGGTCGGACACATGCCAGGGTTGTGGGCTCGATCCCCAGTGTGGGGGGGCGTGCAGGAAGCAGCTGATCAATGCTTCTCATCATTGATGTTTCCATCTCTCCCTCCCTCTCTGAAATAAATTAAAAAAAAATACAAATTTTAAAATGCCTATCATACATCATCATACCCAACAAGGCCACTGTGTGTTTTATTTTGTCACTGTGATGAGAACCTGGAGTCTGGAACTTGTTCTAAGAGTCTCCTTTCGTTAAGAAGGGCTTCAAAAGGAAGCCAGCAACTCTTGGGGTGAAGGAGATGTTAGAGCTTGGAGAGAAGGAAAGGGGAGAGCAGAGGCTGGAAGAGACATGGTGGGGGGGGGGGGGCGCGGTAATTCTGCCGTGGAGGGAAGTGCGAATGAAGCCCTTAGCTGGCTCTCTATCACCTACTGTCCCCAAGGACCGGCCCGCCAGCAGGCACCTAGGCAGCCGCACAATAAAGAAGTCCGTTAGGTGGTTCAAACCAGGGATTTGCTCATTCCAGACACTGGGGCTCGTGGCGAACATCAGAGTGTGTATCTTGTGCCTCATTCTTAGGCTAAGTACGTTTCCAGTCCCTACCACCATGTATGTCTCTCACTTTAGTTTATTTTTTGAGCCCTACTGTGAGCTAACAAGACAAGACACCTTTCTACCCTGCTCGTCAGGCATAGCGACACCAGGAAGCTGTGGGTGAAGGGGCGGAGGGGTGCCCTGTGCCAGGTGAGGGAGAAGGCAGCCTTGGTGACGGTCACCCCGCTGGGGAGCTGAGCGGGGAGCTGAGTGCAGGCTGTGGGGGGTGGCGGGGTAAGGCACTCACTCACCAGGCCGCTGTCATGGCCCATGATGGTCTCCCACAGCGCGTCGTCCACCAGGACCTGCTTGTCGTGCAGGGCCAGCAGCTGGCTGACGCTGCGGTGCAGGGAGGCCTGGGAGGCCTGGCTGAGCTGGCTCTGGCTCGGGATGCGCAGGACGGAGATGCTGTGGTTGCTCCGGAGGCTCAGGCGGGCCCCGGGCCGCGGGATCTTGGTGTCGGCCAGGCCCTGCGGAGGAAGTGGCCGCTGTGACCGACGGGGACGCCCTGAGCAGCCCGGTGAGCAGTGCCCTCCCGTGACCTGTGCAGGGAGCCCGTTTGTCCTGCCCTTGAGAACGTGTGCATCTCGGCCCGGCCGGTGTGGCTCAGTGGATAGAGCGTCGGCCTGTGGACTTCCAAGGGTCCTGGGTTAGATTCCGGTCAAGGGCACGTCCCTCAGGTGCAGGCTCCGCCCCAGCCTAGGCCTTGGTCAGGGCCCCTGCAGGAGGCAACCAATTGATGTGTTTCTCTCACATCAGTGTCTCTCTCTGTCTCCTCCTCCCTTTTACACTCTCCCAAAAAGTCAATGAAAAAATACCTTTGGGTGAGGATTAAAAAAGAAAAAGTGGCCGAAACCGCTTTGGCTCAATGGATAGAACGTTGGCTTGGGAGCTGAAAGGTCCCGGGTTCGATTCCGGTCAAGGGCATGTACCTTGGTTGCGGGCACATCCCCAGTAGGGGATGTGCAAGAGGCAGCTGATCGATGATTCTCTCTCATCGATGTTTCTAACTCTCATCTCCCTTCCTCTTTGTACAAAATCAATAAAAAAAATATATTAAAAAAGAAAAAAAGTGATTGGACTTCCACCTCCCTATTTTCTCATCCCTGTCTTTCCCCTTGTTATAGAGTCCAGCCTCCGAAATAAACAGGTCCGGTACCCATATCAGAATCACAAAGGCACCCTAAGGTCTATACCCTGATTAGGCCCGAGCCTGCGCTGTGAGCCAAGTCCGGCCGCTCTTAAACATGGGCGGGCTCTGCGCTACCCTCATATCATCACACCACCCAGAGGCCATGCACCCCACAGCACACGGGGGGCGCTACCTGGAAGTGCATGGTGTAGCTCTTGAGGGTGACATTGCTGGTCGCGTCTGACACATCAGCCACGGAGTCAAACTGGGGACAGACGGGAGGTGGGGTCAGCGCTGGTGACACCTCAAAGCACATTCAAGTGCATTTTCCAGTGACAGCGTCGCACGCTCACGTTCCAACCCCATCCTGAGACACGCATGTACCAGTACATATTATACATACATCTGCACACGGCTGCATCCCGCACCGGCCCCCAGGAGCCCTGCCCTTCCATGTCCCCCACACGCCTGCTCCTGGGCACCGCAGCCTGGTCAGGGGCCCCCGTGCTCCCTGCTGTGTCCCGGGGAAAGGAGGCCTGGGGGGCGGATAAGGCTACCGTTCACGCATTTCCACCTTTTAAGGTTGAAACTCGCCCCGGCCGGTGTGGCTCAGTGGACAGAGCATCGGCCCAAGGACTGAAGGGTCCCGAGTTCGATTCAGATCAGGGGCATGGACCTCGATCGCAGGCTCCATCCCTGTGTGAGAGGCAACCCATCAATGTGTCTCTCTCACATCAATGTTCCTCTCCCCTCCACGCTCTCTAAAAAAATCAATGGGAGAACTATCCCCAGGTGAGGATGAAACGACAAAAGGAAAGCTCGGAGGTGGGCTCCCAGCCCTCGCTGTGTCCCGTCAGACACAGCCCCGGCCCAGTCCCGGTGACGTGGACTCTGCCCGGCGTTGGGGAGCGGGTGGCCCCCAGACGAACCATGTGGGTCTCCCCGGGCGGGTAGACGCTCAGCGGGGACGCCCGCTTCTGCACGGGCACCAGCGGCGGCCGCTCGCGGATGAAGGGCTCCTGGTGGATCTTCCGCTGCAGGACCAGCGACAGGAAGATGGCCAGCAGGATCAGGCCCAGCACGGCCATCAGCACGATGAACCACAGCTCGCCGTAGAACTCCGTGCCTCTGCTCCCCGGCCCCTTCTTCCCTCCGGGCGTGGTCAGCTCCAGGCCTGCAGGACCAGGAGAGGAGGGAGAGAAGAGAGAAGAGAAAGGAGGAGGGGGAGGAAGGAGAGGAGGGAGAGGAGAGAGAGGAGGGGGGACAGGAGGGAGAGGAGAGAGGGGAGAGAGAGGAGGAGGGACAGGAAGAAGAGGAGGGAGGAGGAGAGAGGAGGAGGGAGAGGAGGGAGAGATGGAGAGACAGGAGGGAGAGGAGGGAGAGATGGAGAGATAGGAGGGAGAAGAGGAAGAGGAGGAGGAAGAGGAGGGACAGGAGGGAGAGGAGGGAGAGATGGAGAGACGGGAGGGAGAGGAGAGAGAGGAGAGAGAGGACAAGGGACAGGAGGGTAAGATGGAGGGACGGGAGGGACAGGAGAGAGAGGGACAGGAGGGACAGGAGGGAGAGGAAGAGGGACAGGAGGGACAGGAGGGACAGGAGGAGGGACAGGAGGGACAGGAGAGAGAGGAGCAGGGACAGGAGGGAGAGAAGGGAGAGATGGAGAGACAGGAGGGAGAGGAGAGAGAGGAGAGAGAGAAGAAGGGACAGGAGGGAGAGATGGAGGGACAGGAGGGAGAGGAGGAGGGACACGAAGGACAGGAGGGAGAGGAGGGAGAGGAGGAGGGACAGGAGGGAGAGGAGGAGGGACAGGAGGGACAGGAGGGAGAGGAGGAGGGACAGGAAGGAGAGGAGAGAGGTCATTCCGGGGCAGGTCTGCCACCTCCCCCCGTGCTGGGCAGTACATGGGAGGGAGTTTGCAGGGATGTGACCCAGTGTCCACTTCTGACAGCCCCGTGGTGACGAGTCCCTGTGCCTCCGGGGCTCCCTTCCCTCACGTCTAAGATGAAGAGTTGGGGTCACCGCGTAGGCCAGAAGCCCCCTAACTAGGAACCAGTGTGTGCTGTTTGATTGCAATGAGAGCGCCGCCTGGCTGTGCCCTCGGAGAGCGGTGGCCTGTCTGCGTGGCACAGGCCGTGGCTCCAGAAGTGGATCTGACGGGCCCAGTGGACCGCCGGCCTGAGAGGACTGGGGGTGCAGGGCGGCTGCCGGAGGGAAGCCTCGGAAAGGAAAGGGCCCTTGGAGCGCAGGGGGAGGTGAGCCGGCCTGTCCCTCCTGCTGGAAGGCTGCCTCCGGGCAGGAGCAGGGCAGCAGGAACACGCTTTGTCACAGAAATGAGAGCTGACTGCTCCCGCTGGCGGGACGATGCATCTCGGAGTGTCTTGTGACTGCACAGTCCTCGGAGCTCCTCTTCCCATGAGCGGAAACCTTTCTTTTCCAAGTCCCTGTCACTTGGAGGGACTCGGCCCCTCAGTGGTCTGCGCTCAGTTTGGGGACCTGGTCCACTGGGATGGGCTTATGTACAAGAGCAGGTGCCTGGCCCAGCCGGTGTGGCTCAGTGGTTGAGCGCTGACCCATGAACCAGGAGGTCATGGTTCCATTCCTGGTCAAGGGCACAGGCCCGGGTTGCGGGCTCCATCCCCAGTGGGGGGCGTGCAGGAGGCAGCTGATCCATGATTCTCTCCCATCGCTGATGTTTCTCTCTCTCCCTTCCTTTGTCTGCAATCAGTAAAAGTATATATATATTTAAAAACAAATAAAAGACGTTCCAGAAAGGTGTAGTTCTCTCCCTCCGGCTGCATTAGCTGGCTCTGATGGCCGATCGCCACCTTTCACGGAGGACCCAGGACAATTCCCCCGACCCCCGTGCAGAATCTGGAACGTGGCTGCTGCCACCAACACAAGTGGCCAACACCAAGGGGGCGCTTTTATTGCAAAAGTGGGGCCTCTCTCTTCTTCTGATCTCCCCGCTGTGGCTTCTCCGCACGCACATCACTGTCTGGGAAACAGGGGCGTGTGCGCAGCTCTTTCCGGTGGCAGAGTCTGCGCAGGAGGGCAGCTGGCCCTCTCTCTCCGGACCCACAGGCCAGTCCTAACTCCTTGCCCACCTCCGTTCCACGAGGGCTTTGGAAGATTTCCTCCGACCCTTCCCACAATTCCTTCCCTAAGTCTATGCGAACATACCAGTGCACGTGTGTGGACACAAGCACACGCATGTTTCTCTAGAAAAAGGAGCAGGGGGGAGGCCAGGCGGGCGCTCACCGAGGCCAGCGGAGGGGTCGTACTGGACCAGGGGCGTCTTGACGCTTCCTTCCTCCGTGGTGCACGTGACCTGGAAAAGGAAGGCTGGACAGCAGGTAAGGGGCTCGGTCAGCCGCACCCACAGCAGCGGGCACACTATCAGAAGAATGTGCATCACAGCAAGAACCCTCTGCAAATACAATTCCCGGGCAATGGTGAAGTGTCACCCAATACACAACTATTCCTGATTTTATAATCATGGAGCTGCAATTAGTGCACAATACATTGCAATACATCCTTCCTGTGATCCTCATTAAACACTGAGATCCTTCCTGTGATCCTCATTAAACACCGAGGATCACAGGAAGGATGTATTGCAATGAATTGCTCATATGTCATTTTTTTAAAAATACGTTTTATTGACTTTTTACAGACAGGAAGAGAGAGGGATAGAGAGCTAGAAACATCGATGAGAGAGAATCATCCATCAGCTGCCTCCTGCACACCCCCTGACTGGGGATGTGCCTGCAACCAAGGTACATGCCCTTGACCGGAATCCAACCCAGGACCCTTCGGTCCGCAGGCGGACGCTCTATCCACTGAGCCACACCGGTTGAGTCATATGCTAAATAATATGCTAATTAGACTGGACAGCCTAATGACCTTATGGATGAAGCCAGGGCTGCTAGGGCTGAAGCAAGCTACCACGGTTGTGAGGACCATGCCCCTTACACAATGTTGTGCATCAGCCTTTAGTGTGTGTGTGTGTGTGTGTGTATGTGTGTGTGTAACAGAAGTAGGGGAGTTTAGAGCTTATATAGCCAAGTAAAAGAATTATCACGCTCTGGCCTATGTGGCTCAGTGATTGACCGTCGATCTATGAACCAGGAGGTCACCGTTCAATTCCTGCTCAGGGCACATGGTCAGGTTG
The DNA here is from genome assembly GCF_964339955.1 of Pipistrellus hanaki. Taxonomy (NCBI): domain Eukaryota; kingdom Metazoa; phylum Chordata; class Mammalia; order Chiroptera; family Vespertilionidae; genus Pipistrellus; species Pipistrellus hanaki. The sequence goes on along the minus strand of NC_140522.1, from coordinate 7,769,302 downwards.
GGGGCATGCAGGAGGCAGCCGATCCATGTTCCTCTCTCCTCATGGATGTTTCTATCTCTCTATCCCTCTCCATTCCTCTCTGAAATCATTAAAAAATTAAAAAAGAATTGCCAGAGGAGAAAGGATGGTACACAGTGTATCTTGTTCTGCATATGGTCTGCCCCTGTTCCTTTAAAACCTACAGATGGCTGAAACCAGTTTGGCTCAGAGGATAGCATTGGCCTGTGGACTGAAAGGTCCCAGGTTTGATTCCGGTCAAGGGCATGTACCTTGGTTGCAGGTGCATCCCCAGTAGGGGGTGTGAAGGAGGCAGCTGATGGGTGTTTCTCTCTCATCAATGTTTCTAACTCTATCCCTCTCCTTTCCTTTCTGTAAAAAATCAATAAAATATATTAAGAATAAAAATAAATAGCTGAAACTGGTTTGGCTCAGTGGATAGAGCGTCGGTCTGCGGACTGAAAGGTCCCAGGTTCCATTACTGTCAAGGGCATGTACCTTGGTTGCGGGCACATCCCCAGTGAGAGATGTGCAATTGGCAACTGATGGATGATTCTCTCTCATCGATGTTTCTAACTCTCTATCCCTCTCTCTTCCTCTCTGTAAAAAAAAAAAATCAATGAAACATTTTTAAAAAATAAATAAAACTTACAGGTGTATGTTTTCATGAAGGGACCAGAGTTGAAGTGGCAGCGGAGGCCCTGCTGGCCACGGGTCAGAGTGACCATCCCGTGACACCAGGGCCCCGAGTGCCTCCCACACGGAGGTGCAGAAGCCCCCACTCACCTCGGTCCCCTGTCCTGGGGATGTAGACGGTAGTGTCCAGGCCGCGGTACAGGCGCTGGCTCCCGTCGGTCAGCACGAACTCCCTCAGCGGGCCGTGCAGGAGGAAGGTGCTGGCCCAGCTGACACACACCGTCGTCACGTTGCTGGTCACGGAGAACGGGGCTTGGTACTGAGGGGCTGCGGGAGAGACATCTGTCTGTTAGCAAAAGGATGACCTCCGAGGGTCTGTACCTTTAAAAAATTATATATGAGCCGAAACCGGTTTGGCTCAGCGGACAGAGCGTTGGCCTGCGGACCGAAGGGTCCTGGGTTCGATTCCGGTCAAGGGCATGTACCTTGGTTGCAGGCACATCCCCAGTCAGGGGGTGTGCAGGAGGCAGCTGATGGATGATTCTCTCTCATCGATGTTTCTAGCTCTCTATCCCTCTCTCTTCCTGTCTGTAAAAAGTCAATAAAACATATTTTTAAAAAACATGGAAGAGAGACCACCAGTGGGAAAGTGTGCAGTGCTTTCTCAGCAATGCTGCACCTGCTTTCCCCCCCCCAAAATCAATGGCGATGGTGTTTTATGAAAGAAAACCATTAACAGACGATGGTTCTGCTCACCAGCATAACCCCGCAGCTCATATTTTGTTGCTTTTCCCCTCTTTCAACAGGCAAAGGACCCTTAACACTATTAACTCCAGGAGATGGCCATTTTCATAGCAAATCAATAGCTACTGCTGCAAAGCCCCAGGACTAGATGCACATGCACACACACACACACACACACACCCACCAAACTGCTTCGATGGTGAATTATGTCCTATTGCACCCATTTATTTTATTTTATTTTTTAAATATATTTTTTTTTGAGAGAGAGGGATAGAGAGTTAGAAACATCGATGAGAGAGAATCATCGATCTCTTGCACACCCCCTACTGGGGATGTGCCCGCAACCAAGGTACATGCCCTTGACCGGAATCGAACCAGGGACCTATCAGTCTGCAGACCGGACTCTCTATCCACTGAGCCAAACTGATCTCGGCTGCACCCATTTATTGATAAGCTTTTCCCTGAACTGTTTGTTTTCTGAGTGCTAAGAGCCCTGCAAAAGGCAATGCGAGTGTGATAATTCGGGGCCCGGCTGGTCACCCAGGAGCGGGCACGTCAGGGCTCCGAGGGGTTCCTTCAGACAGGGAGCGGCGTGGTGAGCGGCTCCAGGCACCTTTCTCCTCCCCTGAGCGAGCTCCCCGATATGATCCAGGAAAGGAACCCTAATGGAGTCATCTGTTTCCACAAACCGAGTGACTGATCACCTTCACGTCAGAAGGGACTTATTGCGTGAGATCTTGCTTTCTCCAAAACCCTTAAAATCTCCAGGCTATTAAGTGCAAGAGGCATGCTTTTGTTGTTGTTGTTAATCCTCACCTCAGGATCTTTTATTTTTAGAGAGAGTGAAAGGGAAGAAGGGAGACAGAGAGAGACATCAATGTGAGAGAGACACGTGCCCCGACCATGGCCAAGAATCAAGCCTGCAACCCAGGTACACGCCCTCGATCGGAATTGAACCAGGACCCTTTCAGCCCATGGGCTGATGCTCTAGCCACTGATCCACCCGGCCAGGGGGGTGGGTCATGCTTTCTAATGGTCACCTCGCCCATTGCCCCCTCATGGTCTCTGCCTGTGGCAGCTGCTGCTACTCACGCTCGCTCTGGGTGGTGAAGCGGATCCACGCAGAGGCCGCGCTGCCCGCCTGGTTGTGCGCCACAATGCTCAGCTGGTAGGTGGTGTGAGGCTGGAGCCCCCCGAGGCTGGCACCAGGCCCCGCGCCCCGGTACTGCGTCTCTGGCCGGCCCGGGGTGCAGGGGGTGTCCGGGTGCAGAAGGCAGGCCCTGTGCAGCTGCAGCTCGTAGCTGGAAGGAGGAGAGAACGGGACACGACATCAGCTTACCTCTCTTGTTCCATTTGGTTTTCATTGAACTACAAGCTCTTTAAAACTGCCATTCATGTCTTGACCGGTGTGGCTCAGTGGATAGAGCGTCAGCCTGCAGACTGAGGGGTCCCAGGTTCAATTCCAGTCAAGGGCATGTACCTTGGTTGCGAGCACATCCCCAGTGGGGGGGTGTGCAGGAGGCAGCTGGTTGATGTTTCTCTCCCTTTGATGTTTCTAACTCTCTATCCCTCCCCCTTCCTCTCTGTAAAAAATCAATAAAATGCATTTAAAAAAAAAAAAGAAAAAAAAAAGAAAGAAAGACAGGTGTGTGGCTCTCCTTCCCATCCTTAAATTATGACGGAAATGTTTTGCAGGGACAGGACCACTGAAATCAGCAAGCCGTGCCCCTGGGCCAGAGGCATCTGCTCCGGGGAGCTGGGTCGGTCTGCCAGCAGGCCTCGTTCTGGCTGCCCCGTCCCTCCGGCTGGCCTTACCTCTGGATGATGCCGTTGGGGAAGAGCGGGGGACCCCACAGGACGGAGGCTGTCCTGGAGGTCAGCGCCTGGATGCGGGGGGAGGCCACCCCGGCGGGCGGTGCGGGGCGCGTCCTCAGCTCGGCCGTGGGCCCCCGGCTGCAGCAGTTGAGGCAGGTGCAGGCCTCCACGCCCACAGAGTAGGTGGTGAAGGGCTGCAGGCCACGGAGGGTCTGCTGGGCGGCCGGGCCTTCCGACAGCTGCGGGCAGAGAGGCTGGTGAGCTGGGCCTGGGCCTCAGGGACAGATCTGCATGGGCACCCCACCTCCCCCGACCAGAGCACCAGGCCCGGGAGTCTGGGGGGGATGGGGGGCTGCTCTGTGGATGCGGCTACTACTTGCCCCCAAGGAATTACCAACCCACTGGAGAGGCAGGACGGAAACAGGCCAAAAATAAATATTTAGAGAGAGAAGTTAGAGGAATCAGGATAGCAAACAGAAGGCATCCATTGTCTATTTATCAAAGAAAGATAATAGGAAATGGCACAAAATGCACCAAATATTGATCAAATTCTGCAGCCCTTGGAATGACGCCTTTATAAAAAGCAACAAGCCGAAACTGGTTTGGCTCAGTGAATAGAGCGTTGGCCTGTGGACTGAAGGGTCCCAGGTTCGATTCTGGTCAAGGGCATGTACCTTGGTTGCGGGCACATTCCCAGTGGTGGGGGGGGGGGGGGTGTGTGTGTGTGTATGCAAGAAGCAGCTGATCAATGATTCTCTCTCATCTATGTTTCTAGCTCTCTATCTCTCTCCCTTCCTCTCTGTAAAAAAGTCAGTAAAATATATTAAAAAAAAAAAAAGCAACAGAATCTATGTTTGAATTATATTTCTAGTCAACACTCACCAAGCCCATGTGCAGCGCTGTCGTTTGTATGTAATTTTTGGGTCGAATAGCCCCTTAAATCCATGATTGAGGTGGGTGTTGAGGAGCATGAACTATATATACTTTATATATTTGTATATTTTACATATTGCCTATTTTATAAATTATATGCATATTTTAGAGTTTGATAGTCCATCTTTTTCTCGGAGGGTGGTGGGTATATGAAATATCATAGTCTTTTTCTCCATTATGCTTGATACATTATAGACGTTTTGGCTTAATTGGAGCAATTTTTGTTTTTGTTTTTTTATTTTACCTCATTGTGGTTTCATTAAATCTTCTATGGAACGGAAGCCGTCAGAAACTGGAAACTAGTTTTCACACTGACATATAGAACATATAATTAAGAAGAGCTGTCTGTTATTTGTTATTGCAAAAAAATTGCATACATTGCACTCCAAATATAAATTATCTTACTTCATTAATATTATCATTTGATAAGTATAGATAATCAAGGGTTGATTGTATTTACATCATCTATATTTATTGACTAGGAAGTCGTGTAGAAAATATGCTAATTTCTCTTTAGCATGCAACAGGAGACTTCCTGGTATTTGAGCGTGAGCTGGTGAAACTGTGTCTTCTCCCCTCTCCTGAATTGTTCCCTAAATTGGTCTAAGTAGTTTGGGATGTGATTCTGGGATCTGCACACTTCCTCGCTGAGGTCTGTGCGAACAAAATGCTCTAATCTGCCCTTCTTCCTGAGAAAGGCTGGTGTCACTGAGAAAAGAGACTTCCTCCCAAGGGCTCAGGTCTTCTTTTGTTGTTGTTAATCCTCACCATTAGGCTGGGACCGGTTTGGCTCAGTGGATAGAGCGTCGGCCTGCGGACTGAAAGGTCCCAGGTTCGATTCCGGTCAAGGGCATGTACCTTGGTTGCGAGCGCATCCCCAGTAGGGGGTGTGCAAGAGGCAGCTGATCGATGATTCTCTCTCATCGATGTTTCTAACTCTCTATCCCTCTCTCTTCCTCTCTGTAAAGAATCAATAAAATATATTTTTTAAAAAATTAAAAAAAAAAATCCTCACCTGAGGATATGTTTCCTTTGCTTTTTTTAGAGAGAGTGGAAGGGAGGGGGAGAGACAGAGAGAGAGAAAGCAGGGGTGTGAGAGACATTGATTGGCTGCCTCCCATACTCGCCACATGGGATTGGGCCTGCAACAGAGGTACATACATGCCCGTGACCGGAATCACACGTGCGCCCTGCAGTCTGCGGCCGAAGCTCCGTCCACTGAGCCCCAGCAGCTCGGTCAGGAGCTGGCCGTCTCGGTTGGGGTGGCCCTTCCAGCCAGTGGCTTGTGGGGCACGTCTCTCCTCTAGGCCATGGTTTGTGTATGTGCCCCAAAGATGTCCATACACGAACCATGGCCTAGAGCTCGGTGGCCTGAGCTGCTCTGCAGTCCCTCCCAAGGCGCTAGAACTTTCTGGAAGTTGCTAACTGGAAGGCTGGGTTTCCTGGGAGCTCTCCGAGAGCTTGGAACAGCGAAGGGAGGATTCCAAGCACGTCTGTTGCTCTAGTTTTATTGCTTTCTCTACTTTTCACAGTAGCATTGACACCACCCAATGGCCACCTGTCTGCCCCTCACCATAGGCCACGGCTGCTTGGAGTGTTTGGCAGGCGTTTCTAACTAAATCGATGTGATTTTAGTATCCCGGGTCTTAGGCTCCTCAAAGCATCCCTGAGTCTTGAATGCTACCGTCAGCAAGTCCCTCCCTGGGCAGTGACGTGTTTCCTGTGTGTGTCCTAATGCTCACTGCTATTTTTAAAAATATATATATTTTATTGATTTTTTACAGAGAGGAAGGGAGAGGGATAGAGAGCTAGAAACCTCAATGAGAGAGGAACATTGACCAGTTGCCTTCTGCACAACCCCTACCAGGGATGTGCCCGCAATCAATGTACATGCCCTTGACTGGAATTGAACCTGGGAACTTTCAGTCTGCACACTGATGCTCTATCCACTGAGCCAAACCAGTTTTGGCTGTTCACTGCTATTTCTTCTCAAAGGGATCACCATAGCACCCCTGAGAATGGACAGTAAGAAAGAAGGAGCAAGGAGAAGAAAAAGCAAGGGCACCATGATTTATTTTTCAAAAAATAAATAGCTCGGCTGGAGTGGCTCAGTGCTTGAGCGTCTACCTATGAACCAGAAGGTCTCGGTTCGATTCCCCGGCAGGGCACATGCCCAGGTTTCAGGCTTGATTCCCAGTAGGGGGCGTGCAAGAGACAGCCCATCAATGATTTGCTCTCATCCTTGATGTTTCTCTCTCTCTCTCCCTCTCCCTTCCTCTCTGAAATCAATAAAAAGAAAGGAAGAAAGGTAGGAAGGAAGGAAGTTAGAAAGGAAGGAAGAACGGAAGTTAGAAAGGAAAGAAGGGAAGGAAGAAGGGATAAATGAAAGGAGAGAGGAAGGGAGGGGACTCCATTACTCACCACCAGCTCGGCCCCACCCGTGCTGTTGGAGAAGAGCCTGTAGAGGCTGACGATGCCATTGGGCTTCCCCGGGGCGCTGATGTTGGCCACCGCGTGGGTAGAAGACACGGCGTGGAACCTGGGGGCCCTGAGGCCTTCTGGGGGGGCAGGGCCAGTTTTACACCGAGTCCAGCTACTGGGCGCTTTCCCCGCCGAATTCACTGCGCAGACCTTCAAAGAGAAAAATCATTGGGACCAGTCAGGAGCAAGATAACCTCGGGCTGACAAACACAGTTGGCGACCCAAAGCGACCGGACACAACGGAACAGGATGCACTTGGATCTGGCAACTCTGTGGCCACAAAAGAGACTGGGTCCTTCCTCTGTCTGTTGCCTTTGCCCCTGAGAACGCAGAGGGGCTTGCTGGGAGCCCCGATTTCAGACGGCAGGGGCTGATCTGAGCTCGCTGGACAACTGCCCCTCTCTGGGCTGGAGGTGGCAGGATTTCTGTCAGCTTCTGCAAACCAGACGGCTCTGCGGACTCCTTAAAACTCAGCAATTCTCAAACACCGTCCCCACCGAATCTGCATGAGAATTAGATTTTCCTCTCATCAAGGAGGGAATCAACATATGGGAGGATATATAATCTTATTTATCAAGAACTATTTGTATAATTAAGCACGAGTATCCTAAAAGGTTGCCTCGGGTCGTCATTTGCATGAGTAAGTAATTTGTAGAACGTCAGGTGCAATAGACAGAGGAGATGGATGTGAGAGTGTATAGGGTTAAATTAGGCCCAATAACAGCCAACTACACAGTGATCAATCAGAATGATAGATCTAAATGACAATACGAGAAGACTGTCTGCGTGGTTAGGAGTACCAGTATTCCTTAGTAAGCTTTCATCTTGGGGCCGGCTAACTTCAGGGATTTTTTTTCCTCATTTGGTGTCTTTTTCCCCCTTTATCTATCTATCTATCTATCTATCTATCTATCTATCTATCTATCTATCTATCTTCCTACCTATCTATCCTCCCACCCGCCTACTCATCCATCCATCCATCCATCCACCCACCAATCCATCTAAAACTTGCCCTGAGCTTTTAAAGACACATCTGGAAAACTGGTTTGATTCTACAGTCCACACTTTTTAGGTATGCTGTGTCAAACAAAACAAAACAAAAAACAAACAAACAAACAAACAACACACACACACAAAAACACAACCATGCAGAACTTTCAAAATCTGAGACATTCAGGAAAAAAACAATAGGAGAGGACTTTGCATTGAGAATTTGTTTTGTTTGCTTTGCATCAATGATATCTTTAAGAGAATAAACACTGGAGAGATTTTCAGAAGTTAGGCCAACTCCCAGAAGTGTCTCCAACATTTTTCAGAAGTGGGTTCCTGTGTAAAAGTGAAACTGCTGATGCTGAAATGCTTTTGGATGCCTCTCACCTGCAATTCTGCAGCCCTTTGCTGCCGGGATGGCCACAAGCCCCGTGTTTCAGAGAGATGACTAGCCTACTTCCACAGTGGAACTTGCTCTTTGCAGAGTTCTGATATGGTCTCTCTCATCATTTGCATGATAATTGCCTGCATTTTATACACTCTACAACTTACAAATCACTTTGATATAGGCTAGCTGACTTAGCCCTCCCAACAGATCCTTGTAGGGTTGGCTGGATAATGTATCCTTAGCCCATTTTACAGGTGGGGAAACTGAGGCTCTCTTGTTCAAAGTGACAGAAGTTACAAGAGCTGACACTAGAATTCTGCTCTCTGAGAAACTCTTTTATCGCTCTTTCCAATATATTGTGTATTTGATTCTGTATGCCATCCTTACAAATAAGTGAATGACCTGGAGTCAAGAACGGTAAATAACTGGTCCACAGGCAAACACCTGTGATTCTGGGTTGAAGTCTCTTAATTTGCAAGGATAGAGAGATGCGCCAGGTTGTATTGAGGATGGAGGTTGGCTTTGAAAGGCACAGGGAAGTACAGAGAAGGAAAGCAAGCAGTGGGAGAGCCAGGCTCCTGAAAACCCAAGTCAAAACACCACTGTAACGCCCGCTGGCGTGGTTCAGTGGTTGAGCTTCAACCTATGAACCATGAACCACGAGGTCACAGGTCGATTCTCAGCCCCAAGCTGGGGTTGTGGGCTCGATCCTCAGTGAGGGGCGTGCAGGAAGCAGCCGACCGCTGATTCTCTCTCATCACTGATGTTTCTATCTCTCTCTCTCCCTTCCTCTCTGAAATCAATAATATATATTTTATTGATTTTGTACAGAGAGGAAGGGAGAGAGAGAGAGAGTTAGAAACATCGATGAGAGAGAGTCATTGATCAGCTGCCTCTTGCACACCCCCTACTGGGGATATGCCCGCAACCAAGGTACATGCCCTTGACCGGAATTGAACCCGGGACCTTTCAGTCCCCAAGCTGACGCTCTATCCATTGAGCCAAACCGGTTTCGGCAATAATAATATATTTTAAAAAATACAATAAAAACCACTGTAGCTGCTTTTACAATCCCTTCTGAATGGGCCCAGGTCAGTCTAAGAGGGGAAGTTAGTGAGGAGGTCAGGGTTAAGGACTGATAAGAAAGTCCCTGATTACTTAGTCTGCTCCAGACAAACCCGTTTTACTGCAAATATCTTTCTATGGGTGGGGGAGGGGTACTTTTGATTACTTTTTATCAACATTCCCGCTTTGCTGCATTTCTCCAGAAACAGTCTCTCCTAAAAACGAGGCGAGAGAAAACTCCCCACCCCGAACTGGGAATAAGCCTTTGTCTTTCACGAGGGACCTTCATAATATAGGGCTCCTTTTTTTTTTCTTTTTTTTTTTCCCCTCTAGTCTTTCTTTTCAGTATTCAATCAATTTGAGATCAAAATAGCATTCATATAAATCAACATGCGTATGCAAAGCAGGATCAGCTATTCACAGGAGCCACTCTGAAATGAAAGCAGCGACGAGTCGGGGAAAGCAGGCTGAGATAATGAGCACTGCGGAGTCCAGGAGACGAACCTCAGGCAGTGTTTCTTACACCAAACCCCAGAAGGGAAGGGAAGGAGCATGGATGGCAATATTCCCTCTGAACCGCTCTGTTGAGATGAAAAGTCTTTCACCCAAAGTTGCCATGGATTTTGGTCTCTTTGCAACTAAATAAGAGATGAGGGAAGTGGAGTGGAGTTCAAGGTTCAGAATAAAAATGCCAACAGATTATGCTTAGGATTTCTAAGGAGAAACAATGGCCTCAAGATTTGGGTCCATCTTTATGGGAAGAGGCAGCAGCAGAGATCTTGTGTGGGACAGTTTGAGCAGTATGCCGGGATCTATGAACTTCAATGAACTAATACAAAAATCAAGAAATAAAATCAATTCTGATCATAGAATTATCTCTCTCTCTCTCTCTCTCTCTCTCTCTCTCTCTCTCTCTCTCTCTCTCTCTCTCTCTTATTCTATTCCCTCTCTCTTATTCTATTCAATGTATGTATGAATCTACCTACCTACCTCCAGTTGTAAACATGAAAAGGGGTCCGATGTCAGAGGTCACAGAAAACCCAGGCCAACCATTTGAACAAACAGAAAAGAACTGAAATAACTGGAGAACAAATTCTACAACTGACTAGTAAATGATTAGATTCATTTCTGCTCATATTTCTATTTTTGATCTAAATTTTGAAACATCTAACTAGCAGTTATTAGCATCTTTATGCTATTGTCCATTAAAAAAATTTTTTATTGATTCTTCCTTCCTCCAAGGACCAATTAACTGCATTTTGCCTTAACAATTTTAATTACTTAACGTGTCAGCATCTGCTCTCTACACTTTCTGGATCCAGCGAAGGTCTCTTGGATACACCATTTGCTATCATTTTCCATAAAAAAAAAAAATAGAGCATAGGAATAACCAAATTCAATCAGCGATCGCTCTTTCACAGAAAAGTCTTCTCATCTGTGAACTCCTAATGTAGTGACAATAGCTGCCTTGCCCTCGGAGAAATTTGCGATTTTGCTGGTCATTGTGAGTTGAATTACAACAGTGACTCTCAGAGGCTGGAGCTAGAGAGAACTGTCTGAGATTTTTGAAACTTTGGAATATTCTATAACATGCTCCTTCTGCAGTATGACAATTTTTGATAAAATAAAATGCATTTGGACACCAGCAAGGACACAGGAATATCAAGAAGCAGTAGGAGGCAACGTCATTGCTTAGGAAAAACTGGAGCAGGGAAATAAATTTTCCTGACAATCCACATCCAAAATACATAAAAATCCTACACGAACAGCCATGCCCATAATTAATAACTCGAGTAAATAGGCTGCATGTTAACAGGCAAACTATTAAATTATTTGTTGCCTGGGGGCATGTAACGAGACCGTTATCACAGTCCCAGGAGGGAGACAAATAGATATTAAAAAGGTCTTTCCAATACCTGTATTGGCGAAGGCCAACAGCTAATTCAATAGATTCGATCAGAATCCCCATTTCTCTCAGTGCTCCTGATTTATGACTCGGGCTGTGGGTAGTCATCGCTCACTGCAGTTTGCTCTCCGGTGCTCATAAATTATGCCTCATAAATAAAAAGATCCAATCAACGGAATCATATCAGTTCATCTGCAACCTTGGCATACATCTTCCCGGGCACCCCTGCCAATGCCTTCTGAGAGGCGAGCTTGTCTTGGCTTCTGAATGTGTTCCAGGAGCAGAATGCCAAACGGGGCTCTGGCACAATGGTGGTCAGAGGGACGTGGCTCACAGGAAGGCGGGAAGTCTGCAAGGTTGTTTTCTTTCATAAGCGGCCCTTCTGGGGCTACAGCCAAGGGGTAACTTGCTGAAAAGCTCTGTGTAGCTGCCTCTTTAACTGGCTACCCACCTCACAGGACTGTGCTCAGCTTTACACGCAGTACACTTTCTATACATTGGGGAAGAACTGGGTGGTAAATAAGTGCATTTATAAATATTTTATGAAGCCTTTTGAGAGCCCCCCGAGTTGTATGCAAATGCCACCGTGGAGTGAATTTAAGAGAACGGTCTTTGGACCCTGGATCTCAAGGTTCAAATTCGAGCTCGTCTGCTCAGCCACTGTCTCCTTGGGCGGGTTAACTCACCTCTTGAGTGTTCTGGTTTCTAAGGTGCATTATTGGTAATAGCCCTATCTCAAATGGTTGTCATGAGTACATGCATGTAAAAGTCTAACACAGTTCCTGGCACATAGCAAGCACCAGACAGGTAAAGCTGGTTATTAACATTATTTGTCGGAAGAGAGCCGGAAGGGAAGTGGGTACTAAACAGCAATCCTGTGACTCCAGCTGCTATGAATCACATCCACAAAACCCACACAGCATTCTGGGTTCAACCTGCTTCTCTCTGGATACCTTCCTCTGGGGACTCCTCCATTCTAGAACTTCAACGATTAGGATGAATGAAGAAAATACTGTTTTTACATGGAAATTTGCTGACTTTATGACGTTCTCTATGTTGCCTTACTCATTAAAACTTTCCCAAACAGCCAAAAGTATGAACAGAAGCAAATCTTGGAGCAATTCAATGGCTCTTCAAAGGAAAAAATATATATATATATATATATTTTTTCCGTTTCCATTACAGATATGGGCATCAGGGAGAGAAACTTATCTTCCCAGACACTGACAGGCATCTTGGTAATGATCAGACCCATCGGCGGGTAGATAAATCAATTTACAAGGAAGAGCCCCAGCCATTTCTTAAAGATCTCAATTGAAGGCATCAGACTTACAAAAACACATGGACACCACTTTTTGCTTCCACCTGTAGATATGACTGCGTCACACAGACCTAGACATTCACTGTGAACTGGATGAAATGCACCCTTAGTTCCAGGAATTACTAGCGATTGCAATTCTCTTTAAGGCACCCGAGGGAGCACAGGGGATAGGGACTTTGGAGCAGAGCCCTAGGCAGGGGTCGGCAAACTCATGAGTCCACAGAGCCAAATATCAACAGTACAATTGAAATTTCTTTGGAGAGCCACATTTTTTAAACTTAAACTTCTTCTAACGCCACTTCTTCAACATAGACTCGCCCAGGCCGTGGTATTTTGTGGAAGAGCCACACTCAAGGGGCCAAAGAGCCGCGTGTGGTTCACGAGCCGCAGTTTGCCGACCACGGCCCTAAGGGATGCCAGGAGGGGCAGGGAAAGAGTGAAGAGGCGCGCACACATGTGAACCAGGTCGAGCACACGCACTAAGAAATGATCTCCTATTGGAAGGGAGGACATGATGGCAAAACCAAGCCATGGTCCCTGGCCCAGGGGCAGATTTCAGATTTCAAGGAAACAACGTCCGATGGCCGTCAGGCCACACAAGACCACGGAGGTCTGCACTTTTGAGGACAAACACACTGCCTATGTCAGACAGGATCAGTGAATCACTGAGACCCGGAGCCAGGGAGCTGGGGGCAGCTTAGTTCCCACGGGAGAAGCTAATCTAACACAAGCCTGCAGGCTGGCCAGGAATACGTTGGCGAGACTGATGCCTCATTATGTGCGTGTCCAAAGCCAGACAAAAACCAGGCTCAGTACATTTTCCCTAAACGGGACACAGAGCGTGCTGGAGGGGGATGGGGCGAGGGGCAGCCTCGGAGAACAAGCCTTTGAGGCAAGTTGCTCATCACAGACATGGAGCCACAGCCCATGCGGATGGCTGGGCAAGGGGAGTGTTGGACGAGAGAGACCCTTCCCTCCATCCTCTCCGGCATAGGGTGCCCTTTGGGGGTGGGTGGGCCTGTGGGAAATCGGCCGAGAGGGAATCAACAGATTCCAACCTCCTCTCCCCCCAGCCAGGCTGGCCTGTAGCTTCTCAGCCCCGCTTCTCTCCCCCAGGCACAAGACACTAGGAGCCTTTGAGCCCAGCGGGCCATCAGGAAGACTAATGAAGTCACGGGCAGCCTGATGCAACAGAAGGAGGTCCCGGCAGGTCCCCAGGAGCCGTGGGGAGAGGGTGACTGTGATTCAGGGTTACTGAGCGCCCTCCCTGCAGGTAAGGACCCAGCTGCTTAGGGAGCAGACTCACACCCCGGCCCCCTCTTATCAACCTCCCCGAGCCCCAAGTGTCTCTAAGTGGCTTTTCAAAATGTAAACAGGCACCAATGTGTGCCTGCGACCTAGATTTTAATTTATTTAAAAAATATATATTGATTGATTTCAAAGAGGAAGAGAGAGAGAGAGAGAGAGAGAGAGAGAGAGATCGATGATGAGAGAGAATCACGGATTGGCTGCCTCCTGCACGCCCCCTACTGGGGACGTGTGAGTGGCTGATCACATGCGTTTCTTACCTGGTACTCATACTCGGTGAAAGGCAGGAGTTGGGAATCCATAAAGGAGCTGGCGCTGCCATTGTAGGTGAGAACTGGGCTCAGAAGCTCAGGCTGAGCTACCTGCCTCCTGTACAGCTCAAAGTACAAAACCTGTCCATTTGGCCAACGTGGTCCTGCCCACCAGAGAGAGACCGTGGGCTGGAACGCCCCGGGAGCCATCTGCACGGCCAGCTGTGGGGGCGGCTGCATCGCAGGGGCCATCTCGGGGGTCAGGACGGATGCCCAGTCGCTGGACGCGCATCCCAGCAGGGTGCAGGCTTGGATTCGTGCTTCATACCTTCAGGACACAAGGCAGAAATGACCCGTTATTGGCAAAACAGAGTTTTGGGTTTTTTGTGTTTTTTTTTTTTTTTTTTGCGGGGGGGGGGGGGGATTTTTATTAAACGAAGAGTTGTGGCTCAGTGGTTGAGTGTCAACCTGGGAACCAAGAGGTTACGGGTTTGATTCCTGGTCAGGGCACGTGCCTGGGTTGCAGACTCAATCCCGAGTAGGGGATGTGCAGAAGGCATCTGATTAATAATCATTGATGCTTCTCTCTCTCCCTCCACCTCCCTTCCTCTCCAAAAAATAAAAAAAAAATCAGTAAAAATTAAAACAAATATATATACCAAGAGTTTTGCGATAAAAAGGCCAGTAAGCTTACATTTATTCTCATTGGTAGCGGATCCTTCTAAAAAGTAACCAAGCTGTATGGCTGGTGTGGCTCAGTGGGTTGAGTATCTTCCCTGGCACCAAAAGGTCATCAGCTCAATCCCTAGTAGGGGGCATGCAGGACGCAGACTATGTTTCTCATCAATGTTTCTATCTCTCGCTCTCTCTCCCTTCCTCGCTCTCTAAAATAATAATAATAATAATAAAAAGAAGTAACGAAGTCATATTGCCATAGAAATTCTAGAACAGCTGAAACCCCCCTGGCTTTCCAAACAAAGCATCTCACCCGTCTGGAAAGGGTGGGCAGTTCTTCCCTAAACAGGAGCGCATGGGATACACGCTCACGACTCTCTCCCGCATGCAAACCCTTTCCATCTGCACCATTCCTGTGCCCAGCAGTGCAGAAGGCAGACTTGGGGGACCAGTCAGCTTCCAGCAGCCTTGTGCTCCCCTACCTTCGCAGCCGGGGCTCACAGAGTCCCCGGGAGAGCCCCCAGGCCGGGAAGGAGCACCAGGGAGGTGAGGCCCGCAGGATCATAAACCCCACACCTGGAGCCTGACATTCTACAACCGGCTCCCTTACAGCAGGCGGAGACCTCCCGGGGCCAGAGGTAACCCAGCCACACCGACAGATGATCCATCACGGAGACACCTTATCGCCACCCAGCTAAACTCAGCCACTCAATTACGTTTTGTCTGGTCGCTGGTCTCCTGCCACTTGCGATGTCTCTACATAGCGGGACCGCCCCCTCCAACAAAAGGGGTTTCTGTGAGCAGCGGGCGCCTATGGCTGCAAACGCCAGCTCTGGGCTCGGTTCCCAAACTCACGGGTTCCATGGCACCCTTAATTTACCCTCCAGCACCTTTCCTTCTCCCTTCGTCCCTCTGATCCCGCAGATGGGGCTGGGGTGTCACCCATATGGGGCTCACAGCACAGATGAGGGGGGAGGGGGATTGCTCTCAGGCCAAGAGGGAGCACCCACCTGCTGAAGGGCTGCAGCTGGCTGACGCCGAGCACCCTAGCCCCAAACGAGGGGTGACTGGCGTTGATGTGGACGATGATCTTGGCTTCTCCTTCCCGCAGCCCTCGGAGAGAGACGGTGTAGTTGGCGATCTGGCCGTCAGTCCTCACGGGCGGGTCCCAGGCCACCGAGATCTCCTGGGGGCCCCGGGCCTTTAATGTCGGGGGCCCCATCCCCGAAGGCGCTGCGGGGCTGGTCCGGTCTCTGGCGAGGGGGCTCACGGCGCCCCCCTGGCTGTTGGTGGCCGTCACTGTGTAGCCGTACTCCACCCCGGGGCTCAAAGTGAAGTCGTGGTAGCGGGTTTCGGGGCCCGTGTACACGATCGCCCCGTCCCTGCGAAGCTCGTAGCCGCTCACCCGGCCGTTGGGGTGTCTGGGGGGCGTCCAGGTGACTTCTATGGACCCCGAGCCCGTGACCTGCAGCTCCGGTGGGTCCATGTCCTGGGGCGGGGCCTCCAGCGTGCGGGCCGAGGCCGGAGCACTGGCCGTGCAGCCCCCACGGGTGCAAGCGACAAGGGAGAAGCTGTACGGGGTGTCGGGCTGCAGGCGGGCGATCAGCAGGGCCAGGCCGAGCCCGGCTCGGTGCTCCTGGTCCTCCCCTCTCAGGAGGTACCCGGTGATCCTGCCATTCTGCAAGGATGGTGGTGACCAGGATACGTGGATCTGGGTGGCGCTGACGGCCTGGAGCCCAGGCGGGCGGACCCCTGCGGGAGCGGCCTCGGGGGTGGTGGCCTGGGCGGGATGGCTGGACCCGCAGCCCCCGAGGGTGCAGGCGGTGACGGTGTAGCTGTAGGTGCGGAAGGGCAGCAGGTGGGCATCCGTGTAGTTCAAGGTCATGGCGTCGAAGAGGATAGGCCGGGGCGCCCCGCTCCGGTGCAGCCGGTAGGACTGGACGGCACCGTTGGGCCGCGCGGGGGGCAGCCAGGCCACGAGTAGGGCGGGGGCCTCCTGGGACACCACGGTGATCTGGGGCGGGGAGAGCCCCTCGGGGGGCGCAGGCCCGGTCCTCACGGGGGTCCATGGGCTGCAGGCCTGGCCGGCTGAGTTCCACACGCGGACTCTGTACTCGCATGGGGTCCAGGGCGGCAGGCCGGTGTCCGTGCACACAAACGCGGCCCCGACGGCCTGGTACTCGGGGCAGACCGTCTGCTTGTCTGCCCGATCGCCCCCTGAGCTCCCCTCCTTGCACCTGCGGGTCACTTCGTAGCGGGCGATCCTCCCGTTGGCGTGCAGGGGCTCGGGCCAGGCCAGCTCCACGCGGGTGGGGCCCACGGCCCGGACTTGGGGGGGCGCCTGGGAGCGGGGAGGGGCCTCGTCGGTGCGGATGGGCTGGGGTGCTGAGTGGGCGCAGCCCGCCCGGGTGCAGGCCTGCAGGGTCAGCGTGTACGCGGTGGCCGGGGCCAGGCGGCGGAGGAGGACCCGGCGGCTCAGGCCCGCGTACTGCAGGCGGCCGTCGATGAAGACGTGGTAGGTCTGCAGCGGGAAGAGAAGAGAGGCAAAGGGCGGGGGAAGGTGGCATGCCATTCATCCCTTTAACCTTTCCCCGCTGTTAGTCCTCATCTGGATGACTCTCCTCCGGGAAGAAGGGGCCAATGCTAACTTTTGGAATATGAGGTCAAGTCCATAGAAAGAGGAGCAATGTTTATCTTTCCTCTTTTTTTAAAGGCTGGATAGCAGGTAAGGGTATATGTATAAGCTCAGGGCTGCTGAACGTGATTCTTTGACTTAAATGAGTGCTGGTGGGGTTTCCTCCTACTTGTATTTTTTTTCCTTTTTTTTTTTAAAGTAGGAAATAGCCTAGTCGGCATGGCTCAGTGGTTGAGTGCCAACCTATGAACCAGGAGTTCATGGTTCAATTCCCAATAGGGCACATGCCTGGGGTGCTGGCTCCATCCCCAACAGGGGGTGTGCAGGAGGATTCTCTCTCATTATTGGTCTATTTATTTATTTATTTATTTTTATTTTGTTTTATTTTTTTTTTACAGAGAGGAAGAGAGAGAGAGGGGTAGAGAGTTAGAAACATCAATGAAAGAGAATCATCGATCAGCTGCCTCTTGCACACCCCCCACCGGGGATGTGCCCACAACCAAGGTACATGCCCTTGACCGGAATCGAACCTGGGACCTTTCAGTCCGCAGGCTGATGCTCTATCTATTGAGCCAAACCAGTTTCGGCATCATTGGTGTTTCTATCTCTTTCTCTCTCCTTTCCCTTCCTCTCTGAAATCAATAAAAATATATTTATTTTTTTAAAAAGGACGGAATAGCAATCAAATGCCCTCTTTTACGGGCACTAAGTGCCCTGGCCTCATCCTGAATAGGTTAAGCAGGTCCCATCTACATTGTCCATTTCCCATGACATGTCCTGGGAAATGGAATTGCAGTGCTTCAGCATTCATAGCAGGGTGTAGGTGTGTGTGTGCGTGTGCGTGTGTGCGTGTGACTATGTGTGTAGGCACACTCACATATACATTCATACATAACTACAGAAACCACCTCGGATGACGAGAAGCTGGGAACAGCCATGGTACTCTCTTACAGGCCACACAAGAATTGCCTGTTCTGTGGGAGAGAAGTCTTTCGTCTTGGTTTCAAGGGAACCCATCTGAGCTCTCCTCCTATGAGCACAGAGCACGTGTTCACCTCACTGCACCCCCCTGCTCCTGGGGAAATGAGCAGTGGCTCAGCCTGAGGCTGGATCTGTCCTCAGGGCGTTACCTTGATCATGCCGTTGGGCCGAGAGGGCTCGGGCCACCGCAGCAGCAGGGCCCGTCCGCCAGCCCTCTGCTCCACCGTGAGGCCGCCAAGCCCACTCGGGGAGGACTCCGGGGTCCGGACCACGGCCCAGGGGCTGGACGCCTCTCCTGCCTCGTTGGCGGCCACGATACCAACATTGTACGTTGTGAAGGGTTCTAGCCCGAACAGGTGGGCCTGGCGGCTTGTTCCCTGTAAGAAAGCGGACAGGCTGGTTTGACAGCTGCCAAGTCACTCAATGAGACGCATTGGTGACGGCGGCACACGTATCACAGCAGATGTTTGAATTATTAAGAAAACAACGGGATTTTTTTTCTCATTCTTTTTAATATATTTTATTGATTTTTCACAGAGAGGAAGAGAGAGGGATAGAGAGTTAGAAACATCGATGAGAGAGAATCATCGATCAACTGCCTCTTGCACACTCCCTAGTGGGGATGTGCCCGCAACCAAGGTACATGCCCTTGCAGGAATCAAACCCGGGACCTTTCAGTCCGCAGGCCGACGCTCTATCCACTAAGCCAAACCGGTCCCCGCTCTTGTTCTTTTTTTTTTAAAAAAAAAAATGTTTTTATTGATATTAGAGAGAGGGAAAGGGAGAGGGAGGGAGAGATAGAAACATCCATGAGAGAAAGAACACTGATCGGCTGCTTCCTGCTCAGCCCCTTCTGGGGATGGAGCCTGCAACCCTGGGCATGTGCCCTGACCGGGAACCAAACCTGTGACCTCTTGGTTCCTGGGGCGGTGCTTAACCACTGAGCAACACCAGCCAGGTTTTTATCTTGTTCTTGACACCCTGGTTGTGTGACTTCAGACACACACACAGAGTGGGTCAGAGAGGATCCTTGCCTTTTCAGAGCTTGCAACCCACGGGATGTGATACAGAACCTAGAGAAAAAAATTCTGTGATGCCTTAGAGATCACCAGCTCACAATGGAATGTGTGGAGACTTAACCTGAACAACCCAATCCTCTCTCACCAGCTCCCCACGCTGCTTGTTCATACATAAGACTGCCCACCTCCCCCATATCCTCCTCTCCTTCTTTTGGTCCGTATTTATATCTTACAATAAAACAAACCCAACAAAACTACAAGCCAAGTGCACTATTAAATGCACAGACCCGTACAGGAGTCTACCGTTAATACAAATGTGAAAATATTGGCATTTGTTAACAACGCTATAACCTAGTAAACTATGAAACTTACTCCAAGTAACTGTACGCTAGGCTTTGAGAATTTGGACTTTGTTGATTTAAAGTAAAATGAGAGAAGGCAAGAATGAGTTTCCTGTGTATTCTGTTTGTGCTTGGAGAGCCATATTTAACATATTTTGCATAACTTAACTGGAGTTTAGAATCTTAATGTTTTGAAAGAGCCCAGAATGACTTTTCTACATCTGGGCTGGAGAGATATGTGTGTTTACAGATAGGAATTATGTCTGCGAGCGAACCAGTAATGTGTGTACACACATACACACGCGTGCACACACACAGATATGTACTTCCTGTTCTGTACCACATCCACTGGATGTGAGTAACCCCGAGGAAGCTCTGACTGGCTTAACAGGATGCTTATACTTCGTGTGTGTGAGGTCACCTTGATCTGTTGGATGCTTAAATGCAACAATTGTCCTCTTGGTGGGCATGGCAAAAGGGAGGTGAGCTGGAGAAGAAGAAGTTATTTCTGCTGAAACTGGTTTGGCTCAGTGAATAGAGCTTTGGCTTGTGGACTGAAAGGTCCCAGGTTCAATTCCGGTCAAGGGCATGTACCTTGGTTGTGGGCACATCCCCAGTAGGGGGTGTACAAGAGGCAGCTGATCGATATTTCTAACTCTCTATCCCGCTCTCTTCCTCTCTGTAAAAAAATCAATAAAATATATTTTAAAAAAAGAAGTTATTTCTGAGAGGAGGTACCAGAAAGCATCAGACAAAGTTATGTGCATGGAAATTCTCTCTCATGGGGAGACATCCAAATATCATGATGATTAAAATCTAAAACAAGGTGGCGAAATCAAACGAAACCATCTTTCAAAAAAAATACACACTGGTAGACAAAACCAAAATAAACCATCGAAATACTTTTTGACACCATTTCCTCCCATTCTTGCCTACCAGTTCCAACTGTGCTAATGTTTCTTCACAAGCAGAGAGAATGCAATTTCTTTTCCTTATTAAAAACTAGTTAAGTCCATTCTCCTATTTCCATAAGTGCCATTATGATATTTACATGCTAACCTCCTGAAACCTTTTAATATTTAAACGTTTGCGAAGCGGCCAGACTCTGAAACAAATTTTCCAGAAATACTAATTTCTCTTTTCTAAAATATTAAAAGTTCGGCCCATAAATATTTAAAACCGATTTCTCCACAACATCGGATTGGTCTTTTAGATAAATACCGCACGGGGCTGGAATGGCCATAATGAATATTAAATCTGAGGATGCCACAAGTCCTGGTTACAAAACACTCTTTTCTGATAAACGATTTCTTTTTTTTTCTTTCTTTTTTTTTTGTGTGGAAACGGGGCAAACATGGGCAAGATGAATAATGCAGAAAAGGAAACTTCTTTCTTCAGGACTCGGTGCCAGAAGAGGCATAAGCCCCAAAGCAAATAGTAATCACCACCCAGATTACCTAGGATATAGGTAGCCTGTCGGGGGACGTTCAGAGAGAGCTTTTGTCATCAGAAGCATGAAAAATGTATGGGTTACAAAGCAAAAAAAAAAAAACCACACACACATGTATACGGTCAATAGCAGCACCTGCTCAACTAAGGTTTATTTCTGAGCTAAGAGCCCCATCGGCCCCTAGATGGCAATACTCGCAAACACTTCTGGTGGCACAAGTATGTGGTGATAACACCCGGCGCTCAGCCACAGGACACACGCCAGGCACTACTGTAGAAGCGACACAGCTGGTTTCCTTACAGACTCCTTTAACGCACATGGGAGTGACCTGATATCCTTGAGAGCAGGAGTGCCTGGAATGCCCCGGCCCCCAAACCTGCCTCGTCCCAGGAAGAAATTATGCCTGCAGGCCTCAGGTTGAAGTTCGTGCCCGCTTGGTGCAGACACGTGGCAAGGTTTGCTCTTACAAAAGGTGGTCACAGTCTTGACCGGTGTGGCTCAGTGGATAGAGCGCCGGCCTGTGGACTGAAGGGTCCCGGGTTCGATTCCGATCAAGGGCATGTACCTTGGTTGCAGACTCATCCCCAGTAGCGGGTATGCAGGAGGCAGCTAATAGATGTTTCTCTCTCATCGATGTTTCTCATTCTCTCTCCCTCTCCCTTCCTCTCTGTAAACAATCAATAATATATATATATATATATATATATATATATATATATATATATATATATAATTTTTTTTTAAAGGTGGTCACAATGGCTGTTTTGCTTAATTTGGTTACTTCTTTAACAAAAATAAAATAAAATAAAAGTAAGAAAAACAACCACACATTGGAAATGGAAAGGAGAATTTGGATGTCGTAAATTTTGGCTGAGGACAAGTTCCCATAGGAAGTTAATGTGTTATTTCTGGAGAGCAGTACACACACACACACACACACACCTTGAATACATCTCAAAAATAGCCTTGCTTTTTTTTTTTTTTTTTTTTTTTTTGTCAAAGGCCAGATGACAATGAAAAGTTTACAATAGCAAAACCACCCTTACCAATTTATTGTAATACATACCCCACTTGAGGAAATAATTTATGTTGTTTTCTCCTTGAGTAGATTTCCAACACTAAGCTCACCACTGAGCTCCCTGCTGGGAAGTCTGGGCACAGTTCACTCTGTGGCTGGGGCTGGGTCTTGTTGGTTCAGTTACGTGCTATTTTCCCCACAATAGAGAAACTTGCTTGAGCACTGCCAATCTTTAATGTTTTGGATTTAATTCCTTCCTTGGGAAACATAGCCAAAGTCATTACTAAAATCTTTTGACTGCTTTTCTCTCTTCTTTATGTATTTACTTTTGTTGTTAATCCTCACCTGAGGGTATTTTTTTTCCCTTTGTTTTTTAAAGAGTGGAAGCACGGGAGGAGGAGGAGAGAGACAAAGATCAGTTGCCTCCTGCACATGCCCTGACCTGGGCCAGATCGGGCCTGCAACCCGGGAATCTAACCCAGACCCTTCGATTCTCAGTTCTAACCACTGAGCAAGACTGGCCAGGGCTTTTCTCTCTTCTGTTCCAGCCGTTCTTTCTTCCCACAGAGACTGTCTTATAATTTAATATGCGTTCTTCTTTGGCATCATTTTGCTCGCTCTACTCCCTCACTCTTCTATCCTACTGATGGATGCTTTCGGTACATATATCTCTCTCTTTCATCCTTTCTCCTTTCCTCCTTCCCTCTGTCCCTCTCTCCTTCCCCCTATCTCCATGTTATCCTTGACCTGTGGGCTTCCCTTCTCTCTTAGCCTCTCCATGTCCACGTGACACAATATTCATATTTTTTATTCTAGACATATATTACCTCATTCTAGATGAAAAGAACGACTCACCCAAGGAACATAGAAATAATCCTTTCTCAGCAACCCAATATTTCCAATAAGATGCAAAGCTTTCTTTTCCCTTTTCAATGCATATGCATCAGGGCCAGGATCTGGAGACAAATCGGATCATCCTTTCATAAGACACACAGACAAGATGCCTGGACCACGCTGCCAGAGGCGGCTCTGCTGGCGATCGGAACCATGTCGGAACCCCTCCACTGGGCGCCTCCAGCGGGCTGACCATTTTCCGCCTCCTCCTCTGATTATTTTTGACGGCTTGAAATGCCCCAAAGGTGTCCACGGGGTCAATAGGTTTATGTAGGTTGAAAATGATCAAAAATTACCATTGATCCGTAGCTGTCAATAATGGGCTGCGTGGGGAGACTTCCTGCACAAATGTTTAAACTGCATAAAGCAACCGGACTGAGTCATCTCCCAGCCCATCGATCTGATGAGCCAGCAGTTTGCAGCCCGCCCTCTGGTCTCTGTGGTGCACGTTCACCGCACCCTCTCACAGTGCCCCAGGCTTCTTTCCACCTGAACCCAACAGTGAGGCCCGGGCCTTGATGTGCTCATCAGAGGAGTATCTGTGTTCTTGCTACCCGTGCGAAAGGTTCACCTTCCTGGTCACCAGCAACATCACTGATAGTCACCTTGATGGGCTTCTGCTGTCTTTGCCCCTTTTCATTTGAAAATGACTGACTTCTGGCTCTTAAATCCTTCCCCTCCTTAGTTACAGTGAATGCCAGTGTCCTCTTTTTCTTTCTTTTTTTTTTTTACACAAAGGGAACTTAAAAGAAATCTCGATTTAAACATATTAACTTCTGTCTACTTTCGTGGAACCACTTACTTTTATCATAAGCCATAGGTTACCTTGTCATCTACATTAATAAAAGAGAAACATGCAAATGGACCATCACTCCTCTACGCTCACCAGCCAATCAGAGCAAGTATGCAAATTAATCAAAACAAAGATGGTGGTTGATTTGCATATGAAGACTGAAGACTGCATAGAAGGAAGAGGGAGGGGAAGTCTGAAAGCTGGGTGGCAGTGGCCGCAGGAGGGTAAGTGTGGGGTGGCTTCGCTCCCTTCTCTGCTTCACTCAGGCCTCAGGAAGACCTATTCTTGCAGGAAACTTCCTGCAATGGGCCTCTAGTTATAAAATAAAAGAATGGCTGTGGTCGGGTTTCCAGTTTACATTAAAAACCAAGCATGAGAAGTAGAGATCTCATTTACCAATATCTAAACACCATGATCCAGGCAGAGCATGTCTAATGTCCTGGATGACTTATATACATCTTCATCCTGACAAATCCACAGAAAATAGTTCTAGGATTCCTGAAAGCAAGATAATCTGAGGCCTGGGTGTTATGGCACTATCTGTCTTTCTGGTCATAAAATTAATGTTTAAGTTCTCCAACGGTTGGCTAACATTTGCATATCATTTTTACTTAGTTTGTAAAAATGAAATCTGCCTTGATGTAAAAGTGATCTCCTTATTACTCAAAGCCAAATATCAACCTTGAACCCTTACCTATGGTTACCTATGTATGAGACCTCCAAGTCTGCAAAATGTTAACAGAACCAGGAGGCATGCACTGATGCCACGAGCACACCGATTTTACCATGGTCATCTCTGCCCACATACCTCCTGGCTGGTGGGACAAAGACACATTGTTTAATGGCGCACACACCTGCAGAGTTGTTCCGGAATCAAAGAACAGCTCACAAGAAAGACAGAAAAAAAATGCCCTTTAGGTTCATGGTTTATGGTCGTAGCTGCATAAACACTGTGTACATGCTAGGTGGCTTGCTAGGTGGCAGGGTGGCTGACAGGATGGTCAGTGAAACATGCAGGATCGTTGGTCAGCAGCTGCACTTGAATAGCTGAAACAGGTTTGAGCATCTGGCTTGTACAACATTCTGGAACATTGCTGTGATAGATGTAAGATGGGTACCAGGCTCCTGACTTTTAGGACTTTATAATCTACAGTGGTAAATGCTAACCTCTGAATACAGATACACATACTCTGCAGTGTGGTAAGTGCTGTCACCAGCAGAATGCTGGGGAAATAAAGGGGGGCTACTTCTTATGGGGAAGGGAGAGGTGGGGGGCAACTTCATCAGGAGGTGGCATCCAATTAGGATGATGGAGCGTCTGAGTGGATAGAAATACGTGAGGGACCGGAAGGAGGAAGAGAAGAAAGGGTAGGAACTGAATGCAGCTGACGGGTGTGGGTACAGAGGAGGGGGGGGGGGTGTCAAGGCTGGAAAGAGATGGGACAGGACTACGCATTTTACCCTCGAGTTTCTGGACTACATTTTTTATTTTTTATTTTTTTAATTTAATTTTATTGATTTTCCACAGAGAGGAAGGGAGAAGGATAGAGAATTAGAAACATCGATGAGAGAGAAACATCGATCAGCTGTCTCCTGCACACCCCCTACCCGGGGATGTGCCTGCAACCAACGTACATGCCCTTGACCGGAATTGAACCTGGGACTTTTCAGTCCACAGTCCGACGCTCTATCCACTGAGCCAAACCAGTTTTGGCTGGACTACATTTTTTAAAAAGCAGTAACGTTATGCGATAATTTTAAAAACTAATTATGTATAGAGAGCTCTACAATGCAATTTGAAGGAATAATGGAAGAACTTCACAGTTTTGCCCTATTGTGGTATAGGTCTTGGCCAGTGACTGACAAAACAAAAAAATCTGCCAACAATTCATTCATTCATTCATTCATTCATTCATTCATTTGTTATTCAGCCAATAATTAGACTGCCATATATAGAAGGTAGGAGAAGAGTCTATACGATTTAAAACATTTTTTTGCTGAATGTTTGCTCGATTTCAAAATTTGTAATTACTCTTTAGACGCAAGTGCCTGTCTTTTGAAACCAGTTGAGGTGGGGATGATGACCACTAAACTGAATATAAGCCGATTACACGCCCTCCATCCTGACCCGCTATCATAATCTCATGTACCCGGACCATGTTTCTTCCTGGTCATGGGACATGCATGTATGGAGTCGTCAGGGCCTTTGCCACAGTCCCTCCTGCTACAACTACCAGGCAGCTGGGGAAGTTAGGGATACTAAGGGCGAGATAGAATGAAGACAATTCAAAAGGCACACATCGTAAGAAAGCATACCCAGCTCAGGGTTCTAACTCACGTTACGGGGGCTTCATTGAAAACAATTTCAAGAACACATAAAAGCACCCTCTCCCTTCCAGTAATGACGATTGACTGGCCAGAGGCCAGTTCTGATAACATTTGTAAATGTCCAACTTCATGTGTCCGATATGGAGTATTCACATGTGAGTTCTGTGTGCACTTTACCCCCACAAACACCTGCATGCATAAAAGAATGGTCTGTGAAAAGGGGGGTTATTTTTTCTTTCTTTCATTGGATCGTGTTAGTGATTATATAATGGGGGGAGGGTCAATGCAAAAAGAAGCTAATTCACAGGCATTTTCTTTATAGACTAATGGGCTGTATCAATTTAATCTACAAAGCAGAAGCTCGAGTCCTTGTGAAATGAATGATGATGCCTCGGCTACAGGAAAAACATTGGGTTAAAAAATAAAAAAAAAAACGGATGGCTTCAAAATGACCCATTTTTCAACGGAGAAGAAAAAAAAATTAAATTAGTGATAATTAAATGTGAAAGTGGCAGGCCAGTCACACTAAATATTAAAAAAGCGGGACTTTCACTCTATTAAAATGAAGCATAGGCAAACTCCGTGGCCCGGCAGGTCCTCTCTGGTCATGTATTTTATGGCAACCCGGGGAAACTGTAGGAAACTACATTTAAACAAATTTCATTCCAATTTCCGTCTTCTGGCTATGCAATCCTTGATTAAATATCTGGCTGTTTCTTCTCCCTTAAACTCACTTTTTAGATTTTTTAAAAATGTGTCTTTATTGTTGAAAGTATTACATATGTCCCTTTGTGGTTTTGTTGTTATTGTTTTCCCATGAATCCCCTCCACCCTGCTCTCATCCCTCCCAAGCCTTCACCATACTATTGTCTGTGTCCATGGGCTATGCTTATATGCATATAAATTCCCGTTAATCCCTCCCTCCTCCCCAAACACATCTCTCTCCCACCCTGTCTTCTCTTTGAGGTTCCATGGTCTGTTCCATGCTTCTATGTCTTTGGATCTAGTTTGTCCATCAGTTTGTTTGGTTCCTCAGAGCCCGCCCATGAGTGAGACCACGTGATACTTAGCTTCCTCTGACTGGCTTCCTTGTCCCTGACTCACGGTAGCCACAAGTCTGCAAAGGGAACTTGAGCTCATCTCCTCACTGATTCCTATTTAATGCAACTGCCCACCCTCCTCTTCCTCCTCCTTCTTGAGGACACTCCTTTACTTGCTCTAAAGCCCTCATGTGCCATTTCCAACAGACGATAGGCCCTACTTGGTTATCATGGTGATTATGGATTGTCCGGCTCTCTCTATCAGAACGTTAGTTCCACTGGGAGGGGAAGGGACCTGTGTCTGCCTCATGGAGGCTGCATCCCAAGTATCTCTAATTGTGCCTGGTACTGAGTAAGTGCTCAACAAACACTGGGCTGTCAGTGAGGTCAGACAGGATTTAAAATAAAGGAGTGGGGTGAAGAAGAGAGTGTGGAGTGAGTCTATGGAGAGAGAGTACAAAAGAAGCCTGAGAAGTGGGGTGGTCGGCAAACTCAGTCAACAGAGCCAAATATCAACAGGACAACAATTGAAATTTCTTTGGAGAGCCAAATTCTTTAAACTTAAACTTCTTCTAACGCCACTTCTTCAAAGTAGACTCGCCCAGGCCGTGGTATTTTGTGGAAGAGCCACACTCAAGGGGCCAAAGAGCCGCATGTGGCTCGAGAGCCACAGTTCACCGACCACTGTCTTAGGGGGTCTAGTAAAGAGTGTAGACAGGGCCCTGGACCGAATGCAATTTACCCTCGGAAGCAGGAAAATGTGAGAACTTTTATGATAATAAATGTAAAAACATAGAATGGAACATTCTAGAAAAATAGAGAAAAAAAATTAACCAATGTGCTCAATAAGAGATTGCTCAGCTTTAAAATAAAATGCATCAATGACCCGAATCAGCCCCCTATTTTAAAGAGGCCCCAGACCAGTGAGTTCTACCAGAGAAGTTTTCTGTTACTGCTTTTAATTAAATCTGTAACGGATGATTAATATTGTGTTTTGAGAGAATAAACGCGCTAGATAGCAAACTCAATATACGATGTAAGAATAATATCATAACTGAACATGAACTGAACGAGAAAGACCCCTGAAAAGCTCCCACCATGCACTCGGATCAGGCTCTGAAGGGGTTAATGGCCAATCAGAACCCAGGCGGCTATGGGTAGATAGATGTCCATGTTGGTGGCATGCACAGTGGTTGTGACACAATATTGAGTTGTTGCTTCTAAAACATTTTAATAGAACAGGATTTAAAATGTCCCCTTTTCTTTGGATTTTATTTTTTTTTAGTTAATATTAGAATTAAATTGAAGCATTAAGACAACCAGCTTAGTGCAAAGCAAATTACGTTGGGTTCAGCAGTGAGAGCTTCGCTATGGAATATTTATTGACTCAAGCTTATTAACTTGTAAATCCTCTAGTTTTAGATTATGATCTATTGATTATCTGCTTTTATTTGCATTCTAAATGAATAAACAAAAGGAAATGATGGCGCTTGTTTAGTCATTACACCTTAAGAGACAAAGTTCTTACGCTGAGCATACTTAATTAAAAATAAAAGCACCTTTCATTTGTTCCGAGAGCCAGAACCAGGTTGTGGTTCTTATTTTCATTTAGGCAAATCAAAGACTGTTTTTCAATTCCGCATAATCGTTTCTATTGGACATTTGGACAAAACTGGAAAAAAATAGTTTCACATGAAGGATAGAAAGCGTGCTGTGAGTTTGGTATTCTGAATGCATTATTAAAATTGTTCTATACTCTATCATATTTCTTGTTTTGTTTTAGCCAAAAATGATCTCTTTTATGTGTGAGAGAAGCCCTGCGACTTAATATCTGGGGAATGAGGCAAACCTTTGAGAGCCCAGATGCTTTAATCGAAAAGCAATCAATTGGTGCCCTTGCTGGTTGGGTGTCCTTCTGTGTACCGAAAGGTTTGATTCCTGGTCAGGACCCATGCCCAAGTTGTGGGCTAGATCGCCCAGAGGATGCATGCAGGAGGCAGCCAATCAATGTTCTGCTCTCACATCAGTGTTTCTCTCCCTCTCCCTTCCTTTCTCTCTCAAAATAATTTTTTTTTTAAAAAAAGCAAACAGAATCAGAAGACCTGAGTTCAAGTTTTATCTCTGTCACTCAGAAGAGAGAGACCAGAAGTCGACAAAAAAAAAAAAAAAAAAAAAATTATCAAGGGGATCATTTGGAGAATAGAGTGGCACATAATGTTATTAACGATGTATCTTTTATTAAAGACTAGAGGCCCCTCAGCCTAGCCTGTACCTCTTCAATCTGGGACTCTGGAGATTGGGCCTAAACCAGCAGTCGGATATCCCTCTCACTATCCAGGACTGCTGGCTCCTAACTGCTCACCTGCCTGATTGCTTGATCGCCCCTAACTGCCCCCCTGCTTACCTAACTGGTTGCCCTGAACTGCCACCCTGCCAGCCTGACTGCACCCAACTTTCCCCCTCCCTGCTGGCCTGGTTGCCTCCAAATGCCTCCCCCCAACCCCCCCCTGCTGGCTTGGTCATCCCATGCAGCCTGCTTTTCAGTCATTTTGTCATTCCTCACTAGCCCCCTTGCTGGCCTTGTTGCGCCATGTAGCCTGCTGTTCGGTTGACTGTCTGGTTGTTTTGATCATGATGGACCCTGGCTTGTTATATATTAGGATAATACTATGCCTTGACATACTAGCTAATAATAGTAGCTCATGATTGATTGAATATCCTACTTATAATTTATCCATATTTACTCTTTAAATTCCTCTTCTTTTAGTGTAAATAATTTTTGTCACCAGTATATATTTTATAATTTATAAATGTGCATATTGTGGGGTGGTATGCTCCAGAAGTTATTACTGATAGGGGTGCACATTCTAAAATGTTTGGGGACAACTGGCCTATATTCACATTCTTCTTTCAAGAAAGCTATTATTGAAAAGGAAAAAAAAAACAAAACAGAGCACATTTTCCTCTCTGAAAAAAAAAAAAAAAATCCCATCGCCGTTTTGTTATGAATGAAGTTCCAAAATAAAAACAAGCAACTCACTGGGATCATTGCCTTGTGACAGACAACGTCCAGTAATACTTTGTGGAAAAATCAATGCTTCAAGATAATTTGTAAAAAAAATAAATTTCACCCCCTTACTAATTTCCCAGTGAGAGGTGATGGCTATCATTGATAAAAATGACACCATTGGTCATTGCCTGACTGACAATGAAGAACACAGTTGGAGACAAAAGTCCTATAAGATGTGCATGTCACAAAATCATACTAAACCCGTTATGCTCACAGGCTATTTTAACCAGCCACGCTGTCACATATGTTTAGTAGTTCTTGTCACTATTTCTCAGGTTGAATGATTTGATTTCAATTCTCTGTGAACCTTAAAAATCTCAGAATGAGGAAGACCAATGCAAATGGAAGTGGCGCTGGCAAGTTGTAAAACATTTACACTGCCTCTTGTCCCCTACTACTTACAAGATTGCAAGCGATCCGTTACTGCAGGAAGGTTCTATGCCGGGAGGGGAGCGAGAGGGAGCTGGCGGGTGCAGGGTCTCCCCAGTCTGGGGCGTGATGCCCAGTTATCATGGTGACTGTCTCCTTAACAATCGTGCAAGTGCATCATTCACTGTGGGTGACTAGAAACGGATGAAGAGGGGCTGAAAAATGGGAGGATTTTCCTTGTCTTGTGTCTCTCTGATAACCAGGCAGACTCCGGAGCATGAAAGATGAGGGCGGCCCCATTCCAACCTGAGCACGTAGTCACCATCTGGGCATTTTCAAGGCAGGACACTGACACGCTCAGATGTATCCCCCAGCAGGGTGCAATAATCCAGCAGTAAAAGGAAAGCTGCAGTGAGCAATGGCCGCTTGCACACTTGCAATCATCCCAGCCCGAAGGAAGAGGCAAGGATTTTCCAAAAACTTTGGCTGAGGTGGCATCTTCACTGCTCACGGGCTGGGTTGGTGCCCAGATGGCTTCTGGGACTAAGCAGACTTGTGGTATATACACAGACCCAGCAGAGGGCGCTCTCCTCATGGAAAGACCTGGGGTCAGACCTTTCTGAATGGAGCCCTTGGGGATCAAAAGTGAAAATTCTCAGAAGGGCACCACACCCACTCTGACTGAAGCCATTTCCTTCAGAAACGTTCACTACTGAAACAAACATTGATTTTGAGAAGGATATCTTTGGTGTTCAAAGGTGTATCCAGTTGAGTCATTTCTTTTAGATGCTACTGGAGGCAGACCCTTAATAATGAGAATTACTAGTTATTGATAGTTAGAAAACCAAGAGAATCAACACTATCTCTTTGGACCTTTCAAGGTGAGAGTTCAAAATCTGTTATTTCTGAAAACCTCCATCAGAGTCACACAAAGGATTCAACATCAATTAAAAACCCTCAAACCCTCGCTATCTTCTAGCTGTTCTTTTTTTTTTTTTTAAATATATTTTATTAATTTTTCAGAGAGAGGAAAGGAGAGTGATAGAGAGCTAGAAACATTGATGAGAGAGATACATCGACCAGCTGCCTCTTGCACACCCCCCACCAGGGATGTGCCTGCAACCAAGGTACATGCCCTTGACCGGAATTGAACCTGGGACCTTTCAGTCCGCAGACCGACGCTCTATCCACTGAGCCAAACCGGTTTCGGCCTTCTAGCTGTTCTTATGAGGGACATAGTGCAATGACAGAAAAAAACCATGACTTATCAGAATAAATGTCACATCGATAGAAGCATATGATCTTCGGCCACAAGATGCGAATGCTCAAGTTAGTCTGTGTACTACACATTCTTTCACGGAATTTTAATTATAAAGAGAGGCCATTATGTAATCTTTTCTTCAGTCCACTCACAGTTGAAAAATGAGCACTTAGAAGATTAAGGTAAGTTCGCATTCTTCCCCTTCGCTGGGTTGTGCCTCGATGACTAACTAGAGGGGCTACGAATGACATTGCTTCTTGTAATCAGAGGCACAGACACATCCTAACGAAACTACCAAGTGCCGAAAGTTACTTTTCTAAATATATTTTATTGATTTTTTTACAGAGAGGAAGGGAGAGGGATAGAGAGCTAGAAACATTGATGAGAGAGAATCATCGACCAGCTGCCTCCTGCACACCCCCCACTGGGGACGTGCCTGCAACCAAGGTACATGCCCTTGACCGGAATCGAACCTGGGACCTTTCAGTCTGAAGGCCAACGCTCTATCCATTGAGCCAATCTGGTCTCGGCTGAAAGTTACTTAAACAGTCTTTCTACCTTAGGAAGGAAAGAAATTCTAAGGAAACACAAATGAGAGAACTAGAAAATGGTTTAGGAAGAAACATTGCCAAAGAAAATCTCCCTAAATCTTCCCAATGAAATAATGTCCTTGCTTCCGGTTGAAACTGCAGATACATCTAAAAGGAAGATTCCTCCAGATAGTTTCTAGAATCCCCAAAGATCTTTTTTTCCCCCCTTCCTCGTCTCTCTACATGCATCCTTTTTTTTTAAAATTTTTTATTCTGCTCCCTGCTAAAAATTCTTATTAGCTAATCTAACCATTCCATTTATCCTGCCTATTTTGTAATGAATAAGTAGCCGACATTGCTAATTGGCCACCTGGGGGTTCAGAGAGGGGCGACACGGAGCTGATGCCTGAATGTCACTGGGACGTGCTGACAACACACTGACCACACTCTATTTCACAGGATGTAAAGCCGCGCGTCGTCGCCGTATGCGCCCCTCTCTCCCCTCCCTCCTTCCATTGCCGGACCGTCTGTGAGCCTAATATAATTTTTTAAGTGATTTATTTCTAACAGATGTGATCATCCGGCCGCAGGGACCTGGATGCACGGTGCCCCTAAGAACTTTAATTTCTGGGTAGATGTGGCGCACATCCCACTAATGAATAATTATCGCTCCGTTCAGGAAGAGGTGCGTGAGGTATGAGGACCAGGTACTTCTGAGCAGAAAGGACACGCAGGTGGGGTTTCCCGAGATCCCACCTCTTCTCCATCTAAATGTGTTTCTAGAACATGGTAGGTCATGAAGGAAGAACATCAGTCATGGGTCAATGTATATTGCACTATTTAAAAAAAAAAAAAATATATATATATATATATATATATATATATATATATATATATATATATATATATATTGATTTCAGAAAGGAAGGGAGAAATAGAAACATCAATGATGAGAAAGAATCATGAATCGGCTGCCTCCTGCATGCCCCCTACTGGGGATCCAGCCCATAACCCAGGCATGTGCCCGGATGGTGTATTGAACTGTGATCTCCTTGTTCATAGGTCCACTCTCAAGTGTGGAGCCAAACGGGCAGGGCCACCACACTATTTAGGAAGCTGGTTTTAGGGATACATTAAGTTTCTTTTTCTTTTAATTTATTTTATTGATTTTTTTACAGAGAGGAATAGAGAGTTAGAAACATTGATGGGAAAGAATCATTGACCAGCTACCTCTTGCACACCCCCTACTGGGGATGTGCCTGCAACCAAGGTACATGCCCTTGACAGGAATCGAACTCTGGACCTTTCAGTCCACAGGCTGACGCTCTATCCACTGTACCAAACCGGTTTTGGCATACATTAAGTTT
The DNA here is from genome assembly GCF_964339955.1 of Pipistrellus hanaki. Lineage (NCBI taxonomy): Eukaryota > Metazoa > Chordata > Mammalia > Chiroptera > Vespertilionidae > Pipistrellus > Pipistrellus hanaki. The sequence continues at coordinate 7,735,696 of NC_140522.1, read as the reverse complement.
CTTGTAAACCGGACGTCACACAAGGTTAGGTAAGAGAAGATGCCCACAGAGGTGTGGTGTAGAGGGAAGTGAGAGGCGATGCCAGGAGTGGGGCATATGGCACATCTCCTTAGTTCTCTGAGTGGCTCTGGAACATCACAAGGGCAGGTCCTGGGGGTGTGTCCTCACCCCCGTGGCTGGGGTCAGCGCTCCATTTCTGGATGCTGGTGAGGGGACCCCAGGCAGCACCACCTCCTGGGATGCCGTCACAGGCTTGTCTGAGGAGGTGTCTGCAGACCTGTAACTTACACTATGTCCAAACACCTTGGAAGGCCAGAAGGCTGGCGGGATCGTATGGTTTTAGGGAGTCAACATCATGATCTGATAGCCTGTATGGATATTAAATTAAAAAAAAAAATCAAGATGATTTGGTCTAATCTAACCACTGGGTCAGCAAACTGTGGCTCTCGATCTACATGTGGCTCTTTGGCCCCTTGCGTGTGGCTCTTCTACAGAATACCACGTGTGGGCACGCACATACAGTGTGACCGTGGCCCTTGTGCAGAGGTCAGTTTTGGCTCTCAAAAGAAATTTCAGTCGTTATACTGTTGGCATTTAGCTCTGTTGACTAATGACTTTGTCCACCAATGGTCTAATAGGTTCAAAAATGTGAAAGATTACCTACTTCGTCTTGACTGCTATGCTCAAAAGGTGATGGCTTTTTGGAGTCACCCTCCTCTTAATATTGGTTCCCCAAATAGCAGGACTGGTTTCTTCAGAATCAGAGTGCCAACTGTCATCTTAGTACTTACTAGTCACTCTTAAGGGAGACCACAGAACATGTTATCCTTTCTCCCCATGATGAAAACACTCACAAAGGTCAACTTCTATCATCTGGCCCAGAACCGCTTGGTTGGCCCCCTCCCGGGACAAGATGTGCACCTGAGTCCACTCCTAGGACAAGAGAATTGGGGTCCAGACCTGGACGGGGCTTCCCCCTGCCGAGAACCCTGCAGAGGGGACTGTGCTCTTGACACAACAGAGGTAAGAAAGACGACTTCTCAAGGCGGTCTCCATTCCGGGCGCGTCCCTTTGTATGCCGGGTTGCCTGCCATGATGTTTATGTAATTCTGACAGGGTTCTTAATGACACGTTAACAGATTGTAAAACACACTGCTGGCATTGACTTGTGTGTGTGTGTGTGTGTGTGTGTGTGTGTGTGTTTTTAAAATATTTTTAAAACAATGTCCTTCATGTAACAGTAGTTAAGCGCGGCAGAAGGACATCATTAGAGCCATGGTTAAAGTGTAATTTACACCATTAGGAAGGCAGGAGCAATTTTTATTGCCTGGCAATTTTCTTGCTGAAATATTTGGACCATATGGCTCCATTTGTGTAATAACCTTAATTTCTGCACCCTTCAGGACTGCCTCCGTCTCCCACGGAATGGGAAAAGGCAGTTTAGCAGAAAAAGGCAACTGCCTATACTTAGAGAGCGGAGATTAATAACGTGTCGCGTCCTGTTTTTGGTGAAGGAATTGGAACAGCGGCCAGATGGTCTCTTCTACAAATAACTGTCAGGGGTCTTGATCTAATCAATACAATGTATTAATACATCTCCCTCTGCAGTTCCTCCGGGGGATGGCGCACAACATCTGGAATGAATGGGGAATGGGGAGGGGGGGGGGGAAAGAGCCGCCAAGTAGAAAGCCGATTCTTTTCAGAATCAAACTGAGCCCAATTAATTTTTCATGTATCCTTGATAACTGTTTCATAACGAGCGATGCGTCTTGACGGGCTCGGGGTTGGCAGAGCAGGCCGCCCGTGCTTCCTATCCCCATTCAGTCCACTTATAGAAACCAACCCATTAATCACACGATCTGGCAGGAAACCCGAATCTCAGCTCAGCAAGAGATCAATAACCATCCTCAACACACACACACAGGCGTGTACACACACACAACACGGAAGCAGCCACTAATGGGCGTGGGTATCCAGCCGTGACATTAGTAATTGCCGGGGCAAAAATAAAACTCGGGATCATCATCGCCCGATGGGAACGTACGCGATGAAATTCATTGCTTGTGTCTTGTCAAAAAGTGACATGTACCTCCGTTGGAAATACCCTGTGACTTTACTATCCAGACATTGTCTACAAACTTTTTTTTTGGAATGGATTAAAACTCTCTGATTTTGTAATGTGAATGTTTAATAATCCAAGTAGCATCTAAAATGTTTAAGAATGAGTTATTTTGCTTGTTTTAAGTTCAGAATACCTGCGGGGGTCCTAAGTACAAGCTTTAGGCCAACCACATATGACCCCCGTGAGCCTTCTGGGCTAAGAACCCCAATGGGATGTCAAATTGGTTGAATTCCTTAACTCTTTCCCTGGTTTTTGAAGGAAGGATGTACACTTCAAATCATAACGTCTTATCACTTTCCCAGTGGTTTCATCTCAAATCTTGACTGTTGCACCAAATTCGAACCAGCCATTTTGCTTCTCAGTGAGCAAATATGCTTGGGCATGGCTCTGGGACCACAGGTGGGGACTCCTTCTATCCTAAGGGAGTGCGATTCTGATTAGGAGAACAACAACAAAACTCGTGGGAGGCTGTCACAAAGCTAGCCAGGCCTTGGCCCATCATCACTCAGTGCTGCCAGGAGGACAGAAAAATCTTAGGAACCACCCAGGAGCTGCAGGGCGAGGTCACATTCATCTTTTGTGGACAGCAGGACTGAGATCATGACCTGTGCTCGCTCCATCCCTGGTTTGTGGTTCGGCAGCGGGCCGGCTGGGCTTGGAATCGGGGGCATGAGTTAAGGTCCTCTTAGGTTCCTTTAAGTATTAATGAGTACAATCGATGTCTATGCATGACTAAGTAACTGCTTATTATGTTGTAATTGGGCTCTCTCCTCATTTGCTCTAAGGATACCACCAGGCCCAGAGAGGGCGAGACCGTTTCTTCCTTATCTTCATCTCTTATAGCTTCTGGGCATGATGGATTCTCAGAAGAGAATTATGTGGCCTTGATTAATGGACGGGTCCCACAGTATTTCTTGGTGTCGATGGCCACATTAGCGTTCACGTGTGTAGGTCCTCAATAGCAAATGACATGCCATTTTCACGTCTGCATGGCTGTCAGAGAAGCAGAGGCTGAGCTTTGCAACCTTGATTCTGTTCGCTGCTGTCCAGTGTGGACACCAGGACACACATGACAGTGGTGCGCTTGTAGGGGAAGCTGTGTAAAAATGAAGCAAGAAAGCTACTTCCACGATGGACCACATGACCAAATAAAATCTGAAATTTGGGATCCACAGTACATGGTATCTGGAATCTTCAATGTTTTCCAGTGTCATGACTGAAATATCTAATTTTTACAAATTGAAATCCTCTGCTGTGACAAAGGCAGAGGAGAGTCGTCACATGATCTTACCCCACTAGTATGTGAAGTTTGAGGACCCAAATAAATGGATGAACAAAAATAGACACAAAGACATAGAACAGGAACAGACTGTTGAACCTCAGAGGGAAGACAGGGGAGGGTGGGCTGGTGGGAAGAGATCAACCAATGAACTTGTGTGCACATATGCGTGACCCGTGGACACAGACAATGGGATAGTGAGGTGGGGGGGGGGGATATGGGAGAGGGCTGGAAGAATTTAATAGGGGAATAAAGGAGGACCTGTGTAATACTCTCAACAATAAAGATAAAGAAAAAAGATAGTTGCTATTCTGGGACTCCCAGTCCACCCAATAACTGACAATGCCTACAGTTTGCGCTTAGCAACGCCCTGCTACCACACTAACAAGTGGTTTCCCCTTAAAAATCATATTGAGATAAAAAAAAACCAACTCATTTGCAAACCCATCTCATACACATTCTCAGGTGTTGGGTGTGGGTCACTGCATTTGGATTAAAAAGACAACGTGTCTCTCTCTACATGAGAGGTCACTAGCTGGTGTTAAGGCAACATCTCGCTGTTTGGCGTAATTAAAATATTCCAGAAGCGGTGGCCGCGATCTGAGAAGCATGGTATTGTTGTAATATTTTCCTAGGCTGCATGAGCTCGCGATTGTTTGGCCCAATCAAACCCGGGAACACTGGAGAAGTTATCACCCATCAAGGTAATTACTTTCAAGTTGAAATAATTACTCTATCAATGTTAATGGTCTTTCAACTTCAATAAAGCACTCACCTGCCGATAATCATGGCTAACCTCTTGCTCTAATGCAATTCCCTCTCTATTTAGCAGGTTATATTACAGCCGTTACAGTGGTCACTTGTCCTGAACAGATGCTGAATTTCACTTTGATCGGCCGTGAACCAGAAAGGAATTGGTCATCTGTGTCTGGTTCCCCCTCACCCAGAAGCCCTTGCGGAGCCCGGGAGGTGATCTCCTGGCTGCAGCAGGGCACTTTGGGGGCAGCCACCTCGTCTCAGGTAGGGGCTCCTGGGCACCTGTGACAAGGGCACTGTCCTTCAATTAACTCCTGCTCTTTGCTGCGTGTGCAGCTTGCTGTCGCTGCTACCCGTGTTTCCCCGAAAATAAGACATGCTCCGAAAATAAGACCTAGGGCATGGGAAGATAAGACATCCTCTGAAAATAAGACCTAGCGCAACTTTGGGAGAAAAAATTAATATAAGACACTGTCTTATTTTCGGGGAAACAGGGTAAGTGGCGTCTATACTGAACTTGCGGCCTGGGCCCGTCAGGGTGCGCATCAGTTCGTCCCACTTCCATGTGTGGTTTTAATAAGACTGGTGGGATCTGGGGGGCTCTTCAAGGGTTTCCGTATCACCCAGTCAAAGCATACTTAGTGAGAGGGCAATTGCCCCACCAACTGCCCCTCTACGCTGACAGAGTCTGCTTGTGGGCGGAGGTGAAGTAGGGAGGTGCCAACTTGGCAGAACCTCTGTTCGATATGGGGAGTGAGTGTGTGTGTGTGTGTGTGTGTGTGTGTGTGTATGAGTGTGTGCGTGAAAGACCATTAAGTTGTGCTGGTATGATTCCAGACCTCGGGCAGTGGGCGGGGTCAGGGGAACACAGCTAGGGTGAGTGGAAATGGCCTGAGCAGGTTCCCAGAGGGGCAGGCACCAGGTAGAAGGGGGGATGGGCAGCACGGAACACCAAGGAGTCACAAAGCACAGTCTTGCTCCAGGCCATTAAGAAATAGAACCCAATCCAGGACTTGAGAAATTACCTGGATATTAACGGTCTGGTATCCAAAAGCATCTAAATTAGCAAGCATCCGAATTTTGGCGCGAGGGGAGGAAGGCTTAAAGCATATAAAACACAAGGTGCTTCATTCAAGACCCAATGAGTCTATGCAGCTGCCTTGCACAAATTAAGGATTTTCTACATTTGCTCATTTTTCCAGCCTGTTAATCCAAATGGTAAAACTCCTTAAGCTGCCTGTTTATATTGCCGCTGGCAGTTTCTAGTCCTTTGCCCAGGTACTCATTTACCTAGCCCTCACAACAGCCTTGGGAGTAAGTACTAGTAGCATCTTAGCACAGGCTCGACGACTAAGAAGGAACACGTTTGAAGTGTAAGGTCATGATCACTAGAGCAGGAGGAGGAAACAACGCGTGAGAAGATCCCAAGGTGGCCGACCAGCAGAAGGGTTCCGGACCCGTTAGAAGTAGAATCACTAGGGCGCAGTGAAGGGTCGGAAGGAAGGGTCAGACGCTAGGATGGCCTGGCCTGAGCTGCCAGGAAGATGACGGGGCCATGGAGTGATGGGACAGGATGCACTGGGGAGTGATGAGAGCAGCTGAGAGAAATTCTAGGCGATGCACATTTCTACCAGAGCTGCTAGACACACCTCTGCATTGACAGACAGAAGGACAGAACCAGCCTTTCACTTTGAGGACCATGTTCTGCAGAAGATCTGTGTAAGACCACCCATGTAAGAGAAGATCCCGGTTCTTCACAATCTCATCAATATTGTTCTGCTCCATCCCTCGTTGCTTTCTGTGGGGCACAGAGGCTTCTACTTGAGACTTCCAATGTTAATGGAAAACAAGAGAAAGAAGAGAATCAGGAGGGAAGCTTCTTCCGGTTACCTCCTCACCCCCCGGGGGAGGCAGGAGGGGTACCCCACCTTCCTCTCTCAGGCTGATGAGGGATAGCCAAGCAAACAACATAAGAATTCGGGGGTGACTGTATGAAAGTTGGACATTCCTCCTCTACTTAAGAGGTTTGCCACTGAGATGAAAACACTCAATTTTGATGCAGCCACTAGGAGAGGAAGGGTTTTCTGAGATTCTATAAATATACATACATATATACACATATACATAGACACATATACATATACATACACACACACACTTAGAGAGAGAGAGAGGAAGGGCTAGAGAGATAGAAACATCAATGATGAGAGAGAATTATAGATTGGCTGCCTCTTGCACGTCCCCAACTGGGGATTGAGCCTGCAACCCCCGGGCATTTGCCCTTGACTGGGTATAGAACCAGGGACCTCCTGGGTTCATGGGTTGATGCTCAACAACTGAGCCATACCAACTGGGCTGAGATTCTTAGGTGATCCCAAGATCTGGGAATCTGGCCTGACAGAGAAGCTGATCTCAGATTCTGTCCAGTGCATTCGAAAGTGGCGAGCCTTAGCCAATGTGGTGGGTCAAGTAGAGAAGTTGCTATTGGAGAAGCTTACTTTCCTTATTTGACTGAACAAGCTGGCCCCACCCCAGTTATAGTGGATGCCAAGAAAGGAATGAGTCTTGTGATGGAGCCTGCGATTGGCTGACTGCTCTGGAGAGGGGTGCCTAGAAGTAAAGGAGGGTGTGGGGTGGATCTCTGGGGCAGTAGGGATCGGGGTGTGAGGAGTTACCCGGAGAGGGTGCTGCCTGCTTCAGGGAATGGGAAGCGTGGACTTCCCCAGGGGAGACGTCTACACAACCCACGGAGGAAGTCCCAGGAGGCACCTGCCCCGCGAGAAGCAATAATGGATGGGCGAGAACAATATTAATGAAGGAGCCTCTGCTCCTTTTATGCCTAAGTCTGTCTTTTCTGCCAAGATCCTGGGGGCATCAGCAAGAGAAGAGGAGGAAGAAAAATGAACACGCCCTCTCTTCTCCGCTGTAGATCCATTAACACCAGTCAGGTTTGAGACTGGACTTTTTTTTTAAACACCTGCAATGAGTCCTGATTACTAAAACCTGGGTGGTTGCTGTCACTAACAGTGACGAAGGACGTGCCCTACACACTACTGATGAGTGAGCAAGAGAGGCCTGATGACCTTGTTGGAATAAAGAGGCTGGAGAAAAATGAAGCTCACTTAAAGGAGTGGTTCCATGACATTTAAGAAGACTTATATGGATCTATTTTTCGCAGTCCCCAATGATGTTAAGAGTTAATCCCCGATTGTTAAGAGTAGATCCCCGATATTTATTTGTGATTGATAGGGTATTATTAGAAAATTAGAATAAAGATAATATAAATCCAATAAGTGAAAAGTTTGTCACGCCAAATACATTACAATAAAAAAAGGTTGTACCAGCCAATATTCATGGTTTTGTGTGACATTCACCCACTCATATTTATAGAAAAGAGTGGATGACACAGTTATCTCATATTATAAAACATAAAAATCTCAGTTTATAGAACTGATACAGAACTATATGGTAATTGTTTTTATTACCATTTTTATTTTTATTTTGGAAAGATGGATTTTTTAGATAGATAGATCTCCCAGAACAATTTTTTTTTAAATGTTTTATCAGTGGATCTGGGGAGAAAACATCAAGAACCACCACATTTTAAGAGCAACACCTAATTTAAGATCTTGTGTAAAGAGCAATAAAATTGTACACCATACTAAGCCCAAACAAAAATGAACTTAAAAATAAACCGATCCATTTACTCACAAACTATCCATAATGTGGCAATCATAAAGTATCTTGTTTCCCCCACAAAACATCTACGGAATGGTGAATTTTGGGGTGACTGCCACATGGGGAAGTTTTGAATCCCTCCTCCATGACATTGGGCAAGTGAGTCTGGCAACCAGAATCTAGAGACTCCAAGTTTATATTTCTGGATTTTATTTCCAGATTGGAAGCCAACGCTCAGTGACCCATCTGACTCACTTATCCCTCAGCTCAGCTCTGCATGCTTGATTCTACGCATGGGGCAAAGGACCGTCTATCCTTCTGGATACTGGGTAAACGTGGGATCTGGACTTGATGTTTTATAACCCTGGGGAGGAAGGGGGTAGGTAAGGATACACTTCGAACACAGACTGACAGGTAAACCACCTTCGCCTTTAAATCCCAAGTTGTTTCTGCCAGGAGAATGGCGGGCGCCAGGAAGGAAAAGCAAACAAATCGCAACGGTGGCAGCAGGGTGGCCAGCCAGCCTCGCCAGGTGTGTTCCCTGCTCACGCCACCACGGAACGCTCGCATGCCAAGCGGGGCTACGTGCAGCCTCTCTCCTGACACCGCACCATTCATCACGGAGCCACTGGGAAGGGAGTCTGAGGGCTTCTGCCTAAAGCTTGCTTTCGGGGGTGATAGGCACTGGTCCAAAGAGACCCTAACCATCTAGATCCCTCTCTCTTTTCTCCTCAGAACGACCGACATAGGCCCGAAAGGAGATGCAACTTAGGGAGGTTGGGAGAGAAGCTGGTGATACATTCAAACCCACGCTCTTTCCATCTCTCCTCTCCTGCTGCCTCAGCTGCTGCTGCTGCTGCTCCCGCTCCTGCCAACACATATGCTCTCTGCCCCCACGGAGGGCCCCCCCGCTGCCAGTTCTCCATCCACTGCCACCACCGGAGGACTCATGCATCCACCGCATCTGTCCTCTGCGGCTCTCCCAGCAACGTCCACCTGTCTGTAAACAGCTCTGGGGGAACTGTGGGACACGCTGGTGAAGGCACGACATGACCAGCAACGTGCTGGTGGCTCCTCGTGCAGAGATGGGACCCCAATAACCAAGAGACTGAGGGAGGGGGATTAGCGAATTCCTCTTGCAAGTCTGCGGACTGAATTGTAATCCTGCATCTGTGTCTCACCAATCAAAAACAGAGTTCCCTTCTTTGGAGAATTTCAGCCAAAGCCATCTTTGAGACAAGGACTTGAAAAATGTCCTAGGGCGGGCACAGAAATGGAAACAGATTGGGAAGATGTTTAGCTAGCAAAGGGGTTAGAGACACAGTAAGCAGAGCCGGGAGGGCACTCCGAGAAAAATTTGAAAGGGAATCATCAAAACACGAGCAGCGGAAACTCAGAAGCAAAGAAACGTAAAGACTCAGAATGCCCAGCAGGAAGACTCTGTACTTCCGCCTGGATTATTCATCTTCCTCCCAGCGTCTGCTGCGCGCAGGGACCCAGTCTCATGGTAGCCTTCACAGCATTGAGTGTGGAATTGAATACTGACATATTGGAGATAGTACTCAATGACTATTTGCCAAATTGGATTGAAAAGTCAATAATCTGCCCCTGACCTTAAAGACCTGTTGCACGAGTACAGAAAAACATGCTGTTGATGTGGGCTTGCATTGCAGGGGAGAGGGGCTTGTCGAGGATAAAAGGAACATGCTTAGCTGATGGCGAGGAATGGAACTGGTGGTAGAACCACCTTCTTTAGACACCTTTAAAAAAGGCTGAGCACATGCTCTTGGGGAGCTCTCTGACAAGGACCGTCCTGTTTCTGTATCTCCTACAGAAGCTCAGGGTATGCCAGGCATTTGGGAGCCCCAAGAGATACCTGGTGAACTGAACTGTGTTACGGCCCAGAGGTGGGCCAACCCAGAAAAATCACCACTCGGCGACAGAGCATGGGATGTCCGTATCTCCATTTGCACATCTAGACAGATGTTCCTAGAAATTTAATTTTCTTCTTTCTCAAAGAGTCAATCATATCACACATGTCTATCTATCTAAAGATACCCAACTCCACATCTATTATGGGTGATACTGTTCTGTTCAGATAATCACTATGTTTATCTATATCAACGTGCATATAGAGGTATGTGATGCAATTGGATCTTTAAGAAAATAGAAAATTAAATTTCTATCTGATTTTATCTCAGCCTCATCCCCATGAGATAGAGAGAAACAGTTTTAATATTTCCATTTAGTGGATTTGGAAATCAGGGAAAGAGAGATTCAGTTATTTGCCTGAGTTAATGGTGGTCAGCAAACTATTGTAGTTGCCAATATCCTGTATATTCAGTTCAGTATATTATTCCCATGACCACACTGCTCCTTTCAACACGTGTAAGATTTTCACATATTTAACCCCCAAGTGAAAAAAAAAATGACAAGTCAGATATAAACAAAGAATCTCAGCATATTAACCCGATAACGTAGGTACCTACTATCTTTCTCAGTACTCACCTCTACTGTAAAAGCACGCACGGGGGCGATGATAAAGGTCGGGTCCTCTGGCCTCTCCTGGTAGACCACGTGGTACCGGGAGATGATGCCATTGGGAGAGCCGGGCTCCGTCCAGTTCAGCAGCACTGAGTGAGCACCCGTGGCATGAGCCCAGGGCGCCTGCAGGTCTTGGGGTGGGGCCTCCAGGGTCCGTGCTGAGGTCCACAGACTCGTCACCGAGCCCCTGGAGTTCCGGGCTCTGACCTGGTATTCGTAGGGTGTGAACGGCCTCAGGGTGCCCGCAGCATCGGTGAATCTGAAGGCTCCTTCCGACCAGACAAACACCAGGGCCTCCTCGTCAGAGCCAGCAGGACGTCTGAAAGGAAACCCAGGCAGTCAGGGACAACTGCACACTTCAAGGCCAGATAGAGGCGGACATGGCTTTGTAGGAGATTTTGGTATCAAGTCAACTTTTCAACAGTCTCTTCCTCATATCATGATGGCAGGAGACCAGAGAGAAGAGTTCACCTGATCAAATGCCATTTTCAAAATATGATTTAAACATATAAATATATCTGGCTAATCTTAAAAAGGGAAACATTACCCATAATCATATTTTCTGGTATTAACTCCCAGACTTAAAAAAAAAATTATACATGCAAATACAGGGTGTGCCCCCCCCCCCCCCCCAATGTAGACATTAAGAACACTGTTTCTAATGCTTATAATTAAGGATCCTATATAATAAAAGCCTAATATGCTAGAGGTCCATTCAACCAATCAAAGTGTAATATGCTAATGATATGCTCAGACTGCTCAACCACTCACTATGACATGCACTGATCACCAGGAAGACAGATGCTCAGACTGGTAGGTTAGCTTGCTGCTGGAGTCTGGCTGATCAGGATTGAGCCCAACAGGCCTGACACACCTTGATGCCCTCCAGTGTCCCTCCCCAGCCACGATCGTGCACTGGTGGGGTCCCTTGGCCTGGTCTGTGCTCTCTTGCAATCCGGGCATGTCAGAGAGCTGGTTTAGGCCCAATCCCACAGGCCAGACCAAGGGACCCCACGGGTACACGAATTCGTGCACTGGATCTCTAGGTAATTATAATTAAGGATTAATTCCAATGGGTTAAATCTATGTAGGTTTGTACATGAGGCAGATACCAGGTACTTGGTGGGCCACTGGGAGTGATCCATTGTAATGGTGGGTCACAGGGCTCCCAGCCCAGGTCTCTGCTCATGGAGTGTCTTCAAGGGTGTTTGCTAGGAATGTAATCCGCAAGCAAACATACGGACTTCTATGGGGAGATAACATTTTCCATTTTGTCTGGCTTCAACCTTCCTGTGACAATTCAATTAATTTATTAAACTATTGTTAATCCCCCCACTGAGATGTAGCCATGGTTGTCATAAAACTGACATTCTTAAAAAAGGCCTGAATGTGTGAATTTAAAAAATGTATACCACATAAGAGATGGAGTATTATGATGTTAGTCTCAAGTTTTATTCACTGATACAACCAAAGAGTGCAGCCTGGTTAAGAATTTCTTATCACTACTGCATAGTTAATACATTCATGCTGCGGTGAGGTAAGTATTTTATCTGTGGTGTTAAAAACAGAATATCTCGTGTCTGATAAGCTCTGAACAGAAGAGGCTGGCCAGGCCACAACTATTCCCTAGTTTAGTTAAGATTTGGGCTTCAACTGTTCATTTAATGGGACGTGTTTCCTCTTGAGCTCTCTGTGGGGAGAGAGATCACATTTTAAGATCTCTGAGTAGCCAAATGGCTGTGCTGTGCTTAAACTCATCTGGGAGACACTTCAATAATACACTTTTCCAACGAGAGTTCATTTAGTCTGGCTTAATACTAGGAGAAAAAGCAAAGTAAGTTTTAAAACTAAGCACTGCATACTTGAAAAGGGAGTCACCCTGATGCTGTCTCACTGGAACAGCCTTTTAAAGAGCTCCCTGCAGCCTGTCAGTCACTTAGCCTCCAGGCTATCAGATTGACTGTCATGGGGCCACAGTGTTTGTGCTCGTCACCCTGACTTTACTTAACAGTGACCCCGAAGTGCAAGAGTGATGCTGCCACCTCAGATATGCCCAGGAGAAGCCGTAAAGTGCTCCTACCAGTGAAAATTGTGAGGGTGGTGAGATAGTTTAATAGGGAGATTGAGAGAGTCCTCACTGACTAAGTTTTATGACAGCATCTGTAATAAGAAAAGCATAATATGCTAATTAGACTGGACATCCTTCTGGACAATCTTCCGGATGAAGCCATGGCTGCAGGGGAAGCCTGGGCCCCTCCCGGGTGCCAGAGGGAAGCCGGTGCCAGCAGTCAAGGGAAGGAAGGCCTGGTCTTGCATGAATTTCGTGCACCGAGCCTCTAGCACTGTTATAATTGCTCTACTCGATTAGTTATTGCTGTTAATGTCTTACTGTACCAAATCTATAAATTAAACTTTACCATCACTATGTATGTGTAGGGAAAAATTTATCATAGACAGGGTTTGTGACTATCTGTGGTTTCAGGAATCCACTGGGGGCTGTGTGTGAGTGTGTCCTGAAACATATACCACTTCCATAAAGGAGAACTACTGTATCAAATAAATAAGAAAGCTAAACAGAAGCAACCACAGTTACAGTCTTGTCCATACTGGGTTACTGTTTTGTTATTGCTTTTTAAAATCATAAACATCCTATCTCTGTTTTGGGGCTGATACTTCTTAATGGGATGATAACACTGACAACAGAAGGGAATTACTGCCCTGCCAGTGTGGCTCAGTGGTTGAGCATCGACCTATGAACCAGGAGGTGATGGTTTTACTCCTGGTCAGGGTACATGCCCAGACTTCAGGCTGGATTTCCAGGGTGGGGCGTGCAGGAGGCAGATCATCAGTGATTCTCATCAGTGATATTTCTCTCTCTCTCTCTCTCTCTCTCTCTCTCTCTCTCTCTCTCTCTCTCTCTCTCTTTTCCTCTCTGAAATCAATAAAAATATACTTAAGAGAATTATTGAGGAGAAATCATTGAGGAAGGAGGAAAGTTTGCAGAGAACGGAGTGACACACGTTTTCAAAATGAGATTGGCAAATAGGTTTTCTCCAACTTAATGAAAACATCTGCCTAGGCCAAACCCCGGCTTTGGGTTGAGCCAAATGTGTCTCCTTTGGTGGGGCTGGAAGACAGAGACGGTGCAGGATGAAGCAGAAATTGCAAGCCGTAACCTCCCCAGAAATGCTGCGGGCTTGTGGCCGCAACTCCATAAGGAGCTCTGAGCAGTCCCAGGATGAAAGCAAACTCTGTCTGCATTCCATTTCCGTCCTCACGAATTCCGCAGCTATCTGAGAAAAATGGGACACTGTTGTTGTCTAAGCACATTTAGGCTTCGGCCCGGATCGCCAGGCGAGTGATGCATGCCCGCGCAGGTGAACGCGGTGATTGTATCTGGCGGCCCTGCGCGCCATTTCCATTTTCACTTTAAATAAAAAACAAAATGTATCTGTGTCAGGCAGTGCCCTTCCCCGGTACTCGGCGGCATCACGCGGGCCACAATTATGATTGCGGAGTGATTGTGTCACATTGCAGGAAGGTTTATTGCTTCTGAGCTGGCAAGACAGTCACACATCCCGCTGCATATTACTCTTTAGATCATTGTTTGCCTGTGACGAGAATAATCAAGTGCCATCAAACGCTGTCAAATTCAATTTACAGTATTTTTCATCGGAGCGGGCTTTCCGCGTCCTGTTCCCTGTTTTCCTGCTCACGAGCTTTATTTACAAAACCGGCAGAGTGGAGCCACGTCCCGGTTTGGAGCAGACACTTTCATTTCCCTCCATCCAGGGTAGGAATCGGACGTGGTTCTCTCATGCAATCAGCGTTAAGGGCAGGGGTCTTCAAACTATGGCCCTCGGGCCACATGCGGCCCGCAGAGGAGTCTGATCCGGCCCGCCAGGTTTTTTGGGCAGTGAGCGCAGCTGAGGTGTTACAGTAGGAATTAGTAGTTCATATAGTCCGGCCCTCCAGCTCTCTGAGGGACCGTGATCTGGCCCCCACTTTAAAAAGTTTGAGGACCCCTGGTTAAGGGGATGAAAGAAACCCACTCCAAGCAGGTGGCCAGCTCAGAGCCCTCACAAAGGTGCTCAGCGTGAAAGGAAAAGGCGCATTAGCCATGTTTACAGGTGCGTATGCATGTGAGTCAGAACTATGCCTCCTCAGCCCGGCCGGTGTGGCTCAGTGGCTGAGTGTCAACCCAGGAACCAGGAGGTCACGGTTCAATTCCCGTTCAAGAGCACATGCTCAGGTTGTGGGCTGGATCCCCAGTGGAAGGCGGGCAGGAGGCAGCCGATCCATGATTCTCTCTCATCATTGATGTTTCTCTCTCTCTCTCTCCCTTGCTCTCTGAAATTCCTATGGAAACAGAAAATGCATGGAATCGCTCACATTCTTAAAGAATTACACATGACAGTGATGGTCCATGTTACCTGTGGATGAAGTAGTGGGTGATGACTCCGTTTGGCTTTCTGGGCGGCATCCATGTAACCTCTATGCGAGCAGACCCCAGGGCCCTAAGAACAGGGGGGCTCAGATCCATTGGGGCCGCTTCCGATGTTCTGACCAACGTCCCACTGCTTACTCCACAGCTTCCTTGAGAAAAAAAAAAAAATCAAGACCTTTAGTAACTTACCACGCAGGGAGAAAATTTACATATGCATACAGAAGGATAAGGATATGGTGAAAATCATTTAATATAAACTTTCATATACACATTTCTACACCTATTTTAGGTGAGTACTATAAACCTCTACAGAATGTGAAAATTGAAATTCAGAATCATTTTGGAAGATTTAGTAATTAATTAACCACACCATTACAGAGGCATAGGTAAGAAAGTTGATGCTTGTCTGAATTGAGGTTCCTCTAGTCCAGTGGTTGGCAAACTCATTAGTCAACAGAGCCAAATATCAATAGTACGGCGATTGAAATTTCTTTGGAGAGTCAAAATTTTTAAACTTAAACTTCTTCTAATGCCACTTCTTCAAAATAGTCTTGCCCAGGCCATGGTATTTTGTGGAAGAGCCACTCTCAAGGGGCCAAAGAGCCGCATGTGGCTCATGAGCCGCAGTTTGCCGACCACGGCTCTAGTTCATTATAGTCCTAGCAACAAAGCGATAATGTGATTAATTTTTTTTTCTTTCTTTTGCTGAATTTCTTAAGTTGTGACCTACACATCTTCTATGCTCTTAATCATTTTTTATTTTTATTTTTTGGCGAGTATTTTAAAAGAATGATCATCTCTCAACATATAGGAATCAAACAATTAACGTGAAGGATATTGGATCTTCATAGCCTAGATGGAGGAACCCAGAGGGATAGAGGTTTATTTTACATGTAAATCAGGGGAACATCAAAAAAAAGCTATTTCCATGTTGGTTTGCTGAAGAGCAGATCAGGGACAGCCATACCCTTCAAACTGAAAGGCCTTGGTCTGGTTTGCACAGAGAAGTGGGCAAACTGAGTCACACTTTCAGAAGGAAAGGAGAGCAAAATCACTCACCCGCTCATCCTAACCACTTCTAAGGGAACTAGTACTCATCTGATGCACAAAATAAACTAACAAACAAGACAGAAACAGAATCACAGATGCAGAGAACAGACCAACAGCTGTCAGAGGTGAGGGGTCGGGAGGCTGAATGCAAAAGGGGGAGGGATTAAGCAAAGAAAAACTCAGAGACACAGACAACAGTCTGGAGATTATCAGAGGGAAGGGGTGGTGGAAGTAGAAGTGGGTAAAGGGGGGATAACTGGTGATGGAAGGAGACCTGACCTGGGGTGGTGAGCATATAATGCAACATATAGATGATGTGTTATAGAATTGTACACCTGAAACATAGAATTGTATGAACCAAAGTCACTGCAGTAAATAAAACAAAAACAAAACATGAAAACAAAACAAAAAAACAGAAGTTCTATCCTAGCTGGTCTGGCTCAGTGACAATTTGTGGACTGAAAGGTCTTGGGTTTGATTCCAGTAAAGGGCACATGCCCAGGTTGTGGGCTTGACCCCCAGTAGGGGGCGTGCAAGAGGCAGCCAATCAATGATTCTCATCATTGATGCTTCTGTCTCTCTATCCCTCTCCCTTCTTCTTTGAAATCAATAAAAATATACTTAAAAACAAAACAAAAAAACCCTCGAAGTTCCTATGGGACATGTAACACAGTCTTATATTCAACATTTCTTTAACCTAAGATGAAATACACTAATATGAGTTACATTTTTCCTTTTCTTAGCAATTGGGTATTATGTAATATAGAAAATTTAAGGGAGAAGAGAGTGAGAGAGGCAGATGATTTCACTGACCACTAGTCTAAGCCATACAGCTCAAGGTGACAGCTTATGTACATGAGATAGAGGTCAGGAAAATACCTTAAAATATCTACAACTGACTGGTAACTCAACTTCTAAATAATGCTCCCCTTCCCACGAGACTCTCCTGAATAAAATTTAAATAGAACCAAGGTGACCACATTGCCCACGTAGTTTTTGTAATACCCAATTTGTCTTCGACTGCCAGTGATCCCTCTATGCGATGCAGGTGTTTCTCCTTTCAAGGGCCTGATAAAACAAGACTTTGCAAAACCACTATTTTAATTCTGTATTTAAATATTCATGATTTAATGTGCAGAAATGCATAATGCTCCACTCAATGCCAGGCACTGATTTTTCTGGGTAAATAGCTCAGGACAAATGAGAAATGAAATGTTAGCCTTTGTCTTTGAATTACGAATCTATTCCTTCTTTTTCTAAATATATGAAATGCTTTTTTCTTTTTTTTTTCCATAAAAGCCCAGAACAAGTGTCTGAAAGACATTCACCATTTTGACACGCTTGTATCCTTATCTCATACGGTGTAAATGGAGCCAAATTTCCCAGCAGGACGGACTGATGCTGACCCACAAAGGAGGTGACAGGTGCCACGCTGCCAGCATTGAGTAGGACACTGTACTCCACGGGCATCTGGGGGATCAGTATCCCTTTAGAGAGAAAGAGAGAGAGAGAGAGTAAACACATATGTGTATGCTGCACAGAATGGCCAACAAATGTCTGCCTCTTAAGAACAACATATATTTAAACTTTTATAACATAAAGGCATTTTATTGCTTAGTATAGCAATTAATAACGGCATGAAACATAAAGTGGGAAATACTAGAATGCATATTCCAAAGTAATAAATGGGCATCACCATTTAAAAAAAACACACACACAAATGAAGTATAACGGTTCTTTTCAAAGAGATCCCCCACAGGCAAATAACTGCAAAGCACATTTCACCTCTTAAAAAGGCAATTGGAAATGGTGTCACATGCTTTCTTAGGCTTACTCTTAAGGTATAGAGTATATATCCCCACCACTTTCGCTTGTGACAATAATTCTTCTGTAGGCATTGTGTACGCATCCGGTATGACACGGATCTTTGACATAACAGCCCATAAAGTATCCAAATCAGAATCTACCTGGAGAATTCCCACGCATTAATTACGGAGTCAGGACAGTCCACTCTGTCAGTGAGACTTATGGATGCGAATACATATGGAATTTGGGTTTGAAACTATCATTTTTCACAATGCATCCCAACGAAAGGTCTTGTCATGTAAGCCTCTTTGAAATCCAGTCACATGATTTAATGTCTGTAAGCGTTTTTTGGTCACGCTCACCATACACACTGGCTCAAGGGGAGGAATCGGCCTTGAATGAGGAACATAGTAAGCTTTCCCATGAAATTTTCTCCTTGATCTGATGATCACAACATGTGTGGGTTTAATTATTTATCTTTGTGGTCCTTAAGTGTAACTTTGTCGCAGAAACAATGAAATCTACAGCACAAGACTGAGCCCACTAGTTGAGGTCTGAAGAATGGAACATGGTCTTGCTTTTGGCAGCTCTAGCCTCAGTGGACAAAGGCACAAGAGGCAGTACAAAAGGGAGATGCGGGGAACTTGTGAAACAGGTAAGAAGAGAAGTCTCTGAAGGAAATCCTGATCGCAGGCAAAGGACTGGCCACGTGTTTCCTTTGGAAAAGTGCTAGATTGTGCTGCACTCAGACCAAGAATTTTAACTTTAATTGTAGAACCTCCTTGTTAAACCACCTTTTAAAAAAAAAATGTCTTATTGATTTTTTACAGAGAGGAAGAGAGAAAGATAGAAAGCTAGAAACATCGATGAGAGAGATACATCGATCAGCTGCCTCTTGCACACCCCCTACTGGGGATGTGCCTGCAACCATGGTACATGCCCTTGACTGGAATCAAACCTGGGACCTTTTAATCCGCAGGCCGACGCTCTATGCACTGAGCCAAACCGGTTCCGGCTAAACCACCTTTTACATTTTAATCCTCACCCGAGGATATTTTTCCATTGATTTTAGAGAGAGGGAAAGACAGAGAAACAGCAACGTGAGAGAAACACATTAACTGGCTGCCTCCTGCACCTGACCTGACCAGGGCCCGGGCTAGGGAGGAACCTGCAACTGAGGTCCGTGCCCTTGACCAGAATAGAACCTGGGACCCTTCGGTCCACAGGAGGACACTCTATCCACTGAGCCGAACTGACTGGGGCTTTTACATGTTAAATGTAAAGCTTCCTGCACACCCACTCCTGGGGATCAGGCCTGCAACCAGGGCAGGGAATCCAATCAGTGATCTCCTGGTGCACTTGACGGTGCCGAACCCACGGAGCAGCCCTGGCTGGCTAGACACAGTCCTGATCTAGCTTTAAACATGGCTAGCCAGAGCTCCAACCTGCAAAAACACTTTCCACATCCTGGCTAATCCAAAGTCAATGTCCTTCCCATACGTACACCTGGGAGGTGTGGAGGCAGAAAATGCTCCCTGACGCAGCGAGCATGTCAAACAGTGGCATGCGTGCAGGAAGGAGGCCCCTCCACTGTCACAACTTACAGGACCATGACAGGACAGCCCCCCATGGCCCCCCAACCCTGTGCCATCGGGAAGGAGTCTGAACCTGCCCAGCCCCCTGGTATTCCGATGGTGAGATGGATAGAAGTGGGCATGCTTGGGAAAGTCAGCTGGGATGTCCCGAGACCAGGTGAGCCCCTGAGTTCATGCATTTGTGTCAGACCACGAGGATCAGTGGAAACGCAAGTGAGCTAATCTACTCTAAGTGCCCATGGCAGCGGCGATATTTGGTGTCAGAGCTCCCGTCGCCCGGTGACAGGCTGCCATGGCCCATTTCCTGGCACGCTAAAGAACAAGGGCCCGTTGGTTAATATTCCTCGCAGGGCCCCTTTCATAATTTACAACAACTAGATGCTGAGAGGTTATTTAACATTTATGAAGTTAAGATGTAATCAGGAAAACCCTGATTATCTTTACAAATACAAAAGTTAAATTATTCCATCTCTCTCTCTCTCTTTCTCACTCTCTCTGGTTTCATTTCGTACTTTACAAGGGGACGAGTCAATCAGTCCTTTAAAAAAATATTTTTTTAAGAGTGGGAGCAGGAACAATTCTAACAAGAAAAACGATTAATTCAGCTTGATAGTCTCTTGCACTTCAAAACGTTGGTTGCACTTAACATACTGCTTTTAAGAAGTCAGCCTAGCTGAAACCGGTTTGGCTCAGTGGGTAGAGCGTCGGGTTGTGGAATGAAAGGCCCCGGGTTCAATTCCGGTCAAGGGCATGTACCTTGGTTGTGGGCACATCCCCAGTAGGGGGTGTGCAAGAGGCAGCTGGTCGATGTCTCTCTCTCATCGAAGTTTCTAACTCTCTATCCCTCTCTCTTCCTCTCTGAAAAAAAAAAAAAAATCAATAAAAATATATTTAAAAAAAAAAAAAGAAGTCAGCCTACATCCATTCTCTTTGGTCCAGGTGGGAATAGCACGGTTACATTCTCTTGGGGGTGTGAAAGTGAAACACACATCCGTTCCGTCTACAAGGGCATCTTACATAGTCTGTGTAATAGCTGCCATCTTGTGCACTCTGTCCTATTTCACAGCATTGCTCTTGGCAGGAAGTACAACGCCTCATTCTCTACAACCCTCACAGTGTCCAGAATCAGGCGTTACCTGTGGGTGGGGTTCAGGAAACATTCTCATGCCAGTGACAATGAATGAATGAATTAATCTATCCAAAGGCAAATGAACTGCATCCAGGAAGACTGAGCTACACGTACAATGACCCTAATGGGTTACTGGTGAACTACCCTTGAACTACTTTGCCCTCGTTCAGGTGCACAACATCTACAGCCAAGTTTGTGAGCTTTTGATCGGTATCAGATTGAATGCAGAAAAATAATCATTCACTTCCCGCACTGTTTACACAGGAAAACAGTGAGAAAATATAGCACCGTGGTTGTGACCACCGAATTTGGAGTCAGACTCATTGTGACTCGGCTCTGACCACGATGTGACTAACCAAGAAAAATAGCTCATCACATCCACATTGACTTTCCTCCTTAGTAATATAGGGGAGACCATAGGCCACTACAAGATGCACTGATCAGTCACTGAGATATGTGTTAATTTTGTACAAAAATGCCAGTACATATCAGAACTCAATACAACAAGATTTAGTAAACTCCCATAGCAGAGGAAACAAAAGCAAAGCAAGCAAGTGGGACCAGAGCAAGCTAAAAAGCTTCTGTCCAGTAAAGGAAACCACCAACACAATGAAAAGACAGACTAGGAAATAGGAGGAAATACATATCAGCTACATACATGATAAGGGTTAAATATCCAAATATACGAGGAACTTACACAACTCAATAGCAAAACCAGCAACAACAAAAGCAAGCAAACAAACAAATAAAAATAATCCAATTTAAAAAATGGATAAAGGACATGAAGAAAAAAGATACACAAATGGAAGGGTGCAATCCTTCAATTATTAATAAGGTCTGAGGATCTAATGCATAACCTGGTCACTGTATTTAAAAACACTTGTTCTATGCTAAAAGAGAATTGAAGTATTCTAATAAAAATATGCAAATAAACAAAAATCATTAATATGAGCTCTACATTACTCCTGAAACTCACCACTGCTTGCCACTGGATTATAAGCAAAGTGAAACACTTGCCAATGTGGAATCACCCCATTAATGCAACTTGGATTCTTAGAAATCTGAATGCCCATTTTACCTTTAAATGGACAACATCTGATCTAATACACTGCAGCCAGTGATCTAAAAGATCGCCAAGTGGCCCAGGGTCTACAGAAAGGCCTTACTGGGGCTAGTTACCCTTCGATCAAAACTTGATTAATAAAAAACATTTATATTCCTAAGCAATATTAACTGAAACTTCTCAGTAGAAGAACTGTCGCCAGTCCTTTTCTTTAATGAACTCAGAGATACATGTGGAAGGCAAGCACAAGTATTCCGACATCATGCCTTAAGCCTAAATAACTCACCATCTTTACGGAGAAAAAGTGTGTGCTAAGTGCGATGACACTGTTAATTAGAACATGATTAAGGGCTAGCAGAGTTCAAAATACAGACATCACCTTGATAAATGAGAAAGGCTCATTACTGCATCCAGAGCTTAAATAATTCTGAATGTTTAGATTCTCAAACAGCAGGGAGATCCGTCGCCATTATTCTGAGTCAACCATTTGTGTACCATGAAGTGATTTGCTCCCTCATTTTCTATACATTTTCACCCATTAAGGCAGCGTGGATCCACTGGTCTCTCTCTCTCTCTCTCCCTCTTTTTTTTTTTAATAAATATATCTTATTGATTTTTTTACAGAGAGGAAGCGAGAGAGATAGAGAGCTAGAAACGTCGATGAGAGAGAAACATCGACCAGCTGCCTCTTGCACACCCCCTACTGGGGATGTGCCCGCAACCAATATACATGCACTTGACCGGAATCGAACCTGGGACCTTTCAGTCCGAAGACTGATGCTCTACCACTGAGCCAAACAGGCTTTGGCATGGTCTCTTTCATTATCAATGTGTGAGTCCTGACCCAAGGCTCAGAGCTGGTGAGAGGTGGGAAGACATGTTTGGGAATGAATAAACCAACCTGGTCTCCATCGTCTACAGATCTGAATAGTAAGGGCCAGCATGGACCCAGTGCCTGCGAGATGTTTTGCAAAATGCTGTCTGGCTGACTTCACAGAATAGCAATGCAGAGTAGCATTTAATCTCTCTTTTTACAGAGAGCAATCTCAAGATACCTGTAAACTGAAAACCCACTTAATTGCTTAGGTTTTTTCTATAGACAACCAACCACCTTGACTTAGTTCTCTGAGCAATTTACTTGTGTGAGATCCCTCTGACCATACAGACCAAAAACGAAAAAATATACATAAAAAACCTCACCCAGTTAATTTTCCCACTATTTTTACTTTGGACATTCAAAGGAGACTGGATTATGTTTTTGGAGAATCAGTTTTACTGGGTGTGGTGATTTATAGTCCCTAATCTCTCGGAACCTTTAAAAAAGGTTTAGCTTCCTCAATTCCATCTAAGAATTTCTTTAAAAAATATTGATTTTAGAGAAGAAGGGAGAGGGAGAGAGAGAGAGAAACATCAATGATGAAAGAGAATCATTGATTGGCTGCCTCCTGCACAATCCCCACTGGGGATTGAACCCACAACCCAGGCATGTGCCCTGACCGGGAATCGAACCGTGACCTATTGGTTCATAGGTCGATGCCAATTGGGCTATCCAGGAGATTCTTACTCAGTAAATGTGGGGTTGAGTCGCTGTCTTTGCACAAGATTCCAGGTGATTCTTAAGCTCATTCAGATTGAGAAACTCCAGGTATGGGTAGCTGGGCCCATTTCTCAGCTCTGCCTATGATGTAATATCTTGTAATGGCAGGAGGCTCTGATCTATACCTACACAACTCCTGACTGTGAGCAAATAAACAGTTCCCAGTCACAACAGATTTGTTTTCTTCCTGTTTAAAATATATATTTGTGGCAATCCAGGAACAGAAAAATATTTTTATTACCCCAATCAAAACCCAGCATGAGGTACTTCCCAGTAAAATCAACCGCAGATTATACACGAGTCAAAATCACCTGCCTATTTACTGAGTTCGAAATCCTTCTAGGCACCGGGAAAAGAGTGTAATTTAAGATTTTAATCTTTCCATATATTACAGGGCTCCTGTAATGGATTTTGTGCATCTGAAACTAAAAGATTGACAGGTCTGGATATTATAGATTTATTAACCATTGGTTACACGGGCAGAGTTAGTGTGTAAACCTTTTCTGCAATAGCCCCAGGGCTGGGTTAGAATGAGCAATTTCTGCAAAGCTTGTGGTAGACAAGAGTTAAAATTCTATTAAAGAAGCAAAAGTTGTATTATATGTCACGATGATCCTTTTCTAAATGGAAACATTTTTCATTAAACGCAGATATAGGATGTTGAACTCAAACAAAAAAATGGCAAAATACTGGGAAATATGAAAGAATTCTTAAAAATGGACTAACCCACTCCTGCTGTTTTATCGTCATGAAAATGGAGGCCTTGGGACCTAGCAAATGTTGGAGCAAATACATTTTTAAAAAGAGAGTAATTAAAGGCAAAAATAATTATTTGAAAACCACTGCCACTACCTAGAATATTTCAAACCAGATAATGCCAATGATATATATTACCTCATTTCGTCTTTATAAGGACCCTATACATGCAGGAACTGCCATTTTCTCATTTTATAAATGGGGTGACATCAAGTCAGAGAGAAAAAAATTCGGGTTTAAGGTGGCATCGCTCTGATCTGAATCCTCATTTTCTCATTCACCCCACTTTGGGTGTCTTAAAAGAAAAAGGTTTCTAAAATCCTTACAAAGTATGAAGTCTTCGGATGATCAATGGCCACTTATGCGGGTGATGATGTGAAAAGCGCAGGTGCCTTGGTGAGCCAGGGACCTGCCTGGTCACATGGCTCTCAGAGTCTATCAGGGGTCCTCAAACTTTTTAAAGTGGGGGCCAGATCACGGTCCCTCAGAGAGCTGGAGGGCCGGACTATATGAACTACTAATTCCTACTGTAACACCTCGGCTGCGCTCACTGCCCAAAAAACCTGGCGGGCCGGATCAGACTCCTCTGCAGGCCGCATGTGGCCCGCGGGCCGTAGTTTGAAGACCCCTGGTGGTCTGAATGTGAGAACCCGCCAGCCAATAGGGTGGACCTGGTGTCAGACAGCTCTGTTTGGCCTCATTTTCTGTGACATGAAAACACGATGGAACTACTAAAATGCCAAGGAGCAATATGCCGAAGGTGGCAAGACAGCGCTGCTATTCTGAGAAAGCAGAAATCAGTGCATTGATATACGTGTGAAGCAGCAGACATTTTTTAGGCTCTGGTACTTGAAATAAAGTGTTGCTTTGACAGACTAACATATATCTGTGTATTTATATGTCTCTATCTACACACCTAAACCTGTATCTACCTACATGTAGGTATTCCTATATAACTTACGCATGCATAGCTGCAAAAGTGTAGCTTGGATTATTTTGTTTATAATACTCAGGAAACAGGATTTCCTTCTGATTTCCAAAATTCACATACATAAAATCTTTACTTGCAATTAAAGTTATCTAAATTGCATGCATGCACGCGGACGTGTGTGAGCGCGCACACACACCAACACACACAGTATTTATTATATTTATTTATTTACCTGGTGGGATCCAAGCTACGAATATGGAGTAAGGCCCTATCACGGTGATATTGTGTGGAGGCGGGATTTCCTCTGGCGTCAGGAGAGGTGTTTGTACAAGGTACTCATCACTCACACTACTGCCGCCTCCAGTGGTGGCTTCCAGCTTGTAACTGTATCTAAATCAGAAAACAAAAAATGCTGCAAGGCAATGCACGCAGGAGAGATCTGAACGAATGAAGGTCGCTGGTTTTTCTACCCACCCTGAGTCCTAAATTTGCAGCAACTGTAAACTCCTTGTTCCCTGTTCAGAAACTGTGCCATTGACTAGGTAGTTGATCTAGCATGGGCAGGATTGCCTGCAGATAATCACTATTTCTGTCCCTCCTCACTTTATTTTAAATAATATATTTTTATTGACTTCACAGAGGAAGGGAGAGAGAATCATGAGTGATGGGGCAGAATCATTGATTGGCTGCCTCCTGCACATCCCACATTGGGGATCAAGCCTGCAACCTGGGCATGCGCCCTGACCTGGAATGGACCTGTGTCCTCCTGGTTCATAGGTTGATGCTCAACCACTGAACCACTTTATTTTTGACCTTCTAGCAACCCATTGCTTTTCTTCAAGACTCCAGGAGCACCTTGGAGTGTGCTAGTACACTGTAGAGGATACCAATTAATCTTCCCCATTTTTAAATGGGTTAGAGTTCAGGGAAATATGTTTAGAGGAAGATGTTTCTAAATTGATCTGCCATTCTCTACAATAAAACTAAATTGATCTTTATTCTCTGCAATGAAGCATCTGTTGATCTAAAATATATCTTGTCTCTGCTGAGAAATGAATTGCAAATAGGTGGATTTCTCCACTAAAACCACTCAGGTCTATAGATAGTGTAGCAAACAGAGAAAACATTGTACCAGAAGAAAAGGTAGTTGACGCAAAACAAAACTCTTTAAATTTCTTTTAGTGCTAGTTTAGGAATGCATATCTTTGAAGATATGATTATTTTTAAGGTTTAATACTTTGTGTGTGTTTTTTTTTAATATACTTAAAAAATGCTCATGCTTTCGAGTCATCCAGAAGAAGTATCCTGAAGACTAACATAATGAACGAGCTCTTGGATCATTGACATCTGAAATGGATTCAATGATCTCATCAGGTATTCAATGGCTAATGAATGAGGAGATTAACGAATTAATTGAATATTGTTTCAGCAGGAGATACACTCTTTTCAACCCTGAAAAAAAAACCTAAAAATCTAACTGCTTGATTGGCAAAGTTTGCTCTTCGCTTACCTGCTGTTGGGCGCCAGGTTTTGGTCAGTGAAATGCTGGTCCTTGCTGCCCCCCAGGAAAACCGATGTCCCGTTACGGATCAACTGATACTGAGAAATGAGGCCGTTGGGCCTTTCCGGCGGGCTCCAGTATAATTCCACGGCTGTGGAATTGATGATAATGTGTCGAGGTGTCGCCCACACGCCTGGCAAAAAAAAAAAAATAATAACACAAGGAGGTTTCAGTGTTAGGATACAACACACACCTCATCAATGTCATAGCATATTCAGAAGCTCTTATCTGTTGTTAAACAAATCTCATGGTGAACGAGAAGATATTTTTACTTTGGAAGGGAAATGCATAATTGAGAGCATATCTATATCTATTGATATAGCTATCTAAATTTTTAAAATTATATTATATTGATTTTTTTATAGAGAGGAAGAGAGAGGGATAGAGAGTCAGAAACATCAATGAGAGAGAAACATTGATCAGCTGCCTCCTGCACACCCCCTTCTAGGGATGTGCCCGCAATCAAGGTATATGCCTTTGAACGGAATTGAACCTGGGACCTTTCAGTCTGCAGGACGATGCTCTATCCATTAAGCCAAACCGGTTTTGGATATCTATCTATATTTTTATTGTTTTATTTTATTTTTGAATTGCCCTTAAGGAGTGAATGTCATCCAAGTAGGGATGCGAAATTTCTCTGCTGTGGCTGCTACTCTGAATGTGCTGGTAATCAAGACCTGAGGGAATAGGTGAAAGCAACATAGCCTAGTATTTACCTGAATTACCCACATCACCAAATAAGCTTCCTTTCTCTCTGCCTCTCTGACATGTGCTGTTGCTTTTACTCCTTTCTCTCGGCCAGTCCTTCCACCCCCACAGGCTCCGTTTCCCCTACTGGGCCTCCAAGTGGCTTAGTCCTCAGAGACACAGGTCATCCATCACCTTACCTCTTCCCTCCCTTCCTCTCCTTTTCACTCCTCTTTCCCAAAACTCACTTTCTACGTGATCTCCACGCAGTCTCGGTTTTCTGGATCATCTGCATGCGGAACACGCCCAAGTGCCAATCACAAGACTGAAGCTCTCTCCCCAGCTTCAGCCTCATGAATCTAACTGTCTACTTGACACCTCCATTTGGATGACTAATTACATATAGAAAACTTCAGACATCCAAAATGGAACTCCGGGTTTTCCTGTCTACAATAGATGTTGTCCGTCTATTGGGCCAAAAAAGTTATTCTAGAGGCTTTCACTTGTCGCACCCTCAAATGCAATCTATCATCAAGTCTTGCAAGTTCTACCCTGAAGGCATATTGTTCTCTATATTTTACTGCCAAATTTAATTTTAATATTTATAAAAGTGCATTATCCTTCTTTCTCTGTATATATATATATATACATCTCAATGCAATCTTTTTTAAATAGTAGATTTTTATTGATTTCAAGAGTAAAGGAAAGAGAGATACCCTGTTTCCCTGAAAATAAGACAGTGTCTTATATTAATTTTTTTCTCCCAAAGTTGCAGTAGGTCTTATTTTCAGGGGATGTCTTATCTTTCCATGCGCTAGGTCTTATTTTCAGAGGATGTCTTATTTTCAGGGAAGCACGGTAGAAATATCAATAATGACAATAATGAGAGAGAATCATTGATCAGTTTCCTCCTGCATAACCCCCACTGAAGATTGAGCCCATAACCCCCACATGTAGCCTGACTGGGAGTTGAACCAGAACTGGTTCATAGGTCAATACTCAACCACTGAGCCATGCCAGTCAGGCTAATGCAATCTTTATATAAAAAAAATCTAACCCTTTTAAAATGATTCATGTAATTTCAACTCCTCATGCTAGTCCGGGTGGCCCTACCTTTTTCTGGCTCTGGCCTACCAGCCACTCTTACTCTTCTCTCCATCCACAAAAGACTCCTTTCTCCCCGGAATGTTTCAAGTTCTTTCCCACCTCTGGGCTTCTGCACTTCCACTCCCTCTGCCTGGAACACTTTGCTCATGACACCGTGATATTTTTGCATTTAAACTTCACAGTTCAACAATGTGTATAACTACCCCCTTGTCAGGGAGGCCTTAATGAAGCCCCCTTCCCTAACTCTAACTTGAATCCTATAAAATGATCCCAACCTACTTCCTCTGTATCATAGGCCCATTTCTGTTTCCCTCTTAACACTCCTAGCATCATATTCCTCCTCTTTCTTGAATGTTATCATTATCTTCATGTTGTTATGACTATACAGTTTCCTTCTTTCCACTGTGTCAGTCCAGTTTGCTCTGTGGGTCTTCCCTGTGTTATATGCCAGTCTTTGTAGGTAGGACAATGCCTAGTAAATGCTGAATGAACACATTAGTTGGAAACACTCCCCTGTAAATTACTATGCTAAGCATTCTAGGCAGTCCCAGCAGTAACAAGAATGACTAAGACGTGGCTCATTCCTTTAAGGCACATGTGTCAAACACAAGGCCCGCGGGCCAAATCCAGCCCGCCAGGCCTTGCAATGTGGCCCGCACCGCGCTGTCATCATTGCACTCCGCTGTCAGTTTATGACATTGTCAGTTTATGACTGTTCAGTAAACCATTCGGCCCGCGATTTAGGCTGGATTTTAGATTTTGGCCCCTTCTCTGATTGAGTTCGACACCCCTACTTTAAGGAGTCCACCATTCTGTTTAAAGGATAAAATATGTGCACAAATAACCGTCATTCCAGGTCAAACATTCAAGGACTCTTACAGATGTACACACATCCTGGTGGGGAACCTAATGACAAGGAAGTTCAATCCCACCACTTCATGTTGTCACTTAGGTATGTTCTGAAGGGACATTGTCACCCTCTTCTTCAGCTTTAAAAAACTCAGTTCGACATTAGGTTCCTTGCAGGGATCCTCAAACTTTTTAAAGTGGGGGCCAGATCACGGTCCCTCAGAGAGCTGGAGGGCCGGACTATATGAACTACTAATTCCTACTGTAACACCTCGGCTGCGCTCACTGCCCAAAAAACCTGGTGGGCCGGATCAGACTCCTCTGCGGGCCGCATGTGGCCCGCGGGCCGTACTTTGAAGACCCTTGCTTTAATGAGTAGTTTTTGCTTGATTGTCTCTCCTGTGTAAGTTACTCAGTTACGGGTAAGATCCTGAAACTTTTACCGTATTTTCCGGCGTATAAGACGACCCCCAAATTTTACAGCTAAAACATAGGTTTAGGCCTATATTCACTGTATAAGACTACCCCCCACTTCAAAGAAAAAGACTTACTTTGCCGTCAAGATCTGCAGGTAATTTTTGTGCAATTTTGGTCTTTTGCCCCTGATTTTTGGTTGACTTTTTTTTCATTTCATAGGTTGTCTTATACGCTGGAAAATACGGGTAAAGAAAAATTTTTTTCAGGAAATTAAATGCTATTTATTTCGCAGCATCCCAAAATTTTTTCAGGAAATTCAATGCAATTTAGAATGATTTCAAAATGGCTCAGACTTGCTGATTGTCTAAGGACCAACTTGTTCCTGAGAAGTTCTGAAAGCTTGCTCTACCTTAGATACTTGGACAAACCCACAAATCATACTGCATGTTCTTTTTTCTGAGTTTCTCTCCCAATGGCAGCCAGATGACTCAACCAACTAATTCGAGTTCTGACTTTAACATGATATTAATTTGCTGATTTAAGAGAAAGTACGAAAACGCATTCATAATCTTCTTCCCACAGTCAAGTCTTAGTCACCTTGAAGGGATGTACTAAAAATCAGCAAGATATGGAAAATAATATTTCTTAGCTTCCAGCTTAACCCAGTCAATACAGCCTGTGGCTATGGAGTAGTTAATGAAATAAAATGAAGCAACATTTTGGGGTTGTGTCATGTTCTAGGTTAAAAGTTGAGTTTCATGTTTGTACAAACTCTGCTCATGTTGGCAACAACCCTGTGTCCACTGGATTGGTTTGTAAGAGGAACATGGAATATGCAAAATCAAGAGCTATGTTTTTACTTCTATAATGATATGGAGATAGTGTTATCTTGGCAACTGCAAGGAATTGTTGATAGAGTGAGACCACCTTTGGTGAGATGTCTTAATGAGTCCAAGATGGAGAATCTGTACCTCCCTGAGCCTGAGGTGGCAGCAGAAAACCTATTCTATATAATAGAAGGGCTAAGATAAGGCAGCTCGAGGGAAGAAAATACATGGGAACCAGGGAAATTGCTTTGAGTGGGTAAGCTGGCTGAGAGAACAAGAGTAAAATTCCAGAAGAAAGTTTCGGTGGGTCCTTTGACATCATAACTACCAAAAAAGGATTCCTTTGAAAATCATTTTGAGTGCCATGTGATATTACCCACTCTCATGTCCCTAAACATCTTCATTCCAATAAGAAAAATCTCAATATTTATTGTGGGTTGGCTTTTTTCCCCTTTTTTTTTCTGGCAGAAGGTGAAGGAATAGTTTTCTATTAGATGATGTCAGGAAGGAATTGACATCCGGACTATGTACTATTTGTTAACTTATTGATCTGGCATTCTACCCAATGTTGTGTCATTTTCAGTGTTGGGCCATTCTAAAAAGAAAGCAGCAATCCAAATTCACCCCACTATTTGACTAAAGGAATTTTCTATGAGGGCAGAATTGTAGAGAATTATGTCCAAATGATCAATGAGGTCATGATATACATTCACTTTTCTTCTTCTTTTTTTGTTTGAAAATGAGAGAGAAATCAGAGGAGCTGAGGGTGTCTCTGAATAAATACTTCCTTTATTTCTCTCCATATCCACTTAGGACACTCAAACGTGAGACCTTCAATCTATGTCTAATGCACGCAAATGGGCATTTTATAATGGTGTTTGGGTTATTAATTTAAGATGATGTGTTTGTTTCCACTTTATAGTACAACAGCAGAACTTAATGCTGCTGGTGATTGCTTTACCTACAACTCCCCAGTTAAACAAACAGATTACATTCATTTCACATACAAGTCATTCACAAATGGCACTTATGCAGCCAGAAAATGGATTCTAAATCCATTGTTTCTCCTGTGCAGGAAAGCCCATTTCGTTTATTACTCCTTTGCACAGCTATTTGTGTTCAAGGAAAGGTGCATAAAGTTAAAGAAAAAGGAAATCAAGGATAGCACTTCTCAGCTCACACTCCCCTGCGCTGTTGAAAGCTATAATTTTTAAGTCATGAAATCTGAGTTCTTTCAAAACAACTGCTGTCGGGTTGGTGGGGAAACAGACACTTATCCTCTAAGAATTTAAATGTATGGATTTCATGAGTGAACCGGAAGAAGAGACCCTGTTATTTCATCAGGCTTGAGTTTCAGCCAAAAGTGGCTGGTAGATCCTTCAGAAATTATCCATTGCCATCAAAGTATCCATTTGATAGTTTACCTTTCCAAAAAATCCACTGCTGGTTTCTTCCTTTCAAAGGAACACTAAGCTTTTTGACATGAAGCATTCTTTATATAGAAAACATCATTAGTGAATTCCTGGTGAGGAGCCATATGTCCCTACGTGGAATTTTCCATTTTATTCCCCATTTACTGGTAGGAAGTTCAGGCCTAATATTCTGAGGTACAACCACCCCTTTAATTAGCAGAGTAATGGACAAGCGGTTCAGGACTCTAAGATGGTAGTTAACATTGTACTTCTGTTAAGAAATTCATGCCTCTATTTCCCCACATGCAGAACAAGCAGATAATAAAGTTTAAAAAATAATTAGTTGATCACTAGCCCAAGCTTTCTAGCATGTTTTTCTCTTAAAAGTAAATGATGACACCTACCCCAGTCCTCAGTCCTCAGGAAGCCATTATTATCAGATGGGTGTGTATGCTCCCAGAATTTGTCTACGCATTTATCTATAGAAATAAATATTATTTTCTATGTGTGCTTCTTGTACATAAAATATATTAAGGTAGTTCTATAACTTATGTATATGTGCAGATCTTTTCATTTAAAATTTTTAAAATGTTTTCATTGATTATTTTAGAGAGGGAGAAAGGGAGAAGGATAGAGAGATAGAAATATTGATGAGATGGAAACATCAATTGGCTGCCTCCTTATGCCCCCTACTGGGGATCAAGCCCACAATCCCCTGACCGGGAATCAAACTAGTTCTGATAAAGGTTGATAGGCTGATAAAGCTACACTGGCCAGGCTTATCTCATTCTTTTAAACTGATGCATACAATTCCACAATGTGAATATACCTGGATTTATTCAGCAACTTCCTTACTCACAGACATTTAAATTGCTTCTAATCCTTTGCATTAGACACATTACGGTTCAATACACACCCTGGTTCAGGTCTCCTTGGGCAGTTGTGGAAAGTCATTTTCTGGCATAGATCATTAAAATAAAACTTCTATGTCACAGGGCATTAACGTTTCAAAATGAACAGATTTTGTTCATTTGCCTTCTAAAGTGACGGAGGTCCCACTTTACATTCCCTCAAGCCATGTTTGTGCATTTCTTCCACTGCTCACTTGTCAATATTCTTATTCCTCGTGGTCCATCTCAGACATCAACCAACTGCTCCGTGAAATCTCCCTGGGTAACCGGATGGGTTGTCATCACCCCCTCCTCATTCACCTGAGCATCCTGTTCACCTGTTCTTTTGGAACATCCCCTTTTGGATTCTCCCTCTTCCTATAGGTTTGGGTACCTGTCCTACACACTTCTACCTGATTGCAAGGTGTAGAGGGCAGTGGGTATTTTAGCCAATGTCAGCAGGAATCATGGTGCTTATTCTATTAGGAACTCCAGAAATATCTCACTTTTGGTTTTTGGAGAAATTCCATACCCAAGTCTAGAATAATTAACAATTTGTATGTAACACTAATCAAAAAGGTTTAAAGAATGGAAAGTAGAATTAACTTGGAAGGCTTATAGTTGACCCGCACTTGAAGAACGGAGACCCAGAATATTATTTTCTTTCTTACTTACTGACTCTACGCCGTCTTCCCTGTTTGTTATAAAAGAGTTCAGAGAGTTTACTTAGAATTGCCACAGGAAAACATCTCCTCCCAAACCGTGGGTATTTTTAATTACCTTGAGGCGCTGCCTGCGGTGTCTGACCTAGAAAAGGCTCGCTGGAAGCGCACCCGACAGATGTACAAGCTGTAAGAGTGAAGCTGTAGCTGGTATACGGCTGGAGACCTAGAAAGAGCAAACAAGAAATCAAGTTCATCTGGAGAGGATTATTTATTATCCACGAGGCACCAGAAGTGACATGCAGAGCTGCCGAGACCGTATCCAATTTTTTTTTTTTTTTAAGAGCAGAAAACACCCTTTAAGGAAGTTGGGAGCTTCATAAGCAGCTCAGTATTAATAGAAACTTCATTAATCACTCATGAAATAAGAAACTCTCAGTCTTTGAAGAGATATGTTCGTGGAATCCAGCCATCCACCTTTCTCCTGATTCTTGTCTATACCATGGCCATTGGCGAGGCCGCCCTGCCCCCGGGGCAGGAGCCCTCTTTCTCTCCAGGAGCCCACCCTGTGCTTAGAGAGCTCCAGGGTTCTTGTTTTGTTTAAAAGTCCTTCCTTTAGACTGCGGCGAACTCTTTCCATCACTTCCAGCCCTAGGGACAGGCAGAACAAATCTAATTTCTTTTCCACATGACAGCACTTCAAATATTTGTGGACAGTGGTTCTCAAATGCCCCCTGAGTTGCCTCTTGTCTGGGCTAACCATACCAGTTTCTACAGCTGCTTCATACACAAATAGGGGCGGGGGAAAAAAATTTAAAAATAATGCTAGATTCAATGTTCTTTTTAGCCCTGAGCCATATTCAGCTGATGTTAACACCCACTAACCCTCCTTTTTAAAGCTTTGCACTTCTCCACCATTAGACAGTTGACCATTTCACTTACTGCTGTAGTGCTTTTTTTTTGGGGGGGGGGGGGTGTTCGTTTTGTCTTTACACATAGATTAAACATAATTTCATGAGGAGACAGTGCTTATTATTATTATTATTTTGTATTTAGAATAATACAGTGCAACAAGAAGACCCCAGGGAGAAAAATGACAATCCATTTACAATACACGTTCTATGTTGTTAGACTTGATCACTTCCTGGCTGGTGACCTTGGAAAGTAATTTGGCTTTTCTTTACCTTGATCTACTGATCCATAAAATGGGATATCTGCCTGATAGCATGTAGCTCCTAAGACTGTTGAGAAGGTGAAATGGGTTACTCCAACAGCACTTTATGTTGGCAGAAGCAGCCTTAAGGCACAGAAGCATTCAACAAGATGTATACTGAGTCTAATCTTGACTGTTTTGATTGTTGGAAAAATCCAAACTTTGCCCAAACTTATTTTTTTTTAATAGGCTTAGTTTGTACGTCATTGGGGCTTAGTTGTAACAGGCATCAGATGATCACCACTTTCACATGAACTCTGAATGATATTTTCACATACTGTGTCCTTTGCATGGGGTGCCTCTTCCTCCAGAGACATCCATGTGTCACTCTAACTTCACACAAACATGTTCAAATGCTTCATCTTTAAAGATTTTGACCCTCGACACCCAACGCTTTTTACCAAATTACTATCTTCCTTCCTAGCCTTTGGTATTATCTGTTATTTTGTTATATGTCTGTTTATTTGCTGTTCGTCTACCCCTCTAAAAGCTCTGAAAGAACAAGGACACTGGTTAACCCACCACTGCCCCCTCCTAAGAGCGACCAGCACAATGCAGGCACTCGCTATAGGAATGAGACCACTGACTAACTGGTTCACTGAGGATCAGAGCAGTAGTCCAGGATCTCTGCTAAAGCAAGGATGTGCCGTAGCTGGCACTGCTCCAGGAATCAGCATCCGCGCCCTTCACATTTCCTTATCAGCTCAGGGAAAAGATGCAGATACTTATTTGACTGCAATCTTCCATCTGGTGGTGATGGAGGATTTGGACAATTTTGATATTTAGCTGATTTGCAGATGAGGAATGTGATGAAAGATCCAAGTCATACCCAAGCCACGATGTTTGATAAAAGCTGATGGGGAAATGCGAGAGATGATAAGACACGGGGCTCCAAAAAGAAATGGAAGGAAACATCTGAGAAGGAAGGTCAGAGACTGCAGAGGCAAGAGCCGAGTTTGCCTGGTGATGTCCCCCAGGTGCTGCCTTCACTGACCCTTGTCACACCATTTCATCTGAGTAGCTTCCTCCTCACTTAGAATGGAAGCAGTTTGAGAGTAGGGATGGTATTTTGAAGTTTTTTAAAAAATAATTTCTTCCTAATAGTGACTATTTTAAATGTTCATTGTTCGTGAAATATTGTTTAAAGAAGACAAGCATACAAGAGCGCTCCATCATGTGTGGGCTATGAGGGCACAACAGTGTAAACTTGCTTATCTGGGCTACAGACCAATGAATAGAAGGTGATCTCTGAATGTATAACTCCCCACATTCCATTCTTAGGTCCTGCATTTGTCATATCGCTAGAGGACTGGATGACTAATAGACTTGGTTCAAATACCACTGCCATCAGTCGGAGATGATTTCCATGAATGAGGCGACCTTTCAGGGGTCTTCAAACTACGGCCTGCAGGCCACATGTGGCCCACAGAGGAGTCTGATCCAGCCCACCAGGTTTTTTGGGCAGTGAGCGCAGCCGAGGTGTTACAGTAGGAATTAGTTCATATAGTCCGGCCCTCCAGCTCTCTGAGGGACCATGATCTGGCCCCCACTTTAAAAAGTTTGAGGACCCCTGTTCTACATGGATGCCTCCGTACAACTCAATAAAACCAACCACATTTCAGTGGGAATTTGCTGCCATTTTTAGTAAGTCTCTATTGGTAGCCCTTAAAATGAGATATGCATGAAGTATCAGCAACAGGCAATGCAAAGGGCACACTGACTGAAAAGCACTCGTGAATTGATCAGGATGAGAAGACGGAAATAAAGAGGGATCTCCAAGGAGCCGCTTTAGACTGTAACTTAATCCTCAAGTCGAAGAGAAGGAGAAAAGAAAACATCACTCAAGCGCTCAGTGCTGAATCAAAAGGGGAGGAAGCAGCCGTTGAAGTGAAAGGCAAATGCATGGAGAGGAGCCAGGCGTTTAACACTGCAGCTCGGTGATTACTATCTCTGCAAATTACACGGATTTCCCCACAGGGAACCATGTGCTTTAGTTTTTAAAGGAAAGAGGCATAAAAAAAGCCATGCTCATTACAAGTACACTTCCAAGGAACGTTACTTTTAAGAGTAAATGCGTGTTGAAATGGGATACAGACCAATTTGAGAGAAGGTGTTCTCTCTTAAATATCACAAAAACTCTGCCTATGGATCATAAAGATATGATTTGGGAAACAAAACCCAGGCCCGTGGAAGTTACATGTGACATACTCTATAAGGGACAGCTTGTTTCTAAGGTTTAATCTCCAGATGAACTGCCAGGAAAAGGCATTTTGTCTGTTCTAATTTTGGACAGCCAGCGCTACTTCAAAGCACGCATCCAGGTATGCTGTGGTGACACCTGTCATATTCTAAAGAACGACCTAATAGCCCTGAAGACTATGAGATGCTGCAGGTGCCTCTATCAACTTGGTTATTGAGAGGCCTGGGCAGCTCTAGAAAGTTTTTGTTGGGTGGTCGTCAGTATTGTACACCTCGTGGATAAATGCCCTGCCTTAGCACCTCCTTGTTTATGGGTTGATGCTCAATCACTGAGCAACACTAGCCATGCCTATCTTTATATTTTTACTAATTTCTGACAGGAAGGGAGAAGGAGAGAAAGATAGAAACATCAATGAGGAGAAAGAATCATTGATCAGCTGCCTCCTGCATGCCCACAACTGTGGATTGTCCCAACTCTGGCTTATGCCCTGACCAGGAATTGAACCGGAAACGTTACCTCCTGATTCAAGGATCAATGCTCAGCTACGGAGCCACAGCAGCTGGACTTGAAATGCTTAATGATTTCTGAACAAGGGACCCCTCATTTCATTATTCACTGGGCCTTGCATATTACGAGGCCCACCCTGCCTGAGGTTTAGATGCGCTTGATGGTCTCACTTTTATATCTAATAAAGATGAAACACAGGCATTCAGATGCTAGTTTGCTACTCAACATTTATTCCCTTTGACAAAGATTTTGACACTTCATGTGTGTTAAGGGGTGTGACAGGTACCCATCCCAGCCCGGTGAGACAAGGGCAGACGGGAAGCTATCATCTCTCTCCTTAAGCAGCTTTATCCACTCGCTGAGGAGCAGGAACCAGAGAAAAGGATATGGCAACCAAGTCTAACAAATGCCATGACAGCAGAATGTAGGACAGACACTATGGAGGCATAGGGACTTATCCAAATGTAAAAATCTCACTGTACAGAATGTCCCCATTGTGTGACATGGCTGGTCAAACTATGTTCTCTCTTCCCCCAAAGCGATGTGCAGGGAATCTGTCTGCCCGTGTTCAGGTCCCCTCTGCTCTACTAGTAAAGAGCACTACGCATGCTCTTTCAGCACAGGGAGCTTTCATGAGCTTCCTATAGGATGCCAGCAGAAGGCAAACACCTCTCCTTGCTAACTTCTTGCTGACGTGTCTTCCCTTTTAAATGAAACGCAATGCGGAGCAACTTTTAATGAATTTCTTAAAGAAAACACTTCCCCTGGAGTTAAGAGACACATAAGCCTTATCCTGTCTGCCGCAAAAGAGGACAAGATTAATTCATTTTGTCCTCCGTTGGCCCTAATTATTTCGTTAATCCCCTTTCCCTGGTCCCCCTCTAAAAAGTGGAGGTAACCCAGAATGAAACAATGCCGCCGTCGCTGACATCTCGATCGCTCGGTGCTGGCCGGGGGCCGTGTTCGGTAGCCGGCGATATGAAGAGGCCGGTTATTGACAAGCTGCCATGTGCTGTTTGCATTAGCGAATATGAGAAGATGATGGCGCGGCTCCCCCGTTCCCCGCGGAGTCCAGCTCAGTGAGATAGCGGCCAACGGGCCCGGTTTACTTAGAGCATTGATAACACCTCTAAATAATTAACTGAGGACTTCCTGTCTCCAATTACTTAATGCTTTTTTTTTTAACATCTTGAGAGGATTATGAGCAATTTATGGATCGCACGTGAGGCGTGCACTCGCCTGCTATTCCCACAAAGCATTTAAGGGATCATGTTTCCAAAGCTTGGTGGTAATTAAAAATAAGCACGGAGACAATGGGGCTGGGGCACGGTGCTCACTCTCCTGCTGTCCCTTCACAGGACCTAGATTTCAGGCTACACAGGATCACAACTTCATCCGTGATGCACTGCTACCCGGGGAATGCTGAGGTTTGGGGAAACGATGAGAAAATGAAAGCATTCATCCCCGGGCGTCCAGGCAGCTCTTCGTCAAACCTCTGAGATGAACTGTGAAATCCATTTGCTTCTTTGAGTTCATTCCCTCACCTCCATAAAACAGTCACTCATAGAAAACCCTACTGTGTTCAAGGTGGCTGGTCCGCTGTCCATGGTGCTGAACCCGCCCGGCAGATCAAATGCCTCTGCACTCCATAGATCTCATGTCTACCTAGCCCCATTCCTGTCCTCCAGGGCTACACCCACGGTGGCTATGAACTTGGTCAGGTTTTGCTGAATGAGGTTTATTTGCTCTTTCAACAGAGAACTCTCTCTTTAGGGCTATATCCCCCCCCCCCCACTCCAAGTGATGTGTTCTCTAAATTGATCTAAAATAGCACAGATGGACCAAACGGAAGACTTGGTGGATGAAGCTCTCCTACAGCTTATATTCCAGAGGAAAGAGACATAAAAGGACAAAGAGAAAACCAACGAAAATATCAGGCAGTGACAAGTTGATGACAAAATGAAACGCAGGCCGGAACCGGTTTGGCTCAGTGGATAGAGCATCGGCCTGCAGACTCAAGGGTCCCAGGTTCGATTCCGGTGGTCGGGGGCATGTGCCTTGGTTGCGGGCACATCCCCAGTGGGGGTGTGCAAGAGGCAGTTGATGGATGTTTCTCTCTCATTGATGTTTCTGGCTCTCTCTCTCCCTTCCTCTCTGTAAAAATTCAATAAAATATATTAAAAATAAAATGAAACACAGGTGATGTGGTGGTGTGTTAGGGGAGACGCAGCTAGACTGGGGACCTCAGAAAAGCCTTCTCTCCTACAGAAGTGACATTGAAGCTCAAACATGTTCATTATTATTATAATCACTACCGGTAATTATCTAACATTATACTGTTATACCGCACTGTTATTATACTATCAAAGGCAATTATAAACTGTTATAATAAACAATAAAAATAATGCACTTATTAATTGATGTTAATAATTACAAGTTGTCACAACCAGTCAACTGTCAACTATTCTGTGTATTAATTACTGACTTGGTAGATAAATGTTGGCCTATTGCTGATTTTCCCTCCCCTGTTGCGCTTTCAATACTTTCTTGGCTACCTTAGTCCCATTACCTGTGAGTTTGTCCTTGGGGAATGAAAATGTATCTTTCTGTCTGTCTGGGGGAGGGGGGAGTGAAAAGTGAACACTGATGCAAAAACCCTACACATAATGTATATCAAAGCCAAAGAGAAATTGTTTCTGAAGGGATCTGCTGTTGTGGCTTATTGCTGCCAGTGTGGCTCCTCCTATTAGTGTGGGTAAGTGGGATCTGACCATATGTCAAGAGAGCTCGTCCTTTTGGAGTGACCTCATCTGTCACGCACACACCCCTGGGATGCTCGGCCCCCCAACCACAAGGACAGACGCTTCTGGTAGGTTTTTACCTGTGACCGTATGTTCCCTCCGGTCGGTGGTATCCGTGTGGATGAGCCCTTTCCCAACCTGCCAGAGCTGGTACTCCTTAATGACTCCATTTGGCTTCTCGGGGGCATCCCAGCTCAAGTGCAGGGCGTCGGCCCTGGGGGCTGTGACCCTCGGAGGCAGGACGCTCTGCGGGACTCCTTGGGGGGTAGTGACAGCCACCTGAGACACGGATCAAACAGCCTTTATCACAGGGATGCACTAGGTGTTCCCACCCATGAGAATGTCCCTTTTGTTTTAAATACGTGTATGTTTTTTATTCATTTCAGAGAGAAAGGGAAAAGGAGAGAGATGAAACACCAATGAGGAGAGAGAATCATTGATTGGCTGCCTCCTGCACACCCCATATCCTGGATCTAGCCCACAACCCAGGCATGTGCCCTGACCAGGAATGGAGCCGTGACCTCCTGGCTCATAGGTCGATGCTCAACCACTGAGCCACACCGGCCAGGCTGTTTTAAAATGTTGTCGACTGGCCTGGCACATCATGAGCAGTGGCTTGGAGAAGGGCCCTCTCTTTCTTTGATTCCTTCCCTTTCATCCTATCGAAACAATAAAATCCGACCTTGAACGCATTCCATAGGTCTCTGGCTACCATTTATCACAACCAGGCTCAACAGCCATTCTGACGGCAGAGAGCAGCCCTCCATTTAAACAAGTGAGACCTGGCTGGCAGACTGTCAGCCTGGAGAACTCTTGATAACTCTCTCCCATATGGCCCAGGAGTGTCTCTGCATTTTAACAGCCTGATTTTGTACATGGTAAGCACAGGAAAACATGGAGCCAAAAGCCACATCTGAACTCGCTTGCACAGGACATGCTTTGAACAGAATACATTGTCTTCCAGGCTTCCTGTGGCCCCAGGATGACACTACAGTGTCGGCCACAATGTTCTAGGAAAGGACCAAGTGAGAAGGAAAAGAACAGATCAGCCAGTTATTTGTCCAACGCTGTTGAAATATGACTTGGGGAGAAAAGTAAATTTTCACAGAATTTACCCTGATTTAACCTTTTAATCATTTGTATTTTTTTGTTGTTGTGGGAAGTGATAAGCATGAACTGTGCTGTGCAGAGAGATGGGTTTTGCTTGGACTGCTCAGGCCTTAATTTTTGATTGGGATAATCAGCTGCCATCTGCCTCAGGGGTGACAGGCTTCTTTTGCGCACTCTCTCTCTCTCTCTCCCTCTCTCTCTCTCTCTCTCTCTCTCTCTCTCTCTCTCTCTCTCTTTAATTTTTGTTTTCCTAGAGCTTTTAAAAAATTATATTTAACTAGAAACCCCTTTAAACTGGATATTGGTTTGGGAATTATCATGGATTTATAGAAGAACATCTAACAATAGTTAGTGGGTCCAGCTGCCGTGGCTCAATGGTTGAGTGTCGATCTATGAACCAGTAGGCCACGGTTCGATTCCTGGTTGTGGCGCATGCCTGGGTTGTGGGTTTGGTCCCCAGTGTGGAGGCAGCCTATCCATGATTCCTTCTCATCACTGATGTTTCTATCTCTCTTTCCTTCCCTCCCTCCATACCTCTCCGAAATCAATAAAATATATTAAAAAAAAGAGTTGGTGGAAGAAAACTGAGATAAAAAGGATATATGGATTCAAGTATTCTTATTTATTTATAAAACACTGATATTTGGATAAATCTTTCTTCCAGTGATCTCTAGTTTGAGAGGCATTAAGTATTAGTACTCAAGTGCAATGCCACCTGGACATCCTCAACACAACGTTGAGAGAAACACTGTGTTCTATCGCTGGGCCAGTCACTCTTGACCTAGATATTAGATGGTCTCCCCACTGCTTAACTTCACCCAGGGGTGAGGCAAACTCCCCTTACCTCGCCGCTGGGTGCACAGCCCGTAACCGTGCAAGCTTTCAGCTGGTATGAATATTCCCGAAAAGGCTGAATTCCCGTTGTATCAGAGAAGGTCCATGACCTTCCGCGAAAATATTCCACTCCATTTCGGAGAAGAATGTAGTAAACGACATGTCCTAGAGGAGACAGAAAAATGCTTGCATTGGAGCATCATAACCTGGTAACCATTTGCAAACAACACACATGTCTTAGAGTTCGGAACAAATGGGATGCTATGGCGTTCTGTATTTAATTTCCGTTTGCTATCGCATTGCTATGAGCAAAGCGTTCTTAATTATACGCACTCTTAGGGAGGAGATGGATTCTTGACATAGCTAATCAGAGTCATTTATGCTTATTTCCCCTCACTCGCAAACAAATTTACTTTCAATATTAAAACTATTTTGCCTTCCCATAACTTGCTTTATTTGTCAGAGCAGCCCAAGTAAAGGCTGAGATTAAAAAAAAAAAAATTGGGGGCTCACAATGGAGGTGGGCTATTTCACAAAAGGAATGACTGGTTGGTAGAAGCCTCAAGTCCATTTGATCAGGAAATACTATTTTAGGGGTTAGATGCATGCCAATTACGTGTAGATAACACACATTTCAATGTGCTCACGGAACTATAGTATTTCTATCTTAAAAGCAGCTGGTAGGTACCATTTGGTTGTATGGGTTTCTTCCAGGTTAGGACTATTCCATCTTCAGGATGGCCCGTTTTGATCCACTGAGGGGGACTCACTCCCTGAGGCACATCTTCTTTCGTGCTGGCTCTAACAGCTCCGCTGAATCCCCGTCCGTAGCCATTCCAAGCTGAAATCCTATACTCGTATGTCGTAAAGGGCTCCAGGTTCGCATCTAGAGAGACAGTGAATGGTAGAATTAAAAAAAAAAAAAATCTTTCAAGCCCACATCACCATTCCTCATGTCAGTTCCTCATTTTTTTCTTCTACTAGGTTTCCTTCTTCTCTTTTTTACCCTTCATCTCTTGCCCTTCTTCCTTTATTTTCCTGTGAGGCTCAGGCTTTAAGAGATGCTTTCAGTCCATAACAGCATTCTTATTCTTGTTTCAACTCTTATTCTCAAAATGAGTGAAAAAGAGAAGTGAAGGCAGATTGTGTGCTAGAAAGAGCATTTATGTTGAAGTGACACAGACTTGGATTCAAAATCCAGTTGAACAAGGCCCCAGCTCTGTGACCTTGAGCAAGTGACCTAGACTCTTCAAGCCTCAGCTTCTTCTGCGAGGAGATGGAAATTAAATGTAGTTTTGTTGTGGGACTCTCGCCTGGGAATGCCTTATGCTCAGTAGATCCACTATCATTCATAACAGCCGCTGTTATTTTATTATCGTTACTTTGACACTTTCCTACTTACTTTTCTTGATTGTTTTTACACAAAAGGAATCATTTGTTGAAATGTTACTTTTCCTCAATCATCTCTTTCTCATTTTAACTTTGTATCTCAAGATCATTTTGTATGTTATATGGGGTTAATCTTCTAATAACAGAGGGTTTTGTTTGGGGGGGATATAGATGTTCAATATTTACTCGTTAATTGCTTAACTGCCCCGGACATGTTTGTCTTCAATCACGTCTAGCGAACACAGTAATCCTTCAAAAATGCGTATCATTCCATCACTGAAAATGCGTATCATAGCGTGCCATTTAACATCTACACCTTGCTGCATGAAGGTGAACTGTTTATTTCTTTGTTCCTTATGCTCTACAGGTTTACTTTAAAAATGGCCTGCATCCTTATTTAAAGTTAAACTTAAAAATATTTAAACTGCTGCCAAAACCAGTTTGGCTCAGTGGTAGAGCATCGTCGGTCTGCGGACTGAAAGGTCCCAGGTTCGATTCCGGTCAAGGGCATGTATCTGGGTTGCGGGCACATCCCCAGTAGGGGGTGTGCAAGAGGCAGCTGGTCGATGTTTCTCTCTCATCGACTCTCTATATCTCTCCCTTCCTTTCTGTGAAAAATCAATAATAAAATATATTTAAAAATACATATTTAAACTGCTAACTTTGTACAAATCCAGATTGTGCCATTAAGGACCCTGGGACTTGCTAGCCCACAGGGTGATGGAATGAACTGCTATCAGACTGAGGAGGAAGATGATGTCAGAGTGAAATCAACCTGCAGTCAGCAATTTCTCACAACCCATCGCGTGTTACCTGTGAAGGAGAACATGTCTGCGCTTCCCGTGTGCACCAGCTCTTCCTCGGAGGGGCACGCTTCCTCCCCGGATGTCTTCTCCGTGGAGCTGCGAGACCCTCTGACCACTGTGCAGACGTGGCTGGTGAAGTTGAAGTCACACCGGCCGCAATGTGCTGTGGCCGCTGCAGACGCTGGGCAGACAGCGCCGCACGCTCCCGGGATGCCCTAGGCCAGACGGTGGGGGTGGGGGAGAGGGAGAGGACTTCACTATTTCATTTAGGCAGACGTGGGGTCAAGTGGTACAACTTTTAATGACATTTTCTCCCATCGAGTTCATGAATGAATCTCTCAAAATGCGTTAAAAAAAAGAGAGAAGTGAAGGCAGTTTGAGTGCTAGAAAGAGCATTTGTGTCGAAGTGACACAGGCTTGGATTCAAGATCCAGTTGAACAAGGCCCCAGCTCTGTGACCTTGAGCAAGTGACCTAGACTCTCCAAGCCTGAGCTTCTTCAGTGAGGAGATGGAAATTAAATGTAGTTTTGTTGTGGGACTCAAAGGGCGCCTGGGGATGCCTTATGCTCAGTAGATCCACTATCATTCATAACAGTCGCTGCTATTTTATTATTGTTACTTTGATACTTTCCTAGTGGAGTTTTTGAGAAAATAAGAAATGTGGTATTTGAGCATCTACACCTCCTATGCTGTTGGGAAAGTATTATCTGTAAGAAGTATCCCTCCCAAGTGAAAATCCACGTAGTTCATGAACTGCCAACTAGAGGCCTGGTGCATGAAATTCGTGCACTGCTGGTGGTGGTGGGGGGAGGGGTCCTTCAGCCTGGCCTGTGCCCTCTTGCAGTCTGGGAGCCCTTGTGGGGAGTAGGCCTAACCTGTCAGTCGGACTTCCTTGAGG
Organism: Pipistrellus hanaki; assembly: GCF_964339955.1. Taxonomy (NCBI): domain Eukaryota; kingdom Metazoa; phylum Chordata; class Mammalia; order Chiroptera; family Vespertilionidae; genus Pipistrellus; species Pipistrellus hanaki. Next base: position 7,690,772 of record NC_140522.1, on the reverse strand, counting down.
CAGGAGAGGCTCCCTCCACCACTGCTGTGCTCACCAGCCATGAGCCCAGCTTCTGGCTGAGCGGCACTCCCCCATGTGGAAGCAAACTGACCACCAGAGGGTAGCTCCTGCATTGAGTGTCTGCCCCCAGGTGGTCAGTGTGCGTCATTGTGACTGGTTGTTCTGCGGTTCGGTTGATTTGCATTTATTATGTAGGATACTTGCAAGCCTTGTCTCTGATGAATCTCTAGATTTTTTAAAATATATTTTGATAAGCACTAACATGTTTTAATCTCAGGAAATAAAATATTTCATCATTCCAAATTTTACAGGGATATATACAAGTGAATATAAATAGCTAACATAGTAATCCTTCAAAATAGGGCAAAAGTAAGTTTAGGTTTACAGTTGTTTGTAAACAAGTGAATTTGCCGGATCTAAGGTATCTGTCAAAGAAAAATGGTGGGATTTGGGTTGAGGGGCTAAAAGGCAGCAGCCAGAATCTCCCTGTGTTTCCCTCCATGGCACCCACGGGCATGAGATGGTACCATGCCAGGCGCTGGCTCTCCTGGGCACACAGGTGTTTCAGTCCTGCCCTGACCGGAAGCTCTGGGTAAGGCTCCTGCAGGACAGCTAGCTCAGCGTTATTAATTCCCTTAGAACCCGCCGCACTGACATCAATCACAGCGAGCTCGCTGGGTGTTAATATGGATGCGGTGCAGAAATGAATAATGCACACGGCAGTTCTGACATTCCCATTCTAGAACAATGGCCACGGACAATGTATTTCTCTCTCCGTCCTCCAGTCCACGCCTCCGAGAGGTTTTCCGTCCCTTACCGTCATCCTGGTTCCAGTGGGAGCCTTGTCGGAGCAGACGTATTCCAGGGGATCATAGCCAACTCCGTTGCAGCAGGCCTGGCTCTCTGGAATCAGCGAGGTCCCGCAGCATTTCACTGGCCCCCGGCCGTTCTTCCGAGCATGTGGCTTCGAGGCTCCGCTGGAGGCCGAGCAGCACCTGGTCTCTGCCACACTCACGTAGTCCTGCCCGCAACAGGACATGCCTGCAACAGCAAAGGTCAGCGAGGAGATGAAGTTTAGGAAAGGGGTAGGAAGCAGAGGAGACTGTGGAGTGTGCCTAACTGCTCCCCTGCCACCCTGTTTGCCCCTAATGGCCCTCCCCTGCAGGCCTGGGGATAAAACTGTCAGGCCCTGGCAATGGCTGAGAGGCTGCAACACTTAAGGTACGGGGGTGTGGCCCTCCCAGGGGGTGTATACTGCAGGGAGTGGCCTTTCTCACCGAAAGCACTGGACACGCAAGAGCAAGGGTCCCAGATCTCTCATAGGGGCCAACTTCTCCAAGCTCCATAAACCAGAGACCAGGTGTCTGCCCCTTTTCCGATGATCAAATGTTCTGGCAGAAGGAAGGGTACAGTGGCACCTCATTTCTCAAACGTCTCCCCTCCTGAAAAGTTCACCCTAACAACCCTTTCCTGCTGACGCCTGTGGGATCAGTCACATGGCTCTCAAGTGACAGAGGAGAGAAGCCAGGACTCTGAGTTAGTTTACCATTGTTAACTTTGCAGGATACTGTGAATAGTTTCGTATTGTTGTTTGTGTTTTTTGTTGTTGTTTTTTTTTTGTGTTTTGCTTTTGTTGCTGCTTATAATTAGTGTTGAATTTTCATACTAGACATTTCCTTTCCTTTTTTTGTTGTTATCATGTACCTTTCACACCCTTTTTGTTTTTACAGTGTGTGTTTATAAATTAAATGGTACAATAGACATGTACTGTATAGGAAAAAGGTTAAACCAGGGAATCACTTGAGGGTCTGGAATGGATTCATTCAACTTACATTATTTCTAATCTATAATAATAAAAGCATAATATGCTAGTTAGATCAAATGTCCTTCCAAATGACCTTCCGGACAAAAGCCAGGTCCCCAGTGCCGGAGGGAAGTCGGTGCCAGCAGCCAGGGGAAGGAAGACCTACTCTTGCACAAATTTCGTGCATCGGGCCTCTAGCGGGAAATAATGATCTGGCTTTCAAACACCTTCTGGAAGAATGAAGTTCGAGAAATGAGGTGCCACAGTACTTAAAATGAGGGACCCAGAGGACATCTCTACAATTCGCAGGGGAAGAGGGGCCACCCTAGTGGGCTCTGGGACAAGAGGCCAGACAGAGGGGAGAGAGAGTCTCTGCGGAACTGGAGACGCGGCAGCATGAGTCTCCTAAGTTGCTGCCTGGCTCTGTCTAGGGTCCAGATACCTTGCTTCTTGGGGCTCCAACCACAGCAGAACCATTCTTTCTGCATGACACAGAGTGGCACCCACTGCACCCACTCAGCATGCTCACCGATTAGGTGAACCATCACTGGACCTGGGACAGAGGATGGGGGCAGTGGCAGAAGGACCTGGGAGGCAGCATCACCAACCTCGGCATCCATGAAGGACACGTGAGCTTGGGAGGCCAAATGGACTCCTCTTCCCCACCCAGTCCAGTCTCACCAACTCTGTTCACCTCACCTCACTGAGATCAAACCATAGAAGAGATATGGCAAAGATGTAGACAATAAAGCCTGAACAAACAAACAGTACTCTAGAGTCAGATGAAGCTGGAAATGAAGGTGCCCGTACTCCACGCCACAGTGTGATCACATTATAGAGCGACATGTATCCATTTATATAGTAGCACAATGGGGTGACTTTTATTTTATTTTATTTAAAAATATATTTTATTGAATTTTCACAGAGAGGAAGAGAGAGGGATAGAGAGTTAGAAACGTCGATGAGAGAGAAACATCAATCAGCTGCCTCTTGCACACTCCCTACTGGGGATGTGCCCGCTACTAAGGTACATGTCCATGACCAGAATTGAACCCGGGACCCCCTCAGTCCACAGGCTGATGCTCTATCCACCGAGCCCAACCAGTTCTGGCTGAGGTAATTTATTTTAATTAGGGTTTTATTACTAGTCCTGACTGGTAACATAAAGAACCTCAACTTCAAAGTGCCAAGGGTTCCTGATGTGTTGAACCTGGCCTTGTACAGACACACGTGCCATGAAAGATACTCCTAATAACAGACGAACCCGTTTTAAGAGGCTTTTTGTTATTGTTTTTTTAATCATTGAATCTGGACACTGGCTTGGCCTGTGCCTTAAGAAGGATGCTTACCCACACATAACTTCAAAGAACTCTCTCACTGACCTTCAACTTTAAAACTATCTCCAGTTACTTGCATTTGTATTCAGAGTTAACGACATCCATGGAGCATAACTGAGTTTTAACATGTTCTAATCTAACTGCTCAAAGTCATGGGTTTAAAAAAAGTTGACTGTTTTTCTCTGGTGTTTTGTTAATAATTTTGGTTGTTTTAACATTTTCAGGAAAAGTCCTCTGGAATATATGCACACAGCAGGGCTATCATTGCGGCCTGAGTCTTGATTATGATGGATAAAATCACACACACACACACACACACACTCACACAAAACACCACAACTTCAGTTTTTGTATTATTTGAATGTATTTCTGATGCCTTGAGATCAGACATTTAAATGCCACCTTGGATTCTTTATATTATTATTTTTTTCTCTGGCAGTTTTCTTAAAATACTTCATGTTTTCATTTGAAAGAGCCATCAAACTCTCAAATTCTATAAACTGGCCCCTTAGGGAGCAGAATAACCTGCCCCCTACCTACCCCTCCCCCCAGATCATTTTACAGGTTCACCAAGCTGTACGCAGAAAATCAACATGCACACGCTGACCCAATTCCAAACTCATGAGCAGTCATCGGATCGCTCTGAGGGACTTTTGACAGGCCAACTAAAATCCTGCTAATGAACAGCTTTTACACCGGGGGAAAAAAAAAAAATAATAAAAAGAGCAAGCCAGAGATGCTTTCTTTCACCCAGAGTTTCATGTTCGTTTCCCTGAATTAAAATCTCCAGCCTGGATTTCACCCCCATAACGAGAAGTGACTCCCTTTCTAGTTCCTTTGGTAAACCATTACTTCTTTAATTATTATCAACCTTGTTCCAGGGTGATAAATTGCTAATTACTTAATACCCTAATCAGCGTTCATTCTTTGCACAGATAAACTGTGACAGAGCCATTAATTTAAATAGTAATTTCACTTAATGGCCAGAACGGCACACCAGATTTTTATGCAGCCGGCATCCATCACCGCGCTCTCCTGACATAAAGACGTCTGACGCGCACTAACTCACTTAGGGAGAGCAGATGTTCCGGAGCGGGCTCGGGAGAAAGTCCCAGGGTGCATCACGTCAGCATGAATGAGCTCGGGTTCCGAGTGGCACCGTCTCCCCAAACTGCACTGCCATCGCTTTTGACCTCCCCTACCTAACGGATCACATGTGGCACTTGACTTTTGACCTTTGGCACGCAGAACGCACGGTTTTGAGCAAGGCCAAAGAGAAACAGAAACAGGCTGTGGATCACGGATGGGCTGGTCTATTGTTTTTTTTTAATCTAGAGGCTCTCCATTTAATTTGCACAAAGGTGCAGAGTCTCTTTGAGCGAGTTATTAAAGTATTAGATGTTTACTTCTGAGATTAAAAAACATGTGTAGCGGAATGAGTGTCTTTGCAAACCGCATAAATATCCAGTGGAGAGCGTCCATTGTATTGGCTTCCACTGAGAACGCTGTGGAGGAAAGGATTTTCGGCTCTCGGTATTATAACTACTTCCAATATATTATCAATTCTTATTCAATGGCAAGGGCAGGAAATGAAAACATGCATAAACATATAGGCCTGATGGATTTCTAAATTCTTAAATCTTCAAAACAGGCGCTCATTTTTCTAAAAACAAAACAAACAACAACCACAGAAAAAAACAACACCCAACAAACAGCATTTATGAATCATGCTTTTGAGGTTAAATCAGTACTGTAGTGTAAAAAAAATGAGTCTAGAATATGACAAATCATTGTGGAATTCTGGGATGGATCATGAGAACCACCTTTTAGCTGAGGGATATAGTTGAGGCCTAGAGGAATGAAACAATAAAAGAAGTCTGTGATTAGTCCTCTGGACAAACAAAACTGGTGGCAGAGACTGAAAGGAAATAAATGCATGCTCGCCTTCACCAGTAGGTGGCTCCATGGCTACCACCACAAGAATGAGAAGAAGGGGGTGGAGAAAAATGCCCCCAAATAGTGGCAACTTATTCTGTAGCATTTATACAGCACCATACTTTCACAATATTCATCATGCCATGGAAATCTTCCTGTGAAATATTCTTTTTTTTTCTTTTTAATACTCAACCAAGGATATGTTTTGATATTTAGAGAGAGAGGAAGGGAGAGAGAGAAACAACGATGTGAAAGACAGACATCTATCAGTTGCCTTTCGTATGCTCCCTGACCAGGGATAGAACCTGCAACCTTAGCTATGTGCCCTGACCAGGAACTGAATCTGAAACCTTTTGGTGTAAAGGTTGATGATCCAATCAACTGAGCCACCTGGGCAGGGAGAAATACTCTTCCAACGCACCTTTCCAGGATGGAGTTCTGTGCATCAAGTCCCTTTTTAGCCAAGTCCCCAAATGCCATCTCACGTAACTAACGCTGGTGCCATTCATTCTGTTCAGGTCTGAGTCTGGGGCATGGAAATTCCATGTTCTTTTCCAAGACAACAGCCTCTGAGAGTCCCCCAAGAAAGGCTGCAGGGGCATTTATAACAGAAACAAGGCAACAGGTCCCAAAGGTCTCTCGTGATCAGTTTCCCATGACGAACAGAAAAACCTGTCCTGTTTTATTTTTATTTTTTTTTTAAAGTATTTTTTATTGATATCAGATAGGAAGGGAGAGGGAGAGAGAGAGAGAGAAACATCAATGATGAGCCCTAATCGGTTTGGCTCAGTGGATAGAGCATTGGCCTGTGGACTGAAAGGTCCCAAGTTTGATTCCAATCAAGGGCATGTACCTTGGTTGCAGGCACATCCCCAGTAGGAGGCGCGCAGGAGGCAGCTGATCGATGCTTCTCTCTCATCGATATTTCTCCCTATCCCTCTCCTTCCCTCTCTATAAAAAAATCAATAGAATATATTAAAAGGAAAAGAAACATCAATAATGAGAGAGAATCATTGACTGGCTTCCCCCTGCATGCCCTACACTGAAGATCAAGCCTGCAACCCAGGCATGTGCCCTGACCGGGAATAAAATCATGGCCTCCCAGTTCATAGGTTGATGCTCAACCACTGAGCCACACCAGCCGTGGCTCATTTACTCCGATCTCAAATACCAAACTCCCCTACAAACCCTGTCCTCCTTTGACCAACAGAAAGGGACTTTCTTTCTCCTCTTTTAACACGAAAGGATATAATCAAGTTCAACCCAAGATTAATGGCAGAAATGATAAAACCGTAGGAGCAAACACTAAGAATAAAGAGAGTCATAAAGAGGCTTAAAATATGGTCCAGGAAAGACGGTTAAGAATACATATCCACCGAAATGACAGGCACGGCTCCCATCCCAAGACGCCCGTCTGAGACTCCTACGCCGCCCGCCCACAGAGAGCACTAAAAGCATAAACGCTGCCCCAGCACTTCTGCTCCGACAGCATCTGTTAATTCTCTCCATTTATAAAATACATATTGACAAAGACAACCGAACTGGGACCGGGGAGATTTGATTTGGTGTGAGAAAGTCAATTCAATGTGATTTTGTTAAAGGGCTCCTGCAGGCGAGTAAAGAGTTTAAGTAATAAAGTACATAAAGAGACGTTTTACGAGCCAGCCTGGTCCCGTGGCGGGAACGCAGGGCCGGGCAGGGAGAGGGGCCGGGCCTGGGAATGAGATCGTGAAACCCAGAGCCTCGTGCGGCAGGCACTGGGCGGTTGCGTGGAGGGGAAATAAAGAGAGAGCCATATGGATGCCCTAGAAGTCATTAAGGCCACAGTCATCAGGGGCGACAGGAGAGAGAGGCAGCAGAGAGAGCGAAAACGACACAGGAAACGTGTCTATTTCCAGCAGAATCTGTAGGAAGGTCAAGGGAAGAGGGAGGGATATTTTTTTTCCTTTAAAAATACCATCCCTTCAGTCTGCCATGATGGCCAGAAATGAAGACTGACATGAGAAACTCCAGGGCCCCTCCGGATCCACAGGCCTTGAGAAATGTCACAGTTTGCTTAAGAAATATCTGACTGGCCGAAGCTGGTTTTGCTCAGTGGATAGAGCATCGGTCTGTGGACTGAAAGGTCCCAGGTTCGATTCCAGTCAGGGGCATGAATGTTGGTTGCGGGCACATCCCCGGTAGGGGGTGTGCAAGAGGCAGCTGGTCGATGTTTCTCTCTCATCAACGTTTCTAGCTCTCTCTCTCTCTCTCTCCTCCTCTCTGTAAAAAATCAATAAAATATATTAAAAAAAAAAAAATACCATCCCTTCGGTCTGCCAAGATGGCCAGAAATGAAGACTGACATGAGAAACTCCAGCGCCCCTCTGGATCCACAGGAGTTGAGGAATGTCAGTTTGCTTAAGAAATATCGGACTCGCACAGAGTGTCACAGGAGGTAAGTAGAGAAGTGAGTCTGAAATTTGGGCTCACGAAGGCACTTAAAGGGCATAGGAAATTGCAGGTACATTTTGCGGGTTCCATCCCCAGTGGGGGCCATGCAGGAGGCAGCCGATCAATGATTCTCTCTCATCATGGATGTTTCCATCTCTAGCTCCCTCTCCCTTCCCCTCTAAAATCGATATGACACCTATGTTCTCCTTCCGTGTCAGCATGTATGGGAGGCAGGGGAGGCAATGGTAAGATATGTACACAGATAATAATTTAATAAAAAAAATAAATAAAAAATAAAAATTAAATAAATAAAGACTGTGCTTGAGAATAACATCATACATATTAAATTATTTTGCTAAAATATTAAAGAAGATACACATTAAAAATAAAAAATTGATATAACATATATTTTATTTTATTTTATTTTTATCAATAAATCTATTTTATTGATTTTTTACAGAGAGAAAGGGAGAGGGATAGAGAGCTAAAAACATCGATAATGAGAGAAACACCAACCAGCTGCCTCCTGCACACCCCCTACTGGGGATGTGCCCACAACCAATGTACATGCCCTTGACCTGAATCGAACCCGGGACCTTTCAGTCTGCAGGCCAACGCTCTATCCACTGAGCCAAACCGGTTTTGGCAATATAACATATATTTTAAAGAAAAGTAAAAAAAGGACTTCTGTTTCCTCATCTGGAAAGTGGAGATAACAACAGTACCAGCCCCTAGGCCGGCTGTGAGGATTAAATGCTGACCTCCCAGACCAGGGGTCCTCAAACTTTTTAAAGTGGGGGCCAGATCACGGTCCCTCAGAGAGCTGGAGGGCCGGACTATATGAACTACTAATTCCTACTGTAACACCTCGGCTGCGCTCACTGCCCAAAAAACCTGGCGGGCCGGATCAGACTCCTCTGCGGGCCGCATGTGGCCCGCGGGCCGTAGTTTGAAGACCCCTGTCCCAGACCCAGCCTTTAATGGTGGAGAATGACAGTGGACGGGGTGCTGTTTGCCTGTGGCTGTATTTGCCTCTCCCTGTACCTGCTTCCCACCTGCTCCATCCCTGACAGGCCCACAGGGCCCCTCACCTGGAAGGCGGCGGTGTGCCACGCCCCGGTCGGCTCCCCCGCAGCACTGGGCCTCGCTGCTGACCAGCCGTCCCCCGCAGCACTGCTGGCCGAGGCCGTCCCGCAACTTCCCTGCACAGCACACCTGTGCGCCCGCCGCGGAGTAGGGCATCCGGCCGCAGCACGTGTCGCCCAGGCCCACGGAGACCCGGTGGTGCTGGGCATCTGGACAGCACACCTCACCTGCCAGGGGAGGGCGAGAACCAGCATCGCGTGAGATGAGAATATCTGCTCTGACACCACCGAACTGTAGTGCAGATACAGGCTGGCTGAGACACCTGCTAGAAACAACCCTGACGTTTTGGAGTTTCAACTTTTCAATGCAACTCCAACATGTTTGCATGAACGACATAGAAATACCGGTGTCTGCTCACCTACACGTATGTCAGCTTACAGGTTATCTAGTTCCTCTGGCGCCTAAGAAAGAAGCACTTAGACCCGGTGATGGGGACCCAGGGACAGTACAGAGAAAGCACGTCTACAGATACTTTCCTGCTTAGTGTAATTTGTGTTTTGTTGTTTTCTTTTAGAATGTGGGTAGAGTCAGAAATGAACTCTCGATACGTTTGTAATAGCTATGATTATAATTTCACACTGTATTTGTTTAACCAAACAAAATACGTCCAATGGGAAGGTTGATCAAATGAGAGGAGGTAGAAATACTGTATTTAAATCAGCACACTAGTATTTGGGGGAGCAGCGGCAGACACTGAATTTTGTTACTGTAGTTATACCCACACCCCCCTTTACAGGATGTTCTAGGAGACTGGAGATAAAAACCATCTTTTTTCCTGGAATCTTGAAATCAAGGAGCTCAAAACATATTACTTTTCCCTTAAGGATGCCTTAGAGAGGACTAAGAGCAGCTTGTTGGACGTACAATTCAGACTGCGCCTTTCGTTTCTAGCTCATGACCCCACTCTGGGTTGACCTCCCTCCTGCCCTGAACCCTGATTTCCTCCTCTCCTTTGTCTTATTCCTTTCCTCCTTCCTGGATCTCTAACACACCCTCTCCCCTCTCCTCCACTGGCCCTTCTCAAACATTCTTTTCCCCTGGGACTGTTTCCTTCATATTTTATAAAGGATGTGAGTCTGGTGACCAGCCTGGCAGATCTTATTAAACCATGGCCCCGATGAGACTTACACAATCTGGCTAATGACTTGCCAAACCTTTTTCGGTTGGGGTTGCTTTACAAATGTATAGTCCAGAACTCTCCGATTCGTACTAATTAGTCCATCTTTGTGTGAGGTCGAGAAATGCTAAGACTTGGTTAGTAACAGCAAGACAAATCACTTACTAAAAGGATATAAAAATGTGGGACACTATTTCACTAAGGATAGATATATAAAGAGTGAAATAGGAAGGCAAGGACTCTACCCTATCCTATCCTCCCACGGGGGGTCTCTGGAAATGCTTATGCCAGTGGTACCCCAAGAATCCCACTGGTACAATGGGGACATCTCTGATAACACTACCAGGGGCCAGTGAAGAAGAAATGAAGAGTACAGTTACTGTATCTCCTATTCCTCTGCATAAAAGGATTCTTCACTTTGGTCTGAAATGTAGTTGCAGTATTTCTTAGATCTTATAGCCCCTTGTTGACGAACTTCCTTTAACATAATCAGTCACGTGGTACAGCAGCAGCACCACTTAATTACACATCATTGAGGAGAAGGGTGGGGTAGGAGGAAACACAGCAGACATGACTAGATTGGGAAAAAACCAAACATTTCTTAAAAAATCACTTTTGAGTGGAACAAATCATTGGTTTGGATAGTTTAGCCACAGTTCCCCGAATCCCTCAGAATCGCATTGCGTTGCTGACAGAAGAATAAAAGATGTGGATTGCATCAATGAGAAGTAAAACTGATTTTCCCCTCTCAGAAAAGGCCTGTTAGCCCTAAGATTCAAAGATCAGTCACCTGTTCATTAACCTCTCCAAAAGCAAATCTATGCCACCACTGGCTTGAAAATGCTTTCTCTCTAAAAGCTACCCCATGGTCTCAACTGTTAATTGTGAGTCTTATCAAAGAATGACCCGCATTAACACTTAGCTTGAGGTCATTAGCATATTTATAAAAAAAAGAAGGGGAGTCCTGAGCATTCTTTTCTCTGTTGCTCTTTGTTGTGGGTGCTGTGAAGGAAAGTTGTGAGAAAAAAAATAAACTAAGTATTATTAACCAATACTTCAGACCCCTCTATAAATATCAGACTCATCTACACGTGTCCAAATACCTACACCCATCCCAACCTTGAACAGGCAGAGGATTGATTACATTTTAATTACATTGCTAAATAAGATCTTTGGGGGGGGGGAGGGGTTAGTGTTCTTTCTTTCTTGATGTAAACAGTGATAAACTAGTTAACAAAGACCAGTGGCTGAGCATAGAGGTCACAATACAATCTCTTCATTTAGTTACACTGAGATTCATGATTGGAACAAAACACTTGGATGTTCCCAAAGGATTGTGTGTGTTTTCTCTTGACATCATGGTACAGACATCCTAGTACTATGAAAAAGAGATGATTTAAAAGGATGTGGGCCTTGTTCAACATCTGGTAGATATCCAAATGCGTGAGGTCTGAGTGAGCCTGTGCCAATATCTAGATCACGGAGGTTTTAAAAGATCTTGTTTTTAAAATTAAAAAGTTTTGTATGATATTAATAAACAATCATTGGGCTTCCAGGATTTATTCCATTCTTAGGAAACGTATGTGAAATTTTATTTGGAAATAGAACAAACCTAGACTGTTGTCTTAGCTTGAACTCTGCCACTCTGTGTTAGAAATGAGGAGTCTCCTACGTGTGCATAGCTGTGGTAGATGAAACCAAATATTTTTTAAAATCAATTTTAAGGGATAAGGATATTTTCCAGAGTTTGAACAGTTAGTAGCAAATAAGAGCAAACATTTTAATTCAACTTAGAAATGAAAACACTACCGTGTAGGTTTATGCTAAACTTATCCCAAAGCCTATTATGGTCTTTTGGTTTGAAGGCTGGGACAACAGAACATTTCTCTCTCATCTATGTAATTACAATTTTAAGGATATGTTATTCAGGGGAGGGGAGATAGGAGCTATAGCTGAAAACTCCTTCAGTGTGATGTGTCCCAAAGCCTCTGGCAATGCTGGATTAACTGCTCATATTGCGGTTTACAGTACATGGAAGCTGACACTGAAATCCACAAAATTCTTACTTGGAAAATCTAGTTGATTAAGTTATTTAATTGTGAAAGCACTTTTTTTTTTTTTTTTTTTTTTTTTTTTTTTTTTGTGAGAATCAGAATAATAGTCCTGCTTCAAAGAGAGATTTTTCCATAAACTTTAAGGGACAGTTATGAAGAATAGAGGATGACCTCAGCCTTAAGTAAACTTGCATCATATTGAATCATTTCACCTTCCCTTCTTGGTCCAGTGTTTTACACAGAGATACTGTTACGCCCAGACTTTGTGATCCCCAAGGACCACCAGGGAGCCGAGTCCCATGCAATAAACAAAAGAGCCTTTTCCATGCTAGCATGGGCTCTGTCCCACTCACGCCGGCAGCATGGCGGAAGAGAGAGCGAATTTCGCCCACTCTGGTCGGTGGTGATGTCACTGTCTCGGCTAACCCTGATTGGTTGGGTGAGGGCTAGGGTTCAATTACAGAATGGAGGATAATTCCACCCTGCCCTCTCAATACTAGGTGAGATAATTTTTCATTTTACACACCTTGGATGGATATAAGTACACCAAACACCAGGGACATGGAACAGCATCAAATGAACTAGGTACCTGGCATAGACTTTATGGTAAACTAAGTGCCTCAGAGCACTCAGCATTTTTTGAGCACCAAACATGTACCTTTCTTTTTTTTCTCCCATCTCTAGTCCTGGGCTCTTAAAGACACAGGCATTCCAAGTTAGGTGGCAGGGAAACAAAAAGTTGTTCTCAGTGGCTTTTCCAAGATAAAAAAGTAATGGACAATAGCAGTAATAAAATATTCAGATATCTGCAACAGTCATTTCAAAAGCTATGGTGCCCAGCCAGCGTGGCTCCGTGAACCAGGTTGAGCATCAACCTACGAACCAGGAGGTCATGGTTCGACTCCAGATCAGGGCACAGGCCCGGCTTGCCTGCTCAATCCCCAGAAGTGGGTATGCAGGAGGCAGCTGGTCAATGATTTTCTCTATCTTCCTTTCTGAAATCCATAAAAATATATTTATAAAAGAAGGGATGTTTCAAGCCGATCATTGGCTGTGTGTGAGTGACTGCGTGTCTTGGGGGGAGGTGTCTTTTTTCTGGTTCCCAGGATGACCAGGCATCCCTGAGAAAGCCCTCACCTGGCAGAACTCGAACGTAATACCCCGCACAGCAGCGGTGGTCTGGCTGTGCCGGTTGGATGCGGCCGCCACAGCACACTCCCGTTGAATTCAGAATAAAAGGAATGTACTTCTCCTCACAGCAGTGGTGTCCGGGCTGAGCGTCATGGAGCACACCAGCACAGCAAACCTGAAGGTTGGGAGCCAAGTTCAAAAGAATTTCAGTTAATTAGACTATTATATCACCCTATCGCCTGAGACATAATCATTTTCGAACAGACATTGCTAGGAGACCTCACATACAGCATATGTTTGATAAAAATTCAAACACTGAGACACACATTTTCCCAGCATCATTCGGGTCCTAAATGCTGGTTGATATAACGTAGCCTTTTTGGCCTTCAACCATGCTTTGTGCTCTGTCAGAATATTCCGTAAACAGGAATGACGTTTTGAATGTCAGTGCTTCCAATGGAAAGGTGATGTAGAATTATAAATGAACAATTTCCTTCCTGTACATGTTTTAATCTATGGAAACCTGACTCACATTGATCTTTTTCTTTTGTAAAAAAATAAATGGCATTTTTCCTGTAATTATTATGACCACGGATTCATGAACCCAATCTTCAGACAAGGGGATCTTAAAAGAGTTCAACAAATATATATATATATATATATATATATATATATATATATATATATATATATATGTGTGTGTGTGTGTGTGTGTGTGTGTGTGTGTGTGTGAGTGTGTGTGTATATGTATATATGTATATATATATATGTGTGTGTGTATGTGTGTGTGTGTACATATATGTCACACTAAAAAGAGAACATCTATATGAAAATTAATTTAGACAAACCCTTTTAACCATGTGTGTTTTCTCCAGGAGCTGTGGAAGAAATTATGTGCTTGAACAATCAAATAATTAATTGCATACAATGGAGGTCTGAGAAACTGATACTCCACTGGTACATAGAACAAATGAAACCCTAACTGTTGCTGAAGTGTAGTCTCAGAATCTATACGTGACACATTATGTGAACTGGTAGAGCCTTCCGGTGACAGAAAATCCACTGCTCTGTACAAGGTGCAAATTTCCCTTTTGCTCACTGCTTTTTTTTTTTTTTTTTTAATAAATAAATATATTGTACTGATTTTTTACAGAGAGGAAGGGAGAGGGACAGAGAGTTAGAAACATTGATGAGAGAATAACATTGATCAGCTGCCTCCTGCACACCTCCTACTGGGGATGTGCCCGCAACCAAGGTACATGCCCTTGACCGGAATCGAACCTGGGACCTTTCAGTCCGCAGGCCGATGCTCTATCCACTGAGCCAAACCAGTTAGGGCTCACTCACTGCTTCTTGTAAGCTTGCACCAACTTTTGAGTCAAGCTCAATTCAGGAGCGGAAGGCGGTGAGATCTCTCAGTCCTCCGAAGGGCCACTAGCTTAGTATTCCATTCATTTTGGAAAAGTTACTAAAAGAGCAAATAAACTCAAAATCTTAAATTCAGCCTATCCCTGTGGTGGTTCAGGTAGCCCTGAGAATCCAAGGCACAATGAATAGGCTGAAATGAGGTAAAACTTAGGCACAGTGACCATTTTGGAGACTAAGTCTAACAAAGGTTAGTGTGTAGCCACTGGCTTTATAACTTCTCTTAGATGATGATGACTACTGAGCCAGTGTCAGCTTAGTAATTTGTGTTCTATCCATACCACAGAAAAAACGCACGTTCTTAATTACTGTGCCTTTTGCAGTGAATCTTGTGGATGTAGTGATGGCTTCTGTCATTAAAGGGGCGACGCTGCTGATAAACAGGAACGCTCTTGCGTTGAAATCCTACCTTCAAACGGAGAATTTTCTGCATCGTTTGTCAATAAAAGCCATTTACAAACTCCCCTGTCTGGCTGCGCTATTGATCTGATTCCTAAACTGCAACTAGCAGGGACATTAATCTGCAAATGGCCATAATTTTTAAATATTTCTGACAAACCCTGAAAGGCCCTGCTCACGGTGACTCATCAGTGTCATGTACACAAACACCCACGTGTCGCTGAATGGATTTGTCATAAAAAAAAGAAAGAAAAAAAAATCAAGTCACTCCATCAAATACACATTCAGGAGGATCCTTATTATATCCATAACCTAATATTTCCTGGGAAGACGATGAAGAATGAGAAGGCTACAATGCTCATGAGGATGGCAGGGTTTTGATAAGCATCCTTTTCTTGCCTTGGGGTCTCCTGATGGACTGGGGGACATACCGATCATGATAAATCATGGCTTAACATGCAAGTGATTTTACCGGGAATGTTCTGGAAGAAAAATGGATGACACGGACGGGCTTGAAGAGAGTTACCTTTGTCTCAGGATCATAGCATCTGTGTCCACAGGTAGTTTTAGGCTTTTGACACATCACTGCCTTGCAGAGCTCACCGCTGTGAGCTTTCTGGGTCTTGGGACACGGGGACCATGATTTCCGTAAGACATCGTATCCCAGGATGATACCATTTGGTTTCCCTGGAGACGTCCAATCAATGTGAAGGGATCTGTAACAGAAAGAATAAATAATACGTCTGCAAAGACAACATTTACCATTGCTGCTATCAACATCACGTACTTTTCAATTTATCTTCCAGGTTGTTCTAAAGCAGTGGTTCTCAACCTCTCTAATGCCACGACCCTTTAATACAAGTTCCTCATGTTGTGGTGACCCCCAACCATAAAATTATTATTTCATAAAATAATAAACAAATTATTAAATATGTTTCTTAGGCTCTAAAGCAGCAGTTCTCAACCTGTGGGTCACAACACACAGGTTGAGAACCACTAGCATGGTAGCCTAAGACCATTGGAAAACACAGATATTTATATTATGATTCATTAACAGCAGCAAAATTACAGTTATGAAGTAGCAAAGAAAATAATTCTATGGTTGGGGGTCACCACAACATGAGGAACTGTATTAAAGGGTCTCGGCATTAGAAAGGTTGAGAATCAGTTCTAAAGGTTTACATCAGTTAACTTCCTAATAAAAAAGCTGTAGAAAGAGAATATGTTAACATATATAGTCAAATATGCTACTACCATATCACATTTTTGGAGAATCAATAAAAACTTTATTTTAACATATTTTTATTGATTTCAGAGAGGAAGGGAAAGAGAGAGAGATACAAACATCAATGATGAGAGAGTCATTGATTGGCTGCCTTCTGCATGCCCCCCACTGAGGATCAAGCCTCCAACCTGGGCATGTACCTCTTGTCCAGGAATCGAATCTGTGATCTCCTGGTAATAAACATTTTTGTTCTTGTTGGTTTTGTTTTGTTCTTGTTGTTTTTTTTTTTTTTTTTAAACGGTGGAATGCTTTAAATTAATTAATTCAAAATTAATCCTATTTGTGCAGTTGTAGAATTTTCAATCATAACAATTTACTAATTCCATTCATGTTTCTCTCTGTTCCTCTCTGAAATCAATAAAAACATATTTTTAAAAAAGAGCATATAAGCTTATTAGTCCTCATACTTTAAAGATCTTGCAATAAAAATCTCACAAATAACTGTTAGCCACTTTTCTGTCATTGTGTAAAATAAGTATTTTTGTCATCTTTTTCATTTTAAGGAGAAATATATCATTAACGACCAAATTACTGGACCCTATTAGGAATTCAATTAAGCCCAAACATTAAAAAGCAGCAATCATGATAAACCTTGACATTTTAATAGACTGCTTTTAAAGAAAAGAAAGTTATTATTTCAGTTTTGAAGGTGCAAATATACATTCATTAATAAGACTGTAGAGTGGAAATGTCATGTGTAAGAGCATAGGTGACTTGTATAGCCGCCATTATTATTCTTTATCCAACTCCCAAAATTCATTTCCCGTTTTGCAGACACCTTTTTTTGTATTCACTGCATAGTCATCGACAGAAAAGACTATGTGTAAGTGTCATTCCGGGGTCTGACTTTTCCACAGAAGCCAGAGAATTAGTGAAGTCTAGAAAATACATGTAGAACACCATGCCATCACACTTCCCTTCCTTGCTCTGAAATGAGACCACCTCCATTTTAAGCAGTGCCATGGACAGTTTTGCTTTTAAGAATTTTAGTTGGGTACATGAAGATGAATGATCAAGGAGTCATGGGTTCAACCCCTCCATCTTTCTCATTAGAGGCAATGAGAGAGATGTTGAGAGATCTTTTTTTTAAAAAATATATATATTTTATTGATTTTTTACAGAGAGGAAAGGAGAGGGACAGAGAGCTAGAAACATCGATGAGAGAGAAACACTGACCAGCTGCCTTCTGCACAACCTCTACTAAGGATGTGCCCGCAACCAAGGTATATGCCCTTGATCGGAATCAAACCCAGGACCCTTCAGTCCGCAGGCCGAAGCTCTATCCACTGAGCCAAACCGGTTTCGGCTTGAGAGATCTTTTTGAGTGATGATATGAAATGGAGAAAGGGCATCTCTGAGATTCTGTTGAGGACACGCCAATGAAAGAGAGGATTTGGAATGGAACTGATGAAAAGAACCAATGAAAGGAACCAATGAGTGTTCAGAGAGCCAGGGGTCAAAGTTAATTAGAAGGGAGAACTGGATTTTGCTGAGAGTTGCAGAAAGGCGACCTCAGTCAGCGAGCTTCTTCTGTGGGGGCCACAGAAAGCCGAGAAATCGGGAGGAGTCTGGGATACAGAGGCAGGCGAAGAAAAGGAATTTGTGGGCCAGAGTCCCAAGAATGAGCTCAATATTCTGTTACGTCTCCTCACCAAGCAATGAGTTTGACCATCAGAACTCACTGGCCATCACAACAATAAAATTTCCTCAAAGAAATTATGACTACTGATCTGTTCTGTACAATAATACAAAATACTCTCCAAATTGTCTCGCTCAAGAGTTCTTCCCACACCCTTTCAAGAATCCAGCAGAAAATTCCAGTCCAAGTTAAAAGCCATTTGCCATTGTACACATTGCTGAGAGAGGATAGTGACAATATGGGTAAAGGAGGAGTGATTGGACATTCTACATCTACAGACCAATATTCTGCTTATTAAGAAAAAAGCCGAAACTGGTTTGGATAGAGCATCAGCCTGAGGACTGAAAGGTCCCAGATTTGATTCCAGTCAAGGGCACATATCTTGGTTGTGAGCACATCCCCAGCAGGAGGTATGCAGGAGGCAGCTGATCGGTGCTTCTCTTTCATCGATGTTTCTAACTCTCTATCCCTCTCCCTAAGGGGGGAAAAAAATCAATAAAATGTATTTTTTTTTAAAAAGTAAAAAGAGGTGGATTGTTTTAATTGTAAAATTTTAAATTCAGCAATCAAGTTGTCTAAAAAAAATCAGGGAGGAAAATGAAGGATACAGAAGATTCACTGATACCCAATGTCATGAAAAAATAGAGGTTTCAAGTTTCACCTCAAATTTGGCAAGGCACAAAGGGGAAGCATCTTCCTCTACAAGCTATGACCTCTCATGCCTTCTTCAACCTCAGGCTGAGTTCCTTGGACATACAGCGGGGTTTGTAAATAAGATCGGGTGGTTAAACCTTCACTTGGAGGCACCCAGGCTGAGCTGCTACCATAAAGACACCTGCAGAGTTGGTGTGTGAAACTATCATTTATATCATTCAGTAGCTCGAGGCAAATTTTCAAACAATTATTTGTGAATGCTCCACAGACATCACACCCCCGACTTCTCATCAATAATACACCCCTGGACTGATGTGAACTGGGGAAACTCTGCCATAGTTCCAATTAGAGGCAGCCAGAGACACCGTCTGCCTTCTCTCTCCTCTCCCTTGAGCCTCGTGCCTGGAACTCATGCATTTTGAAATCTGAGCAGTAACGTAGTAAAACCTCTTCCTTGTTTATGCTTTTCCTTATCGTAGGCATTATGGGGCATAAATAAGTAAACTTCAGAGGCAGCCCAGGGCCCAGGGAAGCTGTGGGCTACAGCGCTTGTCATACTTCCATCAAAGCCAGAGCTGGTTAGCTCTCTTCATTCGAAGTGGTGTCTACGTTCACCGCTTTGGACCAGAATTAATGAATCAGCTATTGATTAGATTCCGCTCTAACCAATCCACCAAGGCAAACAAATGAACTACCCAGGGCACGTGTAGGCCATGGCCAGACATGTCCGGGCTATCGATCAGTAGTTAGTATTCTTTGGGGATCCAGAAGCAGTTGATGACAATATGACAAGTATGGAAACTGATGCAGAAACAGCACGTTTCCGGAGGAGGAGGTTGGAGAATCTGATCTTTACATGTGTGGTGAGGCATCCTTGGTTTCCATGTAAGAGGAAAACACGTGTCAGTGCTTGCACTGAAGATGTTGCTGTCAAAAGCCAGGTGAGAAAGGCCAACAGCGAAGATCATGCACTCCAGATGAGCAATCCAACACGGGGATGTGCTGTTAAAATTTCACTGAGAGGTTTTCCTATAAGCGTTGTAGAGTGAAGGAGTATTTGGACATGAACTCTGTTATATCTTGGCTGTGGTAATATTGACACAACTCTACACAATGGTCAAAACTCATAGAAGGTGGAGCAAAGAAGAGCATATCTTACTGTGTGGAAATAAAAAATAGAATGTAAAATGCAAGAGAATAAAAAAGAAGCAAATGCAGGAAACCCGTGATCTTTCCAGAATCTTCATTCATTGTTGAAACTAGGGGGTTCTCTTCACATCCTTGTCAGTTTTTAACTTTTTCCCTTCACAAAGTCTCAAACTGCTTTTATTGTAAGCCCAAATGCAAGTGACATTTGATTGAGTATGGAATGATAGGATGAAATACAGGTTTCTTTTTAATTCAGAATTTGGAGTCATTGTATTTTTGGCCATGAATGCTGCTGGTTTAGAAGATGGACAATGTTACTCAAACTCTAATTTCCTGTTATCTTCCAGGAAATCCTGGATTTGGAAATTTCCTGACAATGTCCCTTTATGAGGCTCTTTAAAAAATATATATATTTTATTAATTTTTTTACAGAGAGGAAGGGAGAGTTAGAAACATCAGTCAGCTACCTTCTGCACATTCTGTACTGGGGATGTGCCTGCAACCAAGGTACATGCCTTGACCAGAATCGAACCTGGAACCCTTCAGTCCACAGGCCGACGCTCTATCCACTGAGCCAGACCAGTTAGGCTGGGGCTTTTTATGTGGTGCTTTTTTTCAGTGATTATGCTGATATCTATAGACTCTTCTTCATCTGTTTAGTTCTGGAATATTTTCTTATCATTTATTTCACCTCCCCGCTTTTCTGCTTTCTCTTCTGGAACTCTTATTATCCACATACTAGATATCCTGGAAATTTTTCCCAAATTTCCTCAATAATTACTTTCTTTTTGTTGACATCTTTGCTTTTTATTGCACTTTTAGAGACTTTCCTGTTACTTCCAACATTTTAATTCAGCTGTTACACTTTTAATTCTAATGAGGTCCTCTCCCCAACTTGCACTTTATATTTTTTATCCAAGTAAATTTTTGTTCCATAAATAGACAATCTTTTTTTTTAATTTCTTTGAGCCTATTATATATATTTTTTTCTTATTTAACATTACCTCTGTGTTTATTGAATTATTTCTCTTCATTTATTTTGGTCCATTTAATCTTTGAGAGCTTCGTACCGAAAAAACTGAACCAAAGCTTTCTATATAAGTGGGGTTTGCAGATTGATATGCTTCCCTATGAATATCTTTTCCATTAGGGGATCCCACCTGCAAAATTCTGGAAATATTTTATTTGGGGCCATGCAAGCTTTTCTAGAGAAGAACGTCCAATTTCCCGCTAGGGCATTTATGACTAGATACTTCCTCTTTATCAAGTTTTCACCTTGGCCTCTACTTGAGCTTTCCACTGTGCTCAGGAGCCCTTTACCCAAAGCACCTCTGTTCTTTATTCTCTAGAGCAGTGGTCGGCAAACTCATTAGTCAACAGAGCCAAATATCAATGGTACAACAATTGAAATTTCTTTTGAGAGTCAAATTTTTTAAACTTAAACTTATTCTAACGCCACTTCTTCAAAATAGACTCCCCTAGGCCATGGTATTTTGTGGAAGAGACATACTCAAGGGACCAAAGAGCAGCATGTGGCTCTCAAGCCACAATTTGCTGACCACTGCTCTAAAGAATATAGACTTCTGATCTTTGGGAGGTGGACTATGCCACACAAAGGAAGATAAACCGACACCTGGGTGCATAATATAGAGGTCTAAACCTTGAATTCTGTGACGGTTAATTTTGTATGTCAACTTGCCTGGGCCACAAGGTACCGCGATATTTGGCTAAACCGTCTTTCTGGGTATTTCAGGTTGTTTCTGGCGAGATTAGCATCTGAATTGGTGGATTCCTGAAAGAAGGTAGCTCTCCTCAAGTAGGTGGGAATCACTCAATCAGCAGAGGGTCTGAACAGAATGAAAAGGTGGAGGAAGGGAGAATTCCGCCCATCTGCTCACCCCCTTGAGCTAACCCATCAGTTCTCCACTCCCAGGCCTGGGCTAGGATTACCACCATCAGCTCCTCCGAGTCTCAAACCTCTGGACTTGAACTTGGTCTAAAGCTTTCCTGAGTCTTCACTTTTGGTTTTGTTTCTCTGGAGAACCCAGGGTAATTATAGTTTCCAACCACTTTTTCATCAGAGTTTCAGCTAATCCTGGGATTTCTGCTTTCAAACTCATCCCATCTTCCCCGTCTTCACAAGCCTCAAAGCTTGTAAGACCTCAGACACTTGGATTCCCTGCAGTGCAAATTAGCTTGTTTTATGTCATTATCCCCTCTGCCAACCAACACTTTGGTTGTCTATTTCTCCACTAAACAATCATTTGCCTCTCCCTGCCAAACGCTGCTTCCAGAATTGTGTCCAAATCTCTCTTCTATTATCTACGCTGTCATTTTCCTTGCTCAGTTGTTTAATATCCTTCCTAATGTTTTTGCCATCAATTTAATATGTTTGGGGATAAGCAATCATCAACCATGACTACAAAATATTTTCCCTCAGTTACCATCTGCAAGAATCTCCTGAAAGCAAGGGAAATATTCTAGAGACAGAGACACATACGGGAATTTGTTAAATTTCTAACAAAGCTTACATATTATGTTTAGTTCCATATAATATGTACCCTAAGTTATATTCCATTGTGCCACTCACCTGAGTCATGGAGATGCTAACTAGGAATTTGACAATCTTTGCCCCCACCCCTCAGTCTGATTCTTCCTTAAATTCTTTATGACTGATCTCAACTATCACATCTTCCATGATGCCTTTACTGGTGATTGTGGATAGAGTTTGGTATTTTCTCTTTCCACATTTCTTGCACCTTGTGAATTTGTTGCAGGTTTTCACATTGTCCTAGAAACATTTGTTTAGCACAGTGTCTCCCAGGGTAGGTTGGAACTGTGAACATTTAGAACCATGCCTTCTTCTTCGTTGTATTACGTTTGCCTCTTTCATGATTGTAGCCACAGATGTGTTTGCTGAAAGACTAAAGGTCTCCAGTGTCTATTTAACTTGACCATTTTCCCCCTGGACAGTAAGCAATCCTCTGAAAGGTTGAGGGAAACCTCCTGAGGAGGTTATCAATTAATTAGCACACCACCCATCAGATGGATATCTCTCATGTGTCTGAGAGAAGTTGTGCCTTAGGAAGAGATATGATTTTGCCTTGCACAGCTAAGAACCCAATTACGTGAGTTTTTCTAATTCCTTTTAACCACTTGTCCCCTAAATTAGTACAGGCATTTTTAAACTTATTTTTAAAAAGACCTAAAATTTTTACTATGCTTTAAAGGAATCCTTCAGAACTGAAATATGTTAGAATAGATTATTTTATTCAGTGTATGTGCATGTGGTATGTGTGTGTGTGTGTGTGTGTGTGTGTGTGTGTGTGAAGGGTAATTCATTAGGCTGGAGCAAACGTAGGTTTACAGTTGTTCATATGAAAAATAATACAATAACGAACAAATAATAATAATAGAGTAATCTGTGTGTTTTGCGTACTTACAATTGTAAGTCTACTTTTGCCCACCCCTGTATGATGTGAAAAGTGCCCAGACTTATATCTCTTGCCTCCACTTGATATAGACGAATGAACAACTGCTATCTCACTAGAATTGTGAAATCATGTTAAATCTCCTTTTTAGTATTTTTGCTATTGCTAATTTTGAATTGAAAACAGACGCACTTTAAACTTACGGCCATTTGTCAACAACAAAAGCCTACAAAAACAACAAAAGGATTCTACCCCAAACCTGATAAAATTGGTAATGGCTATCCAAACATTATCTCCCTCATTTATTTTACAGATATTTGTAGCTTTGGGGCAATCTGATAGAGGGAAGTCTAATATTTTCAAAGAGCTTCAGTCAGAAGGGAGTCGTTCTAATTAAAATTGCATTCCGTGTCTCACAAAAGGATTCACTGAAGGACACATTGAAATAAAGACACTCTTTCATGCTCTCAGCGTTTGTTCACAGGTTACTAAATAAAGAGAAGCAAAGCTGGGCAAACAGGGACAGGGGCATCAAAGCGTCAATGTCATGGGACATGCCCAGTGAGGATCAACCAAATAATGTCAAAAATTCACTCTACACACACATTGATAGCAACTTCTTAAATGACATTGTCATGGCTGGGATGATAGCTTATATTTTGATTTTCATTGTTTAATGATCAGTTCTTTAGATTGGATGACAAAAAAAAAAAAATGTGTACCTCGAAGTGATGCTATGAATTGTGGGTGTTGGCATATCGCTCGGAGTGTCTTCCATGGTGGTGACCTGGGTTCCCTTGCTTTTCACACAGGCATATTCTGTGCAGACTTCGACCTGCAAATAGTAATTTAGAAAAGCGGGGATCCAATTATTTTCAAAATCCAGATTGTCAACGACTGAATCTCACCCACCTTCATGTCATATGAATCTCTTAACAGCCTGTCGGGGTTAATTAAATATTAATTTTTGGTGTTAATTGACTCCAGTGGGACAAGTCATGGAGTGCAGAAGTGGGCTCAGGACAATTGATTTAGTGACTTAAATGGTGATGTGTAGTCCCTCTTTCCAACTATTCGGAAAGAGCCAGACATATTGATCTATTCAGAGCCCAGGTAAGGGAGGGAAGATGCGTACGGGCCAGTTTGCAAACATAATAGCCATCACTGTTTACTGCTCTCAGAGCTATAACAGGTAGTATAATAATGGTACCTTCTGGAAGTGCTGACATGTTCCAACAAATGGCCTAAATATGAATGTCTAATAAAAAACAAACAAAAAACACAAACACACAAGACCTAGTGAAGCCTTCCAATATGGCTGAGCTATTTTATATTCATTTGATCCAGATGCAATTATATTTTTACCTTTCCTCAGTAGAAAATCATCATTTAATTTTTTAATTCTGCCCCCCACGGCTGAAGAAAAACCAAGGAGGGTTTAAAAATTGGTCCGTCAAACATTATTAAAACAAAAGAACACGTTCAGCAAGAGGAGGAGGGAGAATTGAATGTACAAAAGATTGAGGCTGGAACATCCAAGAAATGACATCATTCTGTTCTCAATTCAAGGATAAACCAAAGAGGAACTAACTGTTCCTTTTCCAATGCTAATTGACTTCCATTCATTGATGCCAAAGAGTATTTTGAGGTGATATCTAGTAGATATTTAAACACTACCAAGACTGTCCAATTAAACCCCAAATCACCTAAAGGCAGAGGAACTGAAAATATACCTGCTGATAATGGAATTAATGACAATAAAACTTCATGCATATTAGGGAACATTTGACTCTGTGCATAATGAGGAAACTCAAAATCAACTCAACTGAATTTATTATGGAAATGATACGTGCCAAATACATGATGATGGGTACTTGCAGCAATAACTTCCCTGAGTCCTCACAATTCCATTTTCATATGTTTGCAAACTGAGGGTCAGAGAAACCAGGGAATCTGACTGAGTTGGTAGGACGGGGGATACCCTATCGCCTTGTCCTCCAAATATAAAGTATACTTTATGTTCTAAGCAACATAGGGGTATTCAAATGAATCTCTCCAGAAGTTCTTAATTTTGACTTTGGAGAAATAAGTCAGTATTTTTTTCTCATTCTTACAAATGCTAAGATAACTCGGGTGAAGTCATGGAAATCATGGGGGAATTAATAATAATAACTGTCACTGTCCTCAACACAAGTTTCCCCATATCATCATCACTCTCTTCTCTCCAGGGACTCACCTGTTTGCCCACCGTGCACAGATTTAACCCCAATCAACTTCCCTCTTTTCTCTCTCCTTCCCCACCCAACACATCACCTGTAACCAAGATGGAAGGTCTACACTTGGGAGACACACCCCGGCATGTTTTATGTAACATACCCACCAGCTCAGCGATCAAACAGCCATGTTCGCACCTGAATGTCATAGGCAGTGAAGGGAGACAGGCCTGGGAGGAGGAGGGACCCAGGCACGTCCATCCTGGCCCTGTGGAGCCGGCCGTTCACATAGAGGGAATATTCACTGACGACGCCATTTGGGCTGGAAGGCGGTGACCAGATGACACGTACAGCTGTGCTGTTGACGACGACAACCTCTGGAGGAGACATGCCCTGAGGCTCTGGAATGAAAGGGGAAAAATGGAATAAACTCCAGCTGTCTCTGCAAAAGCACTTATTAGAGCGCATGCAGATGAGTCTTCGGGTCCCGAGAAGGGGGCGTTGCTCACGGGCTCTTGGCTGATGAAGTTATCACAGGCCTATTATACTCTCAGTTAGAAACCCCGAGAACTGGTAAAAGGCTTTCCACCACCGGCATAGTTCTAATCTTTGATGCTCTGTGGCCAGTGGGGTATGATGATAAATGGTCCACCCGTCTGCACCACTAACACATAGCTGTTATTTGTCTCCTCTCCCATCCCTTCACTTCCTATCTCCCAGGAAGGGAGATGGGGAGGAGAGAAGGAAATTCGCTCCTTAAGCAAAAAATAAAGCTCAAATACATCGAGGCTGGTGGGACGTGAAAAATCATTTGCTGTGACTAGCTTGTAACTCGGGCAATGTGAAGCGATAATGCAATATTGTCATTATGTAAATGATTTCGAATGTTGATTACCATAGGTAATGATGAAATCCAGCATTGGGGCGGGGGGGGGGGGTGGATCTCGCTTGGCGTTAAATTACGCAATTATTCGAGCGTGTCAGAAATAACTATTCGGAGACCTATTTTTATCTTAAGAACCCATCTTAACTGGTTGAAAAATCGTCCTTGTGATCCGTTCTCTTTTATAAACAAAAGGTGCCGACCTTTGCCTCCTCTGAGGGAAATGGGTCCCTCACTCAAAGCGCTCTCCTAATGACCTGGAACACTTGCCCGGGAGGTAATGATATTATAATGTTTATAATGAGACTTTAGAAAGCCAAAAAGATTAGAAGGACCATTCGGAACTCATTTCAGATGCACAAGTTGCTTTTCCCTGCGTCCTCCCCGTCGCTAGCCGGCTGTGGAGTGAGTCACAGGCCATTTTTCTCAGGGGCTGAACTTCCACCCACCATGTCTGGTGACTCAGGGAGGGCCCTCGCTGGGCCTGGCTGCCTCGTTGAAAAGCATACTGTTCCTCAGAGCAAATCTTTGGGGGGAGGGGGGAAAAAAAAGTCTCTAAATGTCACCATGTATTGATGGGAACTCGGCTCCAAACTGAGCATCCTCGGAATAGAACAGGAGCAAACGGGGCTAATGTCCCATTATGAGAGCCCAGCCCGCTGTCTCAGTGGGACCGCGTATTGATCCGCCACTCGATGACAGCAAGCACTTAAGATTTTAGCCCTGACCCCCTTCCCTCCGACGCCGGAAATTTTATAATGGAGGGATGACTGGTCTCGGCCTCGGCGAGCATCAATCAATTTCCCTCGCATCCATGAAGCCCGAGCAAGCATCCCTTGAAACCTGGACTCACCCCCATTGGGAGTGGTTGCGTACAGGGCATCGCTGGTGATGCTGTGGACGCCGTTGAAGACGGAGATCAAAATCCGATACTCCGTGTTTGGGCTTAAGTGGCCAAGGACATGGGCGTTTACATCCGGGAGGATTTTCAGAGATCCGTTGGAGGTAGCAGAACTCCAAAAAAGCGTATAATACTCAACGTCACCTTGTAGGTCTTGAAAAGCTGTTAACGATAAAAACACAACACCTTCAATGTGGCTGACCTAAAAGGGCCTCATGGGGGAAAAGACAGAATAAACTCTATGATTTGCTACTCCTAGAATGGATGAAAGAAAGCATAGGGAACCTTCCTTATGGCTGCAATTAAAAAAATATATATTTTTATTGACTTCAGAAAGAAAGGGAGAGAGGGAAAGAGATAAAAACAATGATGAGAGAGAATCATTGATTGGCTGCCTCCTGTATGTCCCCTACTGGGGATGGAGCCCACAACCCGGGAATGTGCCCTGACTGGGAATTGAACCATTACCTCCTGGTTCAAAGGTCAATGCTCAACCACTGAGCTATGCCAGCCTGGCAAGAGAACAATTATTAACATCACAAGAAGTAGATGGCCCTTGCCCAGAAGCATGACTAGTTAATATCCTTAGGAGAGTAGGCTGCATAGGGAGGAAAATGATTATGCAACAATCCTTCCCATCGCTGACCCGCCTCCATGAGTTGACCTTGGCACCCACAAACAGTTACCGGAAACATGTCTACGGTGTGAGTGGGAATATCAGCAGATTGCATTGCCTACATCCCGCAGGTCAGAGGTGCGGATGGACCAGGTAATGAACCTCAGAGAGCTGCGTTAGATCTATTAGGCCTGTCAGTTTTTATAAGCAGGCTCTCTTCAGGCCTGCAGGTCTACAGGAGGGGCCTACAGTGGGAAATTCAGCGGCCGGACCCCAACGGAAGCATCCAAATGTCAGCTGGGGCAGAGGGTGTCTACTTTTATGAGGAGGCACTTAAGATGGACCAGGCATGCCAGAACTGGTTTGGCTCAGTGGATAGAGCATTGGCCCGAGAACTGAAAGGTCCCAGGTTTGATTCCAGTCAAGGGCATGTGCCATGGTTTGTGGGCACATCCCCAGGTGGGGGTGTGCAAGAGGCAGCTGATTGATGATTCTCTCTCATCAATGTTTCCAACTCTCTATCCCTCTCTGAAAAAAAATCAATAAAATATATTAAAAAAAAAAAAAAAAGATGGACCAGGAAGGGAAAGAACTAGAGAGGAAGAGGGAGATGAGAGAAAATATATTCTACTGTACATGAGACTCCAGCTCCAGATAAAAACTGTGTATTTTCCCCAGAGGTGTCTCAGAGGGTATCATAAGTGTCAACTGACTGACATTCTTTCATTTAAATGGCTTAAGATTCCAAAAGAAGGGGCTCCTAAGACCTTATAAACCTAGAATTTTTCAAAAATTGGGTGACTTACTGGCACCGTAGATCAACATAACCGGTACTAATTTTAATTTACAATGAATGTCACCGGATACTGGTTTCAATTCATAACTGATACAACATTGGGGCAGATTCACACAGAGGTTCTAAAATGAAATAGAAAGTGTGTCTCCTCTTAGGCTTTAACAAAACCCAAGACTGGATCAGAATCCCAATGGGGAGTAATTTCACACCTTTCTGTATTATAGTGGAGACAACCCGAGTGGGTGCAGTGTTCTTGCGTTACACGTATACTTGAATTGGGGCTTTGCAAGTCCAGTATTTCTCAAAATTTGGTAACAATCTAGCAAGTTTTAATTCAATTACTTGCCAGATTTGAAGTTATGCTAATAGGAATGATTATATATATATTTTTTTTTATTGATTTCAGAGAGGAAGGGAGAGAGAGATAGAAACATCAAAGAATGAGAGAATCCTTGATCAGATGCTTCCTGCACACCCCCTACTGGGGACTGAGCATACAACCAGGGCATGTGCTCTGACCAGGAATTGAACCATGACCTCCTGGTTCATAAATTGATACTCAACCACTGAGCAACACTGGCTTGGCATTTTTGTTATTTTCTGGTGGAGATAATGGATCTCGGTGAATTAAAGGTCAGCTCTTAAATGCTCCTCTACCGACCAAGGAGATCTGAAATTTCAGCTCCTGCAGTTTCTAAAGTTGCAGGGGAAGACTGACTGGATCCCTCTGCAAACCCTCCTAACCGCCTGCACAGAGGTGATCTGAATGGGGCCAGGTGGGCCCTGTGTCACTGAAGCACATCCTGGCTGATAGCCAGGCTCCCTTTCCTGTCTCGGGCTGGAATCCCGCCTATGACCAGGGTTGAGGATGACACACTGGGAAAACTCACATTACTGCCACCCTAGGAACCGGCTCTCGCTAATACAGTATGAGTAACAAGATGGGGGGCCGAGTTCTCTGCAGGGAAGTGCCCATACAATGGGCTGCTGTTCCCAATGGATACCGGGGCATTTCCATCCCAGCTGCAGTCGAACCCAAAAGGGACAGCGCAAGGGAGAGAAGGCCCAGGAGGATGGGGGAAGAGGAGAGAGGCAGCCTCTGAGGAACAGCACAGGGACCTCAGCTATTGTTGTGTTGGCTTTGGAACCTGTTCATTTCAGATTCACGGTGGTATCGTGTGTTCAGGGGAAATTATCACACGGTGAGCAGCATGCTTACTTGGCTTGTCCCACCGCACGTCCAGGGCCGAGTGGTTGAGGGCAGTCACGGAGCCCCTGGCTCCCCTCTGTGGAGGGCCAGCCAACGTGGTCACCATCACTTCCTGGGTCGGTGTAAAACCCACGCTGTTGTGGACAAAAAATTTATACTCGTACGTGGTGAACCTGCAAGGTTTGTAGAAGAGATACATATAAATGTCTTTCACAGGAAACAAGACACAATTTCCTTGTTCCTCACAAAACACAGGATTTTTTTTCTGCACAAAATGCACAATTTTCTTTTTCCTCTTAACAATGTACATTATCTTCTTTTTCTACACACACACACATCCTTATTTTTTGTAATTCTTGAGCCTTAACTAAAGGCTCAGGAAAACATTTATTAGGACCACTAAGCACAGACGGCTAGTAAACCAGTGTGCTTTATCATCTCCCCCTCGCACTGCTTTGGGAAGTGATGAGGATTAAGACCCATTTAAGTTGCAGGTGCAAATCTAGCCAGTCTTTTATCTGCATTCCATCTAGAGTTTCACAGTCCCCTTTATGGAAACTCACCCATTTTCATATGTCAGAATCTCTCCTACCATCTTCTTCCTATACCTATGCTCCTTGCCCACATCTCAGTGGCAGAGAGAGAAACCCTTATATAAATCCTAACTGGGAAGGAAGTGAGCAACAATCCCCAATGGCTGAGAGTCTGGCCACAGTGAGCCCTAGTCTGCCTTGGTGGGAAGATAGTAACTTGAGTTAACCCTTTGGAAACGGAATCTTGCTTTGTAGGTGGAGGAAGCCTGAGGCTGTGATGGGGAGTTTCCAAGTCACACATTAAATGGAATTGAACCTGGGACCCTTCAGTAAGAGGCCCGATGCTCTATCCACTGAGCCAAAGGCAACAGGGCTATGGTTTTTAGCAAGTGATAAATAATCTACATGACTAAGACACGTGAGAAGTAGTAATAATAGTATTTATTGGCTATTTAATGTGTATTAAAATGTTTCTACATGTCTTATCTCATTAGTTCCTTACAATTACTAGAAAGTGCTATGATGAGACCTATTTTGAAAAATATATATTTTTTATTGATTTTTTTACAGAGAGGGAGGCAGAAAGATAGAGTTAGAAACATCAATGAGAGAGTCATCAATCAACTGCCCCTTTCGTGCCTCCTACTGGGGATGTGCTTGCAACCAAGGTACATGCCCTTGACTGGAATCAAACCCGGGACCCTGCAGTCAGCAGGCTGACACTCTATCTACTGAGCCAAACTAGTTTCGGTGAGACCTATTTTGAAAAGGAGGAAAGAAAGGCTCAAGGAGTTAAATCATTTGTTTAAGTCGTCAAAATAGTAGGTGGGGGAGTACAAATTCAAACATGGATAGTCTGATCCTGGAGACAGCTCTTCTAACTATCATAGGGAAGATAGCAGTAACGCCAACGGTTGGTAAGCTGATCTGTCTTGTCTTGGCATATCACTGGGTTAAACTTGAGGTATTTTTCTAGTGGAGGAGATAGATTTTTTACTTACACATCCAAACAGTCTCACCAAATTTCCTGTGTCACCACTACTAGGAATTGGAAGGATGGGGAATTGGGGTTAAGAGGGTAGCTTCGTTTCATTCTGTGACAATCGAATGAAACGAAGCTAATGGCTCACATGGGAATTGAACCTGAGACCTCAGCTTCATTAGCTCTCCCCCCTGAGTAAAACACTTTTAGTTGTGTTTTACTCCACAACATGGCTTAAAAGAAATTTAGCTAAGGTCAGGGTGCCTAATCTCCTATAAAATTTGAATTTTTCTTCCATATATCTAATATTATATATTAAGTAATCTTTATGACTTTAAAGTGAGTCATTTTTTGGCTCTTTTCTATAAGTGAAATTAATGGCAACAGCTGGCAAAAAATAGATGAATTGTAAATAAATTTTATAAGTCCTATGTCTTCTAGTGGTACACAAAGCTATTTCATAATTTAGGAATGGTGAAATGCACAATTTATGACTGTGTAAAAGAAATGTAGGTCACATAGATATGTGTAATTAGAATGACCATTTTCAAAGTGATATTATAATTTTAGAGATAGCTTTAGAGCTTATCTGCTTCAAATAATAAAATTAGCTGCCACATTTTACAGATAAGAAAACTGAGGCCCTTCGAAGGTAAGTGGCTTTGCCTAAGGACACACAACTAGTTAACATGACTAAGTGAGTCTCCAGTTTCCTCATTTCTCATATTAAATTCTCACCACTACTCATGTTTTATTTAAATGAGAAATCGGTAGGCATCTTACTTGATGTCTTTAGCTTTCCTGGTGAAGTTAAAATTTAAGGAAATAGGATCTTGAAATCTCTTAGATAAAATACTTCCTTACACTGTTTTCATTGTACCTAAAGCCTAATCTTTATGCAAGTATACAGACCTATGACTCTGTCAGTTTATACATATTTTACTTTACATTTGAAAAGAATGTGAGTGTGCTTACAGTGTATTTAAAGTCACTTCAGGTATATTGGTTTTTGAGATGGATTTAGATGTTGTTATTATCAAACTAGAGGCCTGGTGCACAAATTTCATGCACTCGGAGAGGGAGGTCCCTCAACCTGGCCTGGACCCCTCGGGGGATGTCCACCTGCCAGCTTAGGCCCAGTCCCTCAGAGCCTAAGCTGGCAGGCAACCCTCTCACAGTCTGGGGCCCCTCACTCCTTACTGCCCACCTGCAGCCATGAGCCTGCTGCGCTTGCCAGCCGTGAGCCCAGCTTCTGGCTGAGCAGTGCTCTCCCTGTGGGAGCGCAATGACCACCAGAGGGCAGCTCCTGTGTTGAGTATCTACCCCCTGGTGGTCAATGCACATCATAGCAACCGGTCATTCTGCAGTTCAGTCGATTTGCATATTAAGATTTTATTATATAGGATAGAACATTTCCCTTAGCTAATAATAAATACTTTTCAAAGAAAAATGCTTCACATATACATATTCATGCAAAACTGAAGTATATCTTTTCAAAATATTGTGTTCCCTATGTTTGTCTTGAAAAAATATACAATTTCAAATCCTGTAGGAAACAGTTGACATCTGAACAGTGAACTAATACTTATATTGGGTCTATACTGTAACTAGTAAAACCAATTGTTTGAAGGCCAATTTAGAAAATCTGGACTGTCCCAAGAGTTCTTCCCTAAATGACTAATTTGTTGAGACCATCCTCAAGCCCCTTCCTTCACCAATACACAGAAAATGGCAAACTTGTTGCATTATAAACATGACTATGGTGTTTTTCTTTGTAAAACATAATATATATGAAAATCTTATTTCCAGAACCATACACCTCTCAAGGTTCAGTTGCTATTATTCAAGTGAAGTAGAAAACCAGGTTCAGTGTAGATGCTGGTTTTTAATCTGTTTACTTACTGAGTAGATAATTTAAAGGAATGAATGGGTGGCTATTTCAGCAGATTCAATCCAAGAAGAGAGAGGGCGGGGGAGCCCAATAGGAAACTTCTAGTTTAAGACTCAAAGGATGATCACTCAGACAAGGAGATGATAGCGATGAGAGCAGCTGGGGAGCGAGGGGTGCACGTGAGCTGAGCCAGGAGAAATGCTAATGTGGACCGAGCACAGAGGCCCAGTGAGGAGGCGGTGGGACCCGAGGCCGGTGCTCTCAACAGTATTCAAGTAGAATTACTCAGTGCTGAGTCTACAGAAGTAACCTGATAGGAAACGTGTCTGCAACGTTTTCTTAAAGGATTACCTATGATGCTTTAACATTCAATTATGCTGCTTGGACTCGTGAAAGGGTAGAAATCACCCAATCCCATTAGATCTCATTTCATAGACAACAGAAGGGAAACCATAGAAAATAAGGGACTTGACTAAGGTTACCAAGCTAGTGCTCTCACAGGATGGACCAGCATCCACGTCTCCCCACTCCTCTGTGCAATCTGACATTGTCTGCTGGCTACTGCTCATTTCTCCCAATTCTAGACTGAATTCTCTCAAGTGCCCAGCTTGTTAACCAAATAATTTCCGTGGACTGTATCAGTGACTTATAACAATTATTCTCCAGAAACAGCAGACATCTGACGAGTGCCCACTGTTACCCCAGTTTCATAGATGTTCAAGATTGCCAAATTCCTCTTAATCTTACGTTTTCATGTCTTGCTGGAGCTGTCATAGAGGCGGTAAGTAACCCCAAGTTTGAGTTCCAAAGGCTCATTTTAAGACACAAATGTGAAGCGGTCTGTCTGTTTCAGCCCCATGACTAACGGGGCAGATAGAGACCAAACACGTTTCACTGCGTAACTGATAACACGCGCTCACCGGGAAGACGCGGCGATACTTAACTATTCAACATGCTCCGAGCTCAGTGCTAGCACTTGTTTTCATAGTTTTGTAATCTCACCTGCTAAGACCCTTATCTTCATAAAACCGCTGGGTTCCTGAGTAAATATTGTGCCACCGATTTAAATCTTCTGGGGGATTTGATGCAAGTGGCTGCTGGATTTTACGTCTCAGAAGCTCGTATCTAAAGCAAAAGACAAGCAGAAACGTTGGGATTATCTCAACTCATGTTATTGCCAGAATTCAGGTGTTTCCTGGGATGAGTATGTGATGTGTGCATGGAAATGTAAAGAACACATCTTCATGTATGATTACAGTGTGTGTGTTTTTTTCTGAAATTATTATTTTTTCCTGACTCAAGTTTCAAATAGTCAATTATTATTATTATTTTTAAAATATATTTTATTGATTTTTTACAGAGAGGAAAGGAGAAAGATAGAGAGCTAGAAACATCGATGAGAGAGAAACATCGACCAGCTGCCTCTTGCACACCCCCTACTGGGGATGTGCCTGCAACTTGGGTACATGCCCTTGACCGGAATCAAACCTGGGACCTTTCAGTCCGCAGACCGACGCTCTACCACTGAGCCAAACCGGTTTCAGCATCAAATAGGCAATTATTTTGAAACCATCAACTACATTCGCACTTTTCTGCCATCCGTGAGAATGGTCCCACTTTAGATTTATTGCATGTCAGGTTTGCCAAGATTTTCTTGCCAGTTTCACACAAAGCAGAAATACAAAATGCTTATAAAGTTAATGATTTTCTAAAACTTCAACCGTCATTACTTTATAAAGTGATAATATTACTAACTTCACAATCTTGGTGAAGGGTCAAGCCAGTTCAGAACCACTCTTCTCTTTCTGGCTATCTGTACCCCTTACCACATTCTCTACAGATTCCCAGGTAATCACAATATTCCAAAGAATTATGTGCTGGCGTTGGGATTTTGAGACACATTTGTGTAAATGTGTCCTTTAGAACATGCATCAAATTTTCCTGACATATAATAAAAATACACTTTGAAAATTAAGGGAAGGAGTATGTAAAAAATCATTACAGAATAACGGTTGATGTTTCACAGGTTTTTAGTTTTTCACAAAATTAAGATATAGCCTGGCTGGTGTGGCTCAGTGGTTGAGCATCAATTCATGAACCAAGAGGTTGCTGGTTCAATTCCCAGTCAGGGCACATGCCCGGGTTATAGGCTTGATCCCTAGTAGGAGGCATGTGCAGGAGACAGATGGAAATTTCTCTTTCATCGATGTTTCTATCTCTCTATCCTTCTCCTCTCTTCTCTCTTTCAAATCAATAAAAACATATTTAAAAATTAATAAGTTTCTATCTTGATGAACTTGTACGGTTCCATCTAAGTCAAGATACATAAAATGCAATTGTATGAAATTTATGAGTGGGGGATAGCCGATAAGGAATTGATTCTATGTTCATACATGAGTTACAGCCTCCTTCCTTCCTTCCTTCCTTCCTGGAGAGATGAGCCCACAGCAAAATCCAAAGCACAGGCCCTTTTTCTTACCTCAAATCAGGTCCATTTGGCCTGGATGGTGGCTGCCAAGAAACCCCAGCGTTCGATTCACTGAGTGGAACCACGGACGGCGGCTGCACACCTTGAGGTGGGGAGGGGGGAGTTGTAACGTGGGTAGGAGAACTCTCTGTGCATCCTCCTAGATGCCCACGCCCCCCTGAGCAAGCCACGATGCTGACCGAGTAATCGGTGAAAGGAGTCAGACCAGAGATGACGTGGCTTAACGCTGCAGGAGTGACATTCGTTATTGTGACGTGAGGGTCGGGCATACGGATCTCGTAGCTGAGCATGTCTCCATTCTGGATGAGAGGGGGCTTCCACGTGACCTGGAGAAGATCAATAGAATCAGGAACAGAGCAACTGAAGTTCACCAGGACTGGAATGTCGCTCTGTCTGGTTTTCAGTGAAGTTGCTTGTTAAATGCCTACTTTTTTTTAAAATATATTTTATTGATTTTGTACAGAGAGGAAGGGAGAGATAGAGAGCTAGAAACATCGATGAGAGAGAGTCATCAATCAGCTGTCTCTTGCATACCCCCTACTGGGGATATGCCCGCAGCCAAGGTACATGCCCTTGACCGGAATCGAACCCGGGTCCCTTCAGTCCCCAAGCCGACGCTCTATCCATTGAGCCAAACCGGTCTTGGCTAAATGCCTACTTTTTAAAAAAATATATCTATTATTGATTTTTTTTTTTTTTTTTTTTTTTACAGAGAGGTAGGGAGAGGGATAGAGAGCTAGAAACATCAATGAGAGAGAAATATTGGTCAGCTGCCTTCTGAACACCTCCTACTGGGGATGTGCCTGCAACCAAGATATATGCCCTTGACTGAATTGAACCTGGGACCTTTCAGTCTGCAGGCTGACACTCTGTCCACTGAGCCAAAACAGTTTCAGCAAATACCTACTTTAAAAAATATATATATTTTTATTGATTTCAGAGAGGAAGGGAGAGAGGAAGAAAGAGATAGAAACATCAATGATGATGTTCATCCTGCACAGCCCCTATTGGGAATCGAGCTGCAAACTGGACATGTGCCCTAACCTTGAATTGAACCATGAATCAAACCATGACCTTCTGGTCCATGGGTCACTGTTCAACCACTGAGGCATGCCAGTCGGGTGCAAATGCCTATTTTTGCATGAGACAGAGGTGAGGGTTTGGCAATTAGCAATCTCCAAGAACTAAGGGAAGTGCCTTTCCCTGGGTTTGGCTTTCCAGACCATCAGACCAGTACACACCTTGGTGACTCATCGCCAGGTGGGGGACCTGGCGCACACAGAACACACACGGAGACAATTCACACATCCATGTGCATCCACGGGGCAGTGAGCAGCAGGGGCTAATCATCTTCCTGTTGATAACTCAATTACATGAAACGTCAGAACCCCTTGCTTCACATCATGAGCGTGCCCTCTAAAAGTGTAACTACTTTTACTTTATTTTTGGGTGGCGATGGGGGATCATTGCTTGCATTTTCTGAGGCTGCACACTTGGTAGCAGGCCTCATCGATAGATGTGACGTCATCACGTCCCCTATACAAAGGCAGAGCTGTGTGACGGGCATCATTCTGGATTCTCTCCAACAGATATTTCATAGGCAGGCCTATATTTCACTTGTGCATAATGTAGAAAGTAAAAATACAACAACAACGTCTATTCTCAAAGATAAGAGATGTACAGAGAGCTTTGACAAAGGCGAGCAAAAGATGACTATTTAACTCATGGACTTGAGCATCAGACGAAACAACAATGCTTGATATGGAATCCCATGTGCAGGGGTCCTTTTCTGTTCTGGCTAAATGCTGCAGAGGCATATCGCAACACATTCATGTTCTTGGAGGAAAAAGACCCTGGAAAAAAAGTGCACAGGCCATGAAAAATAGCCCTCATACGTACACCACCCTCGTTCATCTCTTATTGATGCCTCTCGATGTCCCTGACATTTTAGAGTCTATCTTTCAGCTCCTAAATAGACTATAAGCTTCCTGAGAGCAGGCCCAAGTCTGGGTCCCATGTACTGCCATGCCCGCAGAGCTCAGTAAGTAACTGTGATTATGGCTGACTGAAATATATATTTTGCCTCAGCATGCAAACATTTAAAATTTTTAAAAGACACATTTCTGCAAATGGGTATATGAATTTTCTACATTTGTAATCTCATACAAAATCAAAGTCAGAAGGGAATAATAAAAAAAAAAATAACAAGAGCCCGGCTGGTGTTGCTCAGTGGTTAGGCATTGACATATGACCCAGGAGGTCACGGTTCAATTCCATGTCAGGGCACATGCCAGGCTTGTAGGCTTGAGCCTCAGTATGAGGCATGCATAAGGCAGGCAATCAATGATTCTCTCTCATCACTGATGTCTCTCTCTCTTTCTTCCTCTCTAAAATTAATTTAAAATATTTTAACAAAAAAAGTAGGCGAGAATGATGATTAAGACTCCATTCTTTTTACGTTGGTTCAAGTACACCCCTTCGCAAAGCCGTGCCTGGGCACGATCCAGGTGACACCACCTTTCCTGGTGACAGCCTGAGAGACTCAGCTGATCTGTCTCTTGAGTGGGCAGAGAAGCAGAGCCTTGGGTATTGCTTCGTTCCTGAATGAGGTCACACAATCAAAGAAAAGAGGGAATTTAAAGAAAGAAAAAGGAAAAAAAATAAATCCAGGCAACTTGCTTTAGAGACTTTTTGATCATCACTGATGATTGGATGAAACAGAATTGTGCACTGGGCCATCCTTCTTCTAAAAGCATTTGTTCTTGCCGAAACCAGTTTGGCTCAGTGATAGAGCATCGGTCTGCAGACTGAAAGGTCCCAGGTTCGATTCTGGTCAAGGACATGTACATTGGTTGCTGGCACATCCCCGGTAGGGGGTGTGCAAGAGGCAGCTGGTCAATGTTTCTCTCTCATTGATTTTCTAGCTCTCTATCTCTCTCCCTTCCTCTCTGTAAAATATCAATAAAATATATTTTAAAAAAATTAAAAAAAAAAGCATTTGTTCTTTTTTCCAGGCCCGCCTATGAAATATCTGTTGGAGAGAATCCAGAATGATGCCCATCACACAGCTCTGCCTTTGTATAAGGGACGTGATGGCGTCACGTCATATGGATGGGGCCTGCTACCCAAGTTCTTCAAATAGTCACATTCCCGAATGATTAACAATTCCTGGCTTGTTTGGGGTTTTTCTTTTTTACTTTGAGTGAAGAACAATTCTTAAGATTGCCCAATACGTAGAATAAACACTGTATGCCTGACATGGACTTCCAAAAAACTTCCTTCTGGTGTGTTACCCGCAGAACTCGACACAGTCTTGATCTTCCTATCGGAAACAGGTGTTGCTTTGAACAGTCTCATATGGCAACCAAGCCATGAAGGCTTTTAAACATAGCACCGAGCGTGTGGGCTGAAATCAAATGTCTCCTCCAGTTCCCCCTGCTGAGCATCACCCAGGGCCTGGTGTGGGTGGAGGTTGAGCGCACGCGGGCGCCACGTCGATCCAAGTCATAATTTCAACAGATGAACTTTGCTGTTTATGCAAATGTCCTTTGTGTTGTGCTCTGGTGAGCAAGCTACTGTAGCGAGGCTTTTGGCAGGACGACAAGCCCGGAGCCATGGAACCATGTGTGTATTTACACAAAAGAGGCTCCGAAGCTACACAACTCCCTCCTGTTTGGTTACACTAATTTCCCTTGAATGGAGTTTGTATGCCAGCCAAGACAATGGCAGTTAGCCCGTCCTCTGGAGCGTTCCCCGGAGGATGGAGGGGGAATAACGGAACCGCTTTCTGGATCGCCTGGCAATGCCCCGATTTAATGCCTCTCCCCATCGTTTTGATTCTTTGATCATTAAGGAAATATATCCGAATTTGGGGCGCTGGGACTTGGGTTGCTATGCTAATGCAGGGCTCCGTGTCTCCCCGGCCCCTCTCGTTCTCTGCTCTATTTAAACCTGGCGTGGCGGTTAAGCTAAGCATCCCATCGTGGTATTCAGAGTATTTGAGGTGTGCGAGGGCCCGTGCAAGCATCGCCACGAGGTATAATTACGGGGACACGGGGAGAAATGAAAGGTCTGCATCGCGTTCAGGAGCATTTGGGCCAAGGGCCAA
This sequence comes from Pipistrellus hanaki, assembly GCF_964339955.1. Lineage (NCBI taxonomy): Eukaryota > Metazoa > Chordata > Mammalia > Chiroptera > Vespertilionidae > Pipistrellus > Pipistrellus hanaki. The sequence goes on along the minus strand of NC_140522.1, from coordinate 7,651,212 downwards.
AACCCAGTGAGTGCAAACCACCACCAACGTGCGCGCTTTGTCAGCAGGTGGCTCTGCTCGACGCAGAGTCCATCCTGGGTCAGGCCTGTGTCTGCAAGACAGAACACTCAGGGTCTTACCTCGGCTGCCTCGGGGCCCAGCACCCGCACTGCGGGGGGCTGCACCCCTGTGGGCCTGGAGGGCCTGGTGGTGACCTCCGCCCAGGCGCTGCTGCTCGTGCCCCCGCCGAGCGTACTCATCAGCACCCGGTACTCGTACTGAGTCCAGGGCCTGAGGGCCGGAGTCCTGTCCATGTACCGCGTGGAACCGTTTCCAGGGAGAGTCACCAAGACGCTGGCTCCTTCCTCCCCTGGGACCCTCCTCTGCAGGGTGATGTTGTCCACCAGGCCGTTGGGGTGGGCAGGGGGGTGCCAGGACAGGATCACCGATGTCGGGGTGTCGGAGAACAACTCAGGGCTCGGGATGCCCTCCGGGGCGGCGGGGGGCATCCAGACGGCCCGGGACGGTGGGGAGCGGGTGCAGCCCTCGGCGGTGCAGGCTTCTACCTGGAAGGCATAGGCGGTGTGCGGGTGCAGGCCGGTCACGGTGCGGTTGGTGGCATTTCCAGGAGCTGCCAGGAGGAGCTGGCCACGCTGGCACACGTTGTAGTGTGTGAGGACCCCGTTGGGCTTTGAAGGGCACTGCCAGGTGACCAGCATCGCTCTCGAGTCCACAGCCAGGAGCATCGGGGGGTCCACAGGCCCGGGCCCTACAGGGATGAGTGAAACCCATAAGTGATCCTGCTCAGAACGTCCCCATCTCCTGAGAACATCCAGAAGGAGCACTGGCGCTCCCACAAGGGCATGGATGGAAGGCTTGAGAGAAGTCAAGGCGGGCTGAAACCGGTGTGGCTCAGTGGATAGAGCGTCAGCCTGGGGACTGAAAGGTCCCAGGTTCGATTCCGGTCAAGGGCATGTATGTACCTTGGTTGCGGGCACTTCCCCAGTAGGGGGTGTGCAAGAGGCAGCTGATCGATGATCCTCTCTCATTGATGTTTCTAATTCTCTATCCCTCTTTCTTCCTCTCTATAAAAAAATCAATAAAATATATATTTTAAAAAAGAGGAAAAAAAAAAGCCGAAGCTGGTTTGGCTCAGTGGATAGAGCGTCGGCCTGTGGACTGAGGGGTCCCAGGTTCGATTCCGGTCAGGGGCATGTACCTTGGTTGTGGGCACATCTCCAGTGGGGGGTGTGCAAGAGGCAGCTGATTGATGATTCTCTCATCGATGTTTCTAACTGTCTATCCCTCTCTCTTCCTCTCTGTAAAAAATCAATAAAATATATTAAAGAGAGAGAGAGAGAGAGAGAGAGAAAAGAAAAGCCAAGCATCAGGACAAGGACTGGGACGGCTTTGCTCACAAATGAACCAGAAGGACTTGCTGAGAAGCACTGAGCTCAGCTGTCCTTTTCCCTTCTAAGATGCCTTTATCCAAAATCGTGTCTTTTTCTTAAAGTTCATGTGAGAAATAGCCTGAGGACTCTTTTTTTTATTTCAGCCACAGGGATACGCATCCACGGTGAGAATCAGCTGCTTCCTGCGCCTCCACACCAGGCATGGCGGCCCCAACCTTGTCATCGAACCAGGAATCAGATCAGAGACCTCTGGGCTCCTAGGTGGAAGCTAACCACTGAGCCACACTGGTGGGGCATGAGGACTCCTTTTGGAAATCAAGGCTTCAGAGAAGAGAGAGACAGGAGGGCAGTGGTACCCCAAGTTCTAGCTCCTGCCACGTTTTTTCCCCCTCTAGAGCCCCAGGAAGTAATTATAATCAATAACACCATCCTAACATACCCACAGCTTACAGCCCAGTCACCCCCTCCCCCCCCCATCCCCTTCCCGTCCACCCCATGTCTCTCACTCTACAGTCCACGTCCCGCCCAGCTCTGTTTATCATTCCCGGCCGTGTTTGGCGATTTATCTACTCCCTGTTAATATTACAGGTGATTTTTTATGGCGGCGCTGACAGAAGCTGCCGATGGAGCTCTTTCACCTGCTGATAAATAAACAATGCGCAGCGCTGACCTTTGGGGGAGCGGGTTTTGTGCTCGCTCCGCTCAGCATCCTGACTGATTCAATTACCGGGGAGGATCGGGAGGCCCCGTGCATACTGAAGAGGGCCCGCCAGATGCCCGCGAGGTGCCAAGAACACCCCCCAGGCCCTCCAGAGAGATCCCCTAATTGTAAATAATTTCGCCCGCGCGCCACCATCGAGTCACCTTGAATGCGGGGCCCCCGCACGCAGCCCGCGGAGGCAGAGTGTTATTTAAGCTTTGCTGGGCTGCGTTAAATTCCGCCGCGTGAAGGGCTGTTAAGTTTTTCAATTGAAATTTCATTTAAAATGCAGGTGCTTTTTATGATACGGAGGCTTTACGGCTCTCCAGGTACAAGCAGGAACACGGTGCAATAACACAAATCTGCTCAATCACTGATCGGTAACAGCTGTAATTCCGGAACATTTAGCATTCTTATAGACCGAGGGCCCGGAATCTCTCCGTTGCTGCGGCAGATCAGGAATACACCCGATCCCCCCTTTTTCTGCCCATGGCGATGTTGACATTTATGAGATTTTTTTCCCCTGTGAACATTAGATATATATTTTTTTAAATTGGATTTAGTAATTGTTCCAAACAGCAATGATTGCGTGCGTGCACGTACACGCGATTCAGTGTGATACTTGAGATTTAAGTTTTAAATGTGACAGCTGCTTTGCAAAAACAGCGACTACAAGATAGCTGGTCATGTAAGCCCAATGTCATACAACAGGGTCCATGTAAGCCCAGTGTCATACAACACGGTCCATGTAAGCCCAGTGTCATACAATACGGTCCATGTAAGCCCAGTGTCATACAACGTGGTCCATGTGTTTGTCACCCCCTGGACTGATGGTTGAATTGAGATGGCTATTTGAGAGGAAAGATGTACAGTACTAACTCTGACATCAAGTCATTGCTGACGATTCGGTAATGCACCCATGGGAAGAGAAAAACCCTACATGCCCAGGCACCCTGGCAGGGACCCCATTTGGCATTTTAGTCTGACACTAGCTTCCACATGAAAGCTTTCTTAAAACCACGGCAACGTTTCTTACGTTTGTCCTCCGGTATACAGAAGTGCCCACTACATCAAAATAGGAATTCCTTTCTTATTCGTACGTGTCATCCGAATTTGGCTATTTCCCAGCAAAATGCCAGCACGAATCTTGTAAGGTATCAATGTTGTTTTGCGAAACTAAGTCCTCTGAGATTGGGGTGCATGAAATCAAGGCTGGATTCAAGGCTTTTATATCTAACCCCATGCCACCCTCCTCCCTCACAAAATAAATAAATAAATAAATAAATAGCGAGCAGCATATATTTACAGCTCAGAATATTTCCTATTAGGGCTTCACCAGGATTTTGCATAATTATTTCTCATATGTGCATATCAAACTGGGAACTTTTCAAGGGGAAGAAGACAACAAGGATGCGGTTTGATCTGTTTTGATGGGGACACGCTTTTCATTTCTCCCAAAGAAGATGCTAGTGCGGTGAGGGAAACCGCCATGATAATGAGATGAACTTGGACTTCAAGCCCCCACAGAACACAGGCGTTCCCTCAAGATGGTCTCTTCTCTTGGGAAAGAAAAGATGCCCCATGTCAACTTTATGATTTCGCCCCCCTCCCTCTAAAAGCCAGCACATTTTATGAGCTCTCCTTTCTGAGTCGGTTCCCTGCTCTTGTCACAAGGAGGGTCCTTAAACTCGTGTGACTCAGGAGAGGAATCTGAAAACGGCTTAATTAGTTCCACTGGCCAGGGAAGTGTTAAAAATCCGACTCCTGGCATGGGTTCAAGTATGAGCTTTAAGAGGATAAGCCGGATCGTCTTATTCTATATACAAATCAACCGGCATGCGACTGCGTGGTGGAAAGGGTCAGCACAATTATGTAAAACATGCGTAATAACTGTAATTGGGGCAGTTGGCTAGTACAATAAAAAGCTCCGAACACGGGCAAAGTTATGCCCGGGGTGGTAGCTATCACTTCCTAAAGGGAAGAATTCATGGGTGAAATGACATGAAAAAGATGGTTATAAAATTTTAATGGAATGATAAAAGGCAAAAGTCAGCCTCTCAGCTGAATTCTTAAAATCCCAATATATCACCATCCGCCGCTTAACTGTAAAATCAATGTGGGGTGTAACATGTTGTCAATGCAGCTGTCACTGGGAAGTATGACAGCCACACAGCTCAGCTGGCCAGTGACAGAAACAAGCCCGCCCGGCCTCAACTGGGGTGCAATTGTTCGGAGAACTGCTCCCCCACCCCCCACCCCGGAGCTGGGAATGGGGCATCTTCTCGGTCCAGATCCAGACTCGGAGTTCAGGCCATTTCATTAACAGCGCCAGTAACGGAAAGCAGTTTCATTTTGGCAAATGAAATTATCTTTTATGGGAAACTATTTTGCTCCACGGCCTCAGAAGCTCAACCCCAGCCTTAGACAAAGCTGTTAACGAAGAGGTCTGCCTATTTATTTTCGCGCTCAGGTATGTATGTTGGGAAAGGTGTGTGTGCACACATGTGCATGGATGCAACTGTGTGTATGAATGAATGGGTGGGCCCACTCACACCTTTTGTGTGTGTCTAACGTTCCGTGGTTTTCACCTCTTTTACACTCGCTTGCTATGAGTCACCTGCAACTGCTCAGTCTCCCTGATATGTCCTCATTGTTGGCCTGAAGCAACTTTTCACTATTTTCATTAAAAACTCACTCAGTTTCAAAGCCTTTTTTTTTTTTTTTTTAAGTGATATCAACTCCACAAATGAATATCCCTGGAATTTCCCAATGAATTAAAAATCAAGGTGGCAAATATATGGATGTATAATCACACAGAGCAATATATTACATGCTGTTAACGTGGCCTTTTGATATTCACCACTGATATGCTAGCAGAAGTGAGACTGATGGAGTCCTGCATCCCTTTAATCATGAAATCTTTCCATCAATTTATTATTTATACCCCAACTACCTGCGTACAGGATTTCTGACAGCTCATCATAAAAGACTTACATGTAATAGGACCAATAAAATAAAGATAGAGAAATATTAATCTGATGATGATGAAAAGGGATCAACAGCTGTATCCAAAAACAAAGAGGAAGACTGGGCACCATGATTTTACACCAAAATGAACACACAGCTCCTTGGCAACTGATGAAATAAGAAAAGGGCTGGTAGCACAGGCATCATACATGTATATCCTATATAATGAAAGGCTAATATGCAAATTGTCCCCTCGACCAGGAGTTCGACTGACCAGGAGTTAGACATGTGCTGACCACCAAGGAGTGGAGTGGCACATGACATCAGCAACGGGTGCTGCCGGCCCCAACAGGCCCTGATGAGAGCTGTACTGCAAAGGGGATGGTGGAGCAGGTGAGCAGGCGACACCAGGCTAAGGTGGATCCAAAGGGAGGTCCCAGCTAGCAGCAGCAGGCAGCTGGGGGGAAGGGAGGCCCCTGCCCGCAGCCGGCAGCCAATAGGGACCCTACCCATGAAAAAATTTCATGCACTGGGCCTCTAGTACAGTGTTTCCCAACCTTCTCTCATGATGAGAATCACCTGGTAGAGTTGTTAAAACACAGATTCCTGAATCCCAACTAAGAAGTGCTAAACTAGAATTTTTGAGAACATATAGGTAAAATTGCATACCTAACTTAGTGCTCTGTATATAAAATCTGTCTTAGAGCACTAGTTAAGTATACAATTTTACCTATATGTTCCCAAAAATTCTAGTTTAGCACTTCTTAGTTGGGATTCAGGAATCTGTGTTTTAACAACTCCACCAGGTAATTCTCATCATGAGAGAAGGTTGGGAAACACTGCTCTAGTATATATATATATATATATATATATATATATATATATATATATATATATATATATATAAAGCCTAAGCAACTGTTACGACTGGTTGACCGAACAACTGGTTGCTATAATATGCATTGATCACCAGGGGCAGATGCTCAATGCAGGAGTGTCTTCTGGTGGTCAGTGTGCTCCCACAGCCAACCTCCCATAGCCAGCCAACCTCCTGCAGTCCCTCTCCCCGGCCAGCTGGCTTCGATTGTGCACCAGGCCTCTAGTTGATTAATAAAAGGAATTGCTGAAGACCAGTAGGTGTGGAAATGGAAAAGATACTACTTGGTCATCTGAGAGTAGGAGAATCAAAATTGGGAAACTATTTTTCTCCAATTCTTCTGAGATCAGGATCAGAGAGTTTACATTAGTAAGAACGCCTTTTCCTCCAGAATTGGAGCATACTGTTCAGTAAATAGCTCTGGACCCATCCTTGAAAGTTTGGGACAGAAAATTAAGTATGTTGGTGGGAGAATTCAGGAAGGCAGGAGTGCCGTCTGCAAAGAACGAGTGGTTCCAGATTGGGAAGAGCAGGGTGCCTTATAGGCCCCAAATGCCAGGCGGATAGACTTTTTCATTAACCAATCCAACCTTCCAATTATCCGCAAAGCACATACGTATCCCTGTGCTCACTGCAGCATCATTCACGGTGGCCAGGACATGGAAACAACCAGTGTCCTTTGATAGAGAACTGGATAAAGATGATGTGGTACGTATATACTATGTAACAGTACTCAGCCATCAGAAAAGATAAATTCTCTCAACAATAAAGATTTAAAATAAATAAAAAATAAAAAATAAAGTACTACCATAAGCGACATCTTGAATGGTTCTTGAGACTATTATGCTAAGTGAAATAAGTCAGGCAGAAGAAGCTAAGAACCCTATGATTTCACTAATATGTGTGACATAAAACTAAAATTCAGACAACACTGTGGTGGTTATCAGAGGGAAGGGAATTGGGGTTAGTAAAGGGTAAAGGGTGTCAAATATGTGGTGATGACAATGATTTGACTCTGGGTATGTGGGCACACAATGTAATGTACAGATCATGTATCATAGAGATGGACACTTAGAACCTACATAATCTTATTAACCAATGTCACACCAATCGATTTAATTAAAAATGCCTCATATCACCTGCCCAAGGGTATTCAGTGGTGAGTGTTGACCTATGAACCAGAAGGTCACAGTTGGATTCCTGGTCAGGGCACATGCCCCGGTTTCGAGCTCGATCCCCAGTGTGGGGTGCATAGGAAGCAGCCGATAGATGATTCTCTCTAATCACTGATGTTTCTTTCTCTCCCTCTCCCTCTCCCTCTCCCTTTCCCTTTCCCTCCCTCTCCCTCTCTCTTCCTCATTGAAATCAATAAAAATATATTTTTAAAAAAATTCCTCACCTCCCTTTTCTCTGTCCAGGAGAACTTTCCTTTGCACCTGCGCATTAGCTTGGGTGGCTAGTGCTCTGGTGAACTTCCTGCCTGTAGATAGGAGATCATGGCCCCTATTTATTAAGCATCAGCACTGAGGTAATCCATAGTCACACTTTCTCGATGGAGATAGAGATGATGAGTGCCAGAAAATGGAGGCCATTTTTTCCCTTTTCCAGTGTGGCACTCTATGGGAATAACCTGTGCAGTGGGTTGAGTAAATATGTGCAGGTCATCTCTTTATTCAATTGTTTTAATCATTTCTTTAAAACTCTATTTCGAGTGTGAGCTCTCTAGACCATAAATCTGGACAGAGCTAGTGATGAGACTGTCGCTTCCCCAGAGTGTGTGTAAGTCTCCCTGAAGGGGAGTAGGTGTGCTGAGTGGCGCATTAATGCCTCCGGAGCCTTAGGCGGTGTTTACTGCACTGTGCTGATAATTTGCTAAATGGTACCCTCAAGACCAAAAGGATGTACCCTTGTAATGGACCTAACTTGCCCCCAGGGAGAGATGGACAAAACAGAACACATTATTGTTCATAACTGGTGTTTGTAAAATTAAGGTAAGTTTTGAAGAACATAAATAGCTCAAAGGATTCTATCTCATTTGATGCCATATCACCACTGCAATACTGTAATTAAGGTCCCCGTAGACATAAAATACTCTACTGAATAAACAAATGGTATTATTTCAAACACTATGCTTTTGGACTAATATCTAGTCTTAAGAAAGTCACTCCAGTCCTCCCTGGACAGAGAGGTGGAATGGCAATTGGCCAACAGAACAGCATCTTCTAAGAAGCTCCGGATTAAAAGACTTGACAAGATTAACCCTAAAAACATCCATGCTCAAAGATCCAGTGTCCTCATTCACTCTGTGTAGCTTGCATTCGTTTACAACTTCTCTAAACAAAATGATACTTCCACTGGTACAATTTTATAGAGGTAGTTTGTATAGGACTAAATATTATGTCCGTGAGTTTATTTCCTGCACAACCTGATAAAAAAACATCTGAATGCAAACATAGCTCTTCCATGAAATACTACAAACTTTCCTGGTTGAGTAAGGCAACCCCAATCTATTCCACGTATTAGATGCAGAATCACTGGGAGCAGATTCTACTCTCTGTCCAGAAGGCTGTTCATCAAACAGAAGTTCAAGGAAACCTGTGTCCAGGGGAAGGTATCATGGAGCTCTACGCATCCTCCTAAGGCTAGGCCCATAGTTCGAGTGTCCTACCTGCAGGAATCCCTCCAGAGCAGAGAGCTCAGTAACATTTGGTCGCAGAGGACAAGCTGACAGGCTCTCTCTCGCAGGGCACCTCGAGGTACCCTGAAGGATGGAATGGGGTCATGTCTGTACACCCAGCCCTCCCACCACACATGTTCCTTCTTTCTGGAACATTGAACCACCCTTGTCCTACAAAAGAGGGTTGTCACTAGATGTCAAAAGAATACAGAAGGCCTATTTTATGAGTGTAAGAGAAACAGAAGACATTCAAGACTCCGCTGTGGAGAGGACATCTGGCTGCGTAGCGTGCAGAATACTTACTGTCCTCCGTTGTCATGAACAGAGTCCAAGGGCTGAGTGCACTGCCAAATCCATTGGAGGCAACCACCCGGAACGCATACTCGGTGTGCGGCTGGAGGTCCCTCACTTCATGGCTTAGCGATGCCGAAGGACTGGCAAATAACCTGTAGGGGACACGTGTTAGAGAGTTTCAGACACTCCGAGAAATAACCAGGTGAGGTCAACATGCCTTTAAGCATTGCACTGTTCTGTCCTCACGTGCTACTTCTTGGGAAACGAGGAGCCACTTGGCTGAGGGTTCATAATATTGCATCCATGTGAGCTGCAAATGATAGTAGCATGGAGTCCATTCTAGTCTAGCATTAGGAATGTTTGCCACGTGGAACTTGTAGGACAGGCATTATAATTTGGTAGCCACAGTTCACCACACGGCATCTTGGGGGTTCAAGTGCCTGCTTGCTTTCTGTAATAGATGTGCTCACAAAAAATTAAGTGTGAAGAAAGCTTCCTGTAAAATCTTATTTTCACATGAAAAGTAGATAGTTTTTACAAAGCAAACCATTACCTCCTAGGGTGTTGCTTGCTGTTTTGTTTGAACTTTTAAAAGGTGGCCCGTCTGGCTGGCGTGGCTCAGTACTTGAGCGTCAACCCATGAACCAAGAGGTCACTGGTATGATTTCAAATCAGGGCACATGTCCGGGTTGCAGGCTTAATCCCCAACGAAGGGCATGCAGGAGGCAGCTGATTGATGATGCTTCTCTCCAATGTTTCTATCTCTCTATCCCTCTCCCTTCCTCTCTCTCTCATAATCAATTAAAAAGAAAAACTAAAGCTGGTCTTTATTTGTTACAAGTAAGAATGGACCTATTGCTCTCACACATGAAATTCATACAAGAATATTAGCCAATGTTGCCCCAGCCAACTTCATTTAACATATGGGTACCAAGATGAAGTTATGGCTACACCGCGCCCCCAGGTGCCTGCTGGGAAGATGGAGAGGGCAGAATGCTCACTCTAGCAACTCAGGGGCGGAGGGGCCCGGCCTCATCTGGAGCTGGTAGCGGGCTGAGCCGGGGGCGTTGTTCCGAGCTGGTGTGGACCAGGCAACCTGAAGACTGGTCGGAGCGGCGGCAGCAAGCCTGGGGGGCAGCATGCCATCTGGAGCTGTGGGGACACACGGATGAATTAGAGCAGAGAAAACCGCGGCGAACATATGCCCGCCGCCCCGAAATGCCCCGCATCCTGGAAAAAATTGCTCCTCGGGATCCACAGCCGTGTTAACCATGGCCCATTTAGCTTAACATCTTCGTCTCTGAGCCCCTGTATGTCCCTATTGTTCATGTCGGCACCGTTACATTGGGGTTTCACTCCTAGGAGCCAGCCCCCAGACGCATGGCCAGGCAGACGAAGGCGCAATCATCCCCACCTGCATGGACTTCTGTTTGTCTGATGGAAAGCACGGAGGGAATCGAGCGAAGTACATGCCGAGGCCCCTTTGCAATGTAACTTTTGCTCAATCACCAAGCAATCGACCAGGGGAGGAGTCCACGGTTTTATTTCTCCCGTGTCGCCTGTTTACCGCTTTAATCACAGTGCTCATGAACACATGGCCTGTCATTTTCTTTTTGAGGGAGGTTTATTGTAATTGTGCTTTCCTCCAACGATAAATACACGGGATTGGCTGCAATGAGCAGTCTCGAGCCTTCATTCTCACCTACGGAAATGTGAACGTGAGACTTATTCACCGCCCCCTTCTCACCGTGACTCCGTCCTTATTCCCAAATGCTGCGAGCTGGGGCACACGTGATGCTTTTCCCAGGCCAGTGGGGTCTCTGGCAAATCTTTCCTCAATTCAGTGTGCCTGCCTGATACAATCTCTCGGGGAAATCTATTCATACAGTTCTAGAAGGCCTAAGAGGAGTGAGTAGAACTAAAGCCTATGCTACTTAAACAGCTGACATGATGACTCTGGTTATTAAATTATTTCCCCTACAGGTATAACCTGAATGAACCTGTCATGTCCAAGTCTGTTTTAGAGCTGGGCAGGCACTCAGAAGCAAACGCAATGAACTTCTGTGGCTTTAGCAAAATCGCCCAATGACTCTGAGGTGTGTTTCTCATCTTTAAAACGGGGGCAGGTTATTTCCTCTGTAGGATTGCCCTGATGATGCACATAAAGCCCCTAAAGTTACATTGCCTCGGATCTGGCGATTTTTCATTGTTAGTCACGATTGTTCCTGTTGCTATGACTTTATTAGGCTAATATGAACTTCCCTCAGGATGGTTTAAGTGCTACTACAATGGAATTATTAGAAATATTCTTACTATAATGTAAGCTCCTTGTGGCCCAGGATGACTAGGGGCCATTGCTGAAGCAGAAGAGATCAAAACACTAAAAACAACTATCATGCTTCCTTTTTACCTTCTTTCATACATTATTCTCTATGGTGGAAGCGCTATGTGCTTTCCAACTTGGCAGAACCTGCCTATGAACTGAGAGGTTAATGAATGACCAGAGACGAGAAGGGAAGAATTAGATTACGTGTCCCATCAATTCGTTGTCAGGGTTTCGAGTTCATCAATGATTTGCTAATTTATTCAATAACCGTGTATTGAGCCTCTCCTCTGTATGAAGCAGTGATCTCTGGTGTGGAGGGGGAATGGCACTTAGTGAAGGAGACGTGGCCCCTGACCCACAGGGTGTCTCTGGGAAGGGAGGCAGCCAGCAATATGCACACAGATGTGCGAGATCACACCGCACTGTGACATATGCCTGGAAAAGAGCAGATCAGAGCAAGGGGCGGGAGAGTGAAGAGAAGTGTGTGATTTTCCTCATTTGATAACAATTTGGGTTGTACAGGGAGGCCACAAGAGGAGCTTGTCATTGGGTAATATTTGAGCAGAGACCTCAATGACAAACAGGATGGTGGCCGGGAGAGTAAAAACCATAACAAAAATCAGCTCTGGCAAATTATCAACATGAAACATTGGAGTAATAAACATGTCCACCAAAAGAATCTCTTCAAGTGTTAAAAACTACATCACCATGCTATCAGAAAAGAACAGAGAAATGTCCAAAAGCAAACCCCATCATAACAACAACAAAAACAATAATAATGGTACCATTATCTTGAGTTCTCTTTTAATAAAAAACAAAAAAAACAAAAAAAGCACTCCATTAAATCGATCACACTCTGGTTATATAACATTGCAAAATATTTCCAAACAGAGAGATTATCTGAAGTTATTTACGTAGAACTCTTCATTCTTCTTCATCCTGCGTGCTTTCGGTAACTCTGAATCCTGGAGACCTTTCTTTCCCCTTTGGTTAACCCCTTTTACCCAGACCTATTCCTCAGAGGCCCCTTAGCCCCGAAGCAATAACTGGGAGCCGGCCATAATTCCATCCCCGGTTCCGGAGCAGAAGAGCTGCGTATCTATCAGTGTGATATATGGCCTCCAAGATGCTATGTTGCTCAAAACACTTCTCTCCAGTTTAATATGACCCTCCCGGGGCAAGCACTCCACAGACAACCTCCTGAATCAACACATCTCGCCCAGTAAATACTAATTCTACACGGCGACGGGGAAAAACAGCCACCACGGCCTATAAATTCAAAGGAAGGGGGTTCTTCATGAAATTTCAAATTTAACCTTTTTTTTTTTTTTGGAAGGCAAAATGAATACAAAGCATTAAGTAATAAATTAAATCACAGATTGGACTAGTATAGCTGGCATAATTTTTTTTGGGGGTGGTATAATCTTTTGAATGCATGATTTTATTAAACTTGTCAATGTAGGATTTCATTAAACTTTTTTAAAAAATATATTTTATTGATATTTTACAGAAAGGAAGGGGGAGAGAGAGAGAGCGCTAGAAACGTCAATGAGAGAGAAAATCATCGATCAACTGCCTCTTACACACCCTACTGGGGATGTGCCCGCAACCAATGTACATGCCCTTGCCAGGAATCGAACCTGGGACCTTTCAGTCCACAGACTGACGCTCTCCCACTGAGCCAAACCGGCTTTGGCAGATTTCATTAAACTTTTAGATAAATGTATACTTGTGGATTCTTCCCTATCTAAACAATGGCAATAAAACCACAACCCAACTCCCCAAAACAAACAAACAAACAAACAAACAAACAAACAAACAAACAAACCGAAGGCCCCAAACTTTTGCTCCATACAGATATACAGAACTCTGGGGGGTACTCTAAGAAGCAAACAAAAACAAACAAACAAACAAACAAAAAACACAGACTTTTTTTTTATGTGACCAGTGACTTACTAAGGTTGTGGTAGCTGGAAGAGAACAGTTTTTGGGACAGAATAAATTCAGAGGGATTCTCATAGCACCGAGTTGTTAGCACTGCCGTGCATGTTTTGTGTGTATGCGTGCACATTTCAAGCCACTGGAATAAAATATTGCCTTAAGATACCAAAGAAGTCCATAATAGTTTGTATTCAATGTAAACCTAAAATAAAAGACGCTGAGTGTCTGCACATTGCTCTTTGCTGTGGGTGGAAAAAGGAAAGGCAGATAGAAAAGGGATGGGTTGTTCTACTTGATATTTAATAAAGATAAGACGTGACCCAAATAACTGTAACGCCAAATGTGTACACAGCATAAAAAAGTTGAGTGCTGCCCATCTGGTGTGGCTCAGTGGTTGAGTGTCGACCCATGAACCAGGAGGTCACGGTTCGATTCCTGGTTAGGGCACATGCCTAAGTTGCAGGCTCGATCCCAAATGTGGGGTGTGCAGGAGGCAGCCAGTCAATGATTCTCTCTCATCATTGATGTTATTTCTTTCTTTTTCCCTTCTCTCTGAAATCTACCTACCTACCTACCTACCTATCTACCTACCTATCTACACACACACACACACACACACACACACACACACAGTGAATGCTACAAGGGTTTCAGGAATCAGGCCTCAGATATGCATGCACTGTGGACCCCGCCTTTCAGAGGAGCAGCCTTGCAGAGGCCCTGCCACGGGGACACAGCTCATCTGGGGCAATCAGGTCCTCTGCCTGATTTAGGGCCTGGGACACCTGTCCACCTGCGTGCGCTCATTTCTGAGCAGCCCTGAAGCTTCCTGCTGGCTTCACTCGGAATCTGACCCCAGCGCAGCCCTCACTACTCGCGCCTCAGAGGTGGCTGGCTGGCATCCTCGCGCAGGTCTCCCTGCTCACATCACACGGGAGAAGCCATGACCTCCTCTCTGTGCCCATTCTGCCCGGATGGCCTGGCACATGCTCAACTCCTCCAGATCACACACTTCCCTCTCGTTTTCTGAAATAGCGACATATGAGCGAGGATTTTAAATTCCAGTTTCCAAAATGGAACATTAGAGTTCAGACACACATATTGAGTCATTGAGTCATAAACAAATTGAAAACAGAAGGCCGGGCTCCATTTCCAGTCACTAAACCATATGTCATTAAAAAAGAAATTAATTATGAGGAATATGCAGATGTGCTAACAAATGGACAGTCAACCTTGAGCACAAGGATGTACAAATAGAGCAGCATTAAATCGTGACAAGTAGGCTAAAGCAGATTTCGTGTTCACAAGACAATCTCTCCCCAGAACTCATCCTTGGTACCTGTAGGCTATGGGCCCGGTTCCTTCACATGAATATTCCCAGTTCTCAGGATCACACTACAGAATTGCAATGTCAAGTCTCCATAATATAGATAACGGACCTGAGGTTTAGAGAGGTGATGTGTTTTATCTCAAATCACAAAACTGGGGTGCCGGCAGAGTGGGGATTTAAACTGGGATTGTTGAAATTCAGAGACAGTGCTCCTGGTTCTATACCAGAACAGCATGCTACAGGAGTGATGTATAATAAAAAATAAACATGAAACATATTAAATAAATATAAAAGCAAATCACGGAAACCATGAAATAAATTAGTTGTAGTAAAGGCTGGATTTATTTTCTGTCCAAGTCATATTCCTAAATAGTACTTTCCTGATCTTTTTTCTTCATCAAATTAGGGTTGCTGTTCCTTATAGACTAAGAATATTCACTTAACAAAGAGGCTTCTGCTGGACACAGCATGATATTGTTTTTGGTATTATAAATAATACTAAGGGTGCCGAGTAACCTAATCAATTTACTTATACTCCCATTGGTAAGGTATGAATGATCCATTTCAAAGTATCCCCATCAAAATGAGCCTTTTTCTACATGCACTTATGTAGCTATATATACATATAATAGTAATAATGTAAATATGTCATTAGAAATATTACTATATAATTATGTTATATAACATAATATGACAAGTATATATAATCTAAATACATAAAATATAATAAGGCAGCCATTAAGATCTACACTCTGTTAACAAATTAAAAGTATCCTATATAATAAAAGCCTAATATGCTTAGTGTCTGGTTGGCCGTTCAACCAATCAAAGTGTAATATGTTAATGATATGTTAAGGCTGCTCAACCATTCACTATGACGTGCATTGACCACTCCAGGGGGCAGATGCTCCAACCGGTAGGTTAGCTTACTGCTGGGGTCCAGATGATCAGGACTGAGCAAGGAGGGCCAGACATGCCCTGAAGCCCTCCCATAGTCCCTCCCTGGCTAGCCAACCTCTTGCATCCCTCCCCGGCCCTGATCGTGTACTGGTTGTGTCCCTCTGCCTGGCCTGGGACCCCTTGGGGGGATGTCAGAGAGCCGGTTTCAGCCTGATCCTGCAGACCAGGCCAAGGGACCTCATCAGTGCAAGAATTCGTGCACTGGGCCTCTAGTTTCTAATAAAAGGGCTTGAGAGTGATGATGGAGGAGATAGAGGCAATAGGCACTATGGACTCGAGCTAAAGAAAAGGTGAGATTTCCTCAAGATTGTCACCACCTAGTAGAGGGGCACTTAAGACAAAAGTTTTGCTTAGGAAGGGAGTATGTGCTTAAAATGGAAATTTTGTTAAAAAAATTTTTTGTCACTCAATTCAGTGACAAAATAAAATGTTATTGAACAAAACCTGTATCTTGGGTCTTGGGTCCACATTTCTGCAGAAAACACAAATGTCACCAACGTCTGACTGGTGGTGAGGCTACACCAATCGAAATTGGTGCAGATAGCTGTCAAACATCCTCTGCAACCCACTGGCAGATCGCACCTGGCTCTAGTCATTGTTCTTCATGGGATGAAAACTGGTCCCCTGTTCACTAAGGAAGCCCTAATTAGGACAGAAAAGCGGCCGGGGTATCCCCAATTATGGTGTATACTAGAAGGACTATCGCAGGAGGTGCCGGAGGTGGGCCCAGGGCACGGGAATTGAGAGACGCCACGGAATACTAATGGCTCTTGACCACTTGGAGAAAGGAAAAGATCCCATGCACATTAGCATCCACGTGACCGAGGCAACATCCCCTCCACCTCCACCTGTCTTGGTGGTTTCGGATGAAAGAGTTGCTTACAATTGCTCTGCAGGACAGTTTTCAGGCACTTTGTTCAGCTGGAAACATCAGACAGACTGACGTCGCCCCCTGTTAATTTCCAGACACCCCGGAGCCGCAGAATGTGCAGGTCCTGGTGCTCGGAGAACAATGGGGATTTTGAATTTCATCAGGTGCATACGTTGTTTAACTAGAACACGGAACTGTCACTTTGTCAGACTAATTAGAGGCTCTGCGGTTGGTGGTCAGAACGCCTGGAAGAATTTTTTTTTTTTTTTTTTGGGGGGGGGGTGGTTAAGCCTCAAAGCACCAATCAAATTCCATTCTTTGTCCTTACAGATTTCCTCGATTTAGACACTCCATTTAAGCCTTAGCTCTTGACATTTGAATTCCTCTTAGTATTCCTAAGAGAATTTCTTATTATTCCTATTATTTTGAATACTATCACATTCATCCAAATGAGTTTCTAGGCAGTGCAGATTAAATTCCTTTTTCCTTTAGAATCTGATTACTCGAGGCCTTTGTGGAAGAATGTATCTTCAATTGGAGAAATAATTTAAAAAATACACAACCAAAATATTAGTGGATTAAGCCTACACCGTTTTCAGTTAAAATATTGTTCCTTCACTTCATTTAAAATAATTCTCTGAAGAATACCACCTTTGTAAAATTAAAAATAGATATGCGTGGCAAGGTTAATACATGATTTTAACAATGAGTAAATTTAGGCTAGGTCAAAGCCACTTTCTTTAGGGAGAGTACACTATTCCTTCATGGAATGTATCTAACAAGAAAAATAGTTTGTTTGCTTTTTTTTAAGTAGGTAAGAAGATAAACTACTGTATTTGAGAATTGGACTCTTTCTTTTTTATATATATATTTATTGATTTTTTATAGAGAGGAAGAGAGAGGGACAGAGAGTTAGAAACATCTATGAGAGAGAAACATCGATCAGCTGCCTCCTGCACATCCCCCACCGGGCATGTGCCCGCAACCACGGTATATGCCCTTGACCGGAATCAAACCTGGGACCCTTCAGTCCGCAGGCCAATGTTCTATCCACTGAGCCAAACTGGTCTTGGCTGGACTCTTTCTTATGATGCCACTGCATTTACTATTCTGGAATAGAATCAAGAGCCAAGCAGTCAAGTGATCTTTGAACAACTGATGAAACTTCAGGGGGACTGGTTATAAAAGTCACCTTAGCAGCTTGACTGGATCTAATCTCCAAGTTGATTCATTACTTAACTAATAACAAAAAGATGGAGCCTTAAAACACTCAGATTACATAGGGGGCATCCCTTACCTCAACAGGCCATTAATTTAACCTTCTCTATTAGAGAGAATAAAACAGTAGTCATCAGCACGATCGACGATGCTGAATGACTGCTAAGAACTGATTTCAGCTCAGGAGTAGAGTTAGAATCAGAAGTTGAGAATTAACAACAACAACAAAAAATGATGCTCATTTGACCACAATAATGATGAAAAATCTATGCAATTAAGTTTATGTGAAGAAAATCTGTAATCGGAATATTCCTTTATAGTAATTTTGCCTCACAGTTATGATCTGGAGTACAGCATCGGTATCAGAAAGTATGCAAGAATAATACCAAGGAATTTTGTTAGTTTTAGGTTTATGGACCCAGGGGAATTCACAAGTAGGAAACAAATGTGTTAATATTAATAACCCTTCTTCAATTTACATGCAGCACAAATCAGAATGCCTATGTTTGAAAAAATAGCATGGTAATCAAAACATAGCTTTGCTTGGGTCATCCCTAATTTCTAAGAATCTTCCATTGATTTCAGAAATGTTATGTTGGATAGAATCTTCCTTCACCTTAAAAGTTTAACTCAAATGCTCTCAGTACTTGAGAGGAATCAGTAGCTGTTAAAAGTGGGGAGATAATTTGTTGCTACCCAATCTTCTCACATACAATGGAAAGATATAATTTGGAATGTAGTACACAATTATTACGTATCCAGCAATGCATTCTATTCTTTGCATGCATGTATCATGCTTAATTCTCTGTGTCAATCTTATGAGGCAGTTCCTCTTTCTTGCCCCCACCCCCGAATGAGGCAAAATGTGATTGTCTAACTTTGTAATTTGTTCAAGGTCACAGAGCTAATAGGAGGGGAAATTAAACTCCTCCTCTTCAGCTATATGAAGTCGATCTGATTTTAGAAAAATCACCAGAATTTCACTGGCTTATGTGTGAGCCTGACTGTGCATGTATGTGTAGGATTAACAGATAATCAGAAGGCATAGAGAATAGAGCACATTCATAGATATCATTTTTATCCATGCATAACGTTTTTTCCCCCCTCAAGCAACTTCTAATCTCATATTTTGTCAGGAAGAATTTGAAAATATTATTTTATTTATTTTTTCCTAAGAAAGGGAGGATTGACAAAAAAAGGTAGAAGTTAACTTCAGATTATCATGAAGGTTTCGCTGCTCAGAAAGGCTGGCTGTGTGAGAAAGATCCAGGTCTAATCCTTTCTGAGAAAAATATCTCAATATATTTAAATCTTACAGGTTTCCACGTGGCCAGCTTCCACTCACTTGTTCTGTGATAAGACTGTGTTCGGCCTTGCCACCGTCAGGCACAGTAATAGCCATGCCTCTATGTTTTATTAAAACCTATTTTTCTATCTCTCTGTCTCTCTCTGTCTGTCTCTCTCTCTCTCTCTCTCTCTCTCTCTCTCTCTCTCTCTCTCTCTCTCTCTCTCTCTGTCTCTCTCTTTAATCCCAAACTCTAATTTACTTGTTGTTCCCTTAGGTACAAAGTACACAGTTCATAATTCATTTGATATGAAATGTCAGTTTAGATTCTTGCCTGTCTTTGATAAATGAGAAAAAACATGTACATTTCAATTTCCTCGATGCCGGAGCGGCCGGGAACAACCCCCTGTGGTGCTTCTCAAAGACGTTGGTGTTAAATTAAACATCAAGCTTCCGAAACAAACGGCGGGCAGGGGTGTCCAGGGCGGAGAGTACAAACACGGGAGACGGAGAGACGGCGGATGCGTCGCCC
Source organism: Pipistrellus hanaki (assembly GCF_964339955.1). Classification (NCBI taxonomy): domain Eukaryota; kingdom Metazoa; phylum Chordata; class Mammalia; order Chiroptera; family Vespertilionidae; genus Pipistrellus; species Pipistrellus hanaki. The sequence continues at coordinate 7,631,843 of NC_140522.1, read as the reverse complement.
ACCAGGCGAGCGAGGGCGCCCAAACAGCAGCTGTGATCCCCAATTAGTGCTCACTTATAATTTAACACACCGCCCCGGCCTGCTGTTTCCTTACGTCTCGCTTTAGAGGCGGAAGTTAGAATCCTGGAGGGGGGATAAAGGATTCAGATGCCTGGGGGTCAGTTTAAGTTTCGGCCTAAATTGTGATGGTGGAGGTGTACGCTGTGCTCACTACCTGTCATGCTTATCATTCTTTAAACCAGTGTTTCCCAAACTTTTGACATATGTGCACCCCTTCTATAATTTTCGTAACGCTGTGTAGCCCTCGTCCTCATGAGAATGCAGAATTAGGCTCAGCTAAGCACGGTGCAGTCCATATCCCCACCAAACTCCGGTGCAAGGAGTACCCCCACCAGACTCTTCCCGTACCCCTGGGGGTACATGTACCACACTTCGGGAAACACTCCTCCAGCTTCTATTTCCATATCAGCCCGACCTCAGGGCACAGCATCCCTTATCCCTCACCAATCCCAGTGAAGATAGTGATGTGATGATGGAATCCCTTTCCAGACGGGGGGTCATGCAATCACAGGTGACAATGAAGGGCGATGTCTCAGGTGGCGGTCAAGTTAAAATTCAGAGAGCCTGAAAGATGCCCTGTAGAATTTACACTCGGAATGCCTGCTTCTTGCATCCAATGGAGGACAGCTCCCTAGGTCATTGGGGACAAGTTTGGGACTACCTGATGGTTCAAGCCAACAGTCCTCTCAGGATTGTATTCTGACCCCCAACTGTAGTGTTGGGCAATGTCTCCAGATCCTCCTGATGAGTGACACAGAGACATCTGTGTCGCCTTTGCTAAGAGAGGACAGAGTGGTCAGTGGACGATGTTGCAAATAAAAGTTGCGCATGCGCAGTGGCTCCCGAAGCCTGTCGCCAGGGTGCAATGTGGTTTCTGCCACTGCCTGCTGCACTGGGCCCTGCTCTCTCTTTCAGTAGATTGAGGATGAAACTCCAGAGTAATTTTACACACACATACACACACACACACACACACACACACACACACACACACAGTTGCACAATCTATTGTTCTTCATTAAGTGTTCTAGGCCTTTAGAACTTGTAGACTCTGGGTGATCTATGTCTCTTTAGAGAGGTATCAGAATTTCCTCCAAGTTCCCAATGAAAAGAGATTAAAAAAAAAATAGGGACTTTAAGTACCCAAGATGTATTAAGAATTTACCTCCCTTTCATAAAACTTTATACAGGCAGGGAAATGCTCACAGAAATGTCTGCAAGTCAGGCATCGAGTCTGTCTAGGATAATGAAGGGCAAAGAAAAGAATAAGATTTTATTTTTTTTAAAAATAACGCAAAAAATTTCTTTAGGGCACCAAAAGAACTCAAATAAAACTTCAAGTTGCTTTCAAACTGCAGAGCCAAGTCAGTCAGACTTTTTTTTTTTTAAACCTTAAAGTTATAGATATACCTTTATTCCAAGATAAAGAAAAAAAAAAGAAAAGAAAAAAGAAAGGGGGACTTTTCTTATTCTCTTTAAAAATAGGATTTTTAAAATATCAATGGAATGTAAAGGAGTAATACTCTGCAGCCCTCTCCCCTGATAAAGTAGAAATAATGTGATTTTGAAAAAAAAAATTGGGGAGGTCCCTCCCCACCCCTGCCCCTTGGCTCCACTAGAGATGGTGGTTAACTTTATGTGTGTCCGGGGAGGAGGGACTGAGGGAGGGGGCTGTATTTCTATAGAAGCCACAGGAGAGAATGCACATGTGGAAGCTAAGAGCCATTTGCTGGAGGCTGGTTGCATTCCTGGTAAGCACACTTCAAAGTTCCCTCCGTTTCTCAGAAGTCACTTCCTCTCTAAAGTGTGTTTTCCCCTCCCCCTATAAGCAGGAAGTTCATTGTCAAGACACTGAACATATTATCAAATAGAAATTTATCTCTGTCTCTGGCTTATGTCGTATAATTTTACACATCCACACACAAACACACATGCACACAAACACACATGCACACAAACACACAGCAGGGTAAGTTGTCAATTCCAAAAAAGTAAAAGGAAGATTTTTCACAAAAGGCTCTGAGCGCATGTTTAAGACGGTTATAAACACTTGGGTTCTATTCGTAGAACATACTTGGGGAGAAAAAGCACAGGTTACGCTAAATGGTCTGGTGTGTGTTTTCAAAAGTGCATTCGGTTATTAAGGATTGAAAAGGGTTTACTCATTGAATTCATCCTCCTTCCTCCTTCAAACAGGCTGGTCATTCCAGGGGGAGAATCACACATTTGGGAGCCATTCACAGAAGTAACACATTATGCACAACTCCCCTAAAGATGCACGGGAACTGGATATGATATGAATTGTGGAGTGTTTAATACACTGAAGGCGAAGGCAAACCATCTGTTTATTTGCTAGAATGTTTCAAGGAACTGTTCCTCACAGTCCTGCATCCTAATTGTGGCTTTTACATTCCACAAGGCAGCTCAGCTCACCTTCCCCTCGACGCTCTGAGTGAGGGACACCATCTCAGCCTATTGCGTGCCTCTTTCAATGTCTAACCTACAGCTTATTTTATTGTCATTTCCATCCCTCTGTATTCTTTTCATTTTTAAGATACCCTGCGGCCACCAGAAAAATCTGTGCATGGGCGATGCAACTTGTATCTTACAAATAAATTGAAGTGGCTTCCCAGCAGCTGACAAGCAGAAAGCACGTTGACAGGAGGTATAGTTCTCTGGTTTTGAGAACTCTTAATTTCATAAAAAAAATAAAATAAAAAATTAGCATCCTGACATTTTAAAAGCATGGAAATAATATATAGCTCTCAGTGACTGAGGAAAGTATGTAATAAAATGGGGTTTGCATTTGTAATTCTCATGTCTTTTTGTTTTTTGTCTTTAGGTTTGTCTAACCCTGCTTTTTGAACTTCTAAAGTCTCTTCGGGATCCTGATGTGAAATGATACTGTTCTCCCACTGGTTGGTCCATGAGCTACCGCGGTTCCCTCCTCCGTACGTAGGCCCGATTGAGTAGATCATTGGTCACTAGTGACTGGACTTGATTTCAACTTCCTTTCCCTTCCCAGAGGTCACAGAGGTGAGATCAAATGTCTAACCTTCTCATCATCTGGTTGGTTCTACTGAGACCAGCCAGGCTAGCTCTCATCACTTAGAAAATTCCAAGGAGCTCATATTCCGAAACAGGAATGAGGCTCATACATAAATTTCTTAGTATAAATCACAAAAGGCCACAAAAGAGTTTTGGAACAAAAATAGAACAAAGAAAACAGTGATAGCCATATGTTGACCGAGATATCTCAGCACATCACACGTATTCTACTATTTCATCCTGGATCGCTAGGAATTTCATCGAACTGATTTTATGGAGGAACAAACTGAGGTTCAAGTACCTTTGTAGGCTTGCCATAATCATTCAGCCAGTGAGGGAAAGCAGGGGGACGAAACTTGGTTTGTAGCATCCCCAAGTCTACACTGTTACAATGTGCCTAAGAACTAATTCCAAATGCACTCCACACCTCTTAAATTCTTGAGGAATCACAAGACTGCTTTCCATAGTGGTTGTACCAGTCCACCATATAACCTAGCAACCCCTCTCCTGGGTATAGGCCCCCAAAACTCGAAATCATGTATTCGCAAAGATATATGAACTCCTATGTTCACTGTAGCATTATTCACAGAGGCCAAGACATGGAAACAACCAAAGTGTCCCTTGACAGAGAATTGGATGAAGATGTGGTACATCTACACAATGGAACGCTGCTCAGCCATAAGAAAGGATGAAATGGCGCCATTGGCAACAACATGGACGGGCCTTGAGAACATTATGTGAAGTGAAATAAGTCAGATAGAAAAAGCTAAGAAACATATGATTTCATTCATATGTGGGATATAAAACTGAAACTCATGAACATAAACAGCGGAGTGGTGGTCGCCAGAAGGACGGGGGTTTAGGGGGTTGGAAGTTAGTGGGTACACGATGCAACATACAGATCTTACAACATAGAAACCCACACCTGAAACCTATATGTTCATGTTGACCAATGTCACCCCAATATATTTAACAAATAAAATAAAAATAAAAACAACAAATGAACTTTACTACTTTTCATGGGTGTTTTAGCTGACAAGGGGGGGTCAAAGAGAGATGGACTAAAGCAAATTCCAAGACAAACCACTCACAACCTCTTGCCTTCCCCTGTTTTGTAGTTTCTAATAACAGGTGCTTGTAAAAGAGACACATTCCCCAAACTTAGTACTTTCATGAAGTTTACAGATTTTGGTAATTCTCATCCACTTGAAGCTATAAGTGAAAAATTACTAGCTGTCACAGAAAACTGGATGAAGTTCCTCAAGGAAGGTAGCTCTGAGCTGCTGTCTATTGCTACAGAGCAGGTCTGAAAAAGACACCTAGGGTCCAAGTATTCCTTTTGGAAAAACAGAAAACTTTCATAAAAAATCTATTTCCTGCTCATCAGTATGGAATTTGTCACTAATCATTTTAAACTATGCCCTTTCATGCTGCTTCTGTCTCTCTTAGCTCTCTGAGTAGCTCTTTGATGTAACAAAGACAGTTTCAGACAACATTTCACTTCATCTGGAAAAAAAAAAAGAAAAGGTTTAAGTCTGGAGGCAGCATGCGATGTATTTAAAATTTATACACTCGCTAATGCCTTTGCTCTGAACTTGAAGATCCTGCAGAACTTCGAAGCTTCCTTGCCTTCCTCCCCTAAGCTTGTTTGCTCTCTACCTTTGCTTATTATCATGCAGCGGGGACTTTAACGGGTGGCTCCATCGTTTAACTGCATGCGGAGTCATGGCTGACCCTTTCTGATCAATCCCCAATCCATACAGGTTTGACTGATAAAAGAGCCAATTAGATTTAAGCAAATTAAGGGACATCACCAATGTCAACCACTTATTAAGCCGAATGCTGAATTCCATGCATGCAAAAACACTAATGCACCAAGAGCCCCCATTAAGAGTTGAAATCCTAACCCCATTAGTAACTTCGGACCTTGAGGGGACAAAGGTCATGGAAAAGTTTCATATTTATGGATTAACATTTGGATTCCGTTTTTTATTTTTTTAATTCTTTTCCTAGAACTCTTGAACTCTCACCACAATGCTTTGCAAGAGCTCTGTTCCAGTCTATTCTTCATTTTTAAGAGGATCTTAGTGCTAACTAGGAACATTAGATTATTACAAACAACCTAAAAATATAGTTATGGTAGAAATACAAAAACCTGAATACACAGACACGGGGAAGGCCATGGTATGTAACTGGAAAGAAAACACCCCTCCAGCTTCCCAAAACATATTCCAAATGAATTTTTTAAAATAAATATTTTTAAAAATAAATATTTGTGATGTGCCACAAATATCTGTGTGCTAAGCTACTGGTTTCATGATTTCACTTGCCTTCATTCCCATCTTCAAAATAACCATGATTATCAGACTGTTTAATCACATTTCTCTTCTTTTATGGGGGGGAGGGGTGTCAAAGGAAAAAAGGAAGATCTGATAGAATCAAGTAGGCTGTGAAATTAGATACTGTTTAACTTTTGTTTGTTTTTTAACTCTGGCTTTATTGAGGTATCCCTGGTATATAAGATATAGTACATTAATTATATTTCTTCTCATTAGAAAAATACAGAAAGCTACTATCAAATGTTTCCTAACCCACAACTAGCCAATGATATACAAACATAAAATGTTTCCTACAATGTCCCTTTCTCTTTCCTTTTCTAAATTTCTACACAAACCAAAGTCTGCTCACCCTGTCTCATCCTATGCTAGTATTAAGGGAAGTAGCCACTATAGGGAAGGCTTCATAGCGTGAGGAGTTGATGCAATTTGAGAGTCTTCTTAGCTTTCATATCCCTGCTCTCCTGACAGCCTGGTCCCCTAGCATCTGATGGCTATGCCTTCCTACACTGGACTACAGCATGCTGAGCTGGCCCTGTTTTCCATAGCTTGATAAATATAAGGTCGCTCAGGGACACCATGAGGCCGGGGCAGGCCTGACCAATGACCCTCTTCCATCTAAATCTGGTAATTAAGCTCTCGCAACTGATTTATTCATTCATTCTCTCACCAACTGTTCGTCATACACCTAACCATGTGTCAGGGTTGGTCTAGGTGCTGAAGATAAAAATGCAGATAAGAAACGGTCCCTGTTGGGTAGGATCTCGGGACCTGTGACTGGCCAGGCAGGTACCTCAATGAAAGGTGAGTCTATCGCGGGACACAGCTTGCCCCATCTCTGCCTAGCTTAGGGAAAGATGACTTTCTGATGGACCCATTCCTAAGGTGACACCTAAACAAATGAGTAGGATCTGGCCAGATCCAGGGAGTAAAGGAGGTTTTCCAGGCTATGTTTGCTTAGCAACTCTTTGATAAAGAACAAAAAATTAGCATTTTTGTTTTACCCAAACCTTCTATTATGCTTTAAACTACACCGAGAAGACAGTATGGCTAAGAGTATAATCATTACAAATTTTGCATAATCCAACACAGCAAGACGGTAGGAATTCAACATCACGATAAAAGAGATCTAATACTGAAATCAAGTAAATGGCGATAACGATAACAACCCAAATATAATGAAAAGCAAATAGCATAGAGAGCCTTCTCTGCCCAGAATTTGGCTCGCTTCTGTACATTTCGGTTCATTTATTATTCATTTCGGTTTGAAACACAGTTCACTGGACAAAGGCATGGAAGATTTCTTTAATAACTCTCAGCACTAATTTAATTCTACTTAAACACACATATTCTCGTGAATGCCACATGCTTTTCAGCATGATTTTATGTGTAAATCAGGATAATATGTTTTCAGGCCATTAAGTAAAAGGAAGCATGAACTAAAACCTATTTAATCAATGAGGTATCACCTTTAAACTGCCACAAGGTCATAAAAAAGATAATTTCAAAGCTATAAGTTCCCTAATTGTAATCAACAACAATCTAATAACGGGGAAAGAGAAGTACAGCCTAATGGCTGCCATAAACTTGAGTGAATTCCTGCTTGCCTTTGAAGATAGTTCGCTTCCTCTTTGGCTGAAGGACCATCTCTCAGACTCTGCATTTCTGAGACAAAGTGGAGTGTGGACCTATACAGCATCCTGATAATGATGTAGGCAGGCGTGTCCAGAACATGGGCGAAGCTAAGCCCGGCAACTCAGTTCTATTACACCATAAACAATATTTTAGTTTCTTCTGATCACAGAATATTAGCCCTTTTATTAGCCCAGACAGATATATTTACACCATGTGTATTGAGTCAGCAATAGGAACTTGCTATGTCTAACTGAATTCTCTGTATATTTATGAGCATGTGTGCGTGTGTGCGTGTATAAAGGATATCCCAAGAAAATGTACACACACTTTTAACCCATTATTAATTCCAATGAGTTAAATATGAAATGAAAGAAAGAACAATTGAGCTATCATCTTTTAAAGCCTGCATGCATTTTTCTGGGATACCCTAAATATACACATATACTTGTGCGTAAATATTACAGGATATTAGACCACACATTCTCAAACACATAAACAATTGATCAAATTAGCCCTGTTTTGTGAATGCAGTGTAAACTGATGTAAATTATAAACTAAGTCTGTAAATGCTATAAAATGAAGATATAACATTAAATATCCCATATATCCTGTTAAGAGGACATTACTATGTAACTTAAAAAAAAATCTCTGTTAAAGCACTAATCACTCTTTAATACCTCACTGTGAATAAAGGATATCATACACTAAGGTATAGAATCATCACAACTTCCTATCCTTCCCAGCACATGGGGTTAGAGCTCAAAGAGGAAGCTATAAATACTCAAGGTTTCTTTCTTTGGTCTCACTTCTTCAATAAGCACCTATCGAACTCCAATTCCAGTTTTTATTATGGGTTCATGAGTTAGGAGACTGCCTGAGTCCATCAGCCTCCAAAGTCTCTTTCAAGCATCCTTTTCTTATACAACGTGGCTTCTGCCATTTAGAGTTCCAAGTACTTCAGGAAACCTTCATGCACCCATCCCACATGTCACAAAAGGTAGACAGCAGTGACCTGTTTTTATGATACAGCGGGTAATGCATCTTCCCTACCGGGCTGCCATAGGAGTTGTAGGAATCCCTGATTTTCCTCTGGTGAGGAGACCTTTCTGGCTTTCATATGCCTTGTGAGGGTTGCTCTCAGCCCTACAGATTCCCATTAACAAGACAATGACATTGGCCCTTGGTCCAGAACGCAGTGGTTCCCGGAGCTGGACTATGAGACAGACTGGGGTGTCTTGAGGCCCTTGTCCTTCGGTATTTATAGAAAACATACATTCCTGAACACACAACTCAGAATCGTGCTCTTACTATTCTGAGACATACTTTCTATTCAAAGGCTATACCTGTCAAGTATAAGAATGATTTTTCTTCTAAATATAGAGCCCTCAAAATAATTAAAATAGCTTGCCCAGTGTGGCTTAGTAGTTGAGCTGATACCAACCTATGAACCAGAAAGTCACACTGTTCTATTCCAGGTCAAGGCACATGCCCTGGTTGTGTGCAGGAGGCAGCCAATCAATGATTCTCTCTTATCATTGATGTTTCTACATCTTTCCCCCTCTCCCTTAATCTCTGAAATTATACACACACACACACACACACACACACACACACACACACACACACATAGATATAGATATAGATAATAAAACAATTAATTAAAACCTGGTAGAATCAACTGCACATTAAAATAATTATTCTGAATAAGTTAGGCCCTTTTTAAAAAATATCCAGATGGCATCACATTTCACACACGCAAGTGACCATACTGAACTCTCATCATTAAGACATGACATTTAAAGGTGTTTTCCCAGTGGTATGAGTAAGTTTTCCTATCCTAGAATTTACACACTGTCCCATTTTTGCCAAATAGAAAAGCTTTAGAAACACATCTAAATTAGTTTTCCAAAAAACCAGGGACAAGAACTAGTTATGTTAAAAAATTAAAGCTCCAATGAAAAATATGAATTTTGAATCTAAATAAAGTCTCAAACAACAACAAAAAATTCCCAATCTTTTAGACATGTATAGAGCGAGAAATATGTGTGTGTGGTATTGAGAACACACACACACACACACACACACACACACACACACACACAAACACACATGGTATGAGATGAAAGCAGTCTCAACAAAACAATAAAATAATATCAATATCAGGGTCTCAATAAAACAAAACCAACATAAACCAATCAGCAACACCAGCGAGCCCCTAGCTTTAAAAGAAAGCGAAATTTTAACACTAGACAAGGGGATCAATGGAGACACACACACCCAGACAGCCAAAGCTGTTCACAGACTTACCCCCAGGGGGCATCACCATCGCTGTAGGCTCACTGGTCAGGCTGCCCCTGGTGTTGGAAGCATCCACTTCTACCGTGTAATTAGTAAAAGGAACCAGCCCGTCCACGGGCACCCACAGATTGGAATCTTCACCACGGTGCACTAGGCGTGTGTCATTCAGAAGCGTGTAGTTATCGGGGGCTGAATAAAAAGGAAACGTATTAAAATGAGTACGTATCTAAGGATTCTCTCCTGCTATTATTTCAATGTTTTCTGGGGTTCCTAAATATCCAATCCTAAACAGAACTATACTCTCACCACCATAAGAGGCATCCCATGTGCCTTCATTCATTTTCCTGGTCTTTAAACAGAATGTTAGCAGAGATAACATTAGGTTCTCTAATTCACTCATCACAGGGATTAAAGTAAAGGGGCTGACATTCTCAGAGCGTGGAAAGCCACGTCACAAGTAGCGTGCATAAAAGTAAAAATCCTGCACTGACATCTACATTGACCACTTGATGAATCATTTACAGCTTGTTTCAGGGTTTCTCAAATACTCGAATGTTCTGTGATGCGCAGACTGGGAGAAAATCACTCATTTTCTCCCAAAGAGAACAGTTCTGGATGTGAACAATGCAGTCAAACGTACGCAAGAAATGGTATTTGTCAACAATGGGGCCAATATCTGCTCATTCTCCTTGGCAGGTTGGTCGACGGCTTTCCATCCAATGCCTGTTTGAATCAGAACCGGTCGGAACATCCTGAGAAGCAGCTGGGGAAGGGAAGTCAGCCGTGTCCACTCTGATCTGGGGATCCATTTCTCAGCTCCCCGAGAGCCAGCGGGGCTGCCTGGATGCATCAGAGAATCACTCCCGATGCATCCTCAGCGGGTCCCACCACCACCCTTCCTTCGGAAGCTTCGGCAGGCCCATCCTCACATCTCAGCGTGTCTGACTGTCCATGCAGCTGGGTGACGCTCAAGGTTAAGAAGATGGAGAACTCAGACTTAAAACTGCACTGTAACATTTATTTCACTCTCAATGCTGTGTGCTTTCCTGAGAAGTTTAGTGGAGGCCAATTTTTCTAAAGATTAATTTTAGTAAAATTTAGTTATAATTACTCTTAAACTCACAACACACACAACAAAGGACCATTAAGAACAGTGATGTTTACTACAAATAACCTTCCTTCTTTGCCAATTCTGTAGAAGCCTTTTCTGCTACAGCCAAAACTACTGCCGTTGTCACAAGCCTGGGTATAAAATGTCAAAAAGGCGAGCTTATCCCATAAGATCCACGCAGAACCCCCATCGCCTCTGAGGGAGTAGAATTGTGTACATCTTTCAAAGGATTGAAAATTTCAAACCAATAATGAAAATCCTGAAATTAAGTCAAGATAATTTTATAAATTTTGAGCTAGGTGGAAATGAAAAATTAATGAATTAATAGCCGTGCTTATATAATTGACGAGTTCCCCCAGTCCCTTGCATTTTGTTGAGTTTTGAAGTGAATTTCTAGCTGTAAAACAAACACCACTGCCAGCTTTGGAAATGGCAGAGCAGGGGAAAATATATTAAGTACCATTTTATTCTAAGTTTCACAGATAACATTAATACGTGGTAATTATACAATTAGTTGTAACATTAAGTTCTAGTTACAGAACAATGATTACTCGGTAATTATAAGAAGTATGTAATTACTCAATAATTATGAGAAGTATGCAATTACATAAACCATTTCGTTCAGCTCAGAAAAGAACTTGTGCATCTCCCGGAGCCACACAGCTGAACAAGTGCAACATGCAGCTCAACTCACAGACCTGGAGCCACGGACCGGATTTCCACCGTCCCGGAAGCTCACATCTCCAGCTCCACAACCAAATCAGAGTATCACGCTAAGTGAAATAGGCCAGACAAAGAGAGACAAGTGTCACATGATCTCACTCATATGAGCAATCTAATGAACAAAGTAAACTGACCAACCAGAGACACAGAAACATGCAACAGACTGAAGTATTTTAGAGGGAAGGAGGAGGGGGGTGGGGGGAAGGAGAGATCAGCCAAAGAACTTGTATGCATAGATGCATTGTCCAGGGACAAAGACAATAGGGCAGTGAAGGCCTGGGGCGGGAAGGGAGTGGCGTGGAGAGGACCATGGGGGGGTTGGGGGAGGGAGAGGAGAGGGACATTTGTAATACTTTCAACAATAAAGATAAATTAACACTATTGAGACATTTTAAAATAAACTTATGAACGCACATTATAGAACCTAGAGACTAAAACAAACAAACAAACAAACAAACAAACCAGGATCCACAATTTTGGCTTTTCTCTGCCCTTCCTTCCTTTGAACTTGACCATTGTGGGCCCCTAGGTACTGGGGAAAATTCTTACAATTGAAGTCCTCTAATCCTTGCTCCAGAGAGGGTGTGCTTTGCTACTTTTCACTGCAACTACTGAGTCTTCAGTGAGCTGGAAAATGCAGTCCCCTTGGTTCAGCCTCAAGAATCAGGCTGGAAACGCTGAAGCGATAAGCATTTCCTATCGCAGGTGAGCCTTCCTGTCTGTGGGACTCAGCTGACCCTATTTGTGAGTATAAGTGGATGGTGCGGGCCTCTTTAGCTTCTGTGTTCTTGCTCTACAGCTCTGGATCACCCCGCCCCCAGGACCTGGACTTCCTCTTTTCCAACCTCTTTTCTAAAAAAAAAAAAAATATATTTTTTTATTGATTTCAGAGAGGAAGGGAGAGGGAGAGAGAGAGAGGTAGAAACATTGGTGACAGAGGATAACTGGCTGTTTCCTGCATGCCCCCCACTGGGGATTGAGCCTCCAACCTGGGCAGGTGTCTCACTGGGAATCGAACTGTAACTTCTCTTTCATGGGTTGACGCTCAACCACTGAGCCTTGCCACGCCTGGCAAACTTGTGCAAAATTTTTAAATAAAGTAGGAAGTGTTTCGGGGAATCCACATTCTAAAGATTTTTCTAAAAGGTTAATTCATGCATTCCTACTTTTCTATTTTACAGTGAATAAACAAGCATGTAATGAAGAAACAACAAAAAATAAATCTTCTGTCCTACGGATTTCACTCACAAGAACCTTCCCTTAACTTCAAACAGGAAGGCATGCCAAAACCGGTTTGGCTCAGTGGATCGAGCATCAGCCTCTGGCCTGAAAGGTCCCAGGTTCGATTCCAGCCAAGGGCATGTACCTTGATTGCAGGCACATCCTTAGTAGGGGGTGTGCAAGAGGCAGCTGATCGATGATTCTCTTTCATCAATGTTTCTAACTCTCTATCCCTCTCTCTTCCTCTCTGTAAAAAAAAAACAATAAAATATATTTTTAAAAAAATCAGTAAGTCATACTAAAATGTTAACACCAATATCCACTTTGAAGACTGAAAACCTTACAGTTAGCATTCTCAATGATTGAACAGTAGGGCATATACTATTATTTTTTTGGCAAAAGTCAGCACAAGTAGGTATTTTCCCACATATGAGTCAGGGATGCATAAGTGATGTGTATCCAGGGATCATCTTGTTGAGCTCTTCAGAATGAAATGCATAAGTGGGTTTGCTTTCCTATTCTTGTTCTAATCATTGTCACAAGAATTTTAATGCGCCATATATTCCATAATTTTTTTCCCTCAGTGCTGCACCGCTCTGACCTTTTCAATATTCTGTAATTTGACTGGCTGGCCATTTCCGTTCTCTCCCTTTTTACAGCCTTATTAACTCGTGGGAAAGAGGTGACACGAACAACCAATCAGAGTAGGTAATACTGCAAAGGTCAGCTCTGTCTTGTACGGTATCATCACCCACGGAAGGCTGTGCGCCAGGCATTAACATCCTGATATCTTATTCATGTGACAAAGATTGTAACAAGAACAGAAAATGGCACAACACGGATCCGTGCGCCTGACAGAGACGGTAATGAGAAATGACAGCGAACAAACCAAACTGATTCTTGTTACCGTGTGAAGATTTTCCATGTCAGACCGGGGCCTGCTTTACGTTAGCCTTTTTCTGAATCCAATTACACCTGCAGGTAGAGAAGGCACGGGCTGATTCCCCCACTTCTCGCCGTACAAAGGAAGAGCTGGGTTTTCCTGCTCTGAGGTCTCAATGTTCACCGTGTTCTGCTCTACCTCCCTGTCCCAAAGTCCTGCCAATCCCGAAATCAAACAACATCAAATGGCAACAGGGGCCTTTAATGTGGAGCTAAGGATCCTAGATCCTCTTAGATAGCACATTAATATTTAAGCTACTTTTATTTATTCTTTCTAAGGGTATCATTTCAAATTACATTATCCAACAGGCAGGCGTGTCCTCCAAACTCCATTACCCTCCCAGATCTCACTTTGGCAGAGCTGGAAATGGTGTTGGGTGTTTGTTTAAGTTAATACACAGTTAGAGGGACCTATTGCTGGCCTTCAGTTTTAGCCAATGAAGAAAATATTTGCAGACTGATACCTGCGTCGCTGTCTTCCCCACACGCCTTTTGAAAGAGGCAGAAGTTAACCTGTGAACCACTGAGGACGCGGAGAAGGACAGTGCTCTATTAAGGCATCATATTTCTCGCCATTATGGCAATTACTCTAATGTGGTTGCTAATTAGTTGTCATCTAGTAAAAGCTGCAGTTTTTTGACTCCTCTATAAAGTGGACACTCTGCTAGAGTGACAACTGTGGTTCACGGGATACTAGTAAATACGTGGAATATTCCATCGTCTTAACAAGAGATGCTTCAGAAACGCTGGCCCCGAGCCTCTGCTATGCAGGAGCAGGGTCAGCTGTAAGATCTGGGGAGCTTATGGCTTTGTTCTGACTTTGTTTTTCACACGTGATCCCCAACCTCCTGCGTGTAGCACAATTATCCTTTTAAAAATGTTAAGGATCGCTGAAACCAGTTTGGCTCAGTGGATAGAGTGTCGGCCTGTGGACTGAAAGGTCCTGGGTTCGATTCCGGTCAAGGGCATGTACCTTGGTTGTGGGCACATCCCCAATAGCTGGTGTGCAAGAGGCAGCTGATGGATGATTCTCTCTCATCAATGTTTCTAACTCTCTATCCCTCTCTCTTCCTCTCTGTAAAAAGTCAATAAAATATATATTTTTTTAAATGTTAAGAATCATTTTTACAAGTCCTTTAGAGCATGTTTATTTCCACCAACTTTGTCCCATGCACCACAGTCAGATGGATTTTTCTAAGTAAATCTCACTTTATTCACATCAGAACAATAATTACATGTGCAAAGAGTGAATTCAGAGATTCATTATGACGGGTAAGTTTAGGGGAGTGTTGTCCATTTTCATGCTATATGATGATGTCGGATTTGCTTTGACTTTTACATATGTTTCTGCCTATTTAGACAAAGGGTTATTTTTATCCCCAAGTGAACAAACTACCATTATCTCAGTGAAGAGCTATTTGGGTAAATATGCCCCCATTGTACATGGTCTCTAGCTTCCAAACTGCACATTGGACATGAACATGACTAGCAGAAGACGCTGCTTCCTGTGAGGTCTGGTTAAGTCTTACTGAACCTACGGAATGTGCTGAGCCCTTGGCATTGCTGTGATCAAAGGCATGACTCACCAACCACAACAGATCTCAGAGCAGAGTTGCCTGTTCTTAATGAAATGCGCATCACTTTCACTTGACTCTCTAAAGACAGGTCTTCCATTAAAGGAGAACAACCACGTGGGGACCCAATATTTGGGTGACAATTACCCCATGTTTTGCTGGTGACTCTACCTGTGTCCTTTTTTAAAATATATTTTGATTTTTTTTTTACAGAGAGGAAGAGAGAGGGATAGAGCTAGAAACATCGATGAGAGAGAATCATTGATCAGTTGCCTCTTGCACACCCCCTACTGGGGATGTGCCCGCAACCAAGGTACATGCCCTTGACCGGAATCGAACCTGGGACCTTTCAGTCCGCAGGCCGACACTCTATCCATTGAGCCAAACCGGTTTCGTCTCTACCTGTGTTCTTATACTAGTTACCTAGTCCTGTGTAATGGTATTAACACTAACTTAGCAGCTCCAAACACCATGCATTTCTTATCTCATAGTCTCTGTGGGACAGGAGTCTGAGCCTGGCTCAATTGCTCAGGGTCCCAGAGGCTGCAACCAAGTGTGGCCTGGGAGGGTCTAGGGTCAACTGGGGAAGGGTCCCCCCAGCAGCTCACACAGTCCTTGGCAGGATTCAGTCCCAAGAAACCACTCATGAATGGAGAAAGGGGTGAAATAACCTTCACCATTTGTTAACATGGGTTATTTAAAGGTAGTGGGGTTTTAGTAAATATTATTTTTCTATAGGACATGAATTTTTAAGTTAGCATGCTCCATTTTTAAAAATCAAAAGAATCTTGCAAAGATTGAGATTCCAAAGAAAATACGTACATTGTATTGAAATTTGTGAATAAGTTATAGCAAAGCCAGGAATCCACTAAATACAGTCCACGGGCCCAGTCTGGCCAGGTGCCTGTCCTTGTAAATAAAGTTTTATTGGAACACAGACACACTTTTAGGGTTTGCCATGCTACCTGGCACAACTGAGAAGTTATGGCACAGACCATATTGCCTGCCAAGTCTAAAATGCTTACGATGTGGCTTTATACAAAAAGTTTGCCAACCTTTGAATTAAACAGTTACACTGACTACCTCTTAAAAATGATCTAGTTGCCTCAGATAAAGAGCCATTTCCAATTTCTGGATTGATTTTCTTGAGTAAACTCTTTTTAAAGAGTGGGACAGGGTACATAGAAAGAACACTTTATTGATAAGACGCTACTTTACCTTGCTGCCTTGTTTTGTCATTAATGCTTGGAATGTCTCTCATTATTCAGTGGTCTTAAGTGCAAATTACTGAGAAGGAAGGAAACAGGAAGAGAACAGGCTAAAGGTAGTCCCTTATTTATCCCAAAAGCCCAGGAAGTCTGCAAATGGAAGTCCATGCAGTTAGCTTCTGTTCTCTAGGCTCAGTAAGATAAACAAATTAAGGACTCTTTGGGTGAAAGAAAGACGTTTCAACTGTTTCAGCTGCTTTTGAAGGACATTTTTATTTATTTATTTATTTATTTATTTATTTATTTATTTTTAAATATATTTTATTGATTTTATACAGAGAGGAAGAGAGAGGGATAGAGAGTTAGAAACACCGATGAGAGAGAATCATCGATCAGCTGCCTCTTGCACACCCCCTACTGGGGATGTGCCCGCAACCAAGGTACATGCCCTTGACCGGAATCAAACCCGGGACCTTTCAGTCCCCAAACCGATGCTCTATCCACTGAGCAAACCGGTTTTGGCTGAAGGACATTTTTAGACTTCCAGAGGTAATCTGCCAAAAACACAACCCATCCCTTCCTGCAGACCTTGGTGAAAATAAACCAATGGCGAAAATATTGGCAGACAGAAGCATACACCTTAGAATCTATTGCCTTAGAATCTATTTTAAGAAACGGAATCTACTTTAATATTGCCGCAGAATCTATTTGAAGAAAATACCGTATTTTTCGGACCATAAGACGCACCGGACCATAAGACGCACCAGTTTTTAGAGAAAGGAAATGAAGAAAAAAAGATTCTGAAACAAATAGTGTCCTACAATATTTTATGTGCATTAAAACCCAACATCACAGTCATAAACACATGTAATCAACCCTGTAAAGTAAACAGCAGCATTTAGAACCATTTTAGAGCCGGGCAAGCACACAGAGACCACACAGAGCCGGGCAAGTAAAAAAACTTTTTTTTTTACAGTATATGTGTAGGCTATATTTGGACCATAAGACGCAGGGACTTTTCCCCCCCACTTTTGGGGGGAAAAAAGTGCGTCTTATGGTCCGAAAAATACGGTAACCAGATAGGTGTACTAAACCCTGCCTATTCTAAATATAAGCAACATGAATTACAAGCAAGGTTTAATTGTGCCTATGGAAAAATTTGGCTTGAGAACCAAGAACAGGTGGCTGGAGTCAGAGGCAAGAGAATGATAAAGCGGTACCAGGAGTCCCCAAATAAGCCTTCACTATATAAAGGATCATAAGATACACATTTGTATGTAAAGCAAAGAGGGACTGATATATAAATGTTGCCCTCTTGAGCAACAACTTCATCAATTTTATGCTCTAATTCAAACTTGAACTGTGTTCTCCTTCAAATCCCCCAGATGGTACCTTTGCAGTCTGCATAATCTCTCTATATAAAAGCCTAAGCAACTGTTATGACTAGTCAACCAGATGACTGGTCACAGGAGCTCCCCCTGGTGGTCAGTGCACTCCCACAGCCAATCTCCCATGGGCAGCCAACCTCCCGCTGTCCCTTCACCCTGCTGGCTGGCCCTGATCGACCAACAGGGACTAGGTGACACAGATTGCAGACCAGGCCAAGGGGCCCTGCCCATGCACAAATTAATGCACTGGGCCTCTAGTTATAGAAATAAAAGAGTCAGCTTGAATCCCTTCAAAGGCATTTCATCCACCTTAACTGTGTTCTTATTGTTAACCTAGACCAGTTAGTACTGTTCACTATGAAATAAACATGTGAAAACAGATAACATCTCAGCCAGGAGTAATAGTCTACCACTTACCTAATATATCTTAAGTTTCCAGCTTATAGCTTTATAAATTAAAAAAAAAGTATAAGTTATTTTAAAACTTATTTCATCTTAAGAAAAATACTGAGGAATATGAATTGTTTAATTAACAATGTTATAGCTACACATCTACATCTTTAACTTTTAATTTTTGCTCATTCTTTAGGCTTCCATTGCCAGGATGCCAAGGAAGATTATCTGCTTTTCTGCACATGCTCATAACTCACAGATGACAATAAGAATACTCAGTTCTTCGGGCAATGATCATAAAGAAAACTGGCCAAGAAGCAGACCTGGGGAATCTCCAATCCATAATCAAATATCTAGATTGATTGTGTCACTTACACTTGCATTGATTTCCATTGGAGTGGCTCACCCAAGGGAATAATAAAAATGTGGAATAAAACTGATTTATGAGAACAAAATAAATCCTTTTGTGAGCACTAATGAATTGGTGCCATTTAACCCTTTCAATCACAGAGGGGGAAAAACTATTTATTTTTTTAAGAATGCTGAGCTGGCCAAAAGAAGTCATATCAGAAATGCCAATAGTGCCAGGTGCCATTACACCACGTCGTGATGCTGGGGAAGAAACATGGCTCTGGATTTGATGGAAGGCGCCACTTGACATGTGACATACGTCCAGCCTTCCTGGGCCAACTCTCATGTGTCATCAGACATGATGGACCTGCAGGTCCATAGTGGTATGGAATCACTCAATAAATGTTTATTGCGCTTATTTACATGATTTATAAGACAGCTGAAAAGCAAGAACTAAATATGGTGGCACATTAACTCAACTTAATTTTTACCCCCTTGAAATAGGTGCTTTTAATTCTACTCAAATCTTAGTGTGTAAGAGTGAAATCGAGGGTTCTTTCCAGGGTAACAGGGGCATCCAGGAAAATAGCTTTCGGCATGATTTGTAAGGTACATACAAATATCTGCCTTGAAGAACATTGAAGGACCTAGAAAAAGATGAGATGATTTGTACATAAAACCGATTGACTCTATCAATTGAACCAACCAGCCAATTTAATAAAAAACAACAAACAAACAAACAAAAAACTTTAGCTACTTCTGGTTCCTTAAAACTAGGAGAAAAAGCATTCCCAAAACTTTGGCCTCTGACTTTCCCACTGCTGCTGACATCTTGTCCACACATTCGTTCTAACCCTGTGCTGTCCATACAACCCCCACTGTCCACTTGTGGCTTTTGAGCAATTGAAAGGGGAATAGTGTAGATAAGGCACCAATTTCTAATTTTACCTAAAATCTGATCACTGATTTTAGTTACTGGAAAACTTTTAAATACATTGTGTGTGAATCTACTGTTTCATTTGAAAATTCATGAAATCTAATCATGGATCAAACCTTTCTGATAAAAATTGTCACTTGAATGGAAGTGTTCTGTAAGTGTAAAACATACACACAGACTCATGAAGAAAAAAGTGTTGGCATCTCAGTATTAACTTAGGATTATGCTTATGTGATGAAATGATAACATTTTGGGTATGTTAGTTTACAGAAGCTATAATCCCACATTAATTTCAACTGTTCCTTTTTACTTTTTAACGGGCATATCAGGGCATTTGAATTTCTGTATGCTAAAGGGAATACTAGAAGTTACAGTTAAATGTAGGTTCATTTTCATCTAAAATCAGTTAAAGAAAACCATACAATTTCAAGATGTGGCTTCATCCATCAACACAGAATGAAGGGGAGGTTACTTGTAGAAGCACCGATGCATACATTGCAGTTGAGTCACAATCCTGAGACAGCTTACAGCAGAACCACGTGGGAAGGACTGGTATAGAAAAGAGCAAGCTGATTTGTTGTCAGCTCTGACAATTCGGCTTAGACTGGCTTGGTGTTTAATGAATGTACAGGAAGGTAACTTTATCTTCCCCGGCATAAAAAAGCTTTTAAAAACACTAATGCATTTTACTTTTTACAATGAAACATAATTTAATTCAGTTTGAGGGCATCATAATTATCACAGCATAATCATTCTTCTAATGTAAGTTTTCCACGTATGCACACAGACGAAGGCATTAACAGGAAACTGTTCAGATCAACAAGAGAATAAGAGACTCTGTTATTATAAAGGAATAAATGATTAGGAGAAAGTGAAAGTGAAGCACTTTAAATGTAAGGGATTTAAGGAAAAGCAAGATGATAAATAGTAATTGCAAGGGGTTGGGCTTCTGGAAGAAGTTGAGGGGCAAGATTTTTTGACAACGCATGTAAATGAAGCCAAGTCTTTTGCTCCCAATTTTCCCTAGAGGTTGGACTGTTAAGTCTGCTGTTTCCTAAAACCTTCTTAAAAGTTTTGCTGTAAGTTACCAACTGCCTCCTCCTTTTGCTTTCTTTTGGCATCCTTCACTCCTTCTTTGTCTGATTATAAAAGAAATGCTTGTTTGCTGTAGATTTTTAAGACTACATCAGAGAGGGTAACAGAAGCATCTACAATCATCTAAATCTCAAGATAATCATTATCTTGTTAATATTTTGATGTATTTTAGCATGTATCCTTCCATATTTTCATAGGATTTTTTAACTGAGCAAAGTAAACCCATGGTCATAAGAACTTAGGAGATACTAGTCATCAGCGGGTTATTCTTAACATGCAGCATGATAATGTTAGAATCATCCCACAGTACTTTCCAAGGAGCCAAAACATAGTCTGTGACACTCATCACTCTATCCAGTGAGAAAGGCCTATCACCATCAGGGGAATACATCCTGAGAACCCATTGGAGAAGCCGAGAATCCCAGAAGGAAATCCCTCCCTGTAGGTCTGTCTCAGAGGATGGACCTAGATAACATTTTTTTTTCTATTTCTCTTCAGAGTCCACACTTCCATTTTCATCTAATATTAACTCATAGCTGACGCCTACCTACTGAGAGCCTCCTTACTCAAAATCCAGACATTTGAGAATGATGGTTAATCTTTTCAATTTAGAAATATATATATATATATAAAAAAAACAAAACTATTTACTCTGACATTGAACCCTTGTCATAACAGAGTGTATAAAAACCAAGGCTTGGCGGGTTATGTAATAGTACATGGCATGCAACTATTGGTATAAAACATGACATAGCTGCTCCATAGGCTGATATCCACATGAGGCCTTCATCATACATGTACTAGAAAACCCTCAATCAGCATGGTGTGGGTTTGAACATTATATAGGCATACTTGAACACTTTAAATACATCCCATTTTGAAACAGGAATTTGATTGAAAAAATAAGAGCTATGCAAAATCTTCCAAAGCCAAAGGTAAGATGATACTCAACAGTCTCCTTTCATGGGAAAGTAGAACGGAGAGATTCCCACACAAAGATGTTCCCGCGGCATCTGCAACATGACCTTCAGCCACAAGAACCCAGAAACCCAGCGCCCTCAAGGCTCCGTGGTTTCCACACCCTGACTTTGGTGTGTGGCCCAGGCCAGGGCCAGGATTTGCATTTCATCATCACTTGGCCCTTCCCCCCACACAACAGTTCAGAGTTTGCGCTTGCTCATTATGTCAAGAAAAGAGCCAATTAGAAACGAGACACAAATTCAATAGCTGCTGTGTGAGTGTGGAGAACAGATGAGTTCTTAAGTAAGTTTGATAAATTAATGCCTAACTCCATTCTTGTGGAAGAATATGTCCTAATTACACATTTCTATAGCTTTATTGGCCATGACATGATATACAATCAGAAATGCCAATATACTCAATGGGTAAATATTCTACAGCCAAATGTTTGCAGTGTCATATATTATTACTGCCCATTTGAATTTTCACCAACACAGCAATGGTTTCCAATTCTGTGTAAAATTATTTTTTTTTAAAACATTTCCTGAGTGTTTATAGGTATGTGTATTTATACCTCTGGAAACTTCGTATAAAACTAAATTAAAATGTAATTTCTTTTGAGCAGAATAGAAATTTGCTTCCCAAAGAAAGGAAAAAGGTAATTTTCCTATTTCCCCTCTATTCTGTTTTAAAAATATATTTTTATTAAATATTTTTACAGAGCAAAAGGGAGAGAGATAGAGAGTTAGAAACATTGATGAGAGAGAAACATCGATCAGCTGCCTCCTGCACACCCCCTACTGGGGATGTGCTTGCAACCAAGGTACATGCCCTTGACCGGAATCGAACCTGGGAGCCTTCAGTCCACAGGCCGATGCTCTATCCACTGAGCCAAACTGGTTTAGGCTCCCCTCTATTCTTAATGCTTCTTCTCATATGAATACTTGCTCTGAACATAACTTCCCCACAGTTGTCATGCCTACTATCTCTAGTGTTAGTTAAAACATCTGAAATGGTCAGGGACAGAGGCCCAGGGCTACTGTCTAAAACCAAAAGAACTTTCTAACAGGACACTCATTAAGTGTCTTCTGTTTCTCTGACAGACACTACACAGCCAATAGCTGTATAATGTGGGCAACTGTAGACACTGCCTTTATCATGGCTTTGCATGGGGCGTATTTGTGCATGAAATACTACCTTCCACCTGCTTCTTTAGACTTTCACGAGCTTCAAGGCTCATACATAGGGTTTTGATGGAATAGAACGGAATAGAGCTGTACTTCCTCTCACCTTTCCTTCTAAAAGTGTGGGAACTTGGGATAAGTGATCGTCAATAGAAGAGGACCAATGACAAGCCTAGGTTTTCTACTTCTGAGGTTGCCAGGCAGACATTCTCCTTCAAAAGGAAGAACGATGAGGAACTAAACAATTCATAATAGACCCCACCAAAACTGCTTAAGGGAAAAAAAAAAAGGGGGACAGGTATTGCCTACTAAGAATAGAACTACTGTATAGAATCCAAAGAATTTAGTGAAGACATTCTACAGGGCCTCAGAACATTCCCTTTTTCTATGATTAATGTTATTTTCTATTTCCCCACTTGATAATTCGATGATTTTACAGCTGTAGCTGAAATTATTTTTGAAACTTTGTAAAATGATAAAACCACAAATTCCCATATCACTGCCAGTTATTTCAGTGTTTATTCCTACATGTACACATTTCACTATTTTTAAAAAAGAACACTCAATCTGTCTCATAAGGAAGGTTTCTGTCTGTCACCTTTAGTTGACATTGTTAGCTAATCACAGGGGTGAGGAACAAACACACTGAGGATGTTGCACCCGGATCCCTGACGCTGACTGCTCACCTGTGCAAGGTGAACTACTCACCCCTGAGAGCCATTGAGCAAAGCACTTACTACAGGTCAGTAAACGGCCCTTGCACACCCTACAGAAAACTAATTCGCATCATATGCTCCTCAAAATAAAAAGGATGTTCCAAACCAAGTGCTGATCCAGACATTAAGCAAAGGCAGACACTGTAATCCAGGAGACCCAGTGTGGGCTGGGTGATTGGTTACTTTTTACCATTCACATTTCTTCGTGCTGTCATTCTCCCATGATGTTTTTCGTATTCAAGTTATTCTAATTTATCACCCAGGCTCAGGGTTTCCCAACTCTTCCCCTGACTGGCTCTGTTCACGTCTCTCACCAACATACCTGCTTTTCTCTTGCCTTATGCCTCTGAGAATGACAGGACTAGGCTTGGTGTGTCATCTTTTCTATTTGTTTGAAAATTATATGGGACAGAGATCCTTGGGGTACCAACTTTGGTGTCATTTTATACACCCCAGATTTGGTTTATTAAAAACTGCCTGACAGGGTAATTAATCAGGTTATCATTTTCCACCTGGTGAAATTTCCGTGCTACAGGGAAAATAACAAATTCTAGTAACAAAATAGCCACAGATGCTTCCTGAGGTTAGATAAATGATATCAATTATATCACCCATTAAACATCAGCATTTGGAAGTACGGCTTTCTAAAGACGGCGTTCTTTAGAGAATGAATTCTGTATCATTTTAAAAGGTAACTCTTTTAAGTGACTTATCAATATATTTACTTTATAGTTATATAAAATTACATATACTAATGCAAAATCAGTGAGTAAATTTAACAGTATGTATAAGATCTATATGAAGAACATTAAGATCCTGTGAAAAGTACAAAACAAATATGAAGAATAATGGTATTATTGATTAGAGTGATATTAATTCTACTTAAGTTAACCTATAAATCCAATCCCATCCTTATAAAACTAGCATCAGAACTTCTATAGGGAAGTAACAGTTTGTCAATATTGCCTCAAAGAAAATAAAGACAAACATTAGTTAGAAAAACTCTGTAAGATAAAAATAATGAGGGGAACATGATATTATAGGCATTAAAATATTATGATAATATAAATAAATGCATAGATCTGTCTAGACATAAAGTAAATGTGGAAATTTGCAACTATTTAAAGATGGAAACTCAAACCATTTGCGAAAAAAATGGATTAATAAATGATTTGAGACAATGTTATGTTACTGGTACATATGATATCTATGTAAGTCCCATATGAATAGAGTATAAATGTATTTAAAAAAGAAAGCATTAAAGTATTAGAGAGAACAATACAAAAGGGAAATACTGCTACTCATATAACAGAGTTCATTAATATATAGAGAGTTCCCTCAGCTCAGTAAGAATATGGATAAAAATACTAATGAAGAATTCATAGAACAAGAAGACAAATAGTTTCTAAGCATATGAAAACATGTTCAAACTAATTCCTAATTAGAAAAATGCATACTCAAGGCAGGATTAGATACTGCTTTCAACATAAAATTGACAACTTGCTAGGATGACACCTGTGGAGATCTGGGCACCCCATATTTCCCAGGAGAACAAACTGTTATGGCTCCATGGAGTGAAAGCTGATGATATCGGACAAAGTTACAAACTCACATTGCCTTTGACCTAGCCAATCATTTCATAGAATGTATCATACTAATAGAATCGCAAAAGTGTGAAATGGCATGCCCCCATCATTATGCATCAGGCATTTTTTTGGAGTAGCTAAAGATAGACCTGAACTTAAATATCCACTAGTAGGGAATTGATTAAATCAATAATGGCATAGTATATAAAATTGGATAGTATTGCCTTGTACAAAGAATGAAGATGTTCTTTAGGTACTATGTGACAGTAGTCTTCGAAATTATGATGAAAAAAAGCACAGTACAAAATTGTTTGTGAAACTTTGATGTAAAAGGATGTATGTGTGGGAGCAAGACTGAATACATAGTTGCTAATGGGGATATGGAGTTGCTTATGTGTGTGTGTGTGTGTGTGTGTGTGTGTGTGTGTGTGTGTAATGTATTAGTATTTCTATAAGTTATAAGAAATGGAGCACATTGGTTTTCATTGAGACTACAGAACAGTTTTGCCACTTTTAACTGGTTATTGTTTTTTTATCTTTTAAATATTGATTTGTAAGAAAATACTACCCAGTCAGAAGTTCTGCCTGCTTCTGACCAGCTGCCCTCTACCTCACACATCCCAGCCACCACAGGACACGATGAAATAGAGTTGTTGATTATGTCAAGGAAATAACCAATTAGCCGTTAGACAATTCAGTGATCTTTGTATAAATCCAACAGAAGGGTGATCTCTTCAATAAGTTTGATGAATGAATGTGTTAGGTGTCTCTTGCACAATCACACCGACTTCCCTGCTCTCTGTACGTGTCGCCGAGTGGCTGATGGGTGACAGGACGAGACAAGATTTGAAATCTTCTCACTGGAC